>NC_135998.1:3587996-4203422 GCF_048128805.1 Centroberyx gerrardi | reverse complement strand
TCCCCTCCAAACAGCCTTTAAACCCAAAAAACGCTGTTTCTACCTTCCGAACAGCCTTTAGACACCGAAAATGTCATTTCTCCCTCCAAACAGCCTTTAAACCCAAAAAACGCTGTTTCTACTCCGAACAGCCTTTAGACACCGAAAACGGCGTTTCTCCCTCCAAACAGCCTTTAAACCCCAAAAAACGCTGTTTCTCCCTCCAAACAGCCTTTAAACCCCAAAAACGCTGTTCTACCTCCGAACAGCCTTTAGACACCGAAAACGGCGTTTGTAGCTCCAAACAGCCTTTAGGACACCGAAAACGTTGTTTCTCCCTCCAAACAGCCTTTAAACCCCAAAAACGTTGTTTCTACCTCCGAACAGCCTTTAGACACCGAAAACGGTGTTTCTCCCTCCAAACAGCCTTTAAACCCAAAAAACGCTGTTTCTCCCTCCAAACAGCCTTTAAACCCAAAAAACGCTGTTTCTACCTCCGAACAGCCTTTAGACACCGAAAACGGCGTTTCTCCCTCCAAACAGCCTTTAAACCCAAAAAACGCTGTTTCTACCTCCGAACAGCCTTTAGACACCGAAACGCTGTTTCTACCTGCCGAACAGCCTTTAGACACCGAAAACGGCGTTTCTCCTCTAAACAGCCTTGAAACCCAAAAAACGCTGTTTCTCCCTCCAAACAGCCTTTAAACCCCAAAAACGCTGTTTCTACCGGCGAACAGCCTTTAGACACCGAAAACGTCGTTTCTCCCCTCCAAACAGCCTTTAAACCCCAAAAACGCTGTTTCTACCTCCGAACAGCCTTTAGACACCGAAAACGGCGTTTGTAGCTCAAACAGCCTTTAGACACCGAAAACGTCGTTTCTCCCTCCAAACAGCTTTTAAACCCCAAAAACGCTGTTTCTACCTTCCGAACAGCCTTTAGACACCGAAAATGGTGTTTGTAGCTCCAAACAGCCTTTAGACACCGAAACGGCGTTTCTCCCTCCAAAAAGCCTTTAAACCCAAAAAACGCTGTTTCTACCTCCGAACAGCCTTTAGACACCGAAAACGGCGTTTGTAGCTACAAACAGCCTTTAGACACCGAAAACGTCGTTTCTCCCTCCAAACAGCCTTTACACCCAAAAAACGCTGTTTCTACCTCCGAACAGCCTTTAGACACCGAAAATGTCATTTCTCCTCCAAACAGCCTTTAAACCCAAAAAACGCTGTTCTCCCTCCAAACAGCCTTTAAACCCAAAAAACGCTGTTTCTACCTCCGAACAGCCTTTAGACACCAAAAACGGCGTTTGTAGCTCCAAACAGCCTTTAGACACCGAAAACGTCGTTTCTCCCTCCAAACAGCTTTTAAACCCCAAAACGCTGTTTCTACCTCCGAACAGCCTTTAGACACCGAAAATGGCGTTTGTAGCTCCAAACAGCCTTTAGACACCGAAAACGGCGTTTCTCCCTCCAAAAAGCCCTTTAAACCCAAAAAACGCTGTTTCTACCTCCGAACAGCCTTTAGACACCGAAAACGGCGTTTGTAGCTACAAACAGCCTTTAGACACCGAAAACGTCGTTTCTCCCTCCAAACAGCTTACACCCAAAAACGCTGTTTCTACCTCCGAACAGCCTTTAGACACCGAAAATGTCATTTCTCCCTCCAAACAGCCTTTAAACCCAAAAAACGCTGTTTCTCCCTCCAAACAGCCTTTAAACCCAAAAAACGCTGTTTCTACCTCCGAACAGCCTTTAGACACCGAAAATGTCATTTCTCCCTCCAAACAGCCTTTAAACCCAAAAAACGCTGTTTCTACCTCCGAACAGCTTTAGACACCGAAAACGGCGTTTCCTCCCTCCAAACAGCCTTTAAACCCAAAAAAACGCTGTTTCTCCCTCCAAACAGCCTTTAAACCCCAAAAACGCTGTTTCTACCTCCGAACAGCCTTTAGACACCGAAAACGGCGTTTGTAGCTCCAAACAGCCTTTAGACACCGAAAACGTTGTTTCTCCCTCCAAACAGCCTTTAAACCCCAAAAACGTTGTTTCTACCTCCGAACAGCCTTTAGACACGAAAACGGCGTTTCTCCTCCAAACAGCCTTTAAACCCAAAAAAACGCTGTTTCTCCCTCCAAACAGCCTTTAAACCCAAAAAAACGCTGTTTCTACCTCCGAACAGCTTTAGACACCGAAAACGGCGTTTTCTCCCTCCAAACAGCCTTTAAACCCAAAAAACGCTGTTTCTACCTCCGAACAGCCTTTAGACACCGAAAACGCTGTTTCTACCTCCGAACAGCCTTTAGACACCGAAAACGGCGTTTCTCCTCTAAACAGCCTTGAACCCAAAAAACGCTGTTTCTCCCCTCAAACAGCCTTTAAACCCAAAAAACGCTTTTTCTACCTCCGAACAGCCTTTAGACACCGAAAACGGCGTTTCTCCCTCCAAACAGCCTTTAAACCCAAAAAACGCTGTTTCTACCTCCGAACAGCCTTTAGACACCGAAAATGGCGTTTGTAGCTCCAAACAGCCTTTAGACACCGAAAACGGCGTTTCTCCCTCAAAAAGCCTTTAAACCCAAAAAAACGCCTGTTTCTACCTCCGAACAGCCTTTAGACACCGAAAACGGCGTTTGTAGCTACAAACAGCCTTTAGACACCGAAAACGTCGTTTCTCCCTCCAAACAGCCTTTACACCAAAAAACGCTGTTTCTACTCCGCACAGCCTTTAGACACCGAAAATGTCATTCTCCCTCCAAACAGCCTTTAAACCCAAAAAACGCTGTTTCTCCCTCAAACAGCCTTTAAACCCAAAAAACGCTGTTTCTACCTCCGAACAGCCTTTAGACACCGAAAACGGCGTTTGTAGCTCCAAACAGCTTTTAGTCACCGAAACGTCGTTTCTCCCTCGAAACAGCCTTTAAACCCCAAAAACGCTGTTTCTACCGGCGAACAGCCTTTAGACACCGAAAACGGTCGTTTCTCCCTCCAAACAGCTTTTAAACCCCAAAAACGGCTGTTTCTACCTCCGAACAGCCTTTAGACACCGAAAACGGCGTTTGTAGCTCCAAACAGCCTTTAGACACCGAAAACGTCGTTTCTCCCTCCAAACAGCTTTTAAAACCCCAAAAACGCTGTTTCTACCTCCGAACAGCCTTTAGACACCGAAAATGGCGTTTGTAGCTCCAAACAGCCTTTAGACACCGAAAACGGCGTTTCTCCCTCCAAAAAGCCTTAAACCCAAAAAACGCTGTTTCTACCTCCGAACAGCCTTTAGACACCGAAAAACGGCGTTTGTAGCTACAAACAGCCTTTAGACACCGAAAACGTCGTTTCTCCCTCCAAACAGCCTTTACACCCAAAAAACGCTGTTTCTACCTCCGAACAGCCTTTAGACACCGAAAATGTCATTTCTCCCTCCAAACAGCCTTTAAACCCAAAAAACGCTGTTTCTCCTCCAAACAGCCTTTAAACCCAAAAAACGCTGTTTCTACCTCCCGAACAGCCTTTAGACACCGAAAATGTCATTTCTCCTCCAAACAGCCTTTAAACCCAAAAAACGCTGTTTCTACCTCCGAACAGCCTTTAGACACCGAAAACGGCGTTTCTCCCTCCAAACATCCTTTAAACCCAAAAAACGCTGTTTCTCCCTCCAAACAGCCTTTAAACCCCAAAAACGCTGTTTCTACCTCCGAACAGCCTTTAGACACCGAAAACGGCGTTTGTAGCTCCAAACAGCCTTTAGACACCGAAAACGTTGTTTCTCCCTCCAAACAGCCTTTAAACCCCAAAAAACGTTGTTTCTACCTCCGACAGTGTTTAGACACCGAAAACGTCGTTTCTCCCTCCAAACAGCCTTTAAACCCAAAAAACGCTGTTTCTACCTCCGAACAGCCTTAGACACCGAAAATGGCGTTTGTAGCTCCAAACAGCCTTTAGACACCGAAAACGGCGTTTCTCCCTCCAAAAAGCCTTTAAACCCAAAAAACGCTGTTTCTACCTCCGAACAGCCTTTAGGACACCGAAAACGGCGTTTGTAGCTACAAACAGCCTTTAGACACCGAAAACGTCGTTTCTCCCTCCAAAGAGCCTTTACACCCAAAAAACGCTGTTTCTACCTCCGCACAGCCTTTAGACACCGAAAATGTCATTTCTCCTCCAAACAGCCTTTAACCCAAAAAACGCTGTTTCTCCCTCCAAACAGCCTTTAAACCCAAAAAACGCTGTTTCTACCTCCGAACAGCCTTTAGACACCGGAAAACGGCGTTTGTAGCTCCAAACAGCTTTTAGTCACCGAAAACGTCGTTTCTCCCTCGAAACAGCCTTTAAACCCCAAAAACGCTGTTTCTACCGGCGAACAGCCTTTAGACACCGAAAACGTCGTTTCTCCCTCCAAACAGCTTTTAAACCCCAAAAACGCTGTTTCTACCTCCGAACAGCCTTTAGACACCGAAAACGGCGTTTGTAGCTCCAAACAGCCTTTAGACACCGAAAACGTCGTTTCTCCCTCCAAACAGCTTTAAACCCCAAAAACGCTGTTTCTACCTCCGAACAGCCTTTAGAACACCGAAAATGGCGTTTGTAGCTCCAAACAGCCTTTAGACACCGAAAACGGCGTTTCTCCCTCCAAAAAGCCTTTAAACCCAAAAAACGCTGTTTCTACTCCGAACAGCCTTTAGACACCGAAAACGGCGTTTGTAGCTACAAACAGCCTTTAGACACCGAAAACGTCGTTTCTCCCTCCAAACAGCCTTTACACCCAAAAAAACGCTGTTTCTACCTCCGAACAGCCTTTAGACACCGAAATGTCATTTCTCCCTCCAAACAGCCTTTAAACCCTAAAAACGCTGTTTCTCCCTCCAAACAGCCTTAAACCCAAAAAACGCTGTTTCTACCTCCCGAACAGCCTTTAGACACCAAAAACGGCGTTTGTAGCTCCAAACAGCCTTTAGACACCGAAAACGTCGTTTCTCCTCCAACAGCTTTTAAACCCCAAAAACGCTGTTTCTACCCTCCGAACAGCCTTTAGACACCGAAAATGGCGTTTGTAGCTCCAAACAGCCTTTAGACACCGAAAACGGCGTTTCTCCCTCCAAAAAGCCTTTAAACCCAAAAACGCTGTTTCTACCTCCGAACAGCCTTTAGACACCGAAAACGGCGTTTGTAGCTACAAACAGCCTTTAGACACCGAAAACGTCGTTTCTCCTCCAAACAGCCTTTACACCCAAAAAACGCTGTTTCTACCTCCGAACAGCCTTTAGACACCGAAAATGTCATTTCTCCCTCCAAACCAGCCTTTAAACCCAAAAACGCTGTTTCTCCCTCCAAACAGCCTTTAAACCCAAAAAACGCTGTTTCTACCTCCGAACAGCCTTTAGACACCGAAAATGTCATTTCTCCTCCAAACAGCCTTTAAACCCAAAAAACGCTGTTTCTACCTCCGAACAGCCTTTAGACACCGAAAACGGCGTTTCTCCCTCCAAACAGCCTTTAAACCAAAAAACGCTGTTTCTCCCTCCAAACAGCCTTTAAACCCCAAAAACGCTGTTTCTACCTCCGAACAGCCTTTAGACACCGAAAACGGCGTTTGTAGCTCCAAACAGCCTTTAGACACCGAAAACGTTGTTTCTCCCTCCAAACAGCCTTTAAACCCAAAAACGTTGTTTCTACCTCCGAACAGCTTTAGACACCGAAAACGGTGTTTCTCCCTCCAAACAGCCTTTAAACCCAAAAAACGCTGTTTCTCCCTCCAAACAGCCTTTAAACCCAAAAAAAACGCTGTTTCTACCTCCGAACAGCCTTTAGACACCGAAAACGGCGTTTCTCCCTCCAAACAGCCTTTAAACCCAAAAAACGCTGTTTCTACCTCCGAACAGCCTTTAGACACCGAAAACGCTGTTTCTACCTCCGAACAGCCTTTAGACACCGAAAACGGCGTTTCTCCCTCTAAACAGCCTTGAAACCCAAAAAACGCTGTTTCTCCCTCCAACAGCCTTTAAACCCCAAAAACGCTGTTTCTACCGGCGAACAGCCTTTAGACACCGAAAAACGTCGTTTCTCCCTCCAAACAGCCTTTAAACCCCAAAAACACTGTTTCTACCTCCGAACAGCCTTTAGACACCGAAAACGGCGTTTGTAGCTCCAAACAGCCTTTAGACACCGAAAACGTCGTTTCTCCCTCCAAACAGCTTTTAAACCCAAAAACGCTGTTTTCTACCTCCGAACAGCCTTTAGACACCGAAAATGGTGTTTGTAGCTCCAAACAGCCTTTAGACACCGAAAACGGCGTTTCTCCCTCCAAAAAGCCTTTAAACCCAAAAAACGCTGTTTCTACCTCCGAACAGCCTTTAGACACCGAAAACGGCGTTTGTAGCTACAAACAGCCTTTAGACACCGAAAACGTCGTTTCTCCCTCCAAACAGCCTTTACACCCAAAAAATCGCTGTTTCTACCTCCGAACAGCCTTTAGACACCGAAAATGTCATTTCTCCCTCCAAACAGCCTTTAAACCCAAAAAAACGCTGTTTCTCCCTCCAAACAGCCTTTAACCCAAAAAAACGCTGTTTCTACCTCCGAACAGCCTTTAGACACCAAAAACGGCGTTTGTAGCTCCAAACAGCCTTTAGACACCGAAAACGTCGTTTTCTCCCTCCAAACAGCTTTTAAACCCAAAAACGCTGTTTCTACCTCTCGAACAGCCTTTAGACACCGAAAATGGCGTTTGTAGCTCCAAACAGCCTTTAGACACCGAAAACGGCGTTTCTCCCTCCAAAAAGCCTTTAAACCCAAAAAACGCTGTTTCTACCTCCGAACAGCCTTTAGACACCGAAAACGGCGTTTGTAGCTACAAACAGCCTTTAGACACCGAAAACGTCGTTTCTCCCTCCAAACAGCCTTTACACCCAAAAAACGCTGTTTCTACCTCCGAACAGCCTTTAGACACCGAAAATGTCATTTCTCCCTCCAAACAGCCTTTAAACCCAAAAAACGCTGTTTCTCCCTCCAAACAGCCTTTAAACCCAAAAAACGCTGTTTCTACCTCCGAACAGCCTTTAGACACCGAAAATGTCATTTCTCCCTCAAACAGCCTTTAAACCCAAAAAACGCTGTTTCTACCTCCGAACAGCCTTTAGACACCGAAAACGGCGTTTCTCCCTCCAAACAGCCTTTAAACCCAAAAAACGCTGTTTCTCCCTCCAAACAGCCTTTAAACCCCAAAAACGCTGTTTCTACCTCCGAACAGCCTTTAGACACCGAAAACGGCGTTGTAGCTCCAAACAGCCTTTAGACACCGAAAACGTTGTTTCTCCCTCCAAACAGCCTTTAAACCCCAAAAACGTTGTTTCTACCTCCGAACAGCCCTTTAGACACCGAAAACGGCGTTTCTCCCTCCAAACAGCCTTTAAACCCAAAAAACGCTGTTTCTCCTCCAAACAGCCTTTAAACCCAAAAAACGCTGTTTCTACCTCGAACAGCCTTTAGACACCGAAAACGGCGTTTCTCCCTCCAAACAGCCTTTAAACCCAAAAAACGCTGTTTCTACCTCCGAACAGCCTTTAGACACCGAAAACGCTGTTTCTACCTCCGAACAGCCTTTAGACACCGAAAACGGCGTTTTCTCCCTCTAAACAGCCTTGAAACCCAAAAAACGCTGTTTCTCCCTCCAAACAGCCTTTAAACCAAAAAACGCTTTTTCTACCTCCGAACAGCCTTTAGACACCGAAAACGGCGTTTCTCCCTCCAAACAGCCTTTAAACCCAAAAAACGCTGTTTCTACCTCCGAACAGCCTTAGACACCGAAAATGGCGTTTGTAGCTCCAAACAGCCCTTTAGACACCGAAAAACGGCGTTTCTCCCTCCAAAAAGCCTTTAAACCCAAAAAAACGCTTGTGTTTCTACCTCCGAACAGCTTAGACACCGAAAACGGCGTTTGTAGCTACAAACAGCCTTTAGACACCGAAAACGTCGTTTCTCCCTCCAAACAGCCTTTACACCCAAAAAACGCTGTTTCTACCTCCGCACAGCCTTTAGACACCGAAAATGTCATTTCTCCTCCAAACAGCCTTTAAACCCAAAAAACGCTGTTTCTCCCTCCAAACAGCCTTTAAACCCCAAAAACGCTGTTTCTACCTCCGAACAGCCTTTAGACACCGAAAACGGCGTTGTAGCTCCAAACAGCCTTTAGACACCGAAAACGTTGTTTCTCCCTCCAAACAGCTTTAAACCCCAAAAACGTTGTTTCTACCTCCGAACAGCCTTTAGACACCGAAAACGGCGTTTCTCCCTCCAAACAGCCTTTAAACCCAAAAAACGCTGTTTCTCCCTCCAAACAGCCTTTAAACCCAAAAAACGCTGTTTCTACCTCCGAACAGCCTTTAGACCACCGAAAACGGCGTTTCTCCCTCCAAACAGCCTTTAAACCCAAAAAACGCTGTTTCTACCTCCGAACAGCCTTTAGACACCGAAAACCGCTGTTTCTACCTCCGAACAGCCTTTAGACACCGAAAACGGCGTTTCTCCCTTCTAAACAGCCTTGAAACCCAAAAAACGCTGTTTCTCCCTCCAAACAGCCTTTTAAACCCCAAAAACGCTGTTTCTACCGGCGAACAGCCTTTAGACACCGAAAACGTCGTTTCTCCCTCCAAACAGCCTTTAAACCCCAAAAACGCTGTTTCTACCTCCGAACAGCCTTTAGACACCGAAAACGGCGTTTGTAGCTCCAAACAGCCTTTAGACACCGAAAACGTCGTTTCTCCCTCCAAACAGCTTTTAAACCCCAAAAAACGCTGTTTCTACCTCGAACAGCCTTTAGACACCGAAAATGGCGTTTGTAGCTCCAAACAGCCTTTAGACACCGAAAACGGCGTTTCTCCCTCCAAAAAGCCTTTAAACCCAAAAAACGCTGTTTCTACCTCCGAACAGCCTTTAGACACCGAAAACGGCGTTTGTAGCTACAAACAGCCTTTAGACACCGAAAACGTCGTTTCTCCCTCCAAACAGCCTTTACACCCAAAAAACGCTGTTTCTACCTCCGAACAGCCTTTAGACACCGAAAATGTCATTTCTCCCTCCAACAGCCTTTAAACCCAAAAAACGCTGTTTCTCCCTCCAAACAGCCTTTAAACCCAAAAAAACGCTGTTTCTACCTCCGAACAGCTTTAGACACCAAAAACGGCGTTTGTAGCTCCAAACAGCCTTTAGACACCGAAAACGTCGTTTCTCCCTCCAAACAGCTTTTAAACCCCAAAAACGCTGTTTCTACCTCCGAACAGCCTTTAGACACCGAAAATGGCGTTTGTAGCTCCAAACAGCCTTTAGACACCGAAAACGGCGTTTCTCCCTCCAAAAAGCCTTTAAACCCAAAAAACGCTGTTTCTACCTCCGAACAGCCTTTAGACACCGAAAACGGCGTTTGTAGCTACAAACAGCCTTTAGACACCGAAAACGTCGTTTCTCCCTCCAAACAGCCTTTACACCCAAAAAACGCTGTTTCTACCTCCGAACAGCCTTTAGACACCGAAAATGTCATTTCTCCCTCCAAACAGCCTTTAAACCCAAAAAACGCTGTTTCTCCCTCCAAACAGCCTTTAAACCCAAAAAACGCTGTTTCTACCTCCGAACAGCCTTTAGACACCGAAAATGTCATTTCTCCCTCCAAACAGCCTTTAAACCCAAAAAACGCTGTTTCTACCTCCGAACAGCCTTTAGACACCGAAAACGGCGTTTCTCCCTCCAAACAGCCTTTAAACCCAAAAAACGCTGTTTCTCCCTCCAAACAGCCTTTAAACCCCAAAAACGCTGTTTCTACCTCCGAACAGCCTTTAGACACCGAAAACGGCGTTTGTAGCTCCAAACAGCCTTTAGACACCGAAAACGTTGTTTCTCCCTCCAAACAGCCTTTAAACCCCAAAAACGTTGTTTCTACCTCCGAACAGCCTTTAGACACCGAAAACGGCGTTTCTCCCTCCAAACAGCCTTTAAACCCAAAAAACGCTGTTTCTCCCTCCAAACAGCCTTTAAACCCAAAAAACGCTGTTTCTACCTCCGAACAGCCTTTAGACACCGAAAACGGCGTTTCTCCCTCCAAACAGCCTTTAAACCCAAAAAACGCTGTTTCTACCTCCGAACAGCCTTTAGACACCGAAAACGGCGTTTGTAGCTCCAAACAGCCTTTAGACACCGAAAACGTTGTTTCTCCCTCCAAACAGCCTTTAAACCCCAAAAACGTTGTTTCTACCTCCGAACAGCCTTTAGACACCGAAAACGGCGTTTCTCCCTCCAAACAGCCTTTAAACCCAAAAAACGCTGTTTCTCCCTCCAAACAGCCTTTAAACCCAAAAAACGCTGTTTCTACCTCCGAACAGCCTTTAGACACCGAAAACGGCGTTTCTCCCTCCAAACAGCCTTTAAACCCAAAAAACGCTGTTTCTACCTCCGAACAGCCTTTAGACACCGAAAACGCTGTTTCTACCTCCGAACAGCCTTTAGACACCGAAAACGGCGTTTCTCCCTCTAAACAGCCTTGAAACCCAAAAAACGCTGTTTCTCCCTCCAAACAGCCTTTAAACCCAAAAAACGCTTTTTCTACCTCCGAACAGCCTTTAGACACCGAAAACGGCGTTTCTCCCTCCAAACAGCCTTTAAACCCAAAAAACGCTGTTTCTACCTCCGAACAGCCTTTAGACACCGAAAATGGCGTTTGTAGCTCCAAACAGCCTTTAGACACCGAAAACGGCGTTTCTCCCTCCAAAAAGCCTTTAAACCCAAAAAACGCTGTTTCTACCTCCGAACAGCCTTTAGACACCGAAAACGGCGTTTGTAGCTACAAACAGCCTTTAGACACCGAAAACGTCGTTTCTCCCTCCAAACAGCCTTTACACCCAAAAAACGCTGTTTCTACCTCCGCACAGCCTTTAGACACCGAAAATGTCATTTCTCCCTCCAAACAGCCTTTAAACCCAAAAAACGCTGTTTCTCCCTCCAAACAGCCTTTAAACCCCAAAAACGCTGTTTCTACCTCCGAACAGCCTTTAGACACCGAAAACGGCGTTTGTAGCTCCAAACAGCCTTTAGACACCGAAAACGTTGTTTCTCCCTCCAAACAGCCTTTAAACCCCAAAAACGTTGTTTCTACCTCCGAACAGCCTTTAGACACCGAAAACGGCGTTTCTCCCTCCAAACAGCCTTTAAACCCAAAAAACGCTGTTTCTCCCTCCAAACAGCCTTTAAACCCAAAAAACGCTGTTTCTACCTCCGAACAGCCTTTAGACACCGAAAACGGCGTTTCTCCCTCCAAACAGCCTTTAAACCCAAAAAACGCTGTTTCTACCTCCGAACAGCCTTTAGACACCGAAAACGCTGTTTCTACCTCCGAACAGCCTTTAGACACCGAAAACGGCGTTTCTCCCTCTAAACAGCCTTGAAACCCAAAAAACGCTGTTTCTCCCTCCAAACAGCCTTTAAACCCCAAAAACGCTGTTTCTACCGGCGAACAGCCTTTAGACACCGAAAACGTCGTTTCTCCCTCCAAACAGCCTTTAAACCCCAAAAACGCTGTTTCTACCTCCGAACAGCCTTTAGACACCGAAAACGGCGTTTGTAGCTCCAAACAGCCTTTAGACACCGAAAACGTCGTTTCTCCCTCCAAACAGCTTTTAAACCCCAAAAACGCTGTTTCTACCTCCGAACAGCCTTTAGACACCGAAAATGGCGTTTGTAGCTCCAAACAGCCTTTAGACACCGAAAACGGCGTTTCTCCCTCCAAAAAGCCTTTAAACCCAAAAAACGCTGTTTCTACCTCCGAACAGCCTTTAGACACCGAAAACGGCGTTTGTAGCTACAAACAGCCTTTAGACACCGAAAACGTCGTTTCTCCCTCCAAACAGCCTTTACACCCAAAAAACGCTGTTTCTACCTCCGAACAGCCTTTAGACACCGAAAATGTCATTTCTCCCTCCAAACAGCCTTTAAACCCAAAAAACGCTGTTTCTCCCTCCAAACAGCCTTTAAACCCAAAAAACGCTGTTTCTACCTCCGAACAGCCTTTAGACACCAAAAACGGCGTTTGTAGCTCCAAACAGCCTTTAGACACCGAAAACGTCGTTTCTCCCTCCAAACAGCTTTTAAACCCCAAAAACGCTGTTTCTACCTCCGAACAGCCTTTAGACACCGAAAATGGCGTTTGTAGCTCCAAACAGCCTTTAGACACCGAAAACGGCGTTTCTCCCTCCAAAAAGCCTTTAAACCCAAAAAACGCTGTTTCTACCTCCGAACAGCCTTTAGACACCGAAAACGGCGTTTGTAGCTACAAACAGCCTTTAGACACCGAAAACGTCGTTTCTCCCTCCAAACAGCCTTTACACCCAAAAAACGCTGTTTCTACCTCCGAACAGCCTTTAGACACCGAAAATGTCATTTCTCCCTCCAAACAGCCTTTAAACCCAAAAAACGCTGTTTCTCCCTCCAAACAGCCTTTAAACCCAAAAAACGCTGTTTCTACCTCCGAACAGCCTTTAGACACCGAAAATGTCATTTCTCCCTCCAAACAGCCTTTAAACCCAAAAAACGCTGTTTCTACCTCCGAACAGCCTTTAGACACCGAAAACGGCGTTTCTCCCTCCAAACAGCCTTTAAACCCAAAAAACGCTGTTTCTCCCTCCAAACAGCCTTTAAACCCCAAAAACGCTGTTTCTACCTCCGAACAGCCTTTAGACACCGAAAACGGCGTTTGTAGCTCCAAACAGCCTTTAGACACCGAAAACGTTGTTTCTCCCTCCAAACAGCCTTTAAACCCCAAAAACGTTGTTTCTACCTCCGAACAGCCTTTAGACACCGAAAACGGCGTTTCTCCCTCCAAACAGCCTTTAAACCCAAAAAACGCTGTTTCTCCCTCCAAACAGCCTTTAAACCCAAAAAACGCTGTTTCTACCTCCGAACAGCCTTTAGACACCGAAAACGGCGTTTCTCCCTCCAAACAGCCTTTAAACCCAAAAAACGCTGTTTCTACCTCCGAACAGCCTTTAGACACCGAAAACGCTGTTTCTACCTCCGAACAGCCTTTAGACACCGAAAACGGCGTTTCTCCCTCTAAACAGCCTTGAAACCCAAAAAACGCTGTTTCTCCCTCCAAACAGCCTTTAAACCCAAAAAACGCTTTTTCTACCTCCGAACAGCCTTTAGACACCGAAAACGGCGTTTCTCCCTCCAAACAGCCTTTAAACCCAAAAAACGCTGTTTCTACCTCCGAACAGCCTTTAGACACCGAAAATGGCGTTTGTAGCTCCAAACAGCCTTTAGACACCGAAAACGGCGTTTCTCCCTCCAAAAAGCCTTTAAACCCAAAAAACGCTGTTTCTACCTCCGAACAGCCTTTAGACACCGAAAACGGCGTTTGTAGCTACAAACAGCCTTTAGACACCGAAAACGTCGTTTCTCCCTCCAAACAGCCTTTACACCCAAAAAACGCTGTTTCTACCTCCGCACAGCCTTTAGACACCGAAAATGTCATTTCTCCCTCCAAACAGCCTTTAAACCCAAAAAACGCTGTTTCTCCCTCCAAACAGCCTTTAAACCCAAAAAACGCTGTTTCTACCTCCGAACAGCCTTTAGACACCGAAAACGGCGTTTGTAGCTCCAAACAGCTTTTAGTCACCGAAAACGTCGTTTCTCCCTCGAAACAGCCTTTAAACCCCAAAAACGCTGTTTCTACCGGCGAACAGCCTTTAGACACCGAAAACGTCGTTTCTCCCTCCAAACAGCCTTTAAACCCCAAAAACGCTGTTTCTACCTCCGAACAGCCTTTAGACACCGAAAACGGCGTTTGTAGCTCCAAACAGCCTTTAGACACCGAAAACGTCGTTTCTCCCTCCAAACAGCTTTTAAACCCCAAAAACGCTGTTTCTACCTCCGAACAGCCTTTAGACACCGAAAATGGCGTTTGTAGCTCCAAACAGCCTTTAGACACCGAAAACGGCGTTTCTCCCTCCAAAAAGCCTTTAAACCCAAAAAACGCTGTTTCTACCTCCGAACAGCCTTTAGACACCGAAAACGGCGTTTGTAGCTACAAACAGCCTTTAGACACCGAAAACGTCGTTTCTCCCTCCAAACAGCCTTTACACCCAAAAAACGCTGTTTCTACCTCCGAACAGCCTTTAGACACCGAAAATGTCATTTCTCCCTCCAAACAGCCTTTAAACCCAAAAAACGCTGTTTCTCCCTCCAAACAGCCTTTAAACCCAAAAAACGCTGTTTCTACCTCCGAACAGCCTTTAGACACCAAAAACGGCGTTTGTAGCTCCAAACAGCCTTTAGACACCGAAAACGTCGTTTCTCCCTCCAAACAGCTTTTAAACCCCAAAAACGCTGTTTCTACCTCCGAACAGCCTTTAGACACCGAAAATGGCGTTTGTAGCTCCAAACAGCCTTTAGACACCGAAAACGGCGTTTCTCCCTCCAAAAAGCCTTTAAACCCAAAAAACGCTGTTTCTACCTCCGAACAGCCTTTAGACACCGAAAACGGCGTTTGTAGCTACAAACAGCCTTTAGACACCGAAAACGTCGTTTCTCCCTCCAAACAGCCTTTACACCCAAAAAACGCTGTTTCTACCTCCGAACAGCCTTTAGACACCGAAAATGTCATTTCTCCCTCCAAACAGCCTTTAAACCCAAAAAACGCTGTTTCTCCCTCCAAACAGCCTTTAAACCCAAAAAACGCTGTTTCTACCTCCGAACAGCCTTTAGACACCGAAAATGTCATTTCTCCCTCCAAACAGCCTTTAAACCCAAAAAACGCTGTTTCTACCTCCGAACAGCCTTTAGACACCGAAAACGGCGTTTCTCCCTCCAAACAGCCTTTAAACCCAAAAAACGCTGTTTCTCCCTCCAAACAGCCTTTAAACCCCAAAAACGCTGTTTCTACCTCCGAACAGCCTTTAGACACCGAAAACGGCGTTTGTAGCTCCAAACAGCCTTTAGACACCGAAAACGTTGTTTCTCCCTCCAAACAGCCTTTAAACCCCAAAAACGTTGTTTCTACCTCCGAACAGCCTTTAGACACCGAAAACGGCGTTTCTCCCTCCAAACAGCCTTTAAACCCAAAAAACGCTGTTTCTCCCTCCAAACAGCCTTTAAACCCAAAAAACGCTGTTTCTACCTCCGAACAGCCTTTAGACACCGAAAACGGCGTTTCTCCCTCCAAACAGCCTTTAAACCCAAAAAACGCTGTTTCTACCTCCGAACAGCCTTTAGACACCGAAAACGCTGTTTCTACCTCCGAACAGCCTTTAGACACCGAAAACGGCGTTTCTCCCTCTAAACAGCCTTGAAACCCAAAAAACGCTGTTTCTCCCTCCAAACAGCCTTTAAACCCAAAAAACGCTTTTTCTACCTCCGAACAGCCTTTAGACACCGAAAACGGCGTTTGTAGCTCCAAACAGCCTTTAAACACAAAAAACGCTGTTTCTACCTCCGAACAGCCTTTAGACACCGAAAACGGCGTTTGTAGCTCCAAACAGCCTTTAGACACCGAAAACGTCGTTTCTCCCTCCAAACAGCTTTTAAACCCCAAAAACGCTGTTTCTACCTCCGAACAGCCTTTAGACACCGAAAACGGCGTTTGTAGCTCCAAACAGCCTTTAGACACCGAAAACGGCGTTTCTCCCTCCAAAAAGCCTTTAAACCCAAAAAACGCTGTTTCTACCTCCGAACAGCCTTTAGACACCGAAAACGGCGTTTGTAGCTCCAAACAGCCTTTAGACACCGAAAACGTCGTTTCTCCCTCCAAACAGCCTTTACACCCAAAAAACGCTGTTTCTACCTCCGAACAGCCTTTAGACACCGAAAATGTCATTTCTCCCTCCAAACAGCCTTTAAACCCAAAAAACGCTGTTTCTCCCTCCAAACAGCCTTTAAACCCAAAAAACGCTGTTTCTACCTCCGAACAGCCTTTAGACACCGAAAACGGCGTTTCTCCCTCCAAACAGCCTTTAAACCCAAAAAACGCTGTTTCTCCCTCCAAACAGCCTTTAAACCCAAAAAACGCTGTTTCTACCTCCGAACAGCCTTTAGACACCGAAAACGGCGTTTGTAGCTCCAAACAGCCTTTAAACACAAAAAACGCTGTTTCTACCTCCGAACAGCCTTTAGACACCGAAAACGTCGTTTCTCCCTCCAAACAGCCTTTAAACCCAAAAAACGCTGTTTCTACCTCCGAACAGCCTTTAGACACCGAAAACGGCGTTTCTCCCTCCAAACAGCCTTTAAACCCAAAAAACGCTGTTTCTACCTCCGAACAGCCTTTAGACACCGAAAACAGCGTTTCTCCCTCCAAACAGCCTTTAAACCCAAAAAACGCTGTTTCTCCCTCCAAACAGCCTTTAAACCCAAAAAACGCTGTTTCTACCTCCGAACAGCCTTTAGACACCGAAAATGTCATTTCTCCCTCCAAACAGCCTTTAAACCCAAAAAACGCTGTTTCTACCTCCGAACAGCCTTTAGACACCGAAAACGGCGTTTGAAGCTCCAAACAGCCTTTAGACACCGAAAACGTCGTTTCTCCCTCCAAACAGCCTTTAAACCCCAAAAACGCTGTTTCTACCTCCGAACAGCCTTTAGACACCGAAAACGGCGTTTGTAGCTCCAAACAGCCTTTAAACCCAAAAAACGCTGTTTCTACCTCCGAACAGCCTTCAGACACCGAAAACGGCGTTTGTAGCTCCAAACAGCCTTTAGACACCGAAAATGTCATTTCTCCCTCCAAACAGCCTTTAAACCCAAAAAACGCTGTTTCTACCTCCGAACAGCCTTTAGACACCGAAAACGGCGTTTGTAGCTCCAAACAGCTTTTAGTCACCGAAAACGTCGTTTCTCCCTCCAAACAGCCTTTAAACCCCAAAAACGCTGTTTCTACCTCCGAACAGCCTTTAGACACCGAAAACGTTGTTTCTCCCTCCAAACAGCCTTTAAACCCCAAAAACGCTGTTTCTACCTCCGAACAGCCTTTAGACACCGAAAACGGCGTTTCTCCCTCCAAACAGCCTTTAAACCCAAAAAACGCTGTTTCTCCCTCCAAACAGCCTTTAAACCCCAAAAACGCTGTTTCTACCTCCGAACAGCCTTTAGACACCGAAAACGGCGTTTGTAGCTCCAAACAGCCTTTAGACACCGAAAATGTCATTTCTCCCTCCAAACAGCCTTTAAACCTAAAAAACGCTGTTTCTACCTCCGAACAGCCTTTAGACACCGAAAATGGCGTTTGTAGCTCCAAACAGCCTTTAGACACCGAAAACGTTGTTTCTCCCTCCAAACAGCCTTTAAACCCCAAAAACGTTGTTTCTACCTCCGAACAGCCTTTAGACACCGAAAACGGCGTTTCTCCCTCCAAACAGCCTTTAAACCCAAAAAACGCTGTTTCTCCCTCCAAACAGCCTTTAAACCCAAAAAACGCTTTTTCTACCTCCGAACAGCCTTTAGACACCGAAAACGGCGTTTGTAGCACCAAACAGCCTTTAAACACAAAAAACGCTGTTTCTACCTCCGAACAGCCTTTAGACACCGAAAACGTTGATTCTCCCTCCAAACAGCCTTTAAACCCAAAAAACGCTGTTTCTACCTCTGAACGGCCTTTAGACACCGAAAACGGCGTTTCTCCCTCCAAACAGCCTTTAAACCCAAAAAACGCTGTTTCTACCTCCGAACAGCCTTTAGACACCGAAAACGGCGTTTGTAGCTCCAAACAGCCTTTAGACACCGAAAACGTCGTTTCTCCCTCCAAACAGCTTTTAAACCCCAAAAACGCTGTTTCTACCTCCGAACAGCCTTTAGACACCGAAAACGGCGTTTGTAGCTCCAAACAGCCTTTAGACACCGAAAACGGCGTTTCTCCCTCCAAAAAGCCTTTAAACCCAAAAAACGCTGTTTCTACCTCCGAACAGCCTTTAGACACCGAAAACGGCGTTTGTAGCTACAAACAGCCTTTAGACACCGAAAACGTCGTTTCTCCCTCCAAACAGCCTTTACACCCAAAAAACGCTGTTTCTACCTCCGAACAGCCTTTAGACACCGAAAATGTCATTTCTCCCTCCAAACAGCCTTTAAACCCAAAAAACGCTGTTTCTCCCTCCAAACAGCCTTTAAACCCAAAAAACGCTGTTTCTACCTCCGAACAGCCTTTAGACACCGAAAACGGCGTTTCTCCCTCCAAACAGCCTTTAAACCCAAAAAACGCTGTTTCTCCCTCCAAACAGCCTTTAAACCCCAAAAACGCTGTTTCTACCTCCGAACAGCCTTTAGACACCGAAAACGGCGTTTGTAGCTCCAAACAGCCTTTAGACACCGAAAATGTCATTTCTCCCTCCAAACAGCCTTTAAACCTAAAAAACGCTGTTTCTACCTCCGAACAGCCTTTAGACACCGAAAACGGCGTTTGTAGCTCCAAACAGCCTTTAGACACCGAAAACGTTGTTTCTCCCTCCAAACAGCCTTTAAACCCCAAAAACGTTGTTTCTACCTCCGAACAGCCTTTAGACACCGAAAACGGCGTTTCTCCCTCCAAACAGCCTTTAAACCCAAAAAACGCTGTTTCTCCCTCCAAACAGCCTTTAAACCCAAAAAACGCTTTTTCTACCTCCGAACAGCCTTTAGACACCGAAAACGGCGTTTGTAGCTCCAAACAGCCTTTAAACACAAAAAACGCTGTTTCTACCTCCGAACAGCCTTTAGACACCGAAAACGTCGTTTCTCCCTCAAAACAGCCTTTAAACCCAAAAAACGCTGTTTCTACCTCCGAACAGCCTTTAGACACCGAAAACGGCGTTTCTCCCTCCAAACAGCCTTTAAACCCAAAAAACGCTGTTTCTACCTCCGAACAGCCTTTAGACACCGAAAACGGCGTTTGTAGCTCCAAACAGCCTTTAGACACCGAAAATGTCATTTCTCCCTCCAAACAGCCTTTAAACCCAAAAAACGCTGTTTCTCCCTCCAAACAGCCTTTAAACCCAAAAAACGCTGTTTCTACCTCCGAACAGCCTTTAGACACCGAAAATGTCGTTTCTCCCTCCAAACAGCCTTTAAACCCAAAAAACGCTGTTTCTACCTCCGAACAGCCTTTAGACACCGAAAACGGCGTTTCTCCCTCCAAACAGCCTTTAAACCCAAAAAACGCTGTTTCTACCTCCGAACAGCCTTTAGACACCGAAAACGGCGTTTGTAGCTCCAAACAGCCTTTAGACACCGAAAACGTTGTTTCTCCCTCCAAACAGCCTTTAAACCCCAAAAACGCTGTTTCTACCTCCGAACAGCCTTTAGACACCGAAAACGGCGTTTCTCCCTCCAAACAGCCTTTAAACCCAAAAAACGCTGTTTCTCCCTCCAAACAGCCTTTAAACCCAAAAAACGCTGTTTCTACCTCCGAACAGCCTTTAGACACCGAAAATGTCATTTCTCCCTCCAAACAGCCTTTAAACCCCAAAAACGCTGTTTCTACCTCCGAACAGCCTTTAGACACCGAAAACGGCGTTTCTCCCTCCAAACAGCCTTTAAACCCAAAAAACGCTGTTTCTGCCTCCAAACAGCCTTTAGACACCGAAAACGTCGTTTCTCCCTCCAAACAGCCTTTAAACCCCAAAAACGTTGTTTCTACCTCCGAACAGCCTTTAGACACCGAAAACGGTGTTTGTAGCTCCAAACAGCCTTTAGACACCGAAAATGTCATTTCTCCCTCCAAACAGCCTTTAAACCCAAAAAACGCTGTTTCTACCTCCGAACAGCCTTTAGACACCGAAAACGGCGTTTGTAGCTCCAAACAGCCTTTAGACACCGAAAACGTTGTTTCTCCCTCCAAACAGCCTTTAAACCCCAAAAACGCTGTTTCTACCTCCGAACAGCCTTTAGACACCGAAAACGGCGTTTCTCCCTCCAAACAGCCTTTAAACCCAAAAAACGCTGTTTCTCCCTCCAAACAGCCTTTAAACCCAAAAAACGCTGTTTCTACCTCCGAACAGCCTTTAGACACCGAAAACGGCGTTTGTAGCTCCAAACAGCTTTTAGTCACCGAAAACGTCGTTTCTCCCTCCAAACAGCCTTTAAACCCAAAAAACGCTGTTTCTACCTCCGAACAGCCTTTAGACACCGAAAACGTTGTTTCTCCCTCCAAACAGCCTTTAAACCCAAAAAACGCTGTTTCTACCTCCGAACAGCCTTTAGACACCGAAAACGGCGTTTCTCCCTCCAAACAGCCTTTAAACCCAAAAAACGCTGTTTCTACCTCCGAACAGCCTTTAGACACCGAAAACGGCGTTTGTAGCTCCAAACAGCCTTTAGACACCGAAAATGTCATTTCTCCCTCCAAACAGCCTTTAAACCCAAAAAACGCTGTTTCTACCTCCGAACAGCCTTTAGACACCGAAAACAGCGTTTGTAGCTCCAAACAGCCTTTAGACACCGAAAACGTTGTTTCTCCCTCCAAACAGCCTTTAAACCCCAAAAACGCTGTTTCTACCTCCGAACAGCCTTTAGACACCGAAAACGGCGTTTCTCCCTCCAAACAGCCTTTAAACCCAAAAAACGCTGTTTCTCCCTCCAAACAGCCTTTAAACCCCAAAAACGCTGTTTCTACCTCCGAACAGCCTTTAGACACCGAAAACGGCGTTTGTAGCTCCAAACAGCCTTTAGACACCGAAAATGTCATTTCTCCCTCCAAACAGCCTTTAAACCTAAAAAACGCTGTTTCTACCTCCGAACAGCCTTTAGACACCGAAAATGGCGTTTGTAGCTCCAAACAGCCTTTAGACACCGAAAACGTTGTTTCTCCCTCCAAACAGCCTTTAAACCCCAAAAACGTTGTTTCTACCTCCGAACAGCCTTTAGACACCGAAAACGGCGTTTCTCCCTCCAAACAACCTTTAAACCCAAAAAACGCTGTTTCTCCCTCCAAACAGCCTTTAAACCCAAAAAACGCTTTTTCTACCTCCGAACAGCCTTTAGACACCGAAAACGGCGTTTGTAGCTCCAAACAGCCTTTAAACACAAAAAACGCTGTTTCTACCTCCGAACAGCCTTTAGACACCGAAAACGTCGATTCTCCCTCCAAACAGCCTTTAAACCCAAAAAACGCTGTTTCTACCTCTGAACAGCCTTTAGACACCGAAAACGGCGTTTCTCCCTCCAAACAGCCTTTAAACCCAAAAAACGCTGTTTCTACCTCCGAACAGCCTTTAGACACCGAAAACGGCGTTTGTAGCTCCAAACAGCCTTTAGACACCGAAAACGTCGTTTCTCCCTCCAAACAGCTTTTAAACCCCAAAAACGCTGTTTCTACCTCCGAACAGCCTTTAGACACCGAAAACGGCGTTTGTAGCTCCAAACAGCCTTTAAACACCGAAAACGGCGTTTCTCCCTCCAAAAAGCCTTTACACCCAAAAAACGCTGTTTCTACCTCCGAACAGCCTTTAGACACCGAAAATGTCATTTCTCCCTCCAAACAGCCTTTAAACCCAAAAAACGCTGTTTCTCCCTCCAAACAGCCTTTAAACCCAAAAAACGCTGTTTCTACCTCCGAACAGCCTTTAGACACCGAAAACGGCGTTTCTCCCTCCAAACAGCCTTTAAACCCAAAAAACGCTGTTTCTCCCTCCAAACAGCCTTTAAACCCCAAAAACGCTGTTTCTACCTCCGAACAGCCTTTAGACACCGAAAACGGCGTTTGTAGCTCCAAACAGCCTTTAGACACCGAAAATGTCATTTCTCCCTCCAAACAGCCTTTAAACCTAAAAAACGCTGTTTCTACCTCCGAACAGCCTTTAGACACCGAAAACGGCGTTTGTAGCTCCAAACAGCCTTTAGACACCGAAAACGTTGTTTCTCCCTCCAAACAGCCTTTAAACCCCAAAAACGTTGTTTCTACCTCCGAACAGCCTTTAGACACCGAAAACGGCGTTTCTCCCTCCAAACAGCCTTTAAACCCAAAAAACGCTGTTTCTCCCTCCAAACAGCCTTTAAACCCAAAAAACGCTTTTTCTACCTCCGAACAGCCTTTAGACACCGAAAACGGCGTTTGTAGCTCCAAACAGCCTTTAAACACAAAAAACGCTGTTTCTACCTCCGAACAGCCTTTAGACACCGAAAACGTCGTTTCTCCCTCCAAACAGCCTTTAAACCCAAAAAACGCTGTTTCTACCTCCGAACAGCCTTTAGACACCGAAAACGGCGTTTCTCCCTCCAAACAGCCTTTAAACCCAAAAAACGCTGTTTCTACCTCCGAACAGCCTTTAGACACCGAAAACGGCGTTTGTAGCTCCAAACAGCCTTTAGACACCGAAAATGTCATTTCTCCCTCCAAACAGCCTTTAAACCCAAAAAACGCTGTTTCTCCCTCCAAACAGCCTTTAAACCCAAAAAACGCTGTTTCTACCTCCGAACAGCCTTTAGACACCGAAAATGTCATTTCTCCCTCCAAACAGCCTTTAAACCCAAAAAACGCTGTTTCTACCTCCGAACAGCCTTTAGACACCGAAAACGGCGTTTGAAGCTCAAAACAGCCTTTAGACACCGAAAACGGCGTTTCTCCCTCCAAACAGCCTTTAAACCCAAAAAACGCTGTTTCTACCTCCGAACAGCCTTTAGACACCGAAAACGGCGTTTGTAGCTCCAAACAGCCTTTAGTCACCGAAAACGTCGTTTCTCCCTCCAAACAGCCTTTAAACCCCAAAAACGCTGTTTCTACCTCCGAACAACCTTTAGACACCGAAAACGGCGTTTGTAGCTCCAAACAGCTTTTAGTCACCGAAAACGTCGTTTCTCCCTCCAAACAGCCTTTAAACCCAAAAAACGCTGTTTCTACCTCCGAACAGCCTTTAGACACCGAAAACGGCGTTTGTAGCTCCAAACAGCTTTTAGTCACCGAAAACGTCGTTTCTCCCTCCAAACAGCCTTTAAACCCAAAAAACGCAGTTTCTACCTCCGAACAGCCTTTAGACACCGAAAACGGCGTTTGTAGCTCCAAACAGCTTTTAGTCACCGAAAACGTCGTTTCTCCCTCCAAACAGCCTTTAAACCCCAAAAACGCTGTTTCTACCTCCAAACAGCCTTTAGACACAGAAAACGTTGTTTCTCCCTCCAAACAGCCTTTAAACCCAAAAAACGCTGTTTCTACCTGCGAACAGCCTTTAGTCACCGAAAACGTTGTTTCTCCCTCCAAACAGCCTTTAAACCATAAAAACGCTGTTTCTACCGCCGAACAGCCTTTAGACACAGAAAACGGAGACCCCTGGCTGAAGAAAATCAGACATTTAGTGTGGTCAATACCACACAGCTTTCAGAGCTGGGTCAGAGGTCAAATCTGTTCTGTATATTTAGCCTGGTCTTTCAGGCTAGCATGATCTGATTTACTGGAGTGATACCTCAATTTAAAGCTCAGATTCAGACCTTTTCATAGAGTCCAACATTGTTCATTTTAAACCTTCTGGTGGCTAGCAGCACACTGATGAATTATTGTTACATTCAGCTGTTTTCAAAAGGCCTGCATCCAACTGGTTTTATAGTCTAACTTATCCTCCTGTATTTCTGGTCAACCTGCTTCAAATCAAACATGTTGCACATCAAATTAAAGCTTAGGTTCTCTTCTTTCCAACAATTGTTGGCTTTCCATCCTATCACAAGCTGGCTGCTTAAAATCAGACATTTAGTGTGGTCAATACCACACAGCTTTCAGAGCTGGGTCAGATGTCAAATCTGTTCTGTATATTTAGCCTGGTCTTTCAGGCTAGCATGATCTGATTTACTGGAGTGACACCTCAATTTAAAGCTCAGATTCAGACCTTTTCATAGAGTCCAACATTGTTGATTTTACCCCTTCTGGTGGCTAGCAGCACACTGATGAATTATGGTTACATTCAGCTGTTTTCAAAATGCCTGCAGCCAACAGGTTTTCTATTCTAACTTATCCTCCTGTATTTCTGGTAAACCTGCTTCAAATCAAACATGTTGCACATCAAATTAAAGCTTAGGTTCTCTTCTTTCCATCAATTGTTGGCTTTCCATCAAAGCACAACCTGGCTGCTTAAAATCAGACATTTAGTGTGGTCAATACCACACAGCTTTGAGAGCTGGGTCAGAGGTCAAATCTGTTCTGTATATTTAGCCTGGTTTTTCAGGCTAGCATGATCTGATTTACTGGAGTGACACCTCAATTTAAAGCTAAGATTCAGACCTTTTCATAGAGTCCAACATTGTTGAGTTTACCCCTTCTGGTGGCTAGCAGAACACTGATGAATTATGGTTACATTCAGCTCTTTTCAAAAGGCCTGCAGCCAACAGGTTTTATAGTCTAACTTATCCTCTTGTATTTCTGGTAAACCTGCTTCAAATCAAACATGTTGCACATCAAATTAAAGCTTAGGTTCTCTTCTTTCCAACATTTTTTGGCTTTCCATCATAGCACAAGCTGGCTGCTTAAAATCAGACATTTAGTATGGTCAATACCACACAGCTTTCAGAGCTGGGTCAGAGGTCAAATCTGTTCTGTATATTTAGCCTGGTCCTTCAGGCTAGCATGATCTGATTTACTGGAGTGACACCTCAATTTAAAGCTAAGATTCAGACCTTTTCATAGAGTCCAACATTGTTGAGTTTACCCCTTCTGGTGGCTAGCAGCACACTGATGAATTATGGTTACATTCAGCTCTTTTCAAAAGGCCTGCAGCCAACAGGTTTTATATTCTACCTTATCCTCCTGTATTTCTGGTAAACCTGCTTCAAATCAAACATGTTGCACATCAAATTAAAGCTTAGGTTCTCTTCTTTCCAACAATTTTTGGCTTTCCATCATAGCACAAGCTGGCTGCTTAAAATCAGACACTTAGTATGGTCAATACCACACAGCTTTCAGAGCTGGGTCAGAGGTCAAATCTGTTCTGTATATTTAGCTTGGTCTTTCAGGCTAGCATGATCTGATTTACTGGAGTGATACCTCCATGTAAAGCTCAGATTCAGACCTTTTCATAGAGTCCAACATTGTTGAGTTTACCCCTTCTGGTGGCTAGCAGCACACTGATGAGTTATGGTTACATTCAGCTCTTTTCAAAAGGCCTGCAGCCAACAGGTTTTATATTCTAACTTATCCTCCTGTATTTCTGGTAAACCTGCTTCAAATCAAACATGTTGCACATCAAATTAAAGCTTAGGTTCTCTTCTTTCCATCAATTGTTGGCTTTCCATCCTATCACAACCTGGCTGCTTAAAATCAGACATTTAGTATGGTCAATACCACACAGCTTTCAGAGCTGGGTCAGAGGTCAAATCTGTTCTGTATATTTAGCCTGGTCCTTCAGGCTAGCATGATCTGATTTACTGGAGTGACACCTCAATTTAAAGCTAAGATTCAGACCTTTTCATAGAGTCCAACATTGTTGAGTTTACCCCTTCTGGTGGCTTGCAGCACACTGATGAATTATGGTTACATTCAGATCTTTTCAAAAGGCCTGCAGCCAACAGTTTTTATATTCTAACTTATCCTCCTGTATTTCTGGTAAACCTGCTTCAAATCAAACATGTTGCACATCAAATTAAAGCTTAGGTTCTCTTCTTTCCATCAATTGTTGGCTTTCCATCCTATCACAACCTGGCTGCTTAAAATCAGACATTTAGTGTGGTCAATACCACACAGCTTTCAGAGCTGGGTCAGATGTCAAATCTGTTCTGTATATTTAGCCTGCTCTTTCAGGCTAGCATGATCTGATTTACTGGAGTGACACCTCAATTTAAAGCTCAGATTCAGACCTTTTCATAGAGTCCAACATTGTTGATTTTACCCCTTCTGGTGGCTAGCAGCACACTGATGAATTATGGTTACATTCAGCTGTTTTCAAAAGGCCTGCAGCCAACAGGTTTTATATTCTAACTTATCCTCCTGTATTTCTGGTAAACCTGCTTCAAATCAAACATGTTGCACATCAAATTAAAGCTTAGGTTCTCTTCTTTCCAACAATTGTTGGCTTTCCATCATAGCACAACCTGGCTGCTTAAAATCAGACATTTAGTGTGGTCAATACCACACAGCTTTCAGAGCTGGGTCAGAGGTCAAATCTGTTCTGTATATTTAGCCTGGTCTTTCAGGCTAGCATGATCTGATTTACTGGAGTGATACCTCAATTTAAAGCTCAGATTCAGACCTTTTCATAGAGTCCAACATTGTTCATTTTAAACCTTCTGGTGGCTAGCAGCACACTGATGAATTATTGTTACATTCAGCTGTTTTCAAAAGGCCTGCATCCAACTGGTTTTATAGTCTAACTTATCCTCCTGTATTTCTGGTCAACCTGCTTCAAATCAAACATGTTGCACATCAAATTAAAGCTTAGGTTCTCTTCTTTCCAACAATTGTTGGCTTTCCATCCTATCACAAGCTGGCTGCTTAAAATCAGACATTTAGTGTGGTCAATACCACACAGCTTTCAGAGCTGGGTCAGATGTCAAATCTGTTCTGTATATTTAGCCTGGTCTTTCAGGCTAGCATGATCTGATTTACTGGAGTGACACCTCAATTTAAAGCTCAGATTCAGACCTTTTCATAGAGTCCAACATTGTTGATTTTACCCCTTCTGGTGGCTAGCAGCACACTGATGAATTATGGTTACATTCAGCTCTTTTCAAAAGGCCTGCAGCCAACAGGTTTTATAGTCTAACTTATCCTCTTGTATTTCTGGTAAACCTGCTTCAAATCAAACATGTTGCACATCAAATTAAAGCTTAGGTTCTCTTCTTTCCATCAATTGTTGGCTTTCCATCCTATCACAACCTGGCTGCTTAAAATCAGACATTTAGTGTGGTCAATACCACACAGCTTTCAGAGCTGGGTCAGATGTCAAATCTGTTCTGTATATTTAGCCTGGTCCTTCAGGCTAGCATGATCTGATTTACAGGAGTGACACCTCAATTTAAAGCTAAGATTCAGACCTTTTCATAGAGTCCAACATTGTTGTGTTCACCCCTTCTGGTGGCTAGCAGCACACTGATGAATTATGGTTACATTCAGCTGTTTTCAAAAGGCCCGCAGCCAACTGGTTTTATATTCTAACTTATCCTCCTGTATTTCTGGTAAACCTGCTTCAAATCAAACATGTTGCACATCAAATTAAAGCTTAGGTTCTCTTCTTTCCAACATTTTTTGGCTTTCCATCATAGCACAAGCTGGCTGCTTAAAATCAGACATTTAGTATGGTCAATACCACACAGCTTTCAGAGCTGGGTCAGAGGTCAAATCTGTTCTGTATATTTAGCCTGGTCCTTCAGGCTAGCATGATCTGATTTACTGGAGTGACACCTCAATTTAAAGCTAAGATTCAGACCTTTTCATAGAGTCCAACATTGTTGAGTTTACCCCTTCTGGTGGCTAGCAGCACACTGATGAATTATGGTTACATTCAGCTCTTTTCAAAAGGCCTGCAGCCAACAGGTTTTATATTCTACCTTATCCTCCTGTATTTCTGGTAAACCTGCTTCAAATCAAACATGTTGCACATCAAATTAAAGCTTAGGTTCTCTTCTTTCCAACAATTTTTGGCTTTCCATCATAGCACAAGCTGGCTGCTTAAAATCAGACATTTAGTATGGTCAATACCACACAGCTTTCAGAGCTGGGTCAGAGGTCAAATCTGTTCTGTATATTTAGCTTGGTCTTTCAGGCTAGCATGATCTGATTTACTGGAGTGATACCTCCATGTAAAGCTCAGATTCAGACCTTTTCATAGAGTCCAACATTGTTGAGTTTACCCCTTCTGGTGGCTAGCAGCACACTGATGAATTATGGTTACATTCAGCTCTTTTCAAAAGGCCTGCAGCCAACAGGTTTTATATTCTAACTTATCCTGCTGTATTTCTGGTAAACCTGCTTCAAATCAAACATGTTGCACATTAAATTAAAGCTTAGGTTCTCTTCTTTCCATCAATTGTTGGCTTTCCATCCTATCACAAGCTGGCTGCTTAAAATCAGACATTTAGTATGGTCAATACCACACAGCTTTCAGAGCTGGGTCAGAGGTCAAATCTGTTCTGTATATTTAGCCTGGTCCTTCAGGCTAGCATGATCTGATTTACTGGAGTGACACCTCAATTTAAAGCTAAGATTCAGACCTTTTCATAGAGTCCAACATTGTTGAGTTTACCCCTTCTGGTGGCTAGCAGCACACTGATGAATTATGGTTACATTCAGCTCTTTTCAAAAGGCCTGCAGCCAACAGGTTTTATATTCTACCTTATCCTCCTGTATTTCTGGTAAACCTGCTTCAAATCAAACATGTTGCACATCAAATTAAAGCTTAGGTTCTCTTCTTTCCAACAATTTTTGGCTTTCCATCATAGCACAAGCTGGCTGCTTAAAATCAGACATTTAGTATGGTCAATACCACACAGCTTTCAGAGCTGGGTCAGAGGTCAAATCTGTTCTGTATATTTAGCTTGGTCTTTCAGGCTAGCATGATCTGATTTACTGGAGTGATACCTCCATGTAAAGCTCAGATTCAGACCTTTTCATAGAGTCCAACATTGTTGAGTTTACCCCTTCTGGTGGCTAGCAGCACACTGATGAATTATGGTTACATTCAGCTCTTTTCAAAAGGCCTGCAGCCAACAGGTTTTATATTCTAACTTATCCTCCTGTATTTCTGGTAAACCTGCTTCAAATCAAACATGTTGCACATCAAATTAAAGCTTAGGTTCTCTTCTTTCCATCAATTGTTGGCTTTCCATCCTATCACAACCTGGCTGCTTAAAATCAGACATTTAGTATGGTCAATACCACACAGCTTTCAGAGCTGGGTCAGAGGTCAAATCTGTTCTGTATATTTAGCCTGGTCCTTCAGGCTAGCATGATCTGATTTACTGGAGTGACACCTCAATTTAAAGCTAAGATTCAGACCTTTTCATAGAGTCCAACATTGTTGAGTTTACCCCTTCTGGTGGCTTGCAGCACACTGATGAATTATGGTTACATTCAGCTCTTTTCAAAAGGCCTGCAGCCAACAGTTTTTATATTCTAACTTATCCTCCTGTATTTCTGGTAAACCTGCTTCAAATCAAACATGTTGCACATCAAATTAAAGCTTAGGTTCTCTTCTTTCCATCAATTGTTGGCTTTCCATCCTATCACAACCTGGCTGCTTAAAATCAGACATTTAGTGTGGTCAATACCACACAGCTTTCAGAGCTGGGTCAGAGGTCAAATCTGTTCTGTATATTTAGCCTGGTCTTTCAGGCTAGCATGATCTGATTTACTGGAGTGACACCTCAATTTAAAGCTCAGATTCAGACCTTTTCATAGAGTCCAACATTGTTGATTTTACCCCTTCTGGTGGCTAGCAGCACACTGATTAATTATGGTTACATTCAGCTGTTTTCAAAAGGCCTGCAGCCAACAGGTTTTATATTCTAACTTATCCTCCTGTATTTCTGGTAAACCTGCTTCAAATCAAACATGTTGCACATCAAATTAAAGTTTAGGTTCTCTTCTTTCCATCAATTGTTGGCTTTCCATCATAGCACAACCTGACTGCTTAAAATCAGACATTTAGTGTGGTCAATACCACACAGCTTTCAGAGCTGGGTCAGAGGTCAAATCTGTTCTGTATATTTAGCCTGGTCTTTCAGGCTAGCATGATCTAATTTACTGGAGTGACACCTCAATTTAAAGCTCAGATTCAGACCTTTTCATAGAGTCCAACATTGTTGAGTTTACCCCTTCTGGTGGCTAGCAGCACACTGATGAATTATGGTTACATTCAGCTGTTTTCAAAAGGCCTGCAGCCAACAGGTTTTATAGTCTAACTTATCCTCCTGTATTTCTGGCAAACCTGCTTCAAATCAAACATGTTGCACATCAAATTAAAGCTTAGGTTCTCTTCTTTCCATCAATTGTTGGCTTTCCATCCTATCACAACCTGGCTGCTTAAAATCAGACATTTAGTATGGTCAATACCACACAGCTTTCAGAGCTGGGTCAGATGTCAAATCTGTTCTGTATATTTAGCCTGGTCCTTCAGGCTAGCATGATCTGATTTACTGGAGTGACACCTCAATTTAAAGCTAAGATTCAGACCTTTTCATAGAGTCCAACATTGTTGAGTTTACCCCTTCTGGTGGCTAGCAGCACACTGATGAATTATGGTTACATTCAGCTGTTTTCAAAAGGCCTGCAGCCAACAGCTTTTATATTCTAACTTATCCTCCTGTATTTCTGGTAAACCTGCTTCAAATCAAACATGTTGCACATCAAATTAAAGCTTAGGTTCTCTTCTTTCCATCAATTGTTGGCTTTCCATCCTATCACAACCTGGCTGCTTAAAATCATATATTTAGTGTGGTCAATACCACACAGCTTTCAGAGCTGGGTCAGAGGTCAAATCTGTTCTGTATATTTAACCTGGTCTTTCAGGCTAGCATGATCTGATTTACTGGAGTGACACCTCAATTTAAAGCTCAGATTCAGACCTTTTCATAGAGTCCAACATTGTTGTGTTCACCCCTTCTGGTGGCTAGCAGCACACTGATGAATTATGGTTACATTCAGCTGTTTTCAAAAGGCCCGCAGCCAACTGGTTTTATATTCTAACTTATCCTCCTGTATTTCTGGTAAACCTGCTTCAAATCAAACATGTTGCACATCAAATTAAAGCTTAGGTTCTCTTCTTTCCAACAATTGTTGGCTTTCCATCATAGCACAACCTGGCTGCTTAAAATCAGACATTTAGTGTGGTCAATACCACACAGCTTTCAGAGCTGGGTCAGAGGTCAAATCTGTTCTGTATATTTAGCCTGGTCTTTCAGGCTAGCATGATCTGATTTACTGGAGTGATACCTCAATTTAAAGCTCAGATTCAGACCTTTTCATAGAGTCCAACATTGTTCATTTTAAACCTTCTGGTGGCTAGCAGCACACTGATGAATTATTGTTACATTCAGCTGTTTTCAAAAGGCCTGCATCCAACTGGTTTTATAGTCTAACTTATCCTCCTGTATTTCTGGTCAACCTGCTTCAAATCAAACATGTTGCACATCAAATTAAAGCTTAGGTTCTCTTCTTTCCAACAATTGTTGGCTTTCCATCCTATCACAAGCTGGCTGCTTAAAATCAGACATTTAGTGTGGTCAATACCACACAGCTTTCAGAGCTGGGTCAGATGTCAAATCTGTTCTGTATATTTAGCCTGGTCTTTCAGGCTAGCATGATCTGATTTACTGGAGTGACACCTCAATTTAAAGCTCAGATTCAGACCTTTTCATAGAGTCCAACATTGTTGATTTTACCCCTTCTGGTGGCTAGCAGCACACTGATGAATTATGGTTACATTCAGCTCTTTTCAAAAGGCCTGCAGCCAACAGGTTTTATATTCTAACTTATCCTCCTGTATTTCTGGTAAACCTGCTTCAAATCAAACATGTTGCACATCAAATTAAAGCTTAGGCTCTCTTCTTTCCAACAATTGTTGGCTTTCCATCATAGCACAACCTGGCTGCTTAAAATCAGACATTTAGTGTGGTCAATACCACACAGCTTTCAGAGCTGGGTCAGAGGTCAAATCTGTTCTGTATATTTAGCCTGGTCTTTCAGGCTAGCATGATCTGATTTACTGGAGTGATACCTCAATTTAAAGCTCAGATTCAGACCTTTTCATAGAGTCCAACATTGTTCATTTTAAACCTTCTGGTGGCTAGCAGCACACTGATGAATTATTGTTACATTCAGCTGTTTTCAAAAGGCCTGCATCCAACTGGTTTTATAGTCTAACTTATCCTCCTGTATTTCTGGTCAACCTGCTTCAAATCAAACATGTTGCACATCAAATTAAAACTTAGGTTCTCTTCTTTCCAACAATTGTTGGCTTTCCATCCTATCACAAGCTGGCTGCTTAAAATCAGACATTTAGTGTGGTCAATACCACACAGCTTTCAGAGCTGGGTCAGATGTCAAATCTGTTCTGTATATTTAGCCTGGTCTTTCAGGCTAGCATGATCTGATTTACTGGAGTGACACCTCAATTTAAAGCTCAGATTCAGACCTTTTCATAGAGTCCAACATTGTTGATTTTACCCCTTCTGGTGGCTAGCAGCACACTGATGAATTATGGTTACATTCAGCTCTTTTCAAAAGGCCTGCAGCCAACAGGTTTTATAGTCTAACTTATCCTCTTGTATTTCTGGTAAACCTGCTTCAAATCAAACATGTTGCACATCAAATTAAAGCTTAGGTTCTCTTCTTTCCATCAATTGTTGGCTTTCCATCCTATCACAACCTGGCTGCTTAAAATCAGACATTTAGTGTGGTCAATACCACACAGCTTTCAGAGCTGGGTCAGATGTCAAATCTGTTCTGTATATTTAGCCTGGTCTTTCAGGCTAGCATGATCTAATTTACTGGAGTGACACCTCAATTTAAAGCTCAGATTCAGACCTTTTCATAGAGTCCAACATTGTTGAGTTTACCCCTTCTGGTGGCTAGCAGCACACTGATGAATTATGGTTACATTCAGCTGTTTTCAAAAGGCCTGCAGCCAACAGGTTTTATAGTCTAACTTATCCTCCTGTATTTCTGGCAAACCTGCTTCAAATCAAACATGTTGCACATCAAATTAAAGCTTAGGTTCTCTTCTTTCCATCAATTGTTGGCTTTCCATCCTATCACAACCTGGCTGCTTAAAATCAGACATTTAGTATGGTCAATACCACACAGCTTTCAGAGCTGGGTCAGATGTCAAATCTGTTCTGTATATTTAGCCTGGTCCTTCAGGCTAGCATGATCTGATTTACTGGAGTGACACCTCAATTTAAAGCTAAGATTCAGACCTTTTCATAGAGTCCAACATTGTTGAGTTTACCCCTTCTGGTGGCTAGCAGCACACTGATGAATTATGGTTACATTCAGCTGTTTTCAAAAGGCCTGCAGCCAACAGCTTTTATATTCTACCTTATCCTCCTGTATTTCTGGTAAACCTGCTTCAAATCAAACATGTTGCACATCAAATTAAAGCTTAGGTTCTCTTCTTTCCAACAATTTTTGGCTTTCCATCCTATCACAACCTGGCTGCTTAAAATCAGACATTTAGTATGGTCAATACCACACAGCTTTCAGAGCTGGGTCAGAGGTCAAATCTGTTCTGTATATTTAGCCTGGTCCTTCAGGCTAGCATGATCTGATTTACTGGAGTGACACCTCAATTTAAAGCTAAGATTCAGACCTTTTCATAGAGTCCAACATTGTTGAGTTTACCCCTTCTGGTGGCTAGCAGCACACTGATGAATTATGGTTACATTCAGCTCTTTTCAAAAGGCCTGCAGCCAACAGGTTTTATATTCTAACTTATCCTCCTGTATTTCTGGTAAACCTGCTTCAAATCAAACATGTTGCACATCAAATTAAAGCTTAGGTTCTCTTCTTTCCAACAATTGTTGGCTTTCCATCATAGCACAACCTGGCTGCTTAAAATCAGACATTTAGTGTGGTCAATACCACACAGCTTTCAGAGCTGGGTCAGAGGTCAAATCTGTTCTGTATATTTAGCCTGGTCTTTCAGGCTAGCATGATCTGATTTACTGGAGTGATACCTCAATTTAAAGCTCAGATTCAGACCTTTTCATAGAGTCCAACATTGTTCATTTTAAACCTTCTGGTGGCTAGCAGCACACTGATGAATTATTGTTACATTCAGCTGTTTTCAAAAGGCCTGCATCCAACTGGTTTTATAGTCTAACTTATCCTCCTGTATTTCTGGTCAACCTGCTTCAAATCAAACATGTTGCACATCAAATTAAAGCTTAGGTTCTCTTCTTTCCAACAATTGTTGGCTTTCCATCCTATCACAAGCTGGCTGCTTAAAATCAGACATTTAGTGTGGTCAATACCACACAGCTTTCAGAGCTGGGTCAGATGTCAAATCTGTTCTGTATATTTAGCCTGGTCTTTCAGGCTAGCATGATCTGATTTACTGGAGTGACACCTCAATTTAAAGCTCAGATTCAGACCTTTTCATAGAGTCCAACATTGTTGATTTTACCCCTTCTGGTGGCTAGCAGCACACTGATGAATTATGGTTACATTCAGCTCTTTTCAAAAGGCCTGCAGCCAACAGGTTTTATAGTCTAACTTATCCTCTTGTATTTCTGGTAAACCTGCTTCAAATCAAACATGTTGCACATCAAATTAAAGCTTAGGTTCTCTTCTTTCCATCAATTGTTGGCTTTCCATCCTATCACAACCTGGCTGCTTAAAATCAGACATTTAGTGTGGTCAATACCACACAGCTTTCAGAGCTGGGTCAGATGTCAAATCTGTTCTGTATATTTAGCCTGGTCCTTCAGGCTAGCATGATCTGATTTACAGGAGTGACACCTCAATTTAAAGCTAAGATTCAGACCTTTTCATAGAGTCCAACATTGTTGTGTTCACCCCTTCTGGTGGCTAGCAGCACACTGATGAATTATGGTTACATTCAGCTGTTTTCAAAAGGCCCGCAGCCAACTGGTTTTATATTCTAACTTATCCTCCTGTATTTCTGGTAAACCTGCTTCAAATCAAACATGTTGCACATCAAATTAAAGCTTAGGTTCTCTTCTTTCCAACATTTTTTGGCTTTCCATCATAGCACAAGCTGGCTGCTTAAAATCAGACATTTAGTATGGTCAATACCACACAGCTTTCAGAGCTGGGTCAGAGGTCAAATCTGTTCTGTATATTTAGCCTGGTCCTTCAGGCTAGCATGATCTGATTTACTGGAGTGACACCTCAATTTAAAGCTAAGATTCAGACCTTTTCATAGAGTCCAACATTGTTGAGTTTACCCCTTCTGGTGGCTAGCAGCACACTGATGAATTATGGTTACATTCAGCTCTTTTCAAAAGGCCTGCAGCCAACAGGTTTTATATTCTACCTTATCCTCCTGTATTTCTGGTAAACCTGCTTCAAATCAAACATGTTGCACATCAAATTAAAGCTTAGGTTCTCTTCTTTCCAACAATTTTTGGCTTTCCATCATAGCACAAGCTGGCTGCTTAAAATCAGACATTTAGTATGGTCAATACCACACAGCTTTCAGAGCTGGGTCAGAGGTCAAATCTGTTCTGTATATTTAGCTTGGTCTTTCAGGCTAGCATGATCTGATTTACTGGAGTGATACCTCAATTTAAAGCTCAGATTCAGACCTTTTCATAGAGTCCAACATTGTTGAGTTTACCCCTTCTGGTGGCTAGCAGCACACTGATGAATTATGGTTACATTCAGCTCTTTTCAAAAGGCCTGCAGCCAACAGGTTTTATAGTCTAACTTATCCTCTTGTATTTCTGGTAAACCTGCTTCAAATCAAACATGTTGCACATCAAATTAAAGCTTAGGTTCTCTTCTTTCCATCAATTGTTGGCTTTCCATCCTATCACAACCTGGCTGCTTAAAATCAGACATTTAGTGTGGTCAATACCACACAGCTTTCAGAGCTGGGTCAGATGTCAAATCTGTTCTGTATATTTAGCCTGGTCCTTCAGGCTAGCATGATCTGATTTACTGGAGTGACACCTCAATTTAAAGCTAAGATTCAGACCTTTTCATAGAGTCCAACATTGTTGAGTTTACCCCTTCTGGTGGCTAGCAGCACACTGATGAATTATGGTTACATTCAGCTCTTTTCAAAAGGCCTGCAGCCAACAGGTTTTATATTCTACCTTATCCTCCTGTATTTCTGGTAAACCTGCTTCAAATCAAACATGTTGCACATCAAATTAAAGCTTAGGTTCTCTTCTTTCCAACAATTTTTGGCTTTCCATCATAGCACAAGCTGGCTGCTTAAAATCAGACATTTAGTATGGTCAATACCACACAGCTTTCAGAGCTGGGTCAGAGGTCAAATCTGTTCTGTATATTTAGCCTGGTCTTTCAGGCTAGCATGATCTAATTTACTGGAGTGACACCTCAATTTAAAGCTCAGATTCAGACCTTTTCATAGAGTCCAACATTGTTGAGTTTACCCCTTCTGGTGGCTAGCAGCACACTGATGAATTATGGTTACATTCAGCTGTTTTCAAAAGGCCTGCAGCCAACAGGTTTTATAGTCTAACTTATCCTCTTGTATTTCTGGCAAACCTGCTTCAAATCAAACATGTTGCACATCAAATTAAAGCTTAGGTTCTCTTCTTTCCATCAATTGTTGGCTTTCCATCCTATCACAACCTGGCTGCTTAAAATCAGACATTTAGTGTGGTCAATACCACACAGCTTTCAGAGCTGGGTCAGAGGTCAAATCTGTTCTGTATATTTAGCCTGGTCTTTCAGGCTAGCATGATCTGATTTACTGGAGTGACACCTCAATTTAAAGCTCAGATTCAGACCTTTTCATAGAGTCCAACATTGTTGATTTTACCCCTTCTGGTGGCTAGCAGCACACTGATGAATTATGGTTACATTCAGCTCTTTTCAAAAGGCCTGCAGCCAACAGGTTTAATATTCTACCTTATCCTCCTGTATTTCTGGTAAACCTGCTTCAAATCAAACATGTTGCACATCAAATTAAAGCTTAGGTTCTCTTCTTTCCAACAATTTTTGGCTTTCCATCATAGCACAAGCTGGCTGCTTAAAATCAGACATTTAGTATGGTCAATACCACACAGCTTTCAGAGCTGGGTCAGAGGTCAAATCTGTTCTGTATATTTAGCTTGGTCTTTCAGGCTAGCATGATCTGATTTACTGGAGTGATACCTCCATGTAAAGCTCAGATTCAGACCTTTTCATAGAGTCCAACATTGTTGAGTTTACCCCTTCTGGTGGCTAGCAGCACACTGATGAATTATGGTTACATTCAGCTCTTTTCAAAAGGCCTGCAGCCAACAGGTTTTATATTCTACCTTATCCTCCTGTATTTCTGGTAAACCTGCTTCAAATCAAACATGTTGCACATCAAATTAAAGCTTAGGTTCTCTTCTTTCCAACAATTTTTGGCTTTCCATCCTATCACAACCTGGCTGCTTAAAATCAGACATTTAGTATGGTCAATACCACACAGCTTTCAGAGCTGGGTCAGAGGTCAAATCTGTTCTGTATATTTAGCCTGGTCCTTCAGGCTAGCATGATCTGATTTACTGGAGTGACACCTCAATTTAAAGCTTAGATTCAGACCTTTTCATAGAGTCCAACATTGTTGAGTTTACCCCTTCTGGTGGCTTGCAGCACACTGATGAATTATGGTTACATTCAGCTCTTTTCAAAAGGCCTGCAGCCAACAGTTTTTATATTCTAACTTATCCTCCTGTATTTCTGGTAAACCTGCTTCAAATCAAAGATGTTGCACATCAAATTAAAGCTTAGGTTCTCTTCTTTCCATCAATTGTTGGCTTTTCATCCTATCACAACCTGGCTGCTTAAAATCAGACATTTAGTGTGGTCAATACCACACAGCTTTCAGAGCTGGGTCAGAGGTCAAATCTGTTCTGTATATTTAGCCTGGTCTTTCAGGCTAGCATGATCTGATTTACTGGAGTGACACCTCAATTTAAAGCTCAGATTCAGACCTTTTCATAGAGTCCAACATTGTTGATTTTACCCCTTCTGGTGGCTAGCAGCACACTGATTAATTATGGTTACATTCAGCTGTTTTCAAAAGGCTTGCAGCCAACAGGTTTTATATTCTAACTTATCCTCCTGTATTTCTGGTAAACCTGCTTCAAATCAAACATGTTGCACATCAAATTAAAGCTTAGGTTCTCTTCTTTCCAACATTTTTTGGCTTTCCATCATAGCACAAGCTGGCTGCTTAAAATCAGACATTTAGTATGGTCAATACCACACAGCTTTCAGAGCTGGGTCAGAGGTCAAATCTGTTCTGTATATTTAGCCTGGTCCTTCAGGCTAGCATGATCTGATTTACTGGAGTGACACCTCAATTTAAAGCTAAGATTCAGACCTTTTCATAGAGTCCAACATTGTTGAGTTTACAGCTTCTGGTGGCTAGCAGCACACTGATGAATTATGGTTACATTCAGCTCTTTTCAAAAGGCCTGCAGCCAACAGGTTTTATATTCTACCTTATCCTCCTGTATTTCTGGTAAACCTGCTTCAAATCAAACATGTTGCACATCAAATTAAAGCTTAGGTTCTCTTCTTTCCATCAATTGTTGGCTTTCCATCCTATCACAACCTGGCTGCTTAAAATCAGACATTTAGTGTGGTCAATACCACACAGCTTTCAGAGCTGGGTCAGAGGTCAAATCTGTTCTGTATATTTAACCTGGTCTTTCAGGCTAGCATGATCTGATTTACTGGAGTGACACCTCAATTTAAAGCTCAGATTCAGACCTTTTCATAGAGTCCAACATTGTTGTGTTCACCCCTTCTGGTGGCTAGCAGCACACTGATGAATTATGGTTACATTCAGCTGTTTTCAAAAGGCCCGCAGCCAACTGGTTTTATATTCTAACTTATCCTCCTGTATTTCTGGTAAACCTGCTTCAAATCAAACATGTTGCACATCAAATTAAAGCTTAGGTTCTCTTCTTTCCAACATTTTTTGGCTTTCCATCCTATCACAACCTGGCTGCTTAAAATCAGACATTTAGTGTGGTCAATACCACACAGCTTTCAGAGCTGGGTCAGAGGTCAAATCTGTTCTGTATATTTAGCCTGGTCTTTCAGGCTAGCATGATCTGATTTACTGGAGTGACACCTCAATTTAAAGCTCAGATTCAGACCTTTTCATAGAGTCCAACATTGTTGATTTTACCCCTTCTGGTGGCTAGCAGCACACTGATGAATTATGGTTACATTCAGCTCTTTTCAAAAGGCCTGCAGCCAACAGGTTTAATATTCTACCTTATCCTCCTGTATTTCTGGTAAACCTGCTTCAAATCAAACATGTTGCACATCAAATTAAAGCTTAGGTTCTCTTCTTTCCAACAATTTTTGGCTTTCCATCATAGCACAAGCTGGCTGCTTAAAATCAGACATTTAGTATGGTCAATACCACACAGCTTTCAGAGCTGGGTCAGAGGTCAAATCTGTTCTGTATATTTAGCTTGGTCTTTCAGGCTAGCATGATCTGATTTACTGGAGTGATACCTCCATGTAAAGCTCAGATTCAGACCTTTTCATAGAGTCCAACATTGTTGAGTTTACCCCTTCTGGTGGCTAGCAGCACACTGATGAATTATGGTTACATTCAGCTCTTTTCAAAAGGCCTGCAGCCAACAGGTTTTATATTCTACCTTATCCTCCTGTATTTCTGGTAAACCTGCTTCAAATCAAACATGTTGCACATCAAATTAAAGCTTAGGTTCTCTTCTTTCCAACAATTTTTGGCTTTCCATCATAGCACAAGCTGGCTGCTTAAAATCAGACATTTAGTATGGTCAATACCACACAGCTTTCAGAGCTGGGTCAGAGGTCAAATCTGTTCTGTATATTTAGCTTGGTCTTTCAGGCTAGCATGATCTGATTTACTGGAGTGATACCTCCATGTAAAGCTCAGATTCAGACCTTTTCATAGAGTCCAACATTGTTGAGTTTACCCCTTCTGGTGGCTAGCAGCACACTGATGAATTATGGTTACATTCAGCTGTTTTCAAAAGGCCTGCAGCCAACAGGTTTTATAGTCTAACTTATCCTCTTGTATTTCTGGCAAACCTGCTTCAAATCAAACATGTTGCACATCAAATTAAAGCTTAGGTTCTCTTCTTTCCATCAATTGTTGGCTTTCCATCCTATCACAACCTGGCTGCTTAAAATCAGACATTTAGTATGGTCAATACCACACAGCTTTCAGAGCTGGGTCAGATGTCAAATCTGTTCTGTATATTTAGCCTGGTCCTTCAGGCTAGCATGATCTGATTTACTGGAGTGACACCTCAATTTAAAGCTAAGATTCAGACCTTTTCATAGAGTCCAACATTGTTGAGTTTACCCCTTCTGGTGGCTAGCAGCACACTGATGAATTATGGTTACATTCAGCTGTTTTCAAAAGGCCTGCAGCCAACAGCTTTTATATTCTAACTTATCCTCCTGTATTTCTGGTAAACCTGCTTCAAATCAAACATGTTGCACATCAAATTAAAGCTTAGGTTCTCTTCTTTCCATCAATTGTTGGCTTTCCATCCTATCACAACCTGGCTGCTTAAAATCAGACATTTAGTGTGGTCAATACCACACAGCTTTCAGAGCTGGGTCAGAGGTCAAATCTGTTCTGTATATTTAACCTGGTCTTTCAGGCTAGCATGATCTGATTTACTGGAGTGACACCTCAATTTAAAGCTCAGATTCAGACCTTTTCATAGAGTCCAACATTGTTGTGTTCACCCCTTCTGGTGGCTAGCAGCACACTGATGAATTATGGTTACATTCAGCTGTTTTCAAAAGGCCCGCAGCCAACTGGTTTTATATTCTAACTTATCCTCCTGTATTTCTGGTAAACCTGCTTCAAATCAAACATGTTGCACATCAAATTAAAGCTTAGGTTCTCTTCTTTCCAACATTTTTTGGCTTTCCATCATAGCACAAGCTGGCTGCTTAAAATCAGACATTTAGTATGGTCAATACCACACAGCTTTCAGAGCTGGGTCAGAGGTCAAATCTGTTCTGTATATTTAGCCTGGTCCTTCAGGCTAGCATGATCTGATTTACTGGAGTGACACCTCAATTTAAAGCTAAGATTCAGACCTTTTCATAGAGTCCAACATTGTTGAGTTTACCCCTTCTGGTGGCTAGCAGCACACTGATGAATTATGGTTACATTCAGCTCTTTTCAAAAGGCCTGCAGCCAACAGGTTTTATATTCTACCTTATCCTCCTGTATTTCTGGTAAACCTGCTTCAAATCAAACATGTTGCACATCAAATTAAAGCTTAGGTTCTCTTCTTTCCAACAATTTTTGGCTTTCCATCCTATCACAACCTGGCTGCTTAAAATCAGACATTTAGTATGGTCAATACCACACAGCTTTCAGAGCTGGGTCAGAGGTCAAATCTGTTCTGTATATTTAGCCTGGTCCTTCAGGCTAGCATGATCTGATTTACTGGAGTGACACCTCAATTTAAAGCTTAGATTCAGACCTTTTCATAGAGTCCAACATTGTTGAGTTTACCCCTTCTGGTGGCTTGCAGCACACTGATGAATTATGGTTACATTCAGCTCTTTTCAAAAGGCCTGCAGCCAACAGTTTTTATATTCTAACTTATCCTCCTGTATTTCTGGTAAACCTGCTTCAAATCAAAGATGTTGCACATCAAATTAAAGCTTAGGTTCTCTTCTTTCCATCAATTGTTGGCTTTTCATCCTATCACAACCTGGCTGCTTAAAATCAGACATTTAGTGTGGTCAATACCACACAGCTTTCAGAGCTGGGTCAGAGGTCAAATCTGTTCTGTATATTTAGCCTGGTCTTTCAGGCTAGCATGATCTGATTTACTGGAGTGACACCTCAATTTAAAGCTCAGATTCAGACCTTTTCATAGAGTCCAACATTGTTGATTTTACCCCTTCTGGTGGCTAGCAGCACACTGATTAATTATGGTTACATTCAGCTGTTTTCAAAAGGCTTGCAGCCAACAGGTTTTATATTCTAACTTATCCTCCTGTATTTCTGGTAAACCTGCTTCAAATCAAACATGTTGCACATCAAATTAAAGCTTAGGTTCTCTTCTTTCCAACATTTTTTGGCTTTCCATCATAGCACAAGCTGGCTGCTTAAAATCAGACATTTAGTATGGTCAATACCACACAGCTTTCAGAGCTGGGTCAGAGGTCAAATCTGTTCTGTATATTTAGCCTGGTCCTTCAGGCTAGCATGATCTGATTTACTGGAGTGACACCTCAATTTAAAGCTAAGATTCAGACCTTTTCATAGAGTCCAACATTGTTGAGTTTACAGCTTCTGGTGGCTAGCAGCACACTGATGAATTATGGTTACATTCAGCTCTTTTCAAAAGGCCTGCAGCCAACAGGTTTTATATTCTACCTTATCCTCCTGTATTTCTGGTAAACCTGCTTCAAATCAAACATGTTGCACATCAAATTAAAGCTTAGGTTCTCTTCTTTCCATCAATTGTTGGCTTTCCATCCTATCACAACCTGGCTGCTTAAAATCAGACATTTAGTGTGGTCAATACCACACAGCTTTCAGAGCTGGGTCAGAGGTCAAATCTGTTCTGTATATTTAACCTGGTCTTTCAGGCTAGCATGATCTGATTTACTGGAGTGACACCTCAATTTAAAGCTCAGATTCAGACCTTTTCATAGAGTCCAACATTGTTGTGTTCACCCCTTCTGGTGGCTAGCAGCACACTGATGAATTATGGTTACATTCAGCTGTTTTCAAAAGGCCCGCAGCCAACTGGTTTTATATTCTAACTTATCCTCCTGTATTTCTGGTAAACCTGCTTCAAATCAAACATGTTGCACATCAAATTAAAGCTTAGGTTCTCTTCTTTCCAACATTTTTTGGCTTTCCATCATAGCACAAGCTGGCTGCTTAAAATCAGACATTTAGTATGGTCAATACCACACAGCTTTCAGAGCTGGGTCAGAGGTCAAATCTGTTCTGTATATTTAGCCTGGTCCTTCAGGCTAGCATGATCTGATTTACTGGAGTGACACCTCAATTTAAAGCTAAGATTCAGACCTTTTCATAGAGTCCAACATTGTTGAGTTTACCCCTTCTGGTGGCTAGCAGCACACTGATGAATTATGGTTACATTCAGCTCTTTTCAAAAGGCCTGCAGCCAACAGGTTTTATATTCTACCTTATCCTCCTGTATTTCTGGTAAACCTGCTTCAAATCAAACATGTTGCACATCAAATTAAAGCTTAGGTTCTCTTCTTTCCAACAATTTTTGGCTTTCCATCCTATCACAACCTGGCTGCTTAAAATCAGACATTTAGTATGGTCAATACCACACAGCTTTCAGAGCTGGGTCAGAGGTCAAATCTGTTCTGTATATTTAGCCTGGTCCTTCAGGCTAGCATGATCTGATTTACTGGAGTGACACCTCAATTTAAAGCTTAGATTCAGACCTTTTCATAGAGTCCAACATTGTTGAGTTTACCCCTTCTGGTGGCTTGCAGCACACTGATGAATTATGGTTACATTCAGCTCTTTTCAAAAGGCCTGCAGCCAACAGTTTTTATATTCTAACTTATCCTCCTGTATTTCTGGTAAACCTGCTTCAAATCAAAGATGTTGCACATCAAATTAAAGCTTAGGTTCTCTTCTTTCCATCAATTGTTGGCTTTTCATCCTATCACAACCTGGCTGCTTAAAATCAGACATTTAGTGTGGTCAATACCACACAGCTTTCAGAGCTGGGTCAGAGGTCAAATCTGTTCTGTATATTTAGCCTGGTCTTTCAGGCTAGCATGATCTGATTTACTGGAGTGACACCTCAATTTAAAGCTCAGATTCAGACCTTTTCATAGAGTCCAACATTGTTGATTTTACCCCTTCTGTTGGCTAGCAGCACACTGATTAATTATGGTTACATTCAGCTGTTTTCAAAAGGCTTGCAGCCAACAGGTTTTATATTCTAACTTATCCTCCTGTATTTCTGGTAAACCTGCTTCAAATCAAACATGTTGCACATCAAATTAAAGCTTAGGTTCTCTTCTTTCCAACATTTTTTGGCTTTCCATCATAGCACAAGCTGGCTGCTTAAAATCAGACATTTAGTATGGTCAATACCACACAGCTTTCAGAGCTGGGTCAGAGGTCAAATCTGTTCTGTATATTTAGCCTGGTCCTTCAGGCTAGCATGATCTGATTTACTGGAGTGACACCTCAATTTAAAGCTAAGATTCAGACCTTTTCATAGAGTCCAACATTGTTGAGTTTACCCCTTCTGGTGGCTAGCAGCACACTGATGAATTATGGTTACATTCAGCTCTTTTCAAAAGGCCTGCAGCCAACAGGTTTTATATTCTACCTTATCCTCCTGTATTTCTGGTAAACCTGCTTCAAATCAAACATGTTGCACATCAAATTAAAGCTTAGGTTCTCTTCTTTCCAACAATTTTTGGTTTTCCATCATAGCACAAGCTGGCTGCTTAAAATCAGACATTTAGTATGGTCAATACCACACAGCTTTCAGAGCTGGGTCAGAGGTCAAATCTGTTCTGTATATTTAGCCTGGTCCTTCAGGCTAGCATGATCTGATTTACTGGAGTGACACCTCAATTTAAAGCTAAGATTCAGACCTTTTCATAGAGTCCAACATTGTTGAGTTTACCCCTTCTGGTGGCTAGCAGCACACTGATGAATTATGGTTACATTCAGCTCTTTTCAAAAGGCCTGCAGCCAACAGGTTTTATATTCTACCTTATCCTCCTGTATTTCTGGTAAACCTGCTTCAAATCAAACATGTTGCACATCAAATTAAAGCTTAGGTTCTCTTCTTTCCAACAATTTTTGGCTTTCCATCATAGCACAAGCTGGCTGCTTAAAATCAGACATTTAGTATGGTCAATACCACACAGCTTTCAGAGCTGGGTCAGAGGTCAAATCTGTTCTGTATATTTAGCTTGGTCTTTCAGGCTAGCATGATCTGATTTACTGGAGTGATACCTCCATGTAAAGCTCAGATTCAGACCTTTTCATAGAGTCCAACATTGTTGAGTTTACCCCTTCTGGTGGCTAGCAGCACACTGATGAATTATGGTTACATTCAGCTCTTTTCAAAAGGCCTGCAGCCAACAGGTTTTATATTCTACCTTATCCTCCTGTATTTCTGGTAAACCTGCTTCAAATCAAACATGTTGCACATCAAATTAAAGCTTAGGTTCTCTTCTTTCCAACAATTTTTGGCTTTCCATCCTATCACAACCTGGCTGCTTAAAATCAGACATTTAGTATGGTCAATACCACACAGCTTTCAGAGCTGGGTCAGAGGTCAAATCTGTTCTGTATATTTAGCCTGGTCCTTCAGGCTAGCATGATCTGATTTACTGGAGTGACACCTCAATTTAAAGCTTAGATTCAGACCTTTTCATAGAGTCCAACATTGTTGAGTTTACCCCTTCTGGTGGCTTGCAGCACACTGATGAATTATGGTTACATTCAGCTCTTTTCAAAAGGCCTGCAGCCAACAGTTTTTATATTCTAACTTATCCTCCTGTATTTCTGGTAAACCTGCTTCAAATCAAAGATGTTGCACATCAAATTAAAGCTTAGGTTCTCTTCTTTCCATCAATTGTTGGCTTTTCATCCTATCACAACCTGGCTGCTTAAAATCAGACATTTAGTGTGGTCAATACCACACAGCTTTCAGAGCTGGGTCAGAGGTCAAATCTGTTCTGTATATTTAGCCTGGTCTTTCAGGTTAGCATGATCTGATTTACTGGAGTGACACCTCAATTTAAAGCTCAGATTCAGACCTTTTCATAGAGTCCAACATTGTTGATTTTACCCCTTCTGGTGGCTAGCAGCACACTGATTAATTATGGTTACATTCAGCTGTTTTCAAAAGGCTTGCAGCCAACAGGTTTTATATTCTAACTTATCCTCCTGTATTTCTGGTAAACCTGCTTCAAATCAAACATGTTGCACATCAAATTAAAGCTTAGGTTCTCTTCTTTCCAACATTTTTTGGCTTTCCATCATAGCACAAGCTGGCTGCTTAAAATCAGACATTTAGTATGGTCAATACCACACAGCTTTCAGAGCTGGGTCAGAGGTCAAATCTGTTCTGTATATTTAGCCTGGTCCTTCAGGCTAGCATGATCTGATTTACTGGAGTGACACCTCAATTTAAAGCTAAGATTCAGACCTTTTCATAGAGTCCAACATTGTTGAGTTTACCCCTTCTGGTGGCTAGCAGCACACTGATGAATTATGGTTACATTCAGCTCTTTTCAAAAGGCCTGCAGCCAACAGGTTTTATATTCTACCTTATCCTCCTGTATTTCTGGTAAACCTGCTTCAAATCAAACATGTTGCACATCAAATTAAAGCTTAGGTTCTCTTCTTTCCAACAATTTTTGGCTTTCCATCATAGCACAAGCTGGCTGCTTAAAATCAGACATTTAGTATGGTCAATACCACACAGCTTTCAGAGCTGGGTCAGAGGTCAAATCTGTTCTGTATATTTAGCTTGGTCTTTCAGGCTAGCATGATCTGATTTACTGGAGTGATACCTCCATGTAAAGCTCAGATTCAGACCTTTTCATAGAGTCCAACATTGTTGAGTTTACCCCTTCTGGTGGCTAGCAGCACACTGATGAATTATGGTTATATTCAGCTCTTTTCAAAAGGCCTGCAGCCAACAGGTTTTATATTCTAACTTATCCTCCTGTATTTCTGGTAAACCTGCTTCAAATCAAACATGTTGCACATCAAATTAAAGCTTAGGTTCTCTTCTTTCCAACAATTTTTGGCTTTCCATCCTATCACAAGCTGGCTGCTTAAAATCAGACATTTAGTATGGTCAATACCACACAGCTTTCAGAGCTGGGTCAGAGGTCAAATCTGTTCTGTATATTTAGCCTGGTCTTTCAGGCTAGCATGATCTAATTTACTGGAGTGACACCTCAATTTAAAGCTCAGATTCAGACCTTTTCATAGAGTCCAACATTGTTGAGTTTACCCCTTCTGGTGGCTAGCAGCACACTGATGAATTATGGTTACATTCAGCTGTTTTCAAAAGGCCTGCAGCCAACAGGTTTTATAGTCTAACTTATCCTCTTGTATTTCTGGCAAACCTGCTTCAAATCAAACATGTTGCACATCAAATTAAAGCTTAGGTTCTCTTCTTTCCATCAATTGTTGGCTTTCCATCCTATCACAACCTGGCTGCTTAAAATCAGACATTTAGTATGGTCAATACCACACAGCTTTCAGAGCTGGGTCAGATGTCAAATCTGTTCTGTATATTTAGCCTGGTCCTTCAGGCTAGCATGATCTGATTTACTGGAGTGACACCTCAATTTAAAGCTAAGATTCAGACCTTTTCATAGAGTCCAACATTGTTGAGTTTACCCCTTCTGGTGGCTAGCAGCACACTGATGAATTATGGTTACATTCAGCTCTTTTCAAAAGGCCTGCAGCCAACAGGTTTTATATTCTAACTTATCCTCCTGTATTTCTGGTAAACCTGCTTCAAATCAAACATGTTGCACATCAAATTAAAGCTTAGGTTCTCTTCTTTCCAACAATTGTTGGCTTTCCATCATAGCACAACCTGGCTGCTTAAAATCAGACATTTAGTATGGTCAATACCACACAGCTTTCAGAGCTGGGTCAGAGGTCAAATCTGTTCTGTATATTTAGCCTGGTCCTTCAGGCTAGCATGATCTGATTTACTGGAGTGACACCTCAATTTAAAGCTTAGATTCAGACCTTTTCATAGAGTCCAACATTGTTGAGTTTACCCCTTCTGGTGGCTTGCAGCACACTGATGAATTATGGTTACATTCAGCTCTTTTCAAAAGGCCTGCAGCCAACAGGTTTTATATTCTACCTTATCCTCCTGTATTTCTGGTAAACCTGCTTCAAATCAAACATGTTGCACATCAAATTAAAGCTTAGGTTCTCTTCTTTCCAACAATTTTTGGCTTTCCATCATAGCACAAGCTGGCTGCTTAAAATCAGACATTTAGTATGGTCAATACCACACAGCTTTCAGAGCTGGGTCAGAGGTCAAATCTGTTCTGTATATTTAGCTTGGTCTTTCAGGCTAGCATGATCTGATTTACTGGAGTGATACCTCCATGTAAAGCTCAGATTCAGACCTTTTCATAGAGTCCAACATTGTTGAGTTTACCCCTTCTGGTGGCTAGCAGCACACTGATGAATTATGGTTACATTCAGCTCTTTTCAAAAGGCCTGCAGCCAACAGGTTTTATATTCTACCTTATCCTCCTGTATTTCTGGTAAACCTGCTTCAAATCAAACATGTTGCACATCAAATTAAAGCTTAGGTTCTCTTCTTTCCAACAATTTTTGGCTTTCCATCCTATCACAACCTGGCTGCTTAAAATCAGACATTTAGTATGGTCAATACCACACAGCTTTCAGAGCTGGGTCAGAGGTCAAATCTGTTCTGTATATTTAGCCTGGTCCTTCAGGCTAGCATGATCTGATTTACTGGAGTGACACCTCAATTTAAAGCTTAGATTCAGACCTTTTCATAGAGTCCAACATTGTTGAGTTTACCCCTTCTGGTGGCTTGCAGCACACTGATGAATTATGGTTACATTCAGCTCTTTTCAAAAGGCCTGCAGCCAACAGTTTTTATATTCTAACTTATCCTCCTGTATTTCTGGTAAACCTGCTTCAAATCAAAGATGTTGCACATCAAATTAAAGCTTAGGTTCTCTTCTTTCCATCAATTGTTGGCTTTTCATCCTATCACAACCTGGCTGCTTAAAATCAGACATTTAGTGTGGTCAATACCACACAGCTTTCAGAGCTGGGTCAGAGGTCAAATCTGTTCTGTATATTTAGCCTGGTCTTTCAGGTTAGCATGATCTGATTTACTGGAGTGACACCTCAATTTAAAGCTCAGATTCAGACCTTTTCATAGAGTCCAACATTGTTGATTTTACCCCTTCTGGTGGCTAGCAGCACACTGATTAATTATGGTTACATTCAGCTGTTTTCAAAAGGCTTGCAGCCAACAGGTTTTATATTCTAACTTATCCTCCTGTATTTCTGGTAAACCTGCTTCAAATCAAACATGTTGCACATCAAATTAAAGCTTAGGTTCTCTTCTTTCCAACATTTTTTGGCTTTCCATCATAGCACAAGCTGGCTGCTTAAAATCAGACATTTAGTATGGTCAATACCACACAGCTTTCAGAGCTGGGTCAGAGGTCAAATCTGTTCTGTATATTTAGCCTGGTCCTTCAGGCTAGCATGATCTGATTTACTGGAGTGACACCTCAATTTAAAGCTAAGATTCAGACCTTTTCATAGAGTCCAACATTGTTGAGTTTACCCCTTCTGGTGGCTAGCAGCACACTGATGAATTATGGTTACATTCAGCTCTTTTCAAAAGGCCTGCAGCCAACAGGTTTTATATTCTACCTTATCCTCCTGTATTTCTGGTAAACCTGCTTCAAATCAAACATGTTGCACATCAAATTAAAGCTTAGGTTCTCTTCTTTCCAACAATTTTTGGCTTTCCATCATAGCACAAGCTGGCTGCTTAAAATCAGACATTTAGTATGGTCAATACCACACAGCTTTCAGAGCTGGGTCAGAGGTCAAATCTGTTCTGTATATTTAGCTTGGTCTTTCAGGCTAGCATGATCTGATTTACTGGAGTGATACCTCCATGTAAAGCTCAGATTCAGACCTTTTCATAGAGTCCAACATTGTTGAGTTTACCCCTTCTGGTGGCTAGCAGCACACTGATGAATTATGGTTATATTCAGCTCTTTTCAAAAGGCCTGCAGCCAACAGGTTTTATATTCTAACTTATCCTCCTGTATTTCTGGTAAACCTGCTTCAAATCAAACATGTTGCACATCAAATTAAAGCTTAGGTTCTCTTCTTTCCAACAATTTTTGGCTTTCCATCCTATCACAAGCTGGCTGCTTAAAATCAGACATTTAGTATGGTCAATACCACACAGCTTTCAGAGCTGGGTCAGAGGTCAAATCTGTTCTGTATATTTAGCCTGGTCTTTCAGGCTAGCATGATCTAATTTACTGGAGTGACACCTCAATTTAAAGCTCAGATTCAGACCTTTTCATAGAGTCCAACATTGTTGAGTTTACCCCTTCTGGTGGCTAGCAGCACACTGATGAATTATGGTTACATTCAGCTGTTTTCAAAAGGCCTGCAGCCAACAGGTTTTATAGTCTAACTTATCCTCTTGTATTTCTGGCAAACCTGCTTCAAATCAAACATGTTGCACATCAAATTAAAGCTTAGGTTCTCTTCTTTCCATCAATTGTTGGCTTTCCATCCTATCACAACCTGGCTGCTTAAAATCAGACATTTAGTATGGTCAATACCACACAGCTTTCAGAGCTGGGTCAGATGTCAAATCTGTTCTGTATATTTAGCCTGGTCCTTCAGGCTAGCATGATCTGATTTACTGGAGTGACACCTCAATTTAAAGCTAAGATTCAGACCTTTTCATAGAGTCCAACATTGTTGAGTTTACCCCTTCTGGTGGCTAGCAGCACACTGATGAATTATGGTTACATTCAGCTCTTTTCAAAAGGCCTGCAGCCAACAGGTTTTATATTCTAACTTATCCTCCTGTATTTCTGGTAAACCTGCTTCAAATCAAACATGTTGCACATCAAATTAAAGCTTAGGTTATCTTCTTTCCAACAATTGTTGGCTTTCCATCATAGCACAACCTGGCTGCTTAAAATCAGACATTTAGTATGGTCAATACCACACAGCTTTCAGAGCTGGGTCAGAGGTCAAATCTGTTCTGTATATTTAGCCTGGTCCTTCAGGCTAGCATGATCTGATTTACTGGAGTGACACCTCAATTTAAAGCTTAGATTCAGACCTTTTCATAGAGTCCAACATTGTTGAGTTTACCCCTTCTGGTGGCTTGCAGCACACTGATGAATTATGGTTACATTCAGCTCTTTTCAAAAGGCCTGCAGCCAACAGTTTTTATATTCTAACTTATCCTCCTGTATTTCTGGTAAACCTGCTTCAAATCAAAGATGTTGCACATCAAATTAAAGCTTAGGTTCTCTTCTTTCCATCAATTGTTGGCTTTTCATCCTATCACAACCTGGCTGCTTAAAATCAGACATTTAGTGTGGTCAATACCACACAGCTTTCAGAGCTGGGTCAGAGGTCAAATCTGTTCTGTATATTTAGCCTGGTCTTTCAGGCTAGCATGATCTGATTTACTGGAGTGACACCTCAATTTAAAGCTCAGATTCAGACCTTTTCATAGAGTCCAACATTGTTGATTTTACCCATTCTGGTGGCTAGCAGCACACTGATTAATTATGGTTACATTCAGCTGTTTTCAAAAGGCTTGCAGCCAACAGGTTTTATATTCTAACTTATCCTCCTGTATTTCTGGTAAACCTGCTTCAAATCAAACATGTTGCACATCAAATTAAAGCTTAGGTTCTCTTCTTTCCAACATTTTTTGGCTTTCCATCATAGCACAAGCTGGCTGCTTAAAATCAGACATTTAGTATGGTCAATACCACACAGCTTTCAGAGCTGGGTCAGAGGTCAAATCTGTTCTGTATATTTAGCCTGGTCCTTCAGGCTAGCATGATCTGATTTACTGGAGTGACACCTCAATTTAAAGCTAAGATTCAGACCTTTTCATAGAGTCCAACATTGTTGAGTTTACCCCTTCTGGTGGCTAGCAGCACACTGATGAATTATGGTTACATTCAGCTCTTTTCAAAAGGCCTGCAGCCAACAGGTTTTATATTCTACCTTATCCTCCTGTATTTCTGGTAAACCTGCTTCAAATCAAACATGTTGCACATCAAATTAAAGCTTAGGTTCTCTTCTTTCCAACAATTTTTGGCTTTCCATCATAGCACAAGCTGGCTGCTTAAAATCAGACATTTAGTATGGTCAATACCACACAGCTTTCAGAGCTGGGTCAGAGGTCAAATCTGTTCTGTATATTTAGCCTGGTCCTTCAGGCTAGCATGATCTGATTTACTGGAGTGACACCTCAATTTAAAGCTAAGATTCAGACCTTTTCATAGAGTCCAACATTGTTGAGTTTACCCCTTCTGGTGGCTAGCAGCACACTGATGAATTATGGTTACATTCAGCTCTTTTCAAAAGGCCTGCAGCCAACAGGTTTTATATTCTACCTTATCCTCCTGTATTTCTGGTAAACCTGCTTCAAATCAAACATGTTGCACATCAAATTAAAGCTTAGGTTCTCTTCTTTCCAACAATTTTTGGCTTTCCATCATAGCACAAGCTGGCTGCTTAAAATCAGACATTTAGTATGGTCAATACCACACAGCTTTCAGAGCTGGGTCAGAGGTCAAATCTGTTCTGTATATTTAGCTTGGTCTTTCAGGCTAGCATGATCTGATTTACTGGAGTGATACCTCCATGTAAAGCTCAGATTCAGACCTTTTCATAGAGTCCAACATTGTTGAGTTTACCCCTTCTGGTGGCTAGCAGCACACTGATGAATTATGGTTACATTCAGCTCTTTTCAAAAGGCCTGCAGCCAACAGGTTTTATATTCTACCTTATCCTCCTGTATTTCTGGTAAACCTGCTTCAAATCAAACATGTTGCACATCAAATTAAAGCTTAGGTTCTCTTCTTTCCAACAATTTTTGGCTTTCCATCCTATCACAACCTGGCTGCTTAAAATCAGACATTTAGTATGGTCAATACCACACAGCTTTCAGAGCTGGGTCAGAGGTCAAATCTGTTCTGTATATTTAGCCTGGTCCTTCAGGCTAGCATGATCTGATTTACTGGAGTGACACCTCAATTTAAAGCTTAGATTCAGACCTTTTCATAGAGTCCAACATTGTTGAGTTTACCCCTTCTGGTGGCTTGCAGCACACTGATGAATTATGGTTACATTCAGCTCTTTTCAAAAGGCCTGCAGCCAACAGTTTTTATATTCTAACTTATCCTCCTGTATTTCTGGTAAACCTGCTTCAAATCAAAGATGTTGCACATCAAATTAAAGCTTAGGTTCTCTTCTTTCCATCAATTGTTGGCTTTTCATCCTATCACAACCTGGCTGCTTAAAATCAGACATTTAGTGTGGTCAATACCACACAGCTTTCAGAGCTGGGTCAGAGGTCAAATCTGTTCTGTATATTTAGCCTGGTCTTTCAGGCTAGCATGATCTGATTTACTGGAGTGACACCTCAATTTAAAGCTCAGATTCAGACCTTTTCATAGAGTCCAACATTGTTGATTTTACCCCTTCTGGTGGCTAGCAGCACACTGATTAATTATGGTTACATTCAGCTGTTTTCAAAAGGCTTGCAGCCAACAGGTTTTATATTCTAACTTATCCTCCTGTATTTCTGGTAAACCTGCTTCAAATCAAACATGTTGCACATCAAATTAAAGCTTAGGTTCTCTTCTTTCCAACATTTTTTGGCTTTCCATCATAGCACAAGCTGGCTGCTTAAAATCAGACATTTAGTATGGTCAATACCACACAGCTTTCAGAGCTGGGTCAGAGGTCAAATCTGTTCTGTATATTTAGCCTGGTCCTTCAGGCTAGCATGATCTGATTTACTGGAGTGACACCTCAATTTAAAGCTAAGATTCAGACCTTTTCATAGAGTCCAACATTGTTGAGTTTACCCCTTCTGGTGGCTAGCAGCACACTGATGAATTATGGTTACATTCAGCTCTTTTCAAAAGGCCTGCAGCCAACAGGTTTTATATTCTACCTTATCCTCCTGTATTTCTGGTAAACCTGCTTCAAATCAAACATGTTGCACATCAAATTAAAGCTTAGGTTCTCTTCTTTCCAACAATTTTTGGCTTTCCATCATAGCACAAGCTGGCTGCTTAAAATCAGACATTTAGTATGGTCAATACCACACAGCTTTCAGAGCTGGGTCAGAGGTCAAATCTGTTCTGTATATTTAGCCTGGTCCTTCAGGCTAGCATGATCTGATTTACTGGAGTGACACCTCAATTTAAAGCTAAGATTCAGACCTTTTCATAGAGTCCAACATTGTTGAGTTTACCCCTTCTGGTGGCTAGCAGCACACTGATGAATTATGGTTACATTCAGCTCTTTTCAAAAGGCCTGCAGCCAACAGGTTTTATATTCTACCTTATCCTCCTGTATTTCTGGTAAACCTGCTTCAAATCAAACATGTTGCACATCAAATTAAAGCTTAGGTTCTCTTCTTTCCAACAATTTTTGGCTTTCCATCATAGCACAAGCTGGCTGCTTAAAATCAGACATTTAGTATGGTCAATACCACACAGCTTTCAGAGCTGGGTCAGAGGTCAAATCTGTTCTGTATATTTAGCTTGGTCTTTCAGGCTAGCATGATCTGATTTACTGGAGTGATACCTCCATGTAAAGCTCAGATTCAGACCTTTTCATAGAGTCCAACATTGTTGAGTTTACCCCTTCTGGTGGCTAGCAGCACACTGATGAATTATGGTTACATTCAGCTCTTTTCAAAAGGCCTGCAGCCAACAGGTTTTATATTCTACCTTATCCTCCTGTATTTCTGGTAAACCTGCTTCAAATCAAACATGTTGCACATCAAATTAAAGCTTAGGTTCTCTTCTTTCCAACAATTTTTGGCTTTCCATCCTATCACAACCTGGCTGCTTAAAATCAGACATTTAGTATGGTCAATACCACACAGCTTTCAGAGCTGGGTCAGAGGTCAAATCTGTTCTGTATATTTAGCCTGGTCCTTCAGGCTAGCATGATCTGATTTACTGGAGTGACACCTCAATTTAAAGCTTAGATTCAGACCTTTTCATAGAGTCCAACATTGTTGAGTTTACCCCTTCTGGTGGCTTGCAGCACACTGATGAATTATGGTTACATTCAGCTCTTTTCAAAAGGCCTGCAGCCAACAGTTTTTATATTCTAACTTATCCTCCTGTATTTCTGGTAAACCTGCTTCAAATCAAAGATGTTGCACATCAAATTAAAGCTTAGGTTCTCTTCTTTCCATCAATTGTTGGCTTTTCATCCTATCACAACCTGGCTGCTTAAAATCAGACATTTAGTGTGGTCAATACCACACAGCTTTCAGAGCTGGGTCAGAGGTCAAATCTGTTCTGTATATTTAGCCTGGTCTTTCAGGCTAGCATGATCTGATTTACTGGAGTGACACCTCAATTTAAAGCTCAGATTCAGACCTTTTCATAGAGTCCAACATTGTTGATTTTACCCCTTCTGGTGGCTAGCAGCACACTGATTAATTATGGTTACATTCAGCTGTTTTCAAAAGGCTTGCAGCCAACAGGTTTTATATTCTAACTTATCCTCCTGTATTTCTGGTAAACCTGCTTCAAATCAAACATGTTGCACATCAAATTAAAGCTTAGGTTCTCTTCTTTCCAACATTTTTTGGCTTTCCATCATAGCACAAGCTGGCTGCTTAAAATCAGACATTTAGTATGGTCAATACCACACAGCTTTCAGAGCTGGGTCAGAGGTCAAATCTGTTCTGTATATTTAGCCTGGTCCTTCAGGCTAGCATGATCTGATTTACTGGAGTGACACCTCAATTTAAAGCTAAGATTCAGACCTTTTCATAGAGTCCAACATTGTTGAGTTTACCCCTTCTGGTGGCTAGCAGCACACTGATGAATTATGGTTACATTCAGCTCTTTTCAAAAGGCCTGCAGCCAACAGGTTTTATATTCTACCTTATCCTCCTGTATTTCTGGTAAACCTGCTTCAAATCAAACATGTTGCACATCAAATTAAAGCTTAGGTTCTCTTCTTTCCAACAATTTTTGGCTTTCCATCATAGCACAAGCTGGCTGCTTAAAATCAGACATTTAGTATGGTCAATACCACACAGCTTTCAGAGCTGGGTCAGAGGTCAAATCTGTTCTGTATATTTAGCTTGGTCTTTCAGGCTAGCATGATCTGATTTACTGGAGTGATACCTCCATGTAAAGCTCAGATTCAGACCTTTTCATAGAGTCCAACATTGTTGAGTTTACCCCTTCTGGTGGCTAGCAGCACACTGATGAATTATGGTTATATTCAGCTCTTTTCAAAAGGCCTGCAGCCAACAGGTTTTATATTCTAACTTATCCTCCTGTATTTCTGGTAAACCTGCTTCAAATCAAACATGTTGCACATCAAATTAAAGCTTAGGTTCTCTTCTTTCCAACAATTTTTGGCTTTCCATCCTATCACAAGCTGGCTGCTTAAAATCAGACATTTAGTATGGTCAATACCACACAGCTTTCAGAGCTGGGTCAGAGGTCAAATCTGTTCTGTATATTTAGCCTGGTCTTTCAGGCTAGCATGATCTAATTTACTGGAGTGACACCTCAATTTAAAGCTAAGATTCAGACCTTTTCATAGAGTCCAACATTGTTGAGTTTACCCCTTCTGGTGGCTAGCAGCACACTGATGAATTATGGTTACATTCAGCTCTTTTCAAAAGGCCTGCAGCCAACAGGTTTTATATTCTAACTTATCCTCCTGTATTTCTGGTAAACCTGCTTCAAATCAAACATGTTGCACATCAAATTAAAGCTTAGGTTCTCTTCTTTCCAACAATTGTTGGCTTTCCATCATAGCACAACCTGGCTGCTTAAAATCAGACATTTAGTGTGGTCAATACCACACAGCTTTCAGAGCTGGGTCAGAGGTCAAATCTGTTCTGTATATTTAGCCTGGTCTTTCAGGCTAGCATGATCTGATTTACTGGAGTGATACCTCAATTTAAAGCTCAGATTCAGACCTTTTCATAGAGTCCAACATTGTTCATTTTAAACCTTCTGGTGGCTAGCAGCACACTGATGAATTATTGTTACATTCAGCTGTTTTCAAAAGGCCTGCATCCAACTGGTTTTATAGTCTAACTTATCCTCCTGTATTTCTGGTCAACCTGCTTCAAATCAAACATGTTGCACATCAAATTAAAGCTTAGGTTCTCTTCTTTCCAACAATTGTTGGCTTTCCATCCTATCACAAGCTGGCTGCTTAAAATCAGACATTTAGTGTGGTCAATACCACACAGCTTTCAGAGCTGGGTCAGAGGTCAAATCTGTTCTGTATATTTAGCCTGGTCTTTCAGGCTAGCATGATCTGATTTACTGGAGTGACACCTCAATTTAAAGCTAAGATTCAGACCTTTTCATAGAGTCCAACATTGTTGAGTTTACCCCTTCTGGTGGCTAGCAGCACACTGATGAATTATGGTTACATTCAGCTCTTTTCAAAAGGCCTGCAGCCAACAGGTTTTATATTCTACCTTATCCTCCTGTATTTCTGGTAAACCTGCTTCAAATCAAACATGTTGCACATCAAATTAAAGCTTAGGTTCTCTTCTTTCCAACAATTGTTGGCTTTCCATCATAGCACAACCTGGCTGCTTAAAATCAGACATTTAGTGTGGTCAATACCACACAGCTTTCAGAGCTGGGTCAGAGGTCAAATCTGTTCTGTATATTTAGCCTGGTCTTTCAGGCTAGCATGATCTGATTTACTGGAGTGATACCTCAATTTAAAGCTCAGATTCAGACCTTTTCATAGAGTCCAACATTGTTCATTTTAAACCTTCTGGTGGCTAGCAGCACACTGATGAATTATTGTTACATTCAGCTGTTTTCAAAAGGCCTGCATCCAACTGGTTTTATAGTCTAACTTATCCTCCTGTATTTCTGGTCAACCTGCTTCAAATCAAACATGTTGCACATCAAATTAAAGCTTAGGTTCTCTTCTTTCCAACAATTGTTGGCTTTCCATCCTATCACAAGCTGGCTGCTTAAAATCAGACATTTAGTGTGGTCAATACCACACAGCTTTCAGAGCTGGGTCAGATGTCAAATCTGTTCTGTATATTTAGCCTGGTCTTTCAGGCTAGCATGATCTGATTTACTGGAGTGACACCTCAATTTAAAGCTCAGATTCAGACCTTTTCATAGAGTCCAACATTGTTGATTTTACCCCTTCTGGTGGCTAGCAGCACACTGATGAATTATGGTTACATTCAGCTCTTTTCAAAAGGCCTGCAGCCAACAGGTTTTATAGTCTAACTTATCCTCTTGTATTTCTGGTAAACCTGCTTCAAATCAAACATGTTGCACATCAAATTAAAGCTTAGGTTCTCTTCTTTCCATCAATTGTTGGCTTTCCATCCTATCACAACCTGGCTGCTTAAAATCAGACATTTAGTGTGGTCAATACCACACAGCTTTCAGAGCTGGGTCAGATGTCAAATCTGTTCTGTATATTTAGCCTGGTCCTTCAGGCTAGCATGATCTGATTTACAGGAGTGACACCTCAATTTAAAGCTAAGATTCAGACCTTTTCATAGAGTCCAACATTGTTGTGTTCACCCCTTCTGGTGGCTAGCAGCACACTGATGAATTATGGTTACATTCAGCTCTTTTCAAAAGGCCTGCAGCCAACAGGTTTTATAGTCTAACTTATCCTCTTGTATTTCTGGTAAACCTGCTTCAAATCAAACATGTTGCACATCAAATTAAAGCTTAGGTTCTCTTCTTTCCATCAATTGTTGGTTTTCCATCCTATCACAACCTGGCTGCTTAAAATCAGACATTTAGTGTGGTCAATACCACACAGCTTTCAGAGCTGGGTCAGAGGTCAAATCTGTTCTGTATATTTAGCCTGGTCTTTCAGGCTAGCATGATCTGATTTACTGGAGTGATACCTCAATTTAAAGCTCAGATTCAGACCTTTTCATAGAGTCCAACATTGTTCATTTTAAACCTTCTGGTGGCTAGCAGCACACTGATGAATTATTGTTACATTCAGCTGTTTTCAAAAGGCCTGCATCCAACTGGTTTTATAGTCTAACTTATCCTCCTGTATTTCTGGTCAACCTGCTTCAAATCAAACATGTTGCACATCAAATTAAAGCTTAGGTTCTCTTCTTTCCAACAATTGTTGGCTTTCCATCCTATCACAAGCTGGCTGCTTAAAATCAGACATTTAGTGTGGTCAATACCACACAGCTTTCAGAGCTGGGTCAGAGGTCAAATCTGTTCTGTATATTTAGCCTGGTCTTTCAGGCTAGCATGATCTGATTTACTGGAGTGACACCTCAATTTAAAGCTAAGATTCAGACCTTTTCATAGAGTCCAACATTGTTGAGTTTACCCCTTCTGGTGGCTAGCAGCACACTGATGAATTATGGTTACATTCAGCTCTTTTCAAAAGGCCTGCAGCCAACAGGTTTTATATTCTACCTTATCCTCCTGTATTTCTGGTAAACCTGCTTCAAATCAAACATGTTGCACATCAAATTAAAGCTTAGGTTCTCTTCTTTCCAACAATTGTTGGCTTTCCATCATAGCACAACCTGGCTGCTTAAAATCAGACATTTAGTGTGGTCAATACCACACAGCTTTCAGAGCTGGGTCAGAGGTCAAATCTGTTCTGTATATTTAGCCTGGTCTTTCAGGCTAGCATGATCTGATTTACTGGAGTGATACCTCAATTTAAAGCTCAGATTCAGACCTTTTCATAGAGTCCAACATTGTTCATTTTAAACCTTCTGGTGGCTAGCAGCACACTGATGAATTATTGTTACATTCAGCTGTTTTCAAAAGGCCTGCATCCAACTGGTTTTATAGTCTAACTTATCCTCCTGTATTTCTGGTCAACCTGCTTCAAATCAAACATGTTGCACATCAAATTAAAGCTTAGGTTCTCTTCTTTCCAACAATTGTTGGCTTTCCATCCTATCACAAGCTGGCTGCTTAAAATCAGACATTTAGTGTGGTCAATACCACACAGCTTTCAGAGCTGGGTCAGATGTCAAATCTGTTCTGTATATTTAGCCTGGTCTTTCAGGCTAGCATGATCTGATTTACTGGAGTGACACCTCAATTTAAAGCTCAGATTCAGACCTTTTCATAGAGTCCAACATTGTTGATTTTACCCCTTCTGGTGGCTAGCAGCACACTGATGAATTATGGTTACATTCAGCTCTTTTCAAAAGGCCTGCAGCCAACAGGTTTTATAGTCTAACTTATCCTCTTGTATTTCTGGTAAACCTGCTTCAAATCAAACATGTTGCACATCAAATTAAAGCTTAGGTTCTCTTCTTTCCATCAATTGTTGGCTTTCCATCCTATCACAACCTGGCTGCTTAAAATCAGACATTTAGTGTGGTCAATACCACACAGCTTTCAGAGCTGGGTCAGATGTCAAATCTGTTCTGTATATTTAGCCTGGTCCTTCAGGCTAGCATGATCTGATTTACAGGAGTGACACCTCAATTTAAAGCTAAGATTCAGACCTTTTCATAGAGTCCAACATTGTTGTGTTCACCCCTTCTGGTGGCTAGCAGCACACTGATGAATTATGGTTACATTCAGCTCTTTTCAAAAGGCCTGCAGCCAACAGGTTTTATAGTCTAACTTATCCTCTTGTATTTCTGGTAAACCTGCTTCAAATCAAACATGTTGCACATCAAATTAAAGCTTAGGTTCTCTTCTTTCCATCAATTGTTGGTTTTCCATCCTATCACAACCTGGCTGCTTAAAATCAGACATTTAGTGTGGTCAATACCACACAGCTTTCAGAGCTGGGTCAGATGTCAAATCTGTTCTGTATATTTAGCCTGGTCCTTCAGGCTAGCATGATCTGATTTACAGGAGTGACACCTCAATTTAAAGCTAAGATTCAGACCTTTTCATAGAGTCCAACATTGTTGTGTTCACCCCTTCTGGTGGCTAGCAGCACACTGATGAATTATGGTTACATTCAGCTGTTTTCAAAAGGCCCGCAGCCAACTGGTTTTATATTCTAACTTATCCTCCTGTATTTCTGGTAAACCTGCTTCAAATCAAACATGTTGCACATCAAATTAAAGCTTAGGTTCTCTTCTTTCCAACATTTTTTGGCTTTCCATCATAGCACAAGCTGGCTGCTTAAAATCAGACATTTAGTATGGTCAATACCACACAGCTTTCAGAGCTGGGTCAGAGGTCAAATCTGTTCTGTATATTTAGCCTGGTCCTTCAGGCTAGCATGATCTGATTTACTGGAGTGACACCTCAATTTAAAGCTAAGATTCAGACCTTTTCATAGAGTCCAACATTGTTGAGTTTACCCCTTCTGGTGGCTAGCAGCACACTGATGAATTATGGTTACATTCAGCTCTTTTCAAAAGGCCTGCAGCCAACAGGTTTTATATTCTACCTTATCCTCCTGTATTTCTGGTAAACCTGCTTCAAATCAAACATGTTGCACATCAAATTAAAGCTTAGGTTCTCTTCTTTCCAACAATTTTTGGCTTTCCATCCTATCACAACCTGGCTGCTTAAAATCAGACATTTAGTATGGTCAATACCACACAGCTTTCAGAGCTGGGTCAGAGGTCAAATCTGTTCTGTATATTTAGCCTGGTCCTTCAGGCTAGCATGATCTGATTTACTGGAGTGACACCTCAATTTAAAGCTAAGATTCAGACCTTTTCATAGAGTCCAACATTGTTGAGTTTACCCCTTCTGGTGGCTAGCAGCACACTGATGAATTATGGTTACATTCAGCTCTTTTCAAAAGGCCTGCAGCCAACAGGTTTTATATTCTAACTTATCCTCCTGTATTTCTGGTAAACCTGCTTCAAATCAAACATGTTGCACATCAAATTAAAGCTTAGGTTCTCTTCTTTCCAACAATTGTTGGCTTTCCATCATAGCACAACCTGGCTGCTTAAAATCAGACATTTAGTGTGGTCAATACCACACAGCTTTCAGAGCTGGGTCAGAGGTCAAATCTGTTCTGTATATTTAGCCTGGTCTTTCAGGCTAGCATGATCTGATTTACTGGAGTGATACCTCAATTTAAAGCTCAGATTCAGACCTTTTCATAGAGTCCAACATTGTTCATTTTAAACCTTCTGGTGGCTAGCAGCACACTGATGAATTATTGTTACATTCAGCTGTTTTCAAAAGGCCTGCATCCAACTGGTTTTATAGTCTAACTTATCCTCCTGTATTTCTGGTCAACCTGCTTCAAATCAAACATGTTGCACATCAAATTAAAGCTTAGGTTCTCTTCTTTCCAACAATTGTTGGCTTTCCATCCTATCACAAGCTGGCTGCTTAAAATCAGACATTTAGTGTGGTCAATACCACACAGCTTTCAGAGCTGGGTCAGATGTCAAATCTGTTCTGTATATTTAGCCTGGTCTTTCAGGCTAGCATGATCTGATTTACTGGAGTGACACCTCAATTTAAAGCTCAGATTCAGACCTTTTCATAGAGTCCAACATTGTTGATTTTACCCCTTCTGGTGGCTAGCAGCACACTGATGAATTATGGTTACATTCAGCTCTTTTCAAAAGGCCTGCAGCCAACAGGTTTTATAGTCTAACTTATCCTCTTGTATTTCTGGTAAACCTGCTTCAAATCAAACATGTTGCACATCAAATTAAAGCTTAGGTTCTCTTCTTTCCAACATTTTTTGGCTTTCCATCATAGCACAAGCTGGCTGCTTAAAATCAGACATTTAGTATGGTCAATACCACACAGCTTTCAGAGCTGGGTCAGAGGTCAAATCTGTTCTGTATATTTAGCCTGGTCCTTCAGGCTAGCATGATCTGATTTACTGGAGTGACACCTCAATTTAAAGCTAAGATTCAGACCTTTTCATAGAGTCCAACATTGTTGAGTTTACCCCTTCTGGTGGCTAGCAGCACACTGATGAATTATGGTTACATTCAGCTCTTTTCAAAAGGCCTGCAGCCAACAGGTTTTATATTCTACCTTATCCTCCTGTATTTCTGGTAAACCTGCTTCAAATCAAACATGTTGCACATCAAATTAAAGCTTAGGTTCTCTTCTTTCCAACAATTTTTGGCTTTCCATCCTATCACAACCTGGCTGCTTAAAATCAGACATTTAGTATGGTCAATACCACACAGCTTTCAGAGCTGGGTCAGAGGTCAAATCTGTTCTGTATATTTAGCCTGGTCTTTCAGGCTAGCATGATCTGATTTACTGGAGTGACACCTCAATTTAAAGCTCAGATTCAGACCTTTTCATAGAGTCCAACATTGTTGATTTTACCCCTTCTGGTGGCTAGCAGCACACTGATTAATTATGGTTACATTCAGCTGTTTTCAAAAGGCTTGCAGCCAACAGGTTTTATATTCTAACTTATCCTCCTGTATTTCTGGTAAACCTGCTTCAAATCAAACATGTTGCACATCAAATTAAAGCTTAGGTTCTCTTCTTTCCAACATTTTTTGGCTTTCCATCATAGCACAAGCTGGCTGCTTAAAATCAGACATTTAGTATGGTCAATACCACACAGCTTTCAGAGCTGGGTCAGAGGTCAAATCTGTTCTGTATATTTAGCCTGGTCCTTCAGGCTAGCATGATCTGATTTACTGGAGTGACACCTCAATTTAAAGCTAAGATTCAGACCTTTTCATAGAGTCCAACATTGTTGAGTTTACCCCTTCTGGTGGCTAGCAGCACACTGATGAATTATGGTTACATTCAGCTCTTTTCAAAAGGCCTGCAGCCAACAGGTTTTATATTCTACCTTATCCTCCTGTATTTCTGGTAAACCTGCTTCAAATCAAACATGTTGCACATCAAATTAAAGCTTAGGTTCTCTTCTTTCCAACAATTTTTGGCTTTCCATCCTATCACAACCTGGCTGCTTAAAATCAGACATTTAGTATGGTCAATACCACACAGCTTTCAGAGCTGGGTCAGAGGTCAAATCTGTTCTGTATATTTAGCCTGGTCCTTCAGGCTAGCATGATCTGATTTACTGGAGTGACACCTCAATTTAAAGCTAAGATTCAGACCTTTTCATAGAGTCCAACATTGTTGAGTTTACCCCTTCTGGTGGCTTGCAGCACACTGATGAATTATGGTTACATTCAGCTCTTTTCAAAAGGCCTGCAGCCAACAGTTTTTATATTCTAACTTATCCTCCTGTATTTCTGGTAAACCTGCTTCAAATCAAACATGTTGCACATCAAATTAAAGCTTAGGTTCTCTTCTTTCCATCAATTGTTGGCTTTTCATCCTATCACAACCTGGCTGCTTAAAATCAGACATTTAGTGTGGTCAATACCACACAGCTTTCAGAGCTGGGTCAGAGGTCAAATCTGTTCTGTATATTTAGCTTGGTCTTTCAGGCTAGCATGATCTGATTTACTGGAGTGACACCTCAATTTAAAGCTCAGATTCAGACCTTTTCATAGAGTCCAACATTGTTGATTTTACCCCTTCTGGTGGCTAGCAGCACACTGATGAATTATGGTTACATTCAGCTCTTTTCAAAAGGCCTGCAGCCAACAGGTTTAATATTCTACCTTATCCTCCTGTATTTCTGGTAAACCTGCTTCAAATCAAACATGTTGCACATCAAATTAAAGCTTAGGTTCTCTTCTTTCCAACAATTTTTGGCTTTCCATCATAGCACAAGCTGGCTGCTTAAAATCAGACATTTAGTATGGTCAATACCACACAGCTTTCAGAGCTGGGTCAGAGGTCAAATCTGTTCTGTATATTTAGCTTGGTCTTTCAGGCTAGCATGATCTGATTTACTGGAGTGATACCTCCATGTAAAGCTCAGATTCAGACCTTTTCATAGAGTCCAACATTGTTGAGTTTACCCCTTCTGGTGGCTAGCAGCACACTGATGAATTATGGTTACATTCAGCTCTTTTCAAAAGGCCTGCAGCCAACAGGTTTTATATTCTACCTTATCCTCCTGTATTTCTGGTAAACCTGCTTCAAATCAAACATGTTGCACATCAAATTAAAGCTTAGGTTCTCTTCTTTCCAACAATTTTTGGCTTTCCATCATAGCACAAGCTGGCTGCTTAAAATCAGACATTTAGTATGGTCAATACCACACAGCTTTCAGAGCTGGGTCAGAGGTCAAATCTGTTCTGTATATTTAGCTTGGTCTTTCAGGCTAGCATGATCTGATTTACTGGAGTGATACCTCCATGTAAAGCTCAGATTCAGACCTTTTCATAGAGTCCAACATTGTTGAGTTTACCCCTTCTGGTGGCTAGCAGCACACTGATGAATTATGGTTATATTCAGCTCTTTTCAAAAGGCCTGCAGCCAACAGGTTTTATATTCTAACTTATCCTCCTGTATTTCTGGTAAACCTGCTTCAAATCAAACATGTTGCACATCAAATTAAAGCTTAGGTTCTCTTCTTTCCAACAATTTTTGGCTTTCCATCCTATCACAAGCTGGCTGCTTAAAATCAGACATTTAGTATGGTCAATACCACACAGCTTTCAGAGCTGGGTCAGAGGTCAAATCTGTTCTGTATATTTAGCCTGGTCCTTCAGGCTAGCATGATCTGATTTACTGGAGTGACACCTCAATTTAAAGCTAAGATTCAGACCTTTTCATAGAGTCCAACATTGTTGAGTTTACCCCTTCTGGTGGCTAGCAGCACACTGATGAATTATGGTTACATTCAGCTCTTTTCAAAAGGCCTGCAGCCAACAGGTTTTATATTCTACCTTATCCTCCTGTATTTCTGGTAAACCTGCTTCAAATCAAACATGTTGCACATCAAATTAAAGCTTAGGTTCTCTTCTTTCCAACAATTTTTGGCTTTCCATCCTATCACAACCTGGCTGCTTAAAATCAGACATTTAGTATGGTCAATACCACACAGCTTTCAGAGCTGGGTCAGAGGTCAAATCTGTTCTGTATATTTAGCCTGGTCCTTCAGGCTAGCATGATCTGATTTACTGGAGTGACACCTCAATTTAAAGCTAAGATTCAGACCTTTTCATAGAGTCCAACATTGTTGAGTTTACCCCTTCTGGTGGCTTGCAGCACACTGATGAATTATGGTTACATTCAGCTCTTTTCAAAAGGCCTGCAGCCAACAGTTTTTATATTCTAACTTATCCTCCTGTATTTCTGGTAAACCTGCTTCAAATCAAACATGTTGCACATCAAATTAAAGCTTAGGTTCTCTTCTTTCCATCAATTGTTGGCTTTTCATCCTATCACAACCTGGCTGCTTAAAATCAGACATTTAGTGTGGTCAATACCACACAGCTTTCAGAGCTGGGTCAGAGGTCAAATCTGTTCTGTATATTTAGCCTGGTCTTTCAGGCTAGCATGATCTGATTTACTGGAGTGACACCTCAATTTAAAGCTCAGATTCAGACCTTTTCATAGAGTCCAACATTGTTGATTTTACCCCTTCTGGTGGCTAGCAGCACACTGATTAATTATGGTTACATTCAGCTGTTTTCAAAAGGCCTGCAGCCAACAGGTTTTATATTCTAACTTATCCTCCTGTATTTCTGGTAAACCTGCTTCAAATCAAACATGTTGCACATCAAATTAAAGTTTAGGTTCTCTTCTTTCCATCAATTGTTGGCTTTCCATCATAGCACAACCTGACTGCTTAAAATCAGACATTTAGTGTGGTCAATACCACACAGCTTTCAGAGCTGGGTCAGAGGTCAAATCTGTTCTGTATATTTAGCCTGGTCTTTCAGGCTAGCATGATCTAATTTACTGGAGTGACACCTCAATTTAAAGCTCAGATTCAGACCTTTTCATAGAGTCCAACATTGTTGAGTTTACCCCTTCTGGTGGCTAGCAGCACACTGATGAATTATGGTTACATTCAGCTGTTTTCAAAAGGCCTGCAGCCAACAGGTTTTATATTCTAACTTATCCTCCTGTATTTCTGGTAAACCTGCTTCAAATCAAACATGTTGCACATCAAATTAAAGCTTAGGTTCTCTTCTTTCCATCAATTGTTGGCTTTCCATCCTATCACAACCTGGCTGCTTAAAATCAGACATTTAGTGTGGTCAATACCACACAGCTTTCAGAGCTGGGTCAGAGGTCAAATCTGTTCTGTATATTTAGCTTGGTCTTTCAGGCTAGCATGATCTGATTTACTGGAGTGATACCTCAATTTAAAGCTCAGATTCAGACCTTTTCATAGAGTCCAACATTGTTGATTTTACCCCTTCTGGTGGCTAGCAGCACACTGATGAATTATGGTTACATTCAGCTCTTTTCAAAAGGCCTGCAGCCAACAGGTTTTATAGTCTAACTTATCCTCTTGTATTTCTGGTAAACCTGCTTCAAATCAAACATGTTGCACATCAAATTAAAGCTTAGGTTCTCTTCTTTCCATCAATTGTTGGCTTTCCATCCTATCACAACCTGGCTGCTTAAAATCAGACATTTAGTGTGGTCAATACCACACAGCTTTCAGAGCTGGGTCAGATGTCAAATCTGTTCTGTATATTTAGCCTGGTCCTTCAGGCTAGCATGATCTGATTTACTGGAGTGACACCTCAATTTAAAGCTAAGATTCAGACCTTTTCATAGAGTCCAACATTGTTGTGTTCACCCCTTCTGGTGGCTAGCAGCACACTGATGAATTATGGTTACATTCAGCTGTTTTCAAAAGGCCCGCAGCCAACTGGTTTTATATTCTAACTTATCCTCCTGTATTTCTGGTAAACCTGCTTCAAATCAAACATGTTGCACATCAAATTAAAGCTTAGGTTCTCTTCTTTCCATCAATTGTTGGCTTTCCATCCTATCACAACCTGGCTGCTTAAAATCAGACATTTAGTATGGTCAATACCACACAGCTTTCAGAGCTGGGTCAGATGTCAAATCTGTTCTGTATATTTAGCCTGGTCCTTCAGGCTAGCATGATCTGATTTACTGGAGTGACACCTCAATTTAAAGCTAAGATTCAGACCTTTTCATAGAGTCCAACATTGTTGAGTTTACCCCTTCTGGTGGCTAGCAGCACACTGATGAATTATGGTTACATTCAGCTGTTTTCAAAAGGCCTGCAGCCAACAGCTTTTATATTCTAACTTATCCTCCTGTATTTCTGGTAAACCTGCTTCAAATCAAACATGTTGCACATCAAATTAAAGCTTAGGTTCTCTTCTTTCCATCAATTGTTGGCTTTCCATCCTATCGCAACCTGGCTGCTTAAAATCAGACATTTAGTGTGGTCAATACCACACAGCTTTCAGAGCTGGGTCAGAGGTCAAATCTGTTCTGTATATTTAACCTGGTCTTTCAGGCTAGCATGATCTGATTTACTGGAGTGACACCTCAATTTAAAGCTCAGATTCAGACCTTTTCATAGAGTCCAACATTGTTGTGTTCACCCCTTCTGGTGGCTAGCAGCACACTGATGAATTATGGTTACATTCAGCTGTTTTCAAAAGGCCCGCAGCCAACTGGTTTTATATTCTAACTTATCCTCCTGTATTTCTGGTAAACCTGCTTCAAATCAAACATGTTGCACATCAAATTAAAGCTTAGGTTCTCTTCTTTCCAACATTTTTTGGCTTTCCATCATAGCACAAGCTGGCTGCTTAAAATCAGACATTTAGTATGGTCAATACCACACAGCTTTCAGAGCTGGGTCAGAGGTCAAATCTGTTCTGTATATTTAGCCTGGTCCTTCAGGCTAGCATGATCTGATTTACTGGAGTGACACCTCAATTTAAAGCTAAGATTCAGACCTTTTCATAGAGTCCAACATTGTTGAGTTTACCCCTTCTGGTGGCTAGCAGCACACTGATGAATTATGGTTACATTCAGCTCTTTTCAAAAGGCCTGCAGCCAACAGGTTTTATATTCTACCTTATCCTCCTGTATTTCTGGTAAACCTGCTTCAAATCAAACATGTTGCACAACAAATTAAAGCTTAGGTTCTCTTCTTTCCATCAATTGTTGGCTTTCCATCATAGCACAAGCTGGCTGCTTAAAATCAGACATTTAGTGTGGTCAATACCACACAACTTTCAGAGCTGGGTCAGAGGTCAAATCTGTTCTGTATATTTAGCCTGGTCTTTCAGGCTAGCATGATCTGATTTACTGGAGTGACACCTCAATTTAAAGCTCAGATTCAGACCTTTTCATAGACTCCAACATTGTTCATTTTAAACCTTCTGGTGGCTAGCAGCACACTGATGAATTATGGTTATATTCAGCTGTTTTTAAAAGGCCTGCAGCCAACAGTTTTTATATTCTAACTTATCCTCCTGTATTTCTGGTAAACCTGCTTCAAATCAAAGATGTTGCACATCAAATTAAAGCTTAGGTTCTCTTCTTTCCATCAATTGTTGGCTTTCCATCATAGCACAACCTGGCTGCTTAAAATCAGACATTTAGTGTGGTCAATACCACACAGCTTTCAGAGCTGGGTCAGAGGTCAAATCTGTTCTGTATATTTAGCCTGGTCTTTCAGGCTAGCATGATCTGATTTACTGGAGTGACACCTCAATTTAAAGCTCAGATTCAGACCTTTTCATAGAGTCCAACATTGTTGTGTTCACCCCTTCTGGTGGCTAGCAGCACACTGATGAATTATGGTTACATTCAGCTGTTTTCAAAAGGCCCGCAGCCAACTGGTTTTATATTCTAACTTATCCTCCTGTATTTCTGGTAAACCTGCTTCAAATCAAACATGTTGCACATCAAATTAAAGCTTAGGTTCTCTTCTTTCCAACATTTTTTGGCTTTCCATCATAGCACAAGCTGGCTGCTTAAAATCAGACATTTAGTATGGTCAATACCACACAGCTTTCAGAGCTGGGTCAGAGGTCAAATCTGTTCTGTATATTTAGCCTGGTCCTTCAGGCTAGCATGATCTGATTTACTGGAGTGACACCTCAATTTAAAGCTAAGATTCAGACCTTTTCATAGAGTCCAACATTGTTGAGTTTACCCCTTCTGGTGGCTAGCAGCACACTGATGAATTATGGTTACATTCAGCTCTTTTCAAAAGGCCTGCAGCCAACAGGTTTTATATTCTACCTTATCCTCCTGTATTTCTGGTAAACCTGCTTCAAATCAAACATGTTGCACAACAAATTAAAGCTTAGGTTCTCTTCTTTCCATCAATTGTTGGCTTTCCATCATAGCACAAGCTGGCTGCTTAAAATCAGACATTTAGTGTGGTCAATACCACACAACTTTCAGAGCTGGGTCAGAGGTCAAATCTGTTCTGTATATTTAGCCTGGTCTTTCAGGCTAGCATGATCTGATTTACTGGAGTGACACCTCAATTTAAAGCTCAGATTCAGACCTTTTCATAGACTCCAACATTGTTCATTTTAAACCTTCTGGTGGCTAGCAGCACACTGATGAATTATGGTTATATTCAGCTGTTTTTAAAAGGCCTGCAGCCAACAGTTTTTATATTCTAACTTATCCTCCTGTATTTCTGGTAAACCTGCTTCAAATCAAAGATGTTGCACATCAAATTAAAGCTTAGGTTCTCTTCTTTCCATCAATTGTTGGCTTTCCATCATAGCACAACCTGGCTGCTTAAAATCAGACATTTAGTGTGGTCAATACCACACAGCTTTCAGAGCTGGGTCAGAGGTCAAATCTGTTCTGTATATTTAGCCTGGTCTTTCAGGCTAGCATGATCTGATTTACTGGAGTGACACCTCAATTTAAAGCTCAGATTCAGACCTTTTCATAGAGTCCAACATTGTTGATTTTACCCCTTCTGGTGGCTAGCAGCACACTGATTAATTATGGTTACATTCAGCTGTTTTCAAAAGGCTTGCAGCCAACAGGTTTTATATTCTAACTTATCCTCCTGTATTTCTGGTAAACCTGCTTCAAATCAAACATGTTGCACATCAAATTAAAGCTTAGGTTCTCTTCTTTCCAACATTTTTTGGCTTTCCATCATAGCACAAGCTGGCTGCTTAAAATCAGACATTTAGTATGGTCAATACCACACAGCTTTCAGAGCTGGGTCAGAGGTCAAATCTGTTCTGTATATTTAGCCTGGTCCTTCAGGCTAGCATGATCTGATTTACTGGAGTGACACCTCAATTTAAAGCTAAGATTCAGACCTTTTCATAGAGTCCAACATTGTTGAGTTTACCCCTTCTGGTGGCTAGCAGCACACTGATGAATTATGGTTACATTCAGCTCTTTTCAAAAGGCCTGCAGCCAACAGGTTTTATATTCTACCTTATCCTCCTGTATTTCTGGTAAACCTGCTTCAAATCAAACATGTTGCACATCAAATTAAAGCTTAGGTTCTCTTCTTTCCAACAATTTTTGGCTTTCCATCCTATCACAACCTGGCTGCTTAAAATCAGACATTTAGTATGGTCAATACCACACAGCTTTCAGAGCTGGGTCAGAGGTCAAATCTGTTCTGTATATTTAGCCTGGTCCTTCAGGCTAGCATGATCTGATTTACTGGAGTGACACCTCAATTTAAAGCTAAGATTCAGACCTTTTCATAGAGTCCAACATTGTTGAGTTTACCCCTTCTGGTGGCTTGCAGCACACTGATGAATTATGGTTACATTCAGCTCTTTTCAAAAGGCCTGCAGCCAACAGTTTTTATATTCTAACTTATCCTCCTGTATTTCTGGTAAACCTGCTTCAAATCAAACATGTTGCACATCAAATTAAAGCTTAGGTTCTCTTCTTTCCATCAATTGTTGGCTTTTCATCCTATCACAACCTGGCTGCTTAAAATCAGACATTTAGTGTGGTCAATACCACACAGCTTTCAGAGCTGGGTCAGAGGTCAAATCTGTTCTGTATATTTAGCCTGGTCTTTCAGGCTAGCATGATCTGATTTACTGGAGTGACACCTCAATTTAAAGCTCAGATTCAGACCTTTTCATAGAGTCCAACATTGTTGATTTTACCCCTTCTGGTGGCTAGCAGCACACTGATTAATTATGGTTACATTCAGCTGTTTTCAAAAGGCCTGCAGCCAACAGGTTTTATATTCTAACTTATCCTCCTGTATTTCTGGTAAACCTGCTTCAAATCAAACATGTTGCACATCAAATTAAAGTTTAGGTTCTCTTCTTTCCATCAATTGTTGGCTTTCCATCATAGCACAACCTGACTGCTTAAAATCAGACATTTAGTGTGGTCAATACCACACAGCTTTCAGAGCTGGGTCAGAGGTCAAATCTGTTCTGTATATTTAGCCTGGTCTTTCAGGCTAGCATGATCTAATTTACTGGAGTGACACCTCAATTTAAAGCTCAGATTCAGACCTTTTCATAGAGTCCAACATTGTTGAGTTTACCCCTTCTGGTGGCCAGCAGCACACTGATGAATTATGGTTACATTCAGCTGTTTTCAAAAGGCCTGCAGCCAACAGGTTTTATATTCTAACTTATCCTCCTGTATTTCTGGTAAACCTGCTTCAAATCAAACATGTTGCACATCAAATTAAAGCTTAGGTTCTCTTCTTTCCATCAATTGTTGGCTTTCCATCCTATCACAACCTGGCTGCTTAAAATCAGACATTTAGTGTGGTCAATACCACACAGCTTTCAGAGCTGGGTCAGAGGTCAAATCTGTTCTGTATATTTAGCTTGGTCTTTCAGGCTAGCATGATCTGATTTACTGGAGTGATACCTCAATTTAAAGCTCAGATTCAGACCTTTTCATAGAGTCCAACATTGTTGATTTTACCCCTTCTGGTGGCTAGCAGCACACTGATGAATTATGGTTACATTCAGCTCTTTTCAAAAGGCCTGCAGCCAACAGGTTTTATAGTCTAACTTATCCTCTTGTATTTCTGGTAAACCTGCTTCAAATCAAACATGTTGCACATCAAATTAAAGCTTAGGTTCTCTTCTTTCCATCAATTGTTGGCTTTCCATCCTATCACAACCTGGCTGCTTAAAATCAGACATTTAGTGTGGTCAATACCACACAGCTTTCAGAGCTGGGTCAGATGTCAAATCTGTTCTGTATATTTAGCCTGGTCCTTCAGGCTAGCATGATCTGATTTACTGGAGTGACACCTCAATTTAAAGCTAAGATTCAGACCTTTTCATAGAGTCCAACATTGTTGTGTTCACCCCTTCTGGTGGCTAGCAGCACACTGATGAATTATGGTTACATTCAGCTGTTTTCAAAAGGCCCGCAGCCAACTGGTTTTATATTCTAACTTATCCTCCTGTATTTCTGGTAAACCTGCTTCAAATCAAACATGTTGCACATCAAATTAAAGCTTAGGTTCTCTTCTTTCCAACATTTTTTGGCTTTCCATCATAGCACAAGCTGGCTGCTTAAAATCAGACATTTAGTATGGTCAATACCACACAGCTTTCAGAGCTGGGTCAGAGGTCAAATCTGTTCTGTATATTTAGCCTGGTCCTTCAGGCTAGCATGATCTGATTTACTGGAGTGACACCTCAATTTAAAGCTAAGATTCAGACCTTTTCATAGAGTCCAACATTGTTGAGTTTACCCCTTCTGGTGGCTAGCAGCACACTGATGAATTATGGTTACATTCAGCTCTTTTCAAAAGGCCTGCAGCCAACAGGTTTAATATTCTACCTTATCCTCCTGTATTTCTGGTAAACCTGCTTCAAATCAAACATGTTGCACATCAAATTAAAGCTTAGGTTCTCTTCTTTCCAACAATTTTTGGCTTTCCATCATAGCACAAGCTGGCTGCTTAAAATCAGACATTTAGTATGGTCAATACCACACAGCTTTCAGAGCTGGGTCAGAGGTCAAATCTGTTCTGTATATTTAGCCTGGTCTTTCAGGCTAGCATGATCTGATTTACTGGAGTGACACCTCAATTTAAAGCTCAGATTCAGACCTTTTCATAGAGTCCAACATTGTTGATTTTACCCCTTCTGGTGGCTAGCAGCACACTGATGAATTATGGTTACATTCAGCTCTTTTCAAAAGGCCTGCAGCCAACAGGTTTTATAGTCTAACTTATCCTCTTGTATTTCTGGTAAACCTGCTTCAAATCAAACATGTTGCACATCAAATTAAAGCTTAGGTTCTCTTCTTTCCATCAATTGTTGGCTTTCCATCCTATCACAACCTGGCTGCTTAAAATCAGACATTTAGTGTGGTCAATACCACACAGCTTTCAGAGCTGGGTCAGATGTCAAATCTGTTCTGTATATTTAGCCTGGTCCTTCAGGCTAGCATGATCTGATTTACTGGAGTGACACCTCAATTTAAAGCTAAGATTCAGACCTTTTCATAGAGTCCAACATTGTTGTGTTCACCCCTTCTGGTGGCTAGCAGCACACTGATGAATTATGGTTACATTCAGCTGTTTTCAAAAGGCCCGCAGCTAACTGGTTTTATATTCTAACTTATCCTCCTGTATTTCTGGTAAACCTGCTTCAAATCAAACATGTTGCACATCAAATTAAAGCTTAGGTTCTCTTCTTTCCAACATTTTTTGGCTTTCCATCATAGCACAAGCTGGCTGCTTAAAATCAGACATTTAGTATGGTCAATACCACACAGCTTTCAGAGCTGGGTCAGAGGTCAAATCTGTTCTGTATATTTAGCCTGGTCCTTCAGGCTAGCATGATCTGATTTACTGGAGTGACACCTCAATTTAAAGCTCAGATTCAGACCTTTTCATAGAGTCCAACATTGTTGAGTTTACCCCTTCTGGTGGCTAGCAGCACACTGATGAATTATGGTTACATTCAGCTGTTTTCAAAAGGCCTGCAGCCAACAGGTTTTATATTCTAACTTATCCTCCTGTATTTCTGGTAAACCTGCTTCAAATCAAACATGTTGCACATCAAATTAAAGCTTAGGTTCTCTTCTTTCCATCAATTGTTGGCTTTCCATCCTATCACAACCTGGCTGCTTAAAATCAGACATTTAGTGTGGTCAATACCACACAGCTTTCAGAGCTGGGTCAGAGGTCAAATCTGTTCTGTATATTTAGCTTGGTCTTTCAGGCTAGCATGATCTGATTTACTGGAGTGATACCTCAATTTAAAGCTCAGATTCAGACCTTTTCATAGAGTCCAACATTGTTGATTTTACCCCTTCTGGTGGCTAGCAGCACACTGATGAATTATGGTTACATTCAGCTCTTTTCAAAAGGCCTGCAGCCAACAGGTTTTATAGTCTAACTTATCCTCTTGTATTTCTGGTAAACCTGCTTCAAATCAAACATGTTGCACATCAAATTAAAGCTTAGGTTCTCTTCTTTCCATCAATTGTTGGCTTTCCATCCTATCACAACCTGGCTGCTTAAAATCAGACATTTAGTGTGGTCAATACCACACAGCTTTCAGAGCTGGGTCAGATGTCAAATCTGTTCTGTATATTTAGCCTGGTCCTTCAGGCTAGCATGATCTGATTTACTGGAGTGACACCTCAATTTAAAGCTAAGATTCAGACCTTTTCATAGAGTCCAACATTGTTGTGTTCACCCCTTCTGGTGGCTAGCAGCACACTGATGAATTATGGTTACATTCAGCTGTTTTCAAAAGGCCCGCAGCCAACTGGTTTTATATTCTAACTTATCCTCCTGTATTTCTGGTAAACCTGCTTCAAATCAAACATGTTGCACATCAAATTAAAGCTTAGGTTCTCTTCTTTCCATCAATTGTTGGCTTTCCATCCTATCACAACCTGGCTGCTTAAAATCAGACATTTAGTATGGTCAATACCACACAGCTTTCAGAGCTGGGTCAGATGTCAAATCTGTTCTGTATATTTAGCCTGGTCCTTCAGGCTAGCATGATCTGATTTACTGGAGTGACACCTCAATTTAAAGCTAAGATTCAGACCTTTTCATAGAGTCCAACATTGTTGAGTTTACCCCTTCTGGTGGCTAGCAGCACACTGATGAATTATGGTTACATTCAGCTGTTTTCAAAAGGCCTGCAGCCAACAGCTTTTATATTCTAACTTATCCTCCTGTATTTCTGGTAAACCTGCTTCAAATCAAACATGTTGCACATCAAATTAAAGCTTAGGTTCTCTTCTTTCCATCAATTGTTGGCTTTCCATCCTATCACAACCTGGCTGCTTAAAATCAGACATTTAGTGTGGTCAATACCACACAGCTTTCAGAGCTGGGTCAGAGGTCAAATCTGTTCTGTATATTTAACCTGGTCTTTCAGGCTAGCATGATCTGATTTACTGGAGTGACACCTCAATTTAAAGCTCAGATTCAGACCTTTTCATAGAGTCCAACATTGTTGTGTTCACCCCTTCTGGTGGCTAGCAGCACACTGATGAATTATGGTTACATTCAGCTGTTTTCAAAAGGCCCGCAGCCAACTGGTTTTATATTCTAACTTATCCTCCTGTATTTCTGGTAAACCTGCTTCAAATCAAACATGTTGCACATCAAATTAAAGCTTAGGTTCTCTTCTTTCCATCAATTGTTGGCTTTTCATCCTATCACAACCTGGCTGCTTAAAATCAGACATTTAGTGTGGTCAATACCACACAGCTTTCAGAGCTGGGTCAGAGGTCAAATCTGTTCTGTATATTTAGCCTGGTCTTTCAGGCTAGCATGATCTGATTTACTGGAGTGACACCTCAATTTAAAGCTCAGATTCAGACCTTTTCATAGAGTCCAACATTGTTGATTTTACCCCTTCTGGTGGCTAGCAGCACACTGATTAATTATGGTTACATTCAGCTGTTTTCAAAAGGCCTGCAGCCAACAGGTTTTATATTCTAACTTATCCTCCTGTATTTCTGGTAAACCTGCTTCAAATCAAACATGTTGCACATCAAATTAAAGTTTAGGTTCTCTTCTTTCCATCAATTGTTGGCTTTCCATCATAGCACAACCTGACTGCTTAAAATCAGACATTTAGTGTGGTCAATACCACACAGCTTTCAGAGCTGGGTCAGAGGTCAAATCTGTTCTGTATATTTAGCCTGGTCTTTCAGGCTAGCATGATCTAATTTACTGGAGTGACACCTCAATTTAAAGCTCAGATTCAGACCTTTTCATAGAGTCCAACATTGTTGAGTTTACCCCTTCTGGTGGCCAGCAGCACACTGATGAATTATGGTTACATTCAGCTGTTTTCAAAAGGCCTGCAGCCAACAGGTTTTATATTCTAACTTATCCTCCTGTATTTCTGGTAAACCTGCTTCAAATCAAACATGTTGCACATCAAATTAAAGCTTAGGTTCTCTTCTTTCCATCAATTGTTGGCTTTCCATCCTATCACAACCTGGCTGCTTAAAATCAGACATTTAGTGTGGTCAATACCACACAGCTTTCAGAGCTGGGTCAGAGGTCAAATCTGTTCTGTATATTTAGCTTGGTCTTTCAGGCTAGCATGATCTGATTTACTGGAGTGATACCTCAATTTAAAGCTCAGATTCAGACCTTTTCATAGAGTCCAACATTGTTGATTTTACCCCTTCTGGTGGCTAGCAGCACACTGATGAATTATGGTTACATTCAGCTCTTTTCAAAAGGCCTGCAGCCAACAGGTTTTATAGTCTAACTTATCCTCTTGTATTTCTGGTAAACCTGCTTCAAATCAAACATGTTGCACATCAAATTAAAGCTTAGGTTCTCTTCTTTCCATCAATTGTTGGCTTTCCATCCTATCACAACCTGGCTGCTTAAAATCAGACATTTAGTGTGGTCAATACCACACAGCTTTCAGAGCTGGGTCAGATGTCAAATCTGTTCTGTATATTTAGCCTGGTCCTTCAGGCTAGCATGATCTGATTTACTGGAGTGACACCTCAATTTAAAGCTAAGATTCAGACCTTTTCATAGAGTCCAACATTGTTGTGTTCACCCCTTCTGGTGGCTAGCAGCACACTGATGAATTATGGTTACATTCAGCTGTTTTCAAAAGGCCCGCAGCCAACTGGTTTTATATTCTAACTTATCCTCCTGTATTTCTGGTAAACCTGCTTCAAATCAAACATGTTGCACATCAAATTAAAGCTTAGGTTCTCTTCTTTCCAACATTTTTTGGCTTTCCATCATAGCACAAGCTGGCTGCTTAAAATCAGACATTTAGTATGGTCAATACCACACAGCTTTCAGAGCTGGGTCAGAGGTCAAATCTGTTCTGTATATTTAGCCTGGTCCTTCAGGCTAGCATGATCTGATTTACTGGAGTGACACCTCAATTTAAAGCTAAGATTCAGACCTTTTCATAGAGTCCAACATTGTTGAGTTTACCCCTTCTGGTGGCTAGCAGCACACTGATGAATTATGGTTACATTCAGCTCTTTTCAAAAGGCCTGCAGCCAACAGGTTTAATATTCTACCTTATCCTCCTGTATTTCTGGTAAACCTGCTTCAAATCAAACATGTTGCACATCAAATTAAAGCTTAGGTTCTCTTCTTTCCAACAATTTTTGGCTTTCCATCATAGCACAAGCTGGCTGCTTAAAATCAGACATTTAGTATGGTCAATACCACACAGCTTTCAGAGCTGGGTCAGAGGTCAAATCTGTTCTGTATATTTAGCTTGGTCTTTCAGGCTAGCATGATCTGATTTACTGGAGTGATACCTCCATGTAAAGCTCAGATTCAGACCTTTTCATAGAGTCCAACATTGTTGAGTTTACCCCTTCTGGTGGCTAGCAGCACACTGATGAATTATGGTTACATTCAGCTCTTTTCAAAAGGCCTGCAGCCAACAGGTTTTATATTCTACCTTATCCTCCTGTATTTCTGGTAAACCTGCTTCAAATCAAACATGTTGCACATCAAATTAAAGCTTAGGTTCTCTTCTTTCCAACAATTTTTGGCTTTCCATCATAGCACAAGCTGGCTGCTTAAAATCAGACATTTAGTATGGTCAATACCACACAGCTTTCAGAGCTGGGTCAGAGGTCAAATCTGTTCTGTATATTTAGCTTGGTCTTTCAGGCTAGCATGATCTGATTTACTGGAGTGATACCTCCATGTAAAGCTCAGATTCAGACCTTTTCATAGAGTCCAACATTGTTGAGTTTACCCCTTCTGGTGGCTAGCAGCACACTGATGAATTATGGTTATATTCAGCTCTTTTCAAAAGGCCTGCAGCCAACAGGTTTTATATTCTAACTTATCCTCCTGTATTTCTGGTAAACCTGCTTCAAATCAAACATGTTGCACATCAAATTAAAGCTTAGGTTCTCTTCTTTCCAACAATTTTTGGCTTTCCATCCTATCACAACCTGGCTGCTTAAAATCAGACATTTAGTATGGTCAATACCACACAGCTTTCAGAGCTGGGTCAGAGGTCAAATCTGTTCTGTATATTTAGCCTGGTCCTTCAGGCTAGCATGATCTGATTTACTGGAGTGACACCTCAATTTAAAGCTTAGATTCAGACCTTTTCATAGAGTCCAACATTGTTGAGTTTACCCCTTCTGGTGGCTTGCAGCACACTGATGAATTATGGTTACATTCAGCTCTTTTCAAAAGGCCTGCAGCCAACAGTTTTTATATTCTAACTTATCCTCCTGTATTTCTGGTAAACCTGCTTCAAATCAAACATGTTGCACATCAAATTAAAGCTTAGGTTCTCTTCTTTCCATCAATTGTTGGCTTTTCATCCTATCACAACCTGGCTGCTTAAAATCAGACATTTAGTGTGGTCAATACCACACAGCTTTCAGAGCTGGGTCAGAGGTCAAATCTGTTCTGTATATTTAGCCTGGTCTTTCAGGCTAGCATGATCTGATTTACTGGAGTGACACCTCAATTTAAAGCTCAGATTCAGACCTTTTCATAGAGTCCAACATTGTTGATTTTACCCCTTCTGGTGGCTAGCAGCACACTGATTAATTATGGTTACATTCAGCTGTTTTCAAAAGGCCTGCAGCCAACAGGTTTTATATTCTAACTTATCCTCCTGTATTTCTGGTAAACCTGCTTCAAATCAAACATGTTGCACATCAAATTAAAGCTTAGGTTCTCTTCTTTCCAACATTTTTTGGCTTTCCATCATAGCACAAGCTGGCTGCTTAAAATCAGACATTTAGTATGGTCAATACCACACAGCTTTCAGAGCTGGGTCAGAGGTCAAATCTGTTCTGTATATTTAGCCTGGTCCTTCAGGCTAGCATGATCTGATTTACTGGAGTGACACCTCAATTTAAAGCTAAGATTCAGACCTTTTCATAGAGTCCAACATTGTTGAGTTTACCCCTTCTGGTGGCTAGCAGCACACTGATGAATTATGGTTACATTCAGCTCTTTTCAAAAGGCCTGCAGCCAACAGGTTTTATATTCTAACTTATCCTCCTGTATTTCTGGTAAACCTGCTTCAAATCAAACATGTTGCACATCAAATTAAAGCTTAGGTTCTCTTCTTTCCAACAATTGTTGGCTTTCCATCATAGCACAACCTGGCTGCTTAAAATCAGACATTTAGTGTGGTCAATACCACACAGCTTTCAGAGCTGGGTCAGAGGTCAAATCTGTTCTGTATATTTAGCCTGGTCTTTCAGGCTAGCATGATCTGATTTACTGGAGTGACACCTCAATTTAAAGCTCAGATTCAGACCTTTTCATAGAGTCCAACATTGTTGAGTTTACCCCTTCTGGTGGCTAGCAGCACACTGATGAATTATGGTTACATTCAGCTCTTTTCAAAAGGCCTGCAGCCAACAGGTTTTATATTCTACCTTATCCTCCTGTATTTCTGGTAAACCTGCTTCAAATCAAACATGTTGCACATCAAATTAAAGCTTAGGTTCTCTTCTTTCCAACAATTTTTGGCTTTCCATCATAGCACAAGCTGGCTGCTTAAAATCAGACATTTAGTATGGTCAATACCACACAGCTTTCAGAGCTGGGTCAGAGGTCAAATCTGTTCTGTATATTTAGCTTGGTCTTTCAGGCTAGCATGATCTGATTTACTGGAGTGATACCTCAATTTAAAGCTCAGATTCAGACCTTTTCATAGAGTCCAACATTGTTGATTTTACCCCTTCTGGTGGCTAGCAGCACACTGATGAATTATGGTTACATTCAGCTCTTTTCAAAAGGCCTGCAGCCAACAGGTTTTATAGTCTAACTTATCCTCTTGTATTTCTGGTAAACCTGCTTCAAATCAAACATGTTGCACATCAAATTAAAGCTTAGGTTCTCTTCTTTCCATCAATTGTTGGCTTTCCATCCTATCACAACCTGGCTGCTTAAAATCAGACATTTAGTGTGGTCAATACCACACAGCTTTCAGAGCTGGGTCAGATGTCAAATCTGTTCTGTATATTTAGCCTGGTCCTTCAGGCTAGCATGATCTGATTTACTGGAGTGACACCTCAATTTAAAGCTAAGATTCAGACCTTTTCATAGAGTCCAACATTGTTGTGTTCACCCCTTCTGGTGGCTAGCAGCACACTGATGAATTATGGTTACATTCAGCTGTTTTCAAAAGGCCCGCAGCCAACTGGTTTTATATTCTAAGTTATCCTCCTGTATTTCTGGTAAACCTGCTTCAAATCAAACATGTTGCACATCAAATTAAAGCTTAGGTTCTCTTCTTTCCAACATTTTTTGGCTTTCCATCATAGCACAAGCTGGCTGCTTAAAATCAGACATTTAGTATGGTCAATACCACACAGCTTTCAGAGCTGGGTCAGAGGTCAAATCTGTTCTGTATATTTAGCCTGGTCCTTCAGGCTAGCATGATCTGATTTACTGGAGTGACACCTCAATTTAAAGCTAAGATTCAGACCTTTTCATAGAGTCCAACATTGTTGAGTTTACCCCTTCTGGTGGCTAGCAGCACACTGATGAATTATGGTTACATTCAGCTCTTTTCAAAAGGCCTGCAGCCAACAGGTTTTATATTCTACCTTATCCTCCTGTATTTCTGGTAAACCTGCTTCAAATCAAACATGTTGCACATCAAATTAAAGCTTAGGTTCTCTTCTTTCCAACAATTTTTGGCTTTCCATCATAGCACAAGCTGGCTGCTTAAAATCAGACATTTAGTATGGTCAATACCACACAGCTTTCAGAGCTGGGTCAGAGGTCAAATCTGTTCTGTATATTTAGCTTGGTCTTTCAGGCTAGCATGATCTGATTTACTGGAGTGATACCTCAATTTAAAGCTCAGATTCAGACCTTTTCATAGAGTCCAACATTGTTGATTTTACCCCTTCTGGTGGCTAGCAGCACACTGATGAATTATGGTTACATTCAGCTCTTTTCAAAAGGCCTGCAGCCAACAGGTTTTATAGTCTAACTTATCCTCTTGTATTTCTGGTAAACCTGCTTCAAATCAAACATGTTGCACATCAAATTAAAGCTTAGGTTCTCTTCTTTCCATCAATTGTTGGCTTTCCATCCTATCACAACCTGGCTGCTTAAAATCAGACATTTAGTGTGGTCAATACCACACAGCTTTCAGAGCTGGGTCAGATGTCAAATCTGTTCTGTATATTTAGCCTGGTCCTTCAGGCTAGCATGATCTGATTTACTGGAGTGACACCTCAATTTAAAGCTAAGATTCAGACCTTTTCATAGAGTCCAACATTGTTGTGTTCACCCCTTCTGGTGGCTAGCAGCACACTGATGAATTATGGTTACATTCAGCTGTTTTCAAAAGGCCCGCAGCCAACTGGTTTTATATTCTAACTTATCCTCCTGTATTTCTGGTAAACCTGCTTCAAATCAAACATGTTGCACATCAAATTAAAGCTTAGGTTCTCTTCTTTCCAACATTTTTTGGCTTTCCATCATAGCACAAGCTGGCTGCTTAAAATCAGACATTTAGTATGGTCAATACCACACAGCTTTCAGAGCTGGGTCAGAGGTCAAATCTGTTCTGTATATTTAACCTGGTCTTTCAGGCTAGCATGATCTGATTTACTGGAGTGACACCTCAATTTAAAGCTCAGATTCAGACCTTTTCATAGAGTCCAATATTGTTGTGTTCACCCCTTCTGGTGGCTAGCAGCACACTGATGAATTATGGTTACATTCAGCTGTTTTCAAAAGGCCCGCAGCCAACTGGTTTTATATTCTAACTTATCCTCCTGTATTTCTGGTAAACCTGCTTCAAATCAAACATGTTGCACATCAAATTAAAGCTTAGGTTCTCTTCTTTCCAACATTTTTTGGCTTTCCATCATAGCACAAGCTGGCTGCTTAAAATCAGACATTTAGTATGGTCAATACCACACAGCTTTCAGAGCTGGGTCAGAGGTCAAATCTGTTCTGTATATTTAGCCTGGTCCTTCAGGCTAGCATGATCTGATTTACTGGAGTGACACCTCAATTTAAAGCTAAGATTCAGACCTTTTCATAGAGTCCAACATTGTTGAGTTTACCCCTTCTGGTGGCTAGCAGCACACTGATGAATTATGGTTACATTCAGCTCTTTTCAAAAGGCCTGCAGCCAACAGGTTTTATATTCTACCTTATCCTCCTGTATTTCTGGTAAACCTGCTTCAAATCAAACATGTTGCACATCAAATTAAAGCTTAGGTTCTCTTCTTTCCAACAATTTTTGGCTTTCCATCCTATCACAACCTGGCTGCTTAAAATCAGACATTTAGTATGGTCAATACCACACAGCTTTCAGAGCTGGGTCAGAGGTCAAATCTGTTCTGTATATTTAGCCTGGTCCTTCAGGCTAGCATGATCTGATTTACTGGAGTGACACCTCAATTTAAAGCTTAGATTCAGACCTTTTCATAGAGTCCAACATTGTTGAGTTTACCCCTTCTGGTGGCTTGCAGCACACTGATGAATTATGGTTACATTCAGCTCTTTTCAAAAGGCCTGCAGCCAACAGTTTTTATATTCTAACTTATCCTCCTGTATTTCTGGTAAACCTGCTTCAAATCAAAGATGTTGCACATCAAATTAAAGCTTAGGTTCTCTTCTTTCCATCAATTGTTGGCTTTTCATCCTATCACAACCTGGCTGCTTAAAATCAGACATTTAGTGTGGTCAATACCACACAGCTTTCAGAGCTGGGTCAGAGGTCAAATCTGTTCTGTATATTTAGCCTGGTCTTTCAGGCTAGCATGATCTGATTTACTGGAGTGACACCTCAATTTAAAGCTCAGATTCAGACCTTTTCATAGAGTCCAACATTGTTGATTTTACCCCTTCTGGTGGCTAGCAGCACACTGATTAATTATGGTTACATTCAGCTGTTTTCAAAAGGCTTGCAGCCAACAGGTTTTATATTCTAACTTATCCTCCTGTATTTCTGGTAAACCTGCTTCAAATCAAACATGTTGCACATCAAATTAAAGCTTAGGTTCTCTTCTTTCCAACATTTTTTGGCTTTCCATCATAGCACAAGCTGGCTGCTTAAAATCAGACATTTAGTATGGTCAATACCACACAGCTTTCAGAGCTGGGTCAGAGGTCAAATCTGTTCTGTATATTTAGCCTGGTCCTTCAGGCTAGCATGATCTGATTTACTGGAGTGACACCTCAATTTAAAGCTAAGATTCAGACCTTTTCATAGAGTCCAACATTGTTGAGTTTACCCCTTCTGGTGGCTAGCAGCACACTGATGAATTATGGTTACATTCAGCTCTTTTCAAAAGGCCTGCAGCCAACAGGTTTTATATTCTACCTTATCCTCCTGTATTTCTGGTAAACCTGCTTCAAATCAAACATGTTGCACATCAAATTAAAGCTTAGGTTCTCTTCTTTCCAACAATTTTTGGCTTTCCATCATAGCACAAGCTGGCTGCTTAAAATCAGACATTTAGTATGGTCAATACCACACAGCTTTCAGAGCTGGGTCAGAGGTCAAATCTGTTCTGTATATTTAGCTTGGTCTTTCAGGCTAGCATGATCTGATTTACTGGAGTGATACCTCAATTTAAAGCTCAGATTCAGACCTTTTCATAGAGTCCAACATTGTTGATTTTACCCCTTCTGGTGGCTAGCAGCACACTGATGAATTATGGTTACATTCAGCTCTTTTCAAAAGGCCTGCAGCCAACAGGTTTTATAGTCTAACTTATCCTCTTGTATTTCTGGTAAACCTGCTTCAAATCAAACATGTTGCACATCAAATTAAAGCTTAGGTTCTCTTCTTTCCATCAATTGTTGGCTTTCCATCCTATCACAACCTGGCTGCTTAAAATCAGACATTTAGTGTGGTCAATACCACACAGCTTTCAGAGCTGGGTCAGATGTCAAATCTGTTCTGTATATTTAGCCTGGTCCTTCAGGCTAGCATGATCTGATTTACTGGAGTGACACCTCAATTTAAAGCTAAGATTCAGACCTTTTCATAGAGTCCAACATTGTTGTGTTCACCCCTTCTGGTGGCTAGCAGCACACTGATGAATTATGGTTACATTCAGCTGTTTTCAAAAGGCCCGCAGCCAACTGGTTTTATATTCTAACTTATCCTCCTGTATTTCTGGTAAACCTGCTTCAAATCAAACATGTTGCACATCAAATTAAAGCTTAGGTTCTCTTCTTTCCAACATTTTTTGGCTTTCCATCATAGCACAAGCTGGCTGCTTAAAATCAGACATTTAGTATGGTCAATACCACACAGCTTTCAGAGCTGGGTCAGAGGTCAAATCTGTTCTGTATATTTAGCCTGGTCCTTCAGGCTAGCATGATCTGATTTACTGGAGTGACACCTCAATTTAAAGCTAAGATTCAGACCTTTTCATAGAGTCCAACATTGTTGAGTTTACCCCTTCTGGTGGCTAGCAGCACACTGATGAATTATGGTTACATTCAGCTCTTTTCAAAAGGCCTGCAGCCAACAGGTTTTATATTCTACCTTATCCTCCTGTATTTCTGGTAAACCTGCTTCAAATCAAACATGTTGCACATCAAATTAAAGCTTAGGTTCTCTTCTTTCCAACAATTTTTGGCTTTCCATCATAGCACAAGCTGGCTGCTTAAAATCAGACATTTAGTATGGTCAATACCACACAGCTTTCAGAGCTGGGTCAGAGGTCAAATCTGTTCTGTATATTTAGCTTGGTCTTTCAGGCTAGCATGATCTGATTTACTGGAGTGATACCTCAATTTAAAGCTCAGATTCAGACCTTTTCATAGAGTCCAACATTGTTGATTTTACCCCGTCTGGTGGCTAGCAGCACACTGATGAATTATGGTTACATTCAGCTCTTTTCAAAAGGCCTGCAGCCAACAGGTTTTATAGTCTAACTTATCCTCTTGTATTTCTGGTAAACCTGCTTCAAATCAAACATGTTGCACATCAAATTAAAGCTTAGGTTCTCTTCTTTCCATCAATTGTTGGCTTTCCATCCTATCACAACCTGGCTGCTTAAAATCAGACATTTAGTGTGGTCAATACCACACAGCTTTCAGAGCTGGGTCAGAGGTCAAATCTGTTCTGTATATTTAGCCTGGTCCTTCAGGCTAGCATGATCTGATTTACTGGAGTGACACCTCAATTTAAAGCTAAGATTCAGACCTTTTCATAGAGTCCAACATTGTTGTGTTCACCCCTTCTGGTGGCTAGCAGCACACTGATGAATTATGGTTACATTCAGCTGTTTTCAAAAGGCCCGCAGCCAACTGGTTTTATATTCTAACTTATCCTCCTGTATTTCTGGTAAACCTGCTTCAAATCAAACATGTTGCACATCAAATTAAAGCTTAGGTTCTCTTCTTTCCAACATTTTTTGGCTTTCCATCATAGCACAAGCTGGCTGCTTAAAATCAGACATTTAGTATGGTCAATACCACACAGCTTTCAGAGCTGGGTCAGAGGTCAAATCTGTTCTGTATATTTAGCTTGGTCTTTCAGGCTAGCATGATCTGATTTACTGGAGTGATACCTCCATGTAAAGCTCAGATTCAGACCTTTTCATAGAGTCCAACATTGTTGAGTTTACCCCTTCTGGTGGCTAGCAGCACACTGATGAATTATGGTTACATTCAGCTGTTTTCAAAAGGCCTGCAGCCAACAGGTTTTATATTCTACCTTATCCTCCTGTATTTCTGGTAAACCTGCTTCAAATCAAACATGTTGCACATCAAATTAAAGCTTAGGTTCTCTTCTTTCCATCAATTGTTGGCTTTCCATCCTATCACAACCTGGCTGCTTAAAATCAGACATTTAGTATGGTCAATACCACACAGCTTTCAGAGCTGGGTCAGAGGTCAAATCTGTTCTGTATATTTAGCCTGGTCCTTCAGGCTAGCATGATCTGATTTACTGGAGTGACACCTCAATTTAAAGCTAAGATTCAGACCTTTTCATAGAGTCCAACATTGTTGAGTTTACCCCTTCTGGTGGCTTGCAGCACACTGATGAATTATGGTTACATTCAGCTCTTTTCAAAAGGCCTGCAGCCAACAGTTTTTATATTCTAACTTATCCTCCTGTATTTCTGGTAAACCTGCTTCAAATCAAACATGTTGCACATCAAATTAAAGCTTAGGTTCTCTTCTTTCCATCAATTGTTGGCTTTCCATCCTATCACAACCTGGCTGCTTAAAATCAGACATTTAGTGTGGTCAATACCACACAGCTTTCAGAGCTGGGTCAGAGGTCAAATCTGTTCTGTATATTTAGCCTGGTCTTTCAGGCTAGCATGATCTGATTTACTGGAGTGACACCTCAATTTAAAGCTCAGATTCAGACCTTTTCATAGAGTCCAACATTGTTGATTTTACCCCTTCTGGTGGCTAGCAGCACACTGATGAATTATGGTTACATTCAGCTGTTTTCAAAAGGCCCGCAGCCAACTGGTTTTATATTCTAAGTTATCCTCCTGTATTTCTGGTAAACCTGCTTCAAATCAAACATGTTGCACATCAAATTAAAGCTTAGGTTCTCTTCTTTCCAACATTTTTTGGCTTTCCATCATAGCACAAGCTGGCTGCTTAAAATCAGACATTTAGTATGGTCAATACCACACAGCTTTCAGAGCTGGGTCAGAGGTCAAATCTGTTCTGTATATTTAGCCTGGTCCTTCAGGCTAGCATGATCTGATTTACTGGAGTGACACCTCAATTTAAAGCTAAGATTCAGACCTTTTCATAGAGTCCAACATTGTTGAGTTTACCCCTTCTGGTGGCTAGCAGCACACTGATGAATTATGGTTACATTCAGCTCTTTTCAAAAGGCCTGCAGCCAACAGGTTTTATATTCTACCTTATCCTCCTGTATTTCTGGTAAACCTGCTTCAAATCAAACATGTTGCACATCAAATTAAAGCTTAGGTTCTCTTCTTTCCAACATTTTTTGGCTTTCCATCATAGCACAAGCTGGCTGCTTAAAATCAGACATTTAGTATGGTCAATACCACACAGCTTTCAGAGCTGGGTCAGAGGTCAAATCTGTTCTGTATATTTAGCTTGGTCTTTCAGGCTAGCATGATCTGATTTACTGGAGTGATACCTCAATTTAAAGCTCAGATTCAGACCTTTTCATAGAGTCCAACATTGTTGATTTTACCCCTTCTGGTGGCTAGCAGCACACTGATGAATTATGGTTACATTCAGCTCTTTTCAAAAGGCCTGCAGCCAACAGGTTTTATAGTCTAACTTATCCTCTTGTATTTCTGGTAAACCTGCTTCAAATCAAACATGTTGCACATCAAATTAAAGCTTAGGTTCTCTTCTTTCCATCAATTGTTGGCTTTCCATCCTATCACAACCTGGCTGCTTAAAATCAGACATTTAGTGTGGTCAATACCACACAGCTTTCAGAGCTGGGTCAGATGTCAAATCTGTTCTGTATATTTAGCCTGGTCCTTCAGGCTAGCATGATCTGATTTACTGGAGTGACACCTCAATTTAAAGCTAAGATTCAGACCTTTTCATAGAGTCCAACATTGTTGAGTTTACCCCTTCTGGTGGCTTGCAGCACACTGATGAATTATGGTTACATTCAGCTCTTTTCAAAAGGCCTGCAGCCAACAGTTTTTATATTCTAACTTATCCTCCTGTATTTCTGGTAAACCTGCTTCAAATCAAACATGTTGCACATCAAATTAAAGCTTAGGTTCTCTTCTTTCCATCAATTGTTGGCTTTTCATCCTATCACAACCTGGCTGCTTAAAATCAGACATTTAGTGTGGTCAATACCACACAGCTTTCAGAGCTGGGTCAGATGTCAAATCTGTTCTGTATATTTAGCCTGGTCTTTCAGGCTAGCATGATCTGATTTACTGGAGTGACACCTCAATTTAAAGCTCAGATTCAGACCTTTTCAAAGAGTCCAACATTGTTGATTTTACCCCTTCTGGTGGCTAGCAGCACACTGATTAATTATGGTTACATTCAGCTGTTTTCAAAAGGCCTGCAGCCAACAGGTTTTATATTCTAACTTATCCTCCTGTATTTCTGGTAAACCTGCTTCAAATCAAACATGTTGCACATCAAATTAAAGTTTAGGTTCTCTTCTTTCCATCAATTGTTGGCTTTCCATCCTATCACAACCTGGCTGCTTAAAATCAGACATTTAGTATGGTCAATACCACACAGCTTTCAGAGCTGGGTCAGATGTCAAATCTGTTCTGTATATTTAGCCTGGTCCTTCAGGCTAGCATGATCTGATTTACTGGAGTGACACCTCAATTTAAAGCTAAGATTCAGACCTTTTCATAGAGTCCAACATTGTTGAGTTTACCCCTTCTGGTGGCTAGCAGCACACTGATGAATTATGGTTACATTCAGCTGTTTTCAAAAGGCCCGCAGCCAACTGGTTTTATATTCTAACTTATCCTCCTGTATTTCTGGTAAACCTGCTTCAAATCAAACATGTTGCACATCAAATTAAAGCTTAGGTTCTCTTCTTTCCAACATTTTTTGGCTTTCCATCATAGCACAACCTGGCTGCTTAAAATCAGACATTTAGTGTGGTCAATACCACACAGCTTTCAGAGCTGGGTCAGAGGTCAAATCTGTTCTGTATATTTAGCCTGGTCTTTCAGGCTAGCATGATCTGATTTACTGGAGTGACACCTCAATTTAAAGCTCAGATTCAGACCTTTTCATAGAGTCCAACATTGTTGATTTTACCCCTTCTGGTGGCTAGCAGCACACTGATTAATTATGGTTACATTCAGCTGTTTTCAAAAGGCCTGCAGCCAACAGGTTTTATATTCTAACTTATCCTCCTGTATTTCTGGTAAACCTGCTTCAAATCAAACATGTTGCACATCAAATTAAAGTTTAGGTTCTCTTCTTTCCATCAATTGTTGGCTTTCCATCATAGCACAACCTGACTGCTTAAAATCAGACATTTAGTGTGGTCAATACCACACAGCTTTCAGAGCTGGGTCAGAGGTCAAATCTGTTCTGTATATTTAGCCTGGTCTTTCAGGCTAGCATGATCTAATTTACTGGAGTGACACCTCAATTTAAAGCTCAGATTCAGACCTTTTCATAGAGTCCAACATTGTTGAGTTTACCCCTTCTGGTGGCTAGCAGCACACTGATGAATTATGGTTACATTCAGCTGTTTTCAAAAGGCCTGCAGCCAACAGGTTTTATATTCTAACTTATCCTCATGTATTTCTGGCAAACCTGCTTCAAATCAAACATGTTGCACATCAAATTAAAGCTTAGGTTCTCTTCTTTCCATCAATTGTTGGCTTTCCATCCTATCACAACCTGGCTGCTTAAAATCAGACATTTAGTATGGTCAATACCACACAGCTTTCAGAGCTGGGTCAGATGTCAAATCTGTTCTGTATATTTAGCCTGGTCCTTCAGGCTAGCATGATCTGATTTACTGGAGTGACACCTCAATTTAAAGCTAAGATTCAGACCTTTTCATAGAGTCCAACATTGTTGAGTTTACCCCTTCTGGTGGCTAGCAGCACACTGATGAATTATGGTTACATTCAGCTGTTTTCAAAAGGCCTGCAGCCAACAGCTTTTATATTCTAACTTATCCTCCTGTATTTCTGGTAAACCTGCTTCAAATCAAACATGTTGCACATCAAATTAAAGCTTAGGTTCTCTTCTTTCCATCAATTGTTGGCTTTCCATCCTATCACAACCTGGCTGCTTAAAATCAGACATTTAGTGTGGTCAATACCACACAGCTTTCAGAGCTGGGTCAGATGTCAAATCTGTTCTGTATATTTAGCCTGCTCTTTCAGGCTAGCATGATCTGATTTACTGGAGTGACACCTCAATTTAAAGCTCAGATTCAGACCTTTTCATAGAGTCCAACATTGTTGATTTTACCCCTTCTGGTGGCTAGCAGCACACTGATGAATTATGGTTACATTCAGCTGTTTTCAAAAGGCCTGCAGCCAACAGGTTTTATATTCTAACTTATCCTCCTGTATTTCTGGTAAACCTGCTTCAAATCAAACATGTTGCACATCAAATTAAAGCTTAGGTTCTCTTCTTTCCAACAATTGTTGGCTTTCCATCATAGCACAACCTGGCTGCTTAAAATCAGACATTTAGTGTGGTCAATACCACACAGCTTTCAGAGCTGGGTCAGAGGTCAAATCTGTTCTGTATATTTAGCCTGGTCTTTCAGGCTAGCATGATCTGATTTACTGGAGTGATACCTCAATTTAAAGCTCAGATTCAGACCTTTTCATAGAGTCCAACATTGTTCATTTTAAACCTTCTGGTGGCTAGCAGAACACTGATGAATTATTGTTACATTCAGCTGTTTTCAAAAGGCCTGCATCCAACTGGTTTTATAGTCTAACTTATCCTCCTGTATTTCTGGTCAACCTGCTTCAAATCAAACATGTTGCACATCAAATTAAAGCTTAGGTTCTCTTCTTTCCAACAATTGTTGGCTTTCCATCCTATCACAACCTGGCTGCTTAAAATCAGACATTTAGTGTGGTCAATACCACACAGCTTTCAGAGCTGGGTCAGAGGTCAAATCTGTTCTGTATATTTAGCCTGGTCTTTCAGGCTAGCATGATCTGATTTACTGGAGTCATACCTCAATTTAAAGCTCAGATTCAGACCTTTTCATAGAGTCCAACATTGTTGATTTTACCCCTTCTGGTGGCTAGCAGCACACTGATGAATTATGGTTACATTCAGCTGTTTTCAAAAGGCCTGCAGCCAACAGGTTTTATATTCTAACTTATCCTCCTGTATTTCTGGTAAACCTGCTTCAAATCAAACATGTTGCACATCAAATTAAAGCTTAGGTTCTCTTCTTTCCATCAATTGTTGGCTTTCCATCATAGCACAACCTGGCTGCTTAAAATCAGACATTTAGTATGGTCAATACCACACAGCTTTCAGAGCTGGGTCAGAGGTCAAATCTGTTCTGTATATTTAGCCTGGTCCTTCAGGCTAGCATGATCTGATTTACTGGAGTGACACCTCAATTTAAAGCTAAGATTCAGACTTTTTCATAGAGTCCAACATTGTTGAGTTTACCCCTTCTGGTGGCTAGCAGCACACTGATGAATTATGGTTACATTCAGCTGTTTTCAAAAGGCCTGCAGCCAACAGGTTTTCTATTCTAACTTATCCTCCTGTATTTCTGGTAAACCTGCTTCAAATCAAACATGTTGCACATCAAATTAAAGCTTAGGTTCTCTTCTTTCCATCAATTGTTGGCTTTCCATCCTATCACAACCTGGCTGCTTAAAATCAGACATTTAGTGTGGTCAATACCACACAGCTTTCAGAGCTGGGTCAGATGTCAAATCTGTTCTGTATATTTAGCCTGCTCTTTCAGGCTAGCATGATCTGATTTACTGGAGTGACACCTCAATTTAAAGCTCAGATTCAGACCTTTTCATAGAGTCCAACATTGTTGATTTTACCCCTTCTGGTGGCTAGCAGCACACTGATGAATTATGGTTACATTCAGCTGTTTTCAAAAGGCCTGCAGCCAACAGCTTTTATATTCTAACTTATCCTCCTGTATTTCTGGTAAACCTGCTTCAAATCAAACATGTTGCACATCAAATTAAAGCTTAGGTTCTCTTCTTTCCATCAATTGTTGGCTTTCCATCCTATCACAACCTGGCTGCTTAAAATCAGACATTTAGTGTGGTCAATACCACACAGCTTTCAGAGCTGGGTCAGATGTCAAATCTGTTCTGTATATTTAGCCTGCTCTTTCAGGCTAGCATGATCTGATTTACTGGAGTGACACCTCAATTTAAAGCTCAGATTCAGACCTTTTCATAGAGTCCAACATTGTTGATTTTACCCCTTCTGGTGGCTAGCAGCACACTGATGAATTATGGTTACATTCAGCTGTTTTCAAAAGGCCTGCAGCCAACAGGTTTTCTATTCTAACTTATCCTCCTGTATTTCTGGTAAACCTGCTTCAAATCAAACATGTTGCACATCAAATTAAAGCTTAGGTTCTCTTCTTTCCAACAATTGTTGGCTTTCCATCATAGCACAACCTGGCTGCTTAAAATCAGACATTTAGTGTGGTCAATACCACACAGCTTTCAGAGCTGGGTCAGAGGTCAAATCTGTTCTGTATATTTAGCCTGGTCTTTCAGGCTAGCATGATCTGATTTACTGGAGTGATACCTCAATTTAAAGCTCAGATTCAGACCTTTTCATAGAGTCCAACATTGTTCATTTTAAACCTTCTGGTGGCTAGCAGCACACTGATGAATTATTGTTACATTCAGCTGTTTTCAAAAGGCCTGCATCCAACTGGTTTTATAGTCTAACTTATCCTCCTGTATTTCTGGTCAACCTGCTTCAAATCAAACATGTTGCACATCAAATTAAAGCTTAGGTTCTCTTCTTTCCAACAATTGTTGGCTTTCCATCCTATCACAAGCTGGCTGCTTAAAATCAGACATTTAGTGTGGTCAATACCACACAGCTTTCAGAGCTGGGTCAGATGTCAAATCTGTTCTGTATATTTAGCCTGGTCTTTCAGGCTAGCATGATCTGATTTACTGGAGTGACACCTCAATTTAAAGCTCAGATTCAGACCTTTTCATAGAGTCCAACATTGTTGATTTTACCCCTTCTGGTGGCTAGCAGCACACTGATGAATTATGGTTACATTCAGCTGTTTTCAAAAGGCCTGCAGCCAACAGGTTTTCTATTCTAACTTATCCTCCTGTATTTCTGGTAAACCTGCTTCAAATCAAACATGTTGCACATCAAATTAAAGCTTAGGTTCTCTTCTTTCCAACAATTGTTGGCTTTCCATCATAGCACAACCTGGCTGCTTAAAATCAGACATTTAGTGTGGTCAATACCACACAGCTTTCAGAGCTGGGTCAGAGGTCAAATCTGTTCTGTATATTTAGCCTGGTCTTTCAGGCTAGCATGATCTGATTTACTGGAGTCATACCTCAATTTAAAGCTCAGATTCAGACCTTTTCATAGAGTCCAACATTGTTGATTTTACCCCTTCTGGTGGCTAGCAGCACACTGATTAATTATGGTTACATTCAGCTGTTTTCAAAAGGCCTGCAGCCAACAGGTTTTATATTCTAACTTATCCTCCTGTATTTCTGGTAAACCTGCTTCAAATCAAACATGTTGCACATCAAATTAAAGCTTAGGTTCTCTTCTTTCCATCAATTGTTGGCTTTCCATCATAGCACAACCTGGCTGCTTAAAATCAGACATTTAGTATGGTCAATACCACACAGCTTTCAGAGCTGGGTCAGAGGTCAAATCTGTTCTGTATATTTAGCCTGGTCCTTCAGGCTAGCATGATCTGATTTACTGGAGTGACACCTCAATTTAAAGCTAAGATTCAGACCTTTTCATAGAGTCCAACATTGTTGAGTTTACCCCTTCTGGTGGCTAGCAGCACACTGATGAATTATGGTTACATTCAGCTCTTTTCAAAAGGCCTGCAGCCAACAGGTTTTATATTCTACCTTATCCTCCTGTATTTCTGGTAAACCTGCTTCAAATCAAACATGTTGCACATCAAATTAAAGCTTAGGTTCTCTTCTTTCCAACAATTTTTGGCTTTCCATCATAGCACAAGCTGGCTGCTTAAAATCAGACATTTAGTATGGTCAATACCACACAGCTTTCAGAGCTGGGTCAGAGGTCAAATCTGTTCTGTATATTTAGCCTGGTCTTTCAGGCTAGCATGATCTGATTTACTGGAGTGATACCTCCATGTAAAGCTCAGATTCAGACCTTTTCATAGAGTCCAACATTGTTGAGTTTACCCCTTCTGGTGGCTAGCAGCACACTGATGAATTATGGTTACATTCAGCTGTTTTCAAAAGGCCTGCATCCAACTGGTTTTATAGTCTAACTTATCCTCCTGTATTTCTGGTCAACCTGCTTCAAATCAAACATGTTGCACATCAAATTAAAGCTTAGGTTCTCTTCTTTCCAACAATTGTTGGCTTTCCATCCTATCACAAGCTGGCTGCTTAAAATCAGACATTTAGTGTGGTCAATACCACACAGCTTTCAGAGCTGGGTCAGATGTCAAATCTGTTCTGTATATTTAGCCTGGTCTTTCAGGCTAGCATGATCTGATTTACTGTAGTGACCCCTCAATTTAAAGCTCAGATTCAGACCTTTTCATAGAGTCCAACATTGTTGATTTTACCCCTTCTGGTGGCTAGCAGCACACTGATGAATTATGGTTACATTCAGCTGTTTTCAAAAGGCCTGCAGCCAACAGGTTTTCTATTCTAACTTATCCTCCTGTATTTCTGGTAAACCTGCTTCAAATCAAACATGTTGCACATCAAATTAAAGCTTAGGTTCTCTTCTTTCCATCAATTGTTGGCTTTCCATCCTATCACAACCTGGCTGCTTAAAATCAGACATTTAGTGTGGTCAATACCACACAGCTTTCAGAGCTGGGTCAGATGTCAAATCTGTTCTGTATATTTAGCCTGCTCTTTCAGGCTAGCATGATCTGATTTACTGGAGTGACACCTCAATTTAAAGCTCAGATTCAGACCTTTTCATAGAGTCCAACATTGTTGATTTTACCCCTTCTGGTGGCTAGCAGCACACTGATGAATTATGGTTACATTCAGCTGTTTTCAAAAGGCCTGCAGCCAACAGGTTTTATATTCTAACTTATCCTCCTGTATTTCTGGTAAACCTGCTTCAAATCAAACATGTTGCACATCAAATTAAAGCTTAGGTTCTCTTCTTTCCAACAATTGTTGGCTTTCCATCATAGCACAACCTGGCTGCTTAAAATCAGACATTTAGTGTGGTCAATACCACACAGCTTTCAGAGCTGGGTCAGAGGTCAAATCTGTTCTGTATATTTAGCCTGGTCTTTCAGGCTAGCATGATCTGATTTACTGGAGTGATACCTCAATTTAAAGCTCAGATTCAGACCTTTTCATAGAGTCCAACATTGTTCATTTTAAACCTTCTGGTGGCTAGCAGAACACTGATGAATTATTGTTACATTCAGCTGTTTTCAAAAGGCCTGCATCCAACTGGTTTTATAGTCTAACTTATCCTCCTGTATTTCTGGTCAACCTGCTTCAAATCAAACATGTTGCACATCAAATTAAAGCTTAGGTTCTCTTCTTTCCAACAATTGTTGGCTTTCCATCCTATCACAACCTGGCTGCTTAAAATCAGACATTTAGTGTGGTCAATACCACACAGCTTTCAGAGCTGGGTCAGAGGTCAAATCTGTTCTGTATATTTAGCCTGGTCCTTCAGGCTAGCATGATCTGATTTACTGGAGTGACACCTCAATTTAAAGCTAAGATTCAGACCTTTTCATAGAGTCCAACATTGTTGAGTTTACCCCTTCTGGTGGCTATCAGCACACTGATGAATTATGGTTACATTCAGCTGTTTTCAAAAGGCCCGCAGCCAACAGGTTTTATATTCTAACTTATCCTCCTGTATTTCTGGTAAACCTGCTTCAAATCAAACATGTTGCACATCAAATTAAAGCTTAGGTTCTCTTCTTTCCAACAATTGTTGGCTTTCCATCATAGCACAAGCTGGCTGCTTAAAATCAGACATTTAGTATGGTCAATACCACACAGCTTTCAGAGCTGGGTCAGAGGTCAAATCTGTTCTGTATATTTAGCCTGGTCTTTCAGGCTAGCATGATCTGATTTACTGGAGTGATACCTCCATGTAAAGCTCAGATTCAGACCTTTTCATAGAGTCCAACATTGTTAATTTTAACCCTTCTGGTGGCTAGCAGCACACTGATGAATTATGGTTACATTCAGCTGTTTTCAAAAGGCCTGCAGCCAACAGGTTTTATATTCTAACTTATCCTCCTGTATTTCTGGTAAACCTGCTTCAAATCAAACATGTTGCACATCAAATTAAAGCTTAGGTTCTCTTCTTTCCATCAATTGTTGGCTTTCCATCCTATCATAACCTGACTGCTTAAAATCAGACATTTAGTATGGTCAATACCACACAGCTTTCAGAGCTGGGTCAGAGGTCAAATCTGTTCTGTATATTTAGCCTGGTCCTTCAGGCTAGCATGATCTGATTTACTGGAGTGACACCTCAATTTAAAGCTAAGATTCAGACCTTTTCATAGAGTCCAACATTGTTGAGTTTACCCCTTCTGGTGGCTATCAGCACACTGATGAATTATGGTTACATTCAGCTGTTTTCAAAAGGCCCGCAGCCAACAGGTTTTATATTCTAACTTATCCTCCTGTATTTCTGGTAAACCTGCTTCAAATCAAACATGTTGCACATCAAATTAAAGCTTAGGTTCTCTTCTTTCCAACAATTGTTGGCTTTCCATCATAGCACAAGCTGGCTGCTTAAAATCAGACATTTAGTATGGTCAATACCACACAGCTTTCAGAGCTGGATCAGAGGTCAAATCTGTTCTGTATATTTAGCCTGGTCTTTCAGGCTAGCATGATCTGATTTACTGGAGTGACACCTCAATTTAAAGCTCAGATTCAGACCTTTTTATAGAGTCCAACATTGTTCATTTTAAACCTTCTGGTGGCTATCAGCACACTGATGAATTATGGTTATATTCAACTGTCTTTAAAAGGCCTGCAGCCAACTGGTTTTATATTCTAACTTATCCTCCTGTATTTCTGGTAAACCTGCTTCAAATCAAACATGTTGCACATCAAATTAAAGCTTAGGTTCTCTTCTTTCCATCAATTTTCGGCTTTCCATCATAGCACAACCTGGCTGCTTAAAATCAGACATTTTGTGTGGTCAATACCAGACAGCTTTCAGAGCTGGGTCAGAGGTCAAATCTGTTCTGTATATTTAGCCTGGTCTTTCAGGCTAGCATGATCTGATTTACTGGAGTGACACCTCAATTTAAAGCTCAGATTCAGACCTTTTCATAGAGTCCAACATTGTTCATTTTAAACCTTCTGGTGGCTAGCAGCACACTGATGAATTATGGTTATATTCAACTGTTTTTAAAAGGCCTGCAGCCAACTGGTTTTATATTCTAACTTATCCTCCTGTATTTCTGGTAAACCTGCTTCAAATCAAACATGTTGCACATCAAATTAAAGCTTAGGTTCTCTTCTTTCCATCAATTGTTGGCTTTCCATCATAGCACAACCTGGCTGCTTAAAATCAGACATTTAGTATGGTCAATACCACACAGCTTTCAGAGCTGGGTCAGAGGTCAAATCTGTTCTGTATATTTAGCCTGGTCCTTCAGGCTAGCATGATCTGATTTACTGGAGTGACACCTCAATTTAAAGCTAAGATTCAGACTTTTTCATAGAGTCCAACATTGTTGAGTTTACCCCTTCTGGTGGCTAGCAGCACACTGATGAATTATGGTTACATTCAGCTGTTTTCAAAAGGCCTGCAGCCAACAGGTTTTCTATTCTAACTTATCCTCCTGTATTTCTGGTAAACCTGCTTCAAATCAAACATGTTGCACATCAAATTAAAGCTTAGGTTCTCTTCTTTCCATCAATTGTTGGCTTTCCATCCTATCACAACCTGGCTGCTTAAAATCAGACATTTAGTGTGGTCAATACCACACAGCTTTCAGAGCTGGGTCAGATGTCAAATCTGTTCTGTATATTTAGCCTGGTCCTTCAGGCTAGCATGATCTGATTTACTGGAGTGACACCTCAATTTAAAGCTAAGATTCAGACCTTTTCATAGAGTCCAACATTGTTGAGTTTACCCCTTCTGGTGGCTATCAGCACACTGATGAATTATGGTTACATTCAGCTGTTTTCAAAAGGCCCGCAGCCAACAGGTTTTATATTCTAACTTATCCTCCTGTATTTCTGGTAAACCTGCTTCAAATCAAACATGTTGCACATCAAATTAAAGCTTAGGTTCTCTTCTTTCCAACAATTGTTGGCTTTCCATCATAGCACAAGCTGGCTGCTTAAAATCAGACATTTAGTATGGTCAATACCACACAGCTTTCAGAGCTGGGTCAGAGGTCAAATCTGTTCTGTATATTTAGCCTGGTCTTTCAGGCTAGCATGATCTGATTTACTGGAGTGATACCTCCATGTAAAGCTCAGATTCAGACCTTTTCATAGAGTCCAACATTGTTAATTTTAACCCTTCTGGTGGCTAGCAGCACACTGATGAATTATTGTTACATTCAGCTGTTTTCAAAAGGCCTGCATCCAACTGGTTTTATAGTCTAACTTATCCTCCTGTATTTCTGGTCAACCTGCTTCAAATCAAACATGTTGCACATCAAATTAAAGCTTAGGTTCTCTTCTTTCCAACAATTGTTGGCTTTCCATCCTATCACAACCTGGCTGCTTAAAATCAGACATTTAGTGTGGTCAATACCACACAGCTTTCAGAGCTGGGTCAGAGGTCAAATCTGTTCTGTATATTTAGCCTGGTCCTTCAGGCTAGCATGATCTGATTTACTGGAGTGACACCTCAATTTAAAGCTAAGATTCAGACCTTTTCATAGAGTCCAACATTGTTGAGTTTACCCCTTCTGGTGGCTATCAGCACACTGATGAATTATGGTTACATTCAGCTGTTTTCAAAAGGCCCGCAGCCAACAGGTTTTATATTCTAACTTATCCTCCTGTATTTCTGGTAAACCTGCTTCAAATCAAACATGTTGCACATCAAATTAAAGCTTAGGTTCTCTTCTTTCCAACAATTGTTGGCTTTCCATCATAGCACAAGCTGGCTGCTTAAAATCAGACATTTAGTATGGTCAATACCACACAGCTTTCAGAGCTGGGTCAGAGGTCAAATCTGTTCTGTATATTTAGCCTGGTCTTTCAGGCTAGCATGATCTGATTTACTGGAGTGATACCTCCATGTAAAGCTCAGATTCAGACCTTTTCATAGAGTCCAACATTGTTAATTTTAACCCTTCTGGTGGCTAGCAGCACACTGATGAATTATGGTTACATTCAGCTGTTTTCAAAAGGCCTGCAGCCAACAGGTTTTATATTCTAACTTATCCTCCTGTATTTCTGGTAAACCTGCTTCAAATCAAACATGTTGCACATCAAATTAAAGCTTAGGTTCTCTTCTTTCCATCAATTGTTGGCTTTCCATCCTATCACAACCTGACTGCTTAAAATCAGACATTTAGTATGGTCAATACCACAGCTTTCAGAGCTGGGTCAGAGGTCAAATCTGTTCTGTATATTTAGCCTGGTCCTTCAGGCTAGCATGATCTGATTTACTGGAGTGACACCTCAATTTAAAGCTAAGATTCAGACCTTTTCATAGAGTCCAACATTGTTGAGTTTACCCCTTCTGGTGGCTATCAGCACACTGATGAATTATGGTTACATTCAGCTGTTTTCAAAAGGCCCGCAGCCAACAGGTTTTATATTCTAACTTATCCTCCTGTATTTCTGGTAAACCTGCTTCAAATCAAACATGTTGCACATCAAATTAAAGCTTAGGTTCTCTTCTTTCCAACAATTGTTGGCTTTCCATCATAGCACAAGCTGGCTGCTTAAAATCAGACATTTAGTATGGTCAATACCACACAGCTTTCAGAGCTGGGTCAGAGGTCAAATCTGTTCTGTATATTTAGCCTGGTCTTTCAGGCTAGCATGATCTGATTTACTGGAGTGATACCTCCATGTAAAGCTCAGATTCAGACCTTTTCATAGAGTCCAACATTGTTAATTTTAACCCTTCTGGTGGCTAGCAGCACACTGATGAATTATGGTTACATTCAGCTGTTTTCAAAAGGCCTGCAGCCAACAGGTTTTATATTCTAACTTATCCTCCTGTATTTCTGGTAAACCTGCTTCAAATCAAACATGTTGCACATCAAATTAAAGCTTAGGTTCTCTTCTTTCCATCAATTGTTGGCTTTCCATCCTATCACAACCTGACTGCTTAAAATCAGACATTTAGTATGGTCAATACCACACAGCTTTCAGAGCTGGGTCAGAGGTCAAATCTGTTCTGTATATTTAGCCTGGTCCTTCAGGCTAGCATGATCTGATTTACTGGAGTGACACCTCAATTTAAAGCTAAGATTCAGACCTTTTCATAGAGTCCAACATTGTTGAGTTTACCCCTTCTGGTGGCTATCAGCACACTGATGAATTATGGTTACATTCAGCTGTTTTCAAAAGGCCCGCAGCCAACAGGTTTTATATTCTAACTTATCCTCCTGCATTTCTGGTAAACCTGCTTCAAATCAAACATGTTGCACATCAAATTAAAGCTTAGGTTCTCTTCTTTCCAACAATTGTTGGCTTTCCATCATAGCACAAGCTGGCTGCTTAAAATCAGACATTTAGTATGGTCAATACCACACAGCTTTCAGAGCTGGATCAGAGGTCAAATCTGTTCTGTATATTTAGCCTGGTCTTTCAGGCTAGCATGATCTGATTTACTGGAGTGACACCTCAATTTAAAGCTCAGATTCAGACCTTTTTATAGAGTCCAACATTGTTCATTTTAAACCTTCTGGTGGCTAGCAGCACACTGATGAATTATGGTTATATTCAACTGTTTTTAAAAGGCCTGCAGCCAACTGGTTTTATATTCTAACTTATCCTCCTGTATTTCTGGTAAACCTGCTTCAAATCAAACATGTTGCACATCAAATTAAAGCTTAGGTTCTCTTCTTTCCAACAATTGTTGGCTTTCCATCATAGCACAACCTGGCTGCTTAAAATCAGACATTTAGTGTGGTCAATACCACACAGCTTTCAGAGCTGGGTCAGAGGTCAAATCTGTTCTGTATATTTAGCCTGGTCTTTCAGGCTAGCATGATCTGATTTACTGGAGTGATACCTCAATTTAAAGCTCAGATTCAGACCTTTTCATAGAGTCCAACATTGTTGATTTTACCCCTTCTGGTGGCTAGCAGCACACTGATTAATTATGGTTACATTCAGCTGTTTTCAAAAGGCCTGCAGCCAACAGGTTTTATATTCTAACTTATCCTCCTGTATTTCTGGTAAACCTGCTTCAAATCAAACATGTTGCACATCAAATTAAAGCTTAGGTTCTCTTCTTTCCATCAATTGTTGGCTTTCCATCATAGCACAACCTGGCTGCTTAAAATCAGACATTTAGTATGGTCAATACCACACAGCTTTGAGAGCTGGGTCAGAGGTCAAATCTGTTCTGTATATTTAACCTGGTCTTTCAGGCTAGCATGATCTGATTTACTGGAGTGACACCTCAATTTAAAGCTCAGATTCAGACCTTTTCATAGAGTCCAACATTGTTGAGTTTACCCCTTCTGGTGGCTAGCAGCACACTGATGAATTATGGTTACATTCAGCTCTTTTCAAAAGGCCTGCAGCCAACAGGTTTTCTATTCTAACTTATCCTCCTGTATTTCTGGTAAACCTGCTTCAAATCAAACATGTTGCACATCAAATTAAAGCTTAGGTTCTCTTCTTTCCATCAATTGTTGGCTTTCCATCCTATCACAACCTGGCTGCTTAAAATCAGACATTTAGTATGGTCAATACCACACAGCTTTCAGAGCTGGGTCAGAGATCAAATCTGTTCTGTATATTTAACCTGGTCTTTCAGGCTAGCATGATCTGATTTACTGGAGTGACACCTCAATTTAAAGCTAAGATTCAGACCTTTTCATAGAGTCCAACATTGTTGAGTTTACCCCTTCTGGTGGCTAGCAGCACACTGATGAATTATGGTTACATTCAGCTGTTTTCAAAAGGCCTGCATCCAACTGGTTTTATAGTCTAACTTATCCTCCTGTATTTCTGGTCAACCTGCTTCAAATCAAACATGTTGCACATCAAATTAAAGCTTAGGTTCTCTTCTTTCCATCAATTGTTGGCTTTCCATCCTATCACAACCTGGCTGCTTAAAATCAGACATTTAGTGTGGTCAATACCACACAGCTTTCAGAGCTGGGTCAGATGTCAAATCTGTTCTGTATATTTAGCCTGGTCCTTCAGGCTAGCATGATCTGATTTACTGGAGTGACACCTCAATTTAAAGCTCAGATTCAGACCTTTTCATAGAGTCCAACATTGTTGATTTTACCCCTTCTGGTGGCTAGCAGCACACTGATGAATTATGGTTACATTCAGCTGTTTTCAAAAGGCCTGCAGCCAACAGGTTTTCTATTCTAACTTATCCTCCTGTATTTCTGGTAAACCTGCTTCAAATCAAACATGTTGCACATCAAATTAAAGCTTAGGTTCTCTTCTTTCCAACAATTGTTGGCTTTCCATCATAGCACAACCTGGCTGCTTAAAATCAGACATTTAGTGTGGTCAATACCACACAGCTTTCAGAGCTGGGTCAGAGGTCAAATCTGTTCTGTATATTTAGCCTGGTCTTTCAGGCTAGCATGATCTGATTTACTGGAGTGATACCTCAATTTAAAGCTCAGATTCAGACCTTTTCATAGAGTCCAACATTGTTCATTTTAAACCTTCTGGTGGCTAGCAGCACACTGATGAATTATTGTTACATTCAGCTGTTTTCAAAAGGCCTGCATCCAACAGGTTTTCTATTCTAACTTATCCTCCTGTATTTCTGGTAAACCTGCTTCAAATCAAACATGTTGCACATCAAATTAAAGCTTAGGTTCTCTTCTTTCCATCAATTGTTGGCTTTCCATCCTATCACAACCTGGCTGCTTAAAATCAGACATTTAGTATGGTCAATACCACACAGCTTTCAGAGCTGGGTCAGAGATCAAATCTGTTCTGTATATTTAACCTGGTCTTTCAGGCTAGCATGATCTGATTTACTGGAGTGACACCTCAATTTAAAGCTAAGATTCAGACCTTTTCATAGAGTCCAACATTGTTGAGTTTACCCCTTCTGGTGGCTAGCAGCACACTGATGAATTATGGTTACATTCAGCTGTTTTCAAAAGGCCTGCATCCAACTGGTTTTATAGTCTAACTTATCCTCCTGTATTTCTGGTCAACCTGCTTCAAATCAAACATGTTGCACATCAAATTAAAGCTTAGGTTCTCTTCTTTCCATCAATTGTTGGCTTTCCATCCTATCACAACCTGGCTGCTTAAAATCAGACATTTAGTGTGGTCAATACCACACAGCTTTCAGAGCTGGGTCAGATGTCAAATCTGTTCTGTATATTTAGCCTGGTCCTTCAGGCTAGCATGATCTGATTTACTGGAGTGACACCTCAATTTAAAGCTCAGATTCAGACCTTTTCATAGAGTCCAACATTGTTGATTTTACCCCTTCTGGTGGCTAGCAGCACACTGATGAATTATGGTTACATTCAGCTGTTTTCAAAAGGCCTGCAGCCAACAGGTTTTCTATTCTAACTTATCCTCCTGTATTTCTGGTAAACCTGCTTCAAATCAAACATGTTGCACATCAAATTAAAGCTTAGGTTCTCTTCTTTCCAACAATTGTTGGCTTTCCATCATAGCACAACCTGGCTGCTTAAAATCAGACATTTAGTGTGGTCAATACCACACAGCTTTCAGAGCTGGGTCAGAGGTCAAATCTGTTCTGTATATTTAGCCTGGTCTTTCAGGCTAGCATGATCTGATTTACTGGAGTGATACCTCAATTTAAAGCTCAGATTCAGACCTTTTCATAGAGTCCAACATTGTTCATTTTAAACCTTCTGGTGGCTAGCAGCACACTGATGAATTATTGTTACATTCAGCTGTTTTCAAAAGGCCTGCATCCAACTGGTTTTATAGTCTAACTTATCCTCCTGTATTTCTGGTCAACCTGCTTCAAATCAAACATGTTGCACATCAAATTAAAGCTTAGGTTCTCTTCTTTCCAACAATTGTTGGCTTTCCATCCTATCACAAGCTGGCTGCTTAAAATCAGACATTTAGTGTGGTCAATACCACACAGCTTTCAGAGCTGGGTCAGATGTCAAATCTGTTCTGTATATTTAGCCTGGTCTTTCAGGCTAGCATGATCTGATTTACTGGAGTGACACCTCAATTTAAAGCTCAGATTCAGACCTTTTCATAGAGTCCAACATTGTTGATTTTACCCCTTCTGGTGGCTAGCAGCACACTGATGAATTATGGTTACATTCAGCTGTTTTCAAAAGGCCTGCAGCCAACAGGTTTTCTATTCTAACTTATCCTCCTGTATTTCTGGTAAACCTTCTTCAAATCAAACATGTTGCACATCAAATTAAAGCTTAGGTTCTCTTCTTTCCATCAATTGTTGGCTTTCCATCATAGCACAACCTGGCTGCTTAAAATCAGACATTTAGTGTGGTCAATACCACACAGCTTTCAGAGCTGGGTCAGATGTCAAATCTGTTCTGTATATTTAGCCTGGTCCTTCAGGCTAGCATGATCTGATTTACTGGAGTGACACCTCAATTTAAAGCTAAGATTCAGACCTTTTCATAGAGTCCAACATTGTTGTGTTCACCCCTTCTGGTGGCTAGCAGCACACTGATGAATTATGGTTACATTCAGCTGTTTTCAAAAGGCCTGCAGCCAACTGGTTTTATATTCTAACTTATCCTCCTGTATTTCTGGTAAACCTGCTTCAAATCAAACATGTTGCACATCAAATTAAAGCTTAGGTTCTCTTCTTTCCATCAATTGTTGGCTTTCCATCCTATCACAACCTGGCTGCTTAAAATCAGACATTTAGTGTGGTCAATACCACACAGCTTTCAGAGCTGGGTCAGAGGTCAAATCTGTTCTGTATATTTAACCTGGTCTTTCAGGCTAGCATGATCTGATTTACTGGAGTGACACCTCAATTTAAAGCTCAGATTCAGACCTTTTCATAGAGTCCAACATTGTTGAGTTTACCCCTTCTGGTGGCTAGCAGCACACTGATGAATTATGGTTACATTCAGCTCTTTTCAAAAGGCCTGCAGCCAACAGGTTTTCTATTCTAACTTATCCTCCTGTATTTCTGGTAAACCTGCTTCAAATCAAACATGTTGCACATCAAATTAAAGCTTAGGTTCTCTTCTTTCCATCAATTGTTGGCTTTCCATCCTATCACAACCTGGCTGCTTAAAATCAGACATTTAGTGTGGTCAATACCACACAGCTTTCAGAGCTGGGTCAGATGTCAAATCTGTTCTGTATATTTAGCCTGGTCCTTCAGGCTAGCATGATCTGATTTACTGGAGTGACACCTCAATTTAAAGCTAAGATTCAGACCTTTTCATAGAGTCCAACATTGTTGTGTTCACCCCTTCTGGTGGCTAGCAGCACACTGATGAATTATGGTTACATTCAGCTGTTTTCAAAAGGCCTGCAGCCAACTGGTTTTATATTCTAACTTATCCTCCTGTATTTCTGGTAAACCTGCTTCAAATCAAACATGTTGCACATCAAATTAAAGCTTAGGTTCTCTTCTTTCCATCAATTGTTGGCTTTCCATCCTATCACAACCTGGCTGCTTAAAATCAGACATTTAGTGTGGTCAATACCACACAGCTTTCAGAGCTGGGTCAGAGGTCAAATCTGTTGTGTATATTTAACCTGGTCTTTCAGGCTAGCATGATCTGATTTACTGGAGTGACACCTCAATTTAAAGCTCAGATTCAGACCTTTTCATAGAGTCCAACATTGTTGATTTTACCCCTTCTGGTGGCTAGCAGCACACTGATGAATTATGGTTACATTCAGCTCTTTTCAAAAGGCCTGCAGCCAACAGGTTTTCTATTCTAACTTATCCTCCTGTATTTCTGGTAAACCTGCTTCAAATCAAACATGTTGCACATCAAATTAAAGCTTAGGTTCTCTTCTTTCCATCAATTGTTGGCTTTCCATCCTATCACAACCTGGCTGCTTAAAATCAGACATTTAGTATGGTCAATACCACACAGCTTTCAGAGCTGGGTCAGAGATCAAATCTGTTCTGTATATTTAACCTGGTCTTTCAGGCTAGCATGATCTGATTTACTGGAGTGACACCTCAATTTAAAGCTAAGATTCAGACCTTTTCATAGAGTCCAACATTGTTGAGTTTACCCCTTCTGGTGGCTAGCAGCACACTGATGAATTATGGTTACATTCAGCTGTTTTCAAAAGGCCCGCAGCCAACTGGTTTTATATTCTAACTTATCCTCCTGTATTTCTGGTAAACCTGCTTCAAATCAAACATGTTGCACATCAAATTAAAGCTTAGGTTCTCTTCTTTCCAACATTTTTTGGCTTTCCATCATAGCACAAGCTGGCTGCTTAAAATCAGACATTTAGTATGGTCAATACCACACAGCTTTCAGAGCTGGGTCAGAGGTCAAATCTGTTCTGTATATTTAGCCTGGTCCTTCAGGCTAGCATGATCTGATTTACTGGAGTGACACCTCAATTTAAAGCTAAGATTCAGACCTTTTCATAGAGTCCAACATTGTTGAGTTTACCCCTTCTGGTGGCTAGCAGCACACTGATGAATTATGGTTACATTCAGCTCTTTTCAAAAGGCCTGCAGCCAACAGGTTTTATATTCTACCTTATCCTCCTGTATTTCTGGTAAACCTGCTTCAAATCAAACATGTTGCACATCAAATTAAAGCTTAGGTTCTCTTCTTTCCAACAATTTTTGGCTTTCCATCATAGCACAAGCTGGCTGCTTAAAATCAGACATTTAGTATGGTCAATACCACACAGCTTTCAGAGCTGGGTCAGAGGTCAAATCTGTTCTGTATATTTAGCCTGGTCTTTCGGGCTAGCATGATCTGATTTACTGGAGTGATACCTCCCTGTAAAGCTAAGATTCAGACCTTTTCATAGAGTCCAACATTGTTCATTTTAACCCTTCTGGTGGCTAGCAGCACACTGATGAATTATGGTTACATTCAGCTGTTTTCAAAAGGCCTGCAGCCAACTGGTTTTATATTCTAACTCATCCTCCTGTATTTCCGGTAAACCTGCTTCAAATCAAACATGTTGCACATCAAATTAAAGCTTAGGTTCTCTTCTTTCCATCAATTGTTGGCTTTCCATCCTATCACAACCTGGCTGCTTAAAATCAGACATTTAGTGTGGTCAATACCACACAGCTTTCAGAGCTGGGTCAGAGGTCAAATCTGTTCTGTATATTTAGCCTGGTATTTCAGGCTGTAGTCAGCTCAGCAAATCAGCAGTCATATAACACTCAAATTTAATCAGCTCAGCCAATCAGCAGTCATATAAATCAAGCCTGTAGTGAGTTCAACCAATCAGCAGCCATGTAATATTTCCCTGTAGTCAGCTCAGCCAATCAGAAGTCATGTAACATCTGCCTGTAGTCAGCTCAGCCAATCAGCAGTCGTGTAACACTATACTGTATTCAGCTCAGCCAATCAGCAGCCATGTAACACTCAAATGTAGTCGGCTCAGCCAATCAGAAATCATGTAACACTAGCCTGTAGTCAGCTCAGCCAATCAGCAGCCGTGTAACACTAGCCTGTAGTCAGCTCAGCCAATCAGAAGTCATGTAACACTCAAATTTAGTCAGCTCAGCCAGTCAGAGGTCATGTAACACTAGCCTGTAGTCAGCTCAGCCAATCAGCAGTCGTGTAACACTAGCCTTTAGTCAGCGCAGCCAATCAGTAGAACTGTAACACTAGCCTGTAGTCAGGTCAGCCAATCAGCAGTCATGTAAAATAACACTGTAGTCAGCTCAGCCAATCAGCAGCCATGTAACACTCAAATGTAGCCAGCTCAGCCAATCAGCAGTCATGTAACACTAGACTGTAGTCAGCTCAGCCAATCAGCAGCCGTGTAACACTAGCCTGTAGTTAGCTCAGGCATCAGAAGTCATGTAACACTCAAATTTAGTCAGCTCAGCCAATCAGCAGTCATGTAACACCAGACTGTAGTCAGCCCAGCCAATCAGCAGCCATGTAACACTCAAATGTAGTTAGGTTAGTGAATCAGAAGTCATGTAATACCTGCCTGTAGTCAGCTCAGCCAATCAGCAGTCATGTAAAACTACATTGAAGTCAGCTCTTCCACTCAGCAGCGATGTAACACTCAGATATAGTCAGCTCAGGCAATCAGAAGTCATGTAACACTTGCCTGTCGTCAGATAAGCCAATCAGCAAACATGTAAAACTACACTATAGTAATCTCAGCCAATCAGCAGCCATGTAACAGTCACATGTACTCAGCTCAGCCAATCAGAAGTCATGTAACACCTGCCTGTAGTCAGCTCAGCCAATCAGCAGCCATGTAACACTCAAATGTAGTCAGCTCAGCCTATCAGAAGTCATGTAGCACCTGCCTGTAGTCAGCTCAGCCAATCAGCAGTCATAAAAAACTACACTGTAGTCAGCTCAGCCAATCAGCAGCCATATAACACTCAAATGTAGTCAGCTCAGCCAATGAGCAGCCATGTAACACTAACCTGCAGTCAGCTCAGCCAGTCCAGAAGTCAGGTAACACTAGCCTGTAGTCAGCTCAGCCAATCAGCAGTCATATAACACTCAAATTTAATCAGCTCAGCCAATCAGCAGTCATATAAAACAGGCCTGTAGTGAGTTCAACCAATCAGCAGCCATGTAATACTTCCCTGTAGTCAGCTCAGCCAATCAGAAGTCATGTAACATCTGCCTGTAGTCAGGTCAGCCAATCAGCAGTCATGTAAAATAACACTGTAGTCAGCTCAGCCAATAAGCAGCCATGTAACACTCAAATGTAGTCAGCTCAGCCAATCAGCAACCATGTAACACTAGACTGTAGCCAGCTCAGCCAATCAAAAGTCATGTACCACTAGCCTGTAGTCAGCTCAGCCAATCAGCAGCCATGTAACACTCAAATGTTGTCAGCTAAGCCAATCAGCAATCATGTAACACTAGCTTGTCATCAGCACAGCCAATCAGCAGTAATGTAAAACTCGCCTGTCCTCAGCTCAGCTAATCAGAAGTCATGTAACACCTGCCTGTAGTCAGCTCAGCCAATCAGCAGCCATGTAACACTAGCCTGTAGTCATCTCAGCCAATCAGCAGCCATGTAACAGTCAAATGTAGTCAGCTCAGCCAATCAGAATAAAAGTAACACTAGCCTGTAGTCAGCACAGCCAATCAGAAGAAGAGTAATGCTAGCCTGTAGTCAGCTCAGCCAAACAGAAGAAAAGTAATGCTAGCCTGTAGTCAGCTCAGCCAATCAGAAGAAAAGTAATGCTAACTTGTCGTCAGCTCAGTCAATCAGAAGTCATGTAACACCTGCCTGTAGTCAGCTCAGCCAATAAGCAGCCATGTAAAACTACACTGTAGTCAGCTCAGCCAATCAGCAGTCATGTAAAACTACATTGAAGTCAGCTCTTCCAATCAGCAGCGATGTAACACTCAAATATATTCAGTTCAGGCAATCAGAAGTCATGTAACACTTGCCTGTGACTACAGGCAAGTGCTGATGATGAGATAAGCCAATCAGCAAACATGTAACACTCAAATGTAGTCATCTCAGCCAATCAGCAGCCATGTAACACTCAAATATAGTCAGCTCAGCCAATCAGAAGTCATGTAACACTAGCCTGTAGTCAGCTCAGCCAATCAGCAATCTTGTAACACTAGCCTATCATCAGCACAGCCAATCAGCAGTAATGTAACACTCGCCTGTCCTCAGCTCAGCCAATCACAAGTCATATAACACTAGCCTGTAGTGAGTTCAACCTATCAGCAGCCATGTAACACTAGCCTGTAATCAACTCAGCCAATCATAAGTCATGTAACACTAGACTGTATTAAGGTCAGCCAATCAGCAGCCATGTAACACTCAAATGTAGTCAGCTCAGCCAACCAGAAGTCATGTAACACTCAAATGTAGTCATCTCAGCCAATCAGAAGTCATGTAACACTCAATATTTGTCAACTCATCCAATCAGAAGTCAGGTAACACTAGCCTGTAGACAGCTCATGCAATCAGAAGTCCTGTAACACAAGCATGTAGTCAGCTCAGCCAATCAGCAGCCATGTAACACTAGACTGTAGTCAGCTCAGCCAATCAGCAGCCATGTAACACTCAAATGTTGTCAGCTAAGCCAATCAGCAATCATGTAACACTAGCTTGTCATCAGCACAGCCAATCAGCAGTAATGTAACACTCGCCTGTCCTCAGCTCAGCTAATCAGAAGTCATGTAACACCTGCCTGTAGTCAGCTCAGCCAATCAGCAGCCATGTAACACTAGACTGTAGTCAGCTCAGCCAACCAGCAGCCATGTAACACTCAAATGTACTCAGCTCAGCCAATCAGAAGTCATGTAACACCTGCCTGTAGTCAGCTAAGCCAATCAGCAGCCATGTAGCACTCAAATGTAGTCAGTTCAGCCAATCGGCAGTCATGTAACACTAGACTGTAGTCAGCTCAGTCAATCAGCAGCCATGTAACACTCAAATGTAGTCAGCTCTGCCTTTCAGAAGTCATGTAGCACCTGCCTGTAGTCAGCTCAGCCAATCAGCAGTCATGAAAAACTACACTGTAGTCAGCTCAGCCAATAAGCAGCCATATAACACTCAAATGTAGTCCGCTCAGCCAATGAGCAGCCATGTAACACTAACCTGCAGTCAGCTCAGCCAGTCCAGAAGTCAGGTAACACTAGCCTGTAGTCAGCTCAGCCAATCAGCAGCTGTGTAACACTAGCGTGTAGTCAGCTCAGCCAATCAGCAGTCATATAACACTCAAATTTAATCAGCTCAGCTAATCAGCAGTCATATAAAACAAGCCTGTAGTGAGCTCAACCAATCAGCAGCCATGTAATACTTCCCTGTAGTCAGCTCAGCCAATCAGAAGTCATGTAACATCTGCCTGTAGTCAGCTCAGCCAATCATCAGTCTTGTAACACTATACTGTATTCAGCTCAGCCAATCAGCAGCCATGTAACACTCAAATGTAGTCGGCTCAGCCAATCAGAAATCATGTAACAATAGCCTGTAGTCAGCTCAGCCAATCAGCAGCCGTGTAACACTAGCCTGTAGTCAGCTCAGCCAATCAGCAGTCATGTAACACTCAAATTTAGTCAGCTCAGCCAATCAGCAGTCATGTAACACCAGACTGTAGTCAGCCCAGCCAATCAGCAGTCATGTAAAACTACATTGAAGTCAGCTCTTCCAATCAGCAGCCATGTAACACTCAAATATAGTCAGCTCAGCCAATCAGAAGTCATGTAACACTAGCCTGTAGTCAGTTCAGCCAAACAGCAATCTTGTAACACTAGCCTGTCATCAGCACAGCCAATCAGCAGCAATGTAACACTCGCCTGTCCTCAGCTCAGCCAATCAGAAGTCATATAACACTAGCCTGTAGTGAGTTAAACCAATCAGCAGCCATGTAACACTAGCCTGTAGTCAGCTCAGCCAATCATAAGTCATGTAACACTAGACTGTATTAAGATCAGCCAATCAGCAGCCATGTAACACTCAAATGTAGTCAGCTCAGCCAACCAGAGGTCATGTAACACTCAAATGTAGTCATCTCAGCCAATCAGAAGTCATGTTACACTCAATATTAGTCATCTCAGCCAATCAGAAGTCAGGTAACACTAGCCTGTAGTCAGCTCATCCAATCAGAAGTCCTGTAACACAAGCATGTAGTCAGCTCAGCCAATCAGCAGCCATGTAACACTGGACTGTAGTCAGCTCAGCCAATCAGCAGCCATGTAACACTGGACTGTAGTCAGCTCAGCCAATCAGCAGCCATGTAACACTCAAATGTTGTCAGCTAAGTCAATCAGCAATCATGTAACACTAGCTTGTCATCAGCACAGCCAATCAGCAGTAATGTAAAACTCGCCTGTCCTCAGCTCAGCTAATCAGAAGTCATGTAACACCTGCCTGTAGTCAGCTCAGCCAATCAGCAGCCATGTAACACTAGACTGTAGTCAGCTCAGCCAATCAGCAGCCATGTAACACTCAAATGTACTCAGCTCAGCCAATCAGAAGTCATGTAACACCTGCCTGTAGTCAGCTAAGAAAATCAGCAGTCATGTAACACTCAAATGTAGTCATCTCAGCTAATCAGAAGTCATGTAATACTAGACTGTAGTCAGCTCAGTCAATCAGAAGAAAAGCAATGCTAGCCTGTCGTCAGCTCAGCCAATCAGAAGTCATGTAACACCTGCCTGTAGTCAGCTCAGCCAATAAGCAGTCATGTAAAACTACACTGTAGTCAGCTCAGCCAATCAGCAGCCATGTAACACTCAAATGTAGTCAGCTCAGCCAATCAGCAGTCATGTAACACTCAAATTTAGTCAGCTCAGCCAGTCAGAAGTCATATAACACTAGCCTGTAGTGAGTTCAACCAATCAGCAGCCATGTAACACTAGCCTGTAGTCAGCTCAGCCAATCATAAGTCATGTAACACTAGACTGTATTAAGCTCAGCCAATCAGCAGTCATGTAACACTCAAATTTAGTCAGCTCAGCCAATCAGCAGTCATGTAACACCAGACTGTAGTCAGCCCAGCCAATCAGCAGTCATGTAAAACTACATTGAAGTCAGCTCTTCCAATCAGCAGCCATGTAACACTCAAATATAGTCAGCTCAGCCAATCAGAAGTCATGTAACACTAGCCTGTAGTCAGTTCAGCCAAACAGCAATCTTGTAACACTAGCCTGTCATCAGCACAGCCAATCAGCAGCAATGTAACACTCCCCTGTCCTCAGCTCAGCCAATCAGAAGTCATATAACACTAGCCTGTAGTGAGTTAAACCAATCAGCAGCCATGTAACACTAGCCTGTAGTCAGCTCAGCCAATCATAAGTCATGTAACACTAGACTGTATTAAGATCAGCCAATCAGCAGTCATGTAACACTCAAATTTAGTCAGCTCAGCCAGTCAGAAGTCATATAACACTAGCCTGTAGTGAGTTCAACCAATCAGCAGCCATGTAACACTAGCCTGTAGTCAGCTCAGCCAATCAGCAGTCGTGTAACACTAGCCTTTAGTCAGCGCAGCCAATCAGTAGAAATGTAACACTAGCCTGTAGTCAGGTCAGCCAATCAGCAGTCATGTAAAATAACACTGTAGTCAGCTCAGCCAATCAGCAGCCATGTAACACTCAAATGTAGTCAGCTCAGCCAATCAGCAGTCATGTAACATTAGACTGTAGTCAGCTCAGCCAATCAGCAACCATGTAACACTAGACTGTAGCCAGCTCAGCCAATCAAAAGTCATGTACCACTAGCCTGTAGTCAGCTCAGCCAATCAGCAGCCATGTAACACTCAAATGTTGTCAGCTAAGCCAATCAGCAATCATGTAACACTAGCTTGTCATCAGCACAGCCAATCAGCAGTAATGTAAAACTCGCCTGTCCTCAGCTCAGCCAATCAGAAGTCATGTAACACCTGCCTGTAGTCAGCTCAGCCAATCAAAAGTCATGTACCACTAGCCTGTAGTCAGCTCAGCCAATAAGCAGCCATGTAACGCTCAAATGTAGTCAACTCAGCCAATCAGCAGTCATGTAAAACTATAGTAATCTCAGCCAATCAGCAGCCATGTAACAGTCAAATGTAGTCAGCTCAGCCAATCAGAAGACATGTAACACTAGACTGTAGTCAGCTCAGACAGTCAGCAGCCATGTGACACTAGACTGTAGCCAGCTCAGCCAATCAGAAGTCATGTAACACTAGCCTGTAGTCATCTCAGCCAATCAGCAGCCATGTAACAGTCAAATGTAGGCAGCTCAGCCAATCAGCAGTCATGTAAAACTACACTATAGTAATCTCAGCCAATCAGCTGACAGTCAAACAGTCAAATGTAGTCAGCTCAGCCAATCAGAAGACATGTAACACTAGACTGTAGTCAGCTCAGCCAGTCAGCAGCCATGTAACACTAGACTGTAGTCAGCTCAGCCTATAAGCAGTCATGTAAAACTAAACTGTAGTCAGCTCAGCCAATCAGCAGCCATGTAACGCTCAAATGTAGTCAACTCAGCCAATCAGCAGTCATCTAAAACTACACTATAGTAATCTCAGCCAATCAGCAGCCATGTAACAGTCAAATGTAGTCAGCTCAGCCAATCAGAAGACATGTAACACTAGACTGTAGTCAGCTCAGCCAGTCAGCAGCCATGTGACACTAGACTGTAGTCAGCTCAGCCAATCAGAAGTCATGTAACATTAGCCTGTAGTCATCTCAGCCAATCAGCAGCCATGTAACAGTCAAATGTAGTCAGCTCAGCCAATCAGAATAAAAGTAACACTAGCCTGTAGTCAGCTCAGCCAATCAGAAGAAAAGTAATGCTAGCCTGTCGTCAGCTCAACCAATCAGCAGCCATGTAACACTTGCCTGTAGTCAGCTCAGCCAATCAGGAGCCATGTAACACTCAAATGTAGTCAGCTCAGCCAATCAGCAGCCATGTAACACTTAAATGTAGTCAGCTCAGCCAATCAGCAGCCATGTAACACTCAAATGTAGTCAGCTCAGCCAATCAGCAGTCATGTAACACTAGACTGTAGTCAACTAATCCTATCAGAAGTCATGTAACACCTGCCTCTAGTCAGCTCAGCCAATCAGCAGTCATGAAAAACTACACTGTAGTCAGCTCAGCCAATCAGCAGCCATATAACACTCAAATGTAGTCAGCTCAGCCAATGAGCAGCCATGTAACACTAACCTGCAGTCAGCTCAGCCAGTCAGAAGTCAGGTAACACTAGCCTGTAGTCAGCTCAGCCAATCAGCAGTCATGTAACACTCAAATGTAGTCAGCTCAGCCAATGAGCAGCCATGTAACACCTGCCTGTAGTCAGCTCAGCCAATCAGCAGCTGTGTAACACTAGCCTGTAGTCAGCTCAGCCAATCAGCAGTCATGTAACACTCAAATTTAGTCAGCTCAGCCAATCAGCAGTCACATAAAACAAGCCTGTAGTGAGTTCAACCAATCAGCAGTGATGTAACACTCAAATTTAGTCAGCTCAGCCAATCAGCAGTCATATAAAACAAGCCTGTAGTGAGTTCAACCAATCAGCAGCCATGTAACACTTGCCTGTAGTCAGCTCAGCCAATCAGAAGTCATCTAACACCTGCCTGTAGTCAGCTCAGCCAATTAGCAGTCATGTAACAGTCAAATGTAGTCAGCTCAGCCAATCAGAAATCATGTAACACTAACCTGTAGTCAGCTCAGCCAATCAGCAGCCGTGTAACACTAGCCTGTAGTCAGCTCAGCCAATCAGAAGTCATGTAACACTCAAATTTAGTCAGCTCAGCCAATCAGCAGTCATTTAAGACCAGACTGTAGTCAGCCCAGCCAATCAGCAGCCATGTAACACTCAAATGTAGTCAGGTTAGTAAATCAGAAGTCATGTAATACCTGCCTGTAGTCAGCTAATCCAATCAGCAGCCATATAACACTCAAATGTAGTCATCTCAGCCAATCAGAAGTCATGTAACACTAGATTGTAGTCAGCTCAGCCAATCAGCAGCCATGTAACACTCAAATGTTGTCAGCTAAGCCAATCAGCAATCATGTAACACTAGCTTGTCATCAGCACAACCAATCAGCAGTAATGTAACACTCACCTGTCCTCAGCTCAGCTAATCAGAAGTCATGTAACACCTGCCTGTAGTCAGCTCAGCCAATCAGCAGCCAAGTAACACTAGACTGTAGTCATCTCAGCCAATCATAAGTCATGTAACACTAGACTGTAGTCAGCTCAGCCAATCAGCAGCCATGTAACACTAGACTGTAGTCAGCTCAGCCAATCAGCAGCCATGTAACACTCAAATGTTGTCAGCTCAGCCAATAAGATGTCATGTAACACCTGCCTGTAATCAGCTCAGCCAATCAGAAGTCATGTAACACTAGACTGTAGTCAGCTCAGCCAATCAGAAGTCATGTAACACCTGCCTGTAGCACCTTGTTGATTTTCAATGGACTCCTTTTTAATAAAATGTACTCTTCAATAAAATTACTTTTTAGTGTTTTGGAATTTTCTACTTTACCATGTCCAGCTAACACTTAAAATAAGTAAAACTTAAAATGTTTGCAGGGGGGAAAAAACAACAAACACCATTATATCCATGTCTTAATATCAATTTATTAAAAATAAAAATAAAAACAATAACCCTCAAGGTTTAGTTTACAATTCAAAAACAAGTTTTCATTTTCTTTAGGTTTTGTGATGCAAGTGTGACAGCTCCCTTATCACAATGAAACTTCACTTTCAGTTGAAAAGATGAAAAAAATAAAAAAACACATTGTTCTTAAAAGACATGGTACATTTAAAATTGTTACTATGAGAGGAAGGACAGTTAAAATCTTAACCATTTCTCTTATACTGAAAAATGTGTGTTTAAAGTGCATTTCAGAGGATACACACATCAGAGGATAATTCCAGCCATTTTCAACCTAGAACAAACTTTGCCATCATCTGGAATCTACCAATCGATTCTAACCAAAATCGTATCAAATGGGTCACTGAGTGAGTTGTGATGTGAGAGTGTGCCTGCCTTCGTGTGTGTTTGTGTTGACTTTAACAGTTGGCCAAGTTCTGAATTTCTTTCCAGTGGTGAGACATGACATATTTGGGTGCTTTAGAAGATCTGACTATCTGTTGCCTCGATACATTGTACTGCTGCTGGATAAACACCAGCGAACTCAAGTGCCAAAAAATAAAATGCACTCAATGGTAGGGTTGTCATTTTTCCATTTGAAATACTTTTCAAACACGGTAAAATGGATGTAAAATATTGTATCTGTAACTATGTGTTTGAATTCCAAATTGGAGAGCAGTTAGATTTACGATCTGACTTTCGATTTGCCACAGATTAGTGGGCCTTCTATTCCAACAGGTGTTCAAATTAGATTTTTAAAGGAGAGATTCGCCTTTTTTCAACCTTATCTCTATCTATCCGCATTACAGATATAGTGTGAAAAACGCCTGCAGTTATACACATCAAATGACGTTGCTGGTGCCGGAAGAACAGATTTTGCAGCTGCGCGGTGCAGCGCCCCAGAGACACAGAGAACATCGGCAAAAACTGCAGGTCAGTTGTTTCCCTCATCTTACAGATGAGGGAAAAACATTGTGTTTTCTTCCAACTTTGCGTCCACTTGGGTTGTCTCAAAAAGAAAAAAACATTTTTAACATCCGTTCACTAGGCTACAATACAAACTTTCTTGAACACGACAAGATGCTTCTCAGCTTGGGATGCGGACACCTTGCCTGGTCTTTTCCGGCCTTGGGCTGAAGGAGGAATCAGGTGGAGGAGGAGGATAATGGAAGAAAGATCACTGTCCCATTCTGTACACAGAAACAAAAGAGCTAAATGTTATATAATGGTACTATAATCTTGCAATTTAAAAACACCATTCCTTTAAAGCTACAGCTGAACCAAGAAAAAGCTGGGGAATTGAAACATTTCCACTTCATTTGACGTAGCTTCTGCGCAATGGATCAGTTCTTCAAGGTCGCTTGAGGTAGGGAGAGCCTTGCTCTGCTGGATGACCTTTTGCTTGAATGTAGTAGGCCACCTAGATAGAGAGATACTTTATTAATCCAACATGGAGAAATTCAAACACCAATAAGAAACAAAAGCAGATAAATGTATCAGTGATGAGAATAATAAAAACCCAATGTCTCCAATATCAAGTGACCATGATGTATTATACATTATAACCATATTGTCATTGCCATGCTAACATGGCACCAACTTGTGGACGAATTATATAATATAAATACTGATACATCCTGGAGTATCCCAATATGGAGTAAATAAGTGTAGATGTGATACAGAGAATGAGAATACAACAAAAGGGCCTATTGGAGGACCACCTCATAAACCTGCAAACTGGGTTTTTGGGCTAGGACTAATATAGAGTTGGGACTAACCTCTCCAAAAACTTGGCAGCTACATCTTCTCCAAACTGCAGGATGAAGTCTTGCTCGATCTGCAATAGATAAATGACATACCAAGAGAGAGCTTTTAAGAAATGTAACTACTGCCTCAACATCAGATAAGCAAACTACATCAAGGTGTGCGTTTCAGGGGCTGGCATGTTGGGACTGTCCAGAAAAATCTTACATTTTAGGTCTAGCAGTTGACCAGGTATTTTTAAACAATGGTATACAGAAATCTTTATTTCTATAAAATTATAATAGCCGTAAGGCCTTGCAAATTGTTTAACAGTATCAGTTTCATAAAGATGAGGCAACGGAGTATAAAAGCCTCTGTCTGTCTTCTTTCTTAAAATGTATAAACAGGAATACTCTGAAGTCAGTGTAAGTCTGGCCCATCCTCCAGAGTCACCTTCCCCCTTATGAAATTTGTGTGCAGTCCTATCGCCACAACAGGCATGTTATTAATTTACCTATACAGATGCAATTCACTTCCCATTCAGCTGCAAAAATAATATTAAAATAAACTTCCTAAGAAATTCCTAAGTTTATGTAGTTATGTAATCCATGGAGATTTGTGTGTGAGAAATTTTCTCTTCGCCTTTCCTTATTAGGCATGCGTGTTTGACTTCCTGAATGCACCAACTGATTCAAAATGGCTCAACATTTGAAACTACTTCTCAATCACAAAAACAGTAGCCTTTTAATGCTTCATATGATTAAGTCATGCTCATACACAAATCTCTATGGATTTACATTACTACAATAACTTGGAATCTCTATGTTTGATTTTGATATTGGTTGGAGTTGAATGGGAAGTGAATGGCGTCCAGACTGTAGATAGAATCAGGTACACCAACACAAGGAAAGGATGGGGAGAGGGCACCAAATGTGTAGGGTAGTGGAGACAGTTATACATATTGTTATATCGTCTTTCCCAATAGGGGACAAAAGTGTTGCCGTTAACATTAATTTACATTTGTATGGCCTAATGCACATTTTTCTGTAAAATACTCAATTACCAGGCCTTTGACGTCTTTGAAGCGCGGAAATTCAGTCAAGACGTCTGAGGATTTATCTTCGTCGAAGACCATATTGCGACAATATTCAAATGCCATCTTCATCTTCTGCTTGATAGTGGCCTCATCAGAGGAATGCTTCATTAAGGACATGGCCTCCCTGCATTGCTCTTCACTCAGGGTCATCTCAGGACTAAATGAAGCATCTCTCCTTGCTGTCGGCCATCCACCAGTCAGCTGACCTGATGACCCTCTGCTCTCTGATGAAGTACTCTTCCTCTGGATGGTTTTGAGCCTCCATGCTAAGTAACCACTGCCACTTTCACCATCATAGAAATGTTCCTTTAAAATTATAACAGGATCATTAGTTATGAAAAAAGCAGCAGTTGGTTAAAATGATGAAGTTGGATAAATGTAATACAGGATAACTTGTGTGATCTAAATGCTTTGGACACTGGAATATTTGGAAATAGCAATTCAATATTTTCATAGTATGAATCGTGCATCAGGTCTCTAAAGTGCAACCATTTTAGTCGCATATGTGATCTAATTTTAAGTTGTGCAACCCGTAAATTAAATTTGGGCGCACTGGTGTGATCAAATTTACTTGTGTTGGTGGCCTTTGCTTCTTTCTTTCTTCAGTACGGCCTATAGTAGGAATAATTTGCTCTCAACCGTCTAATAACAAGAACACTTAAAAAAGCTTACATATCCATTTTTGGAATATGGATCCATCAGGTAAGGGAACGTGGCAACTATGCCATACATCTCTCTCACATGCCGTGGCGGTGCCGTCCTGACAAGAGAAAAGTGAATAGGTCTATTAATTTCAATGCTTACAATAAGTCTCAGAGCAATGAGAATTGAAGAATGGCACTTAATAAATATTGATGTTTTCCCCACAAGCATGGAAGAAATGTCTTGTCACATGTCACATGTCAAATGTCACAAGCATGGAAGAAAAGTTCTGCTTGAAAAAAAGACATCCGAATTACCCATGAGTTTCAGTCATGTCTGCAGCGAGGATGTTAACCATCTGTTGCCGTGAGGAGTCAGTCAAACCTTTCGTCCGGTTGTATTCCTTGACAATGCGGTCTCCACCAGGTTTCTTGGTCAGTGCAGATTCAACCACCTGTGAAAGGACAGAGTAGAAGACAAGCCAATATTCACTAAAAATTAAATAATCTTGAACAATTGACAGTAAATACACCTAAAAAAATAACAAACATTCAAAAAAGTGTGCAATCCCCAAAGGAAGCTGTCACAACAAACAAATTTTACACATCAATTTACATGTTTGGCATCTTTATCCGCCTTCTGCCGTTTTCTGGAAGGGCTGTAATCCTCATCCAGGATGACTGTATCATCAGAGCTGCAGGCTGAAAGTGCCAGCGCTGAATTGGTTACGACATCAAGCAGTGGACTGGCGGACGAAGTTGTCCCCTGGGAACAGCCAGACGAAGTTGTTCCCTGGGAACCTAAGTGTAATTCAGGAGAGAGAGGGAGGAGAGAAAAAATAAATAAATAAACACCTACCATTTGTCGGTTTTTCACAACCTAAAAGTGTAACTGAGTCTTAGGCAACATTCCATGGACTATGCTGAAAGAAATGGGAATCAAGAGAGAACAAGTTTACTGTTGTCAAATCTGATAGTAAATACACCAGCGTTGGGTTGCTGTGCTACTTCTTCAAAGACGTCTGCATCCACCTCAGTTCCCATCTCATCATAAACTCTGATGCCTTCGCTGATCGGTGGGATGGAGAACTTCATGAAAGCTTAGGGAAAAAACACAAACAGGGAGTCATTCCATATGAAATGCTCAAGATTAACAAAGGGTATACCCCCGAAACGCCCTCAGTGATATCTTTTGACCATGCCACTAATCTGGTCACACTGTCTGGCCTACCAACTTTCATTAATCAACTTTAAAAAACAGTGGTCCCTAGATACCACACCAATTAGGTGAGAAACAAAACTCAACTAAGCCGACCAACAAAAGCCAGCCCTTGATTGCTGTGACCTCTGGAGATGCCCAAAAGGTAGCTTGCCAGAAAGTGAGAGATGGAGATTATTTTCAATCGATAGAACAATGACATGCATCTCCAAAAGTCATGAACTGACACATCCACTTTCCTTGTGTTTTTACAATGGCGTGACTGATGGCTTACCAGAATTCAAGAATTCATCCAGGCTCGGTTCACTGATCTTGACATATTTCTGTTCGTTATCGATTTTTGTTTTAATCAACATGATGGTATCTGTAAAAACAGCAAAACTGAATCCGTATTGTGATCTACAACACAAAGCTACTCTGACAGTAGCATCAGCTCCTGTTGGCATATTACAGTAGATGGGGAAATTGTATTGGTCGATTTGGGCTTTAAAAATCACTATCAGAATTTGTCTAATTTCAAATTTAAAGCCACTGGACTGTGTGGAGTCTCTGAGGTGTGTAAGCAGAAACAATTTTGACGTGTGTAAACAAAGACTAATGTTAATATTAACTTATCTAAAATGTTACTTACCATCACCGGACCATAGCACATAACGGACAAATCTGAAGAACAAAGTAGAAAAATAAATGAATTCCATGTAACGTTAAAAGGAAAAAAGGGAAAATAAAGTCAGCTAGCTTATATCAGGGTATGAACAGATTTTACAAAGTCTAATTAAATACTTTAAGACTTTTTGATTATAAGAACTACCACTATGCGTTGCCATCAGCTTCACAGCAATTTGCCATTCTACCTGTTCCACAGTTTGTCGTTTTGACTTTTATCCAAGGGACACTGATAAAATTAACTATGCAACAATTTTGACCATTCTTTTCCTATGGCAGACGAACCATTGCTGCATTAGACATGATTGTATGGCAGGGTTTTTCCCGCATGGAAGATTTTTTGGTGGCCACCAAAGACAAATCAGGGCCACCAAAATGTGTAAAAACAGCCATTTCAATTCTCGATAAACAGAAGAAGCGGTACACATCTCCACTGGAGAGGGAGGGAGTGTGAGAAAACAAGCACAGTGAACTGGATGGATGGAATGCCCTCAAACTAAAAGGCAGCTATTTTTGAAACTAGAAGTTAAATTCTTATTTTATGTATTTCTTGTATGCCTTGTTATATACTTGCATTGTCTAATTCAACTATCGTATTAACATACATTGACTAACCAATGTAATTTCAATATTGAAAGCTCGCCTTGCCTTTGTTTGTGTAATTATATCTTGGGGAGCATGCAGGCAAATAATTCAGTGTTTCTCAGTGGCTCTTCACTTTCAAAGTCTACTTTAACAGTACACCGAATCAGAAGGACATTTTAATGGCACACTTGCACTCTCAAGCGGAGCAGGAAAACGCTTCCACTTCTGCTTTGAGGCGTGACAAAATTTTCTATGCAAGAAAAACCCTCTTAATACAGCTATTTAGACTAACATTACTTTCATCTAACTGAAATGGGAATAAATACGACCTCAAATTTGTATTGTGAGGCATTTTAATGCCTCTAAATGTATTCCAAAGAGTTTGACTTTTTACAGAGCTGCAGTGTTACCCCTGGCCTGCATACCGTTGTCCCACGTGCAACATGGAGCCAACAACGTGCAACCTGTCTGGACAAGTTAACGTTAGCTACTTAGCTACCTAAGCTAACGTTAGGCTAACCAGTTTCATACCCCTCCTCGGAATTATCAAAACGTTGACACTAATATCAGGTTTAGCTTCAACAAATATTTAGCGACACTTAACGTAACAACATAGAATGCCAACTATTGCTAATATAAAGCAAGCACACAGCCCAGGCCATTTTTTCATCTCATTGTCGACAGTCTTTCTTTAGTTTACGTTAGTTACCACCAATGCGTTTAATTCAAATTCAAATGTTAACGTTAGCTAGCAATATTAACGTAGAAATTAAACATTGAAGTTTGGCTAACGCCACGTATAAGTCAATTTAACAGTCAACTAATTTAGCTAAACCATTTTTGTTTCTCACCTTTTCAAATATTCAACGAGGTCTCCACAGCTTCGGGAGATGGCGGTTGAAGAGGAGATGACTGGGCGGAGTCTAGGTTTTGCATAAAGTTAACGTCAGTTAGTTACAGTTGTCAACACTGTTATTCTAACACATTTTTGGACATCACCAAGTTTTGCTTTAAGCAGCATGCTCCCTGCAGAGAGTATCAGCACATAATTTCTCATAGTTAAAAGTTCATATGCTCATTATTACAATAAACAAAAACAAAAATATATGTATAAAATCTCATGCATTTCAACAGAAGCAGCCCTGCAGCAAGGCCAACTTTTATGAGGTGAATCATGTTCAATTTATTTGAGTATAAGAAAAGGTGTTGTTTCAAGCCACCAAACAGCTGACAAATGATCAGCTATTTTGCAGAAATGGCCAGCAAGGTTCAATTCTACTTATTTTTAATCATGTCATCTTGCTGAAGGTGCCAACCGGCACATGAGATCACTTTGCAAATCACGTTTCTCTACCTGGGTCCACTACCAGCAATGTAAGAGGCAAACTGGCTCCTATCTAGACTCAAAACACACGTTACGATAATTAAAAAGATTAAGTTAATTAGCACTGGTGAACCACTTAGCATGGTGTCTCCTAATCATCACTGAACACCCGGGAGGTTGTCAGACATCAGAAACAGAACGGAGTTTGTCAATAATTGTTTATGCAATGCATCTTGCTTGTTCTTTTATATGAATTGTATCTTTTTATCTGTCTCTTATCTGCCTTTTATTGATGTAAAGCACTTTGAGCTGCATGTTGTGTATGAAAGGTGCTATACAAATAAAGGTTATTATTATTATTATTATAACAACACCTGTAGTAACTTTACTTTATCTTAACGTTACTGAGACAACACTGTCAAGTTAAATTTAACATTACTGACAAACACACATTAGAAAGGGCTGCGAAAGTAATTTAACAGTAACGCTACTTTGAAAACCCCTCATTTAGTTTAACTAGCCAAAAATACACCGATTACGCAGTAACTAATTCATACGAAACTAATTTGTTAACGCTACGTTAGCATTACATCTTCTAGTTAGTGTTAATCCTTGTAGGATTGCCCGCGCACGCAAACGTAACATTAGCCACGGATAACTAGTCAAGCTAACGTTAGCTAGTTTAGCCAACTCCCCACACATGCAGCCTTTGCTATTTTACTGGAATTTATGGACATTACAAAGAATACAACACAATCACCCCTCCACATTAACAACATTAACGTTACCTCTTGCCGACATTGTCTAGTTTGACGTTAGCTAGTTAGCGTTAATTAGCTTAATGTTGCTCGCACATTTAAGCTAGCCATCAACTCGGTCATGTTAGCCCTTTGGAATTCGGTATTTTAAGATTCAAAACCAGCTGGAGTGTATGGTGAACAACAATATAAAGTTATTCTAAAATGCTGCTTCTGTTGAAATGAAAAAATAATTGGTTTAATAGGTGATTAGGAGAAACTTACCCTAGTCTTTCGATGAGAAGAAAATGGCGCTGTGAAAATTCTTGTCGGTTTGAAACGAGAAGGCTTTCCAGAGTACTTCTTACACCACGTCATTTAACTACGAAAATTTTCACCAACACTAGAGGGCATCTTACTCAAGCTGTTGTTGTAATAACTCTGAAAGAGTCCATGTACTTTGACACTGCATATTTTACACTGCGGAATTTACTGTGTAACACCTGCCTGTAGTCAGCTCAGCCAATCAGCAGCCATGTAACACTCAAATGTAGTCAGCTCAGCCAATCAGAAGTCATGTACCACTAGCCTGTAGTCAGCTCAGCCAATCAGCAGTCATGTAACACTCAAATTTATTCAGCTCAGCCAATCAGAAGTCATGTAACACTAGACTGTAGTCAGCTCAGCCAATCAGAAGAAAAGTAATGCTAGCCTGTCGTCAGCTCAACCAATCAGAAGTCATGTAACACTAGCCTGTAGTCATCTCAGCAAATCAGCAGTCATGTAACAGTCAAATGTAGTCAGCTCAGCCAATCAGAATAAAAGTAACACTAGCCTGTAGTTAGCTCAGCCAATCCGAAGAAAAGTAATGCTAGCCTGTAGTCAGCTCAGCCAATCAGAAGAAAAGTAATGCTAGCCTGTCGTCAGCTCAGCCAATCAGAAGTCATGTAACACCTGCCTGTAGTCAGCTCAGCCAATAAGCAGTCATGTAAAACTACACTGTAGTCAGCTAAGCCAATCAGCAGCCATGTAATACTCAAATGTAGTCAGCTCAGCCAATCAGCAGTCATGAAACACTAGACTGTAGTCAGCTCAGCCAATCAGCAGCCATGTAACACTCAAATGCAGTCAGCTCAGCCTATCAGAAGTCATGTTACACCTGCCTGTAGTCAGCTCAGCCAATCAACAGTCATGAAAAACTACACTGTAGTCAGCTCAGCCAATCAGCAGCCATATAACACTCAAATGTAGTCAGCTCAGCCAATGAGCAGCCATGTAACACTAACCTGCAGTCAGCTCAACCAGTCAGAAATCAGGTAACACTAGCCTGTAGTCAGCTCAGCCAATCAGCAGCTATGTAATACTAGCCTGTAGTCAGGTCAGCCAATCAGCAGTCATGTAACACTCAAATGTAGTCAGCTCAGCCAATCAGCAGTCATGTAACACTAGCCTGTAGTCAGCTCAGCCAATCAGAAGTCATGTAACACTCAAATTTAGTCAGCTCAGCCAATCAGCAGTCATGTAACACCAGACTGTAGTCAGCTCAGCCAATAAGCAGTCATGTAAAACTACACTGTAGTCAGCCCAGCCAATCAGCAGCCATGTAACACTCAAATGTAGTCAGGTTAGTAAATTAGAAGTCATGTAATACATGCCTGTAGTCAGCTCAGCCAATCAGCAGTCATGTAAAACTACACTGAAGTCAGCTCTTCCAATCAGCAGCCATGTAACACTCAAATATAGTCAGCTCAGCCAATCAGCAATCTTGTAACACTAGCCTGTCATCAGCACAGCCAATCAGCAGTAATGTAACACTCGCCTGTCCTCAGCTCAGCCAATCAGAAGTCATATAACACTAGCCTGTAGTGAGTTCAACCAATCAGCAGCCATGTAACACTAGCCTGTAGTCAGCTCAGCCAATCATAAGTCATGTAACACTAGACTGTATTAAGGTCAGCCAATCAGCAGCCATGTAACACTCAAATGTAGTCAGCTCAGCCAACCAGAAGTCTTGTAACACTCAAATATAGTCAGCTCAGCCAATCAGCAATCTTGTCACACTAGCCTGTCATTAGCACAGCCAATCAGCAGTAATGTAACACTCGCCTGTCCTCCGCTCAGCCAATCAGAAGTCAGGTAACACTAGCCTGTAGTCAGCTCATCCAATCAGAAGTCCTGTAACACAAGCATGTAATCAGCTCAGCCAATCAGCAGCCATGTAACACTAGACTGTAGTCAGCTCAGCCAATCAGCAGCCATGTAACACTCAAATTTCAAATTCCATATGAAATGCTCAAGATTAACAAAGGGTATACCCTCGAAACGCCCTCAGTGATATCTTTTGACCATGCCACTAATCTGGTCACACTGTCTGGCCTACCAACTTTCACTAATCAAATTTAAAAAACAGTGGTCCCTAGATACCACACCAATTAAGTGAGAAACAAAACTCAACTAAGCCGACCAACAAAAGCCAGCCCTTGATTGCTGTGACCTCTGGAGATGCCCAAAAGGTAGCTTGCCAGAAAGTGAGAGATGGAGATTATTTTCAATCGATAGAACAATGACGTGCATCTCCAAAAGTCATGAACTGACACATCCACTTTCCTTGTGTTTTTACAATGGCGTGACTGATGGCTTACCAGAATTCAAGAATTCATCCAGGCTCGGTTCACTGATCTTGACATATTTCTGTTCGTTATCGATTTTTGTTTTAATCAACATGATGGTATCTGTAAAAACAGCAAAACTGAATCCGTATTGTGATCTACAACACAAAGCTACTCTGACAGTAGCATCAGCTCCTGTTGGCATATTACAGTAGATGGGGAAATTGTATTGGTCGATTTCAAATTTAAAGCCACTGGACTGTGTGGAGTCTCTGAGGTGTGTAAGCAGAAACAGTTTTGACATGTGCGTAAACAAAGACTAATGTTAATATTAACTTATCTAAAATGTTACTTACCATCACCGGACCATAGCACATAACGGACAAATCTGAAGAACAAAGTAGAAAAATAAATGAATTCCATGTAACGTTAAAAGGAATAAAGGGAAAATAAAGTCAGCTAGCTTATATCAGGGTATGAACAGATTTTACAAAGTCTAATTAAATACTTTAAGACTTTTTGACTATAAGAACTACCACTATGCGTTGCCATCAGCTTCACAGCAATTTGCCATTCTACCTGTTCCACAGTTTGTCGTTTTGACTTTTATCCAAGGGACACATTGATAAAATTCACTATGCAACAATTTTGACTCCATTCATTTCCTATGGCAGACGAACCATTGCTGCATTAGACATGATTGTATGGCAGGGTTTTTCCCGCATGGAAGATTTTTTGGTGGCCACCAAAGACAAATCAGGGCCACCAAAATGTGTAAAAACAGCCATTTCAATTCTCGATAAACAGAAGAAGCGTTTCACATCGCCACTGGAGAGGGAGGGAGTGTGAGAAAACAAGCACAGTGAACTGGATGGATGGAATGCCCTCAAACTAAAAGGCAGCTATTTTTGAAACTAGAAGTTAAATTCTTATTTTATGTATTTCTTGTATGCCTTGTTATATACTTGCATTGTCTAATTCAACTATCGTATTAACATACATTGACTAACCAATGTAATTTCAATATTGAAAGCTCGCCTTGCCTTTGTGTAATTATATCTTGGGGAGCATGCAGGCAAATAATTCAGTGTTTCTCAGTGGCTCTTCACTTTCAAAGTCTACTTTAACAGTACACCGAATCAGAAGGACATTTTAATGGCACATTTGCGCTCTCAAGCGGAGCAGGAAAACGCTACCACTTCTGCTTTGAGGCGTGACAAAATTTTCTATGCAAGAAAAACCCTCTTAATACAGCTATTTAGACTAACATTACTTTCATCTAACTGAAATGGGAATAAATACGACCTCAAATTTGTATTGTGAGGCATTTTAATGCCTCTAAATGTATTCCAAAGAGTTTGACTTTTTACAGAGCTGCAGTGTTACCCCTGGCCTGCATACCGTTGTCCCACGTGCAACATGGAGCCAACAACGTGCAACCTGTCTGGACAAGTTAACGTTAGCTACTTAGCTACCTAAGCTAACGTTAGGCTAACCAGTTTCATACCCCTCCTCGAAATTATCAAAACGTTGACACTATTATCAGGTTTAGCTTCAACAAATATTTAGTTAGCGACACAACGTAACAACATAGAATGCCAACTATTGCTAATATAAAGCAAGCACACAGCCCAGGCCATTTTTTCATCTCATTGTCGACAGTCTTTCTTTAGTTTACGTTAACTACCACCTATGCGTTTAATTCAAATTTGAATGTTAACGTTAGCTAGCAATATTAACATAGAAATTAAACATTGAAGTTTGGCTAAAATTAGTTGACTGTTAAATTGACTTATACGTGGCATATAAGTCAATTTAACAGTCAACTAATTTAGTTAGCCTTTTTTGTTTCTCACCTTTTCAAATATTCAACGAGGTCTCCATAGCTTCGGGAGATGGCGGTTGAAGAGGAGATGACTGGGCGGAGTCTAGGTTTTGCATAAAGTTAACGTCAGTTAGTTACAGTTGCCAACACTGTTATTCTAACACATTTTTGGACATCATCAAGTTTTGCTTTAAGCAGCATGCTCCCTGCAGAGAGTATCAGCACATAATTTCTCATAGTTAAAAGTTCATATGCTCATTATTACAATAAACAAAAACAAAAATATATGTATAACAATCTCATGCATTTCAACAGAAGCAGCCCTGCAGCAAGGCCAACTTTTATGAGGTGAATCATGTTCAATTTATTTGAGTATAAGAAAAGGTGTTGTTTCAAGCCACCAAACAGCTGACAAATGATCAGCTATTTTGCAGAAATGGCCAGCAAGGTTTAATTCTACTTATGTTTAATCATGTCATCTTGCTGAAGGTGCCAACCGGCACATGAAATCACTTTACAAATCACGTTTCTCTACCTGGGTCCACTACCAGCAATGTAAGAGGCAAACTGGCTCCTATCTAGACTCAAAACACACGTTCAGATAATTAAAAAGATTAAGTTAATTAGCACTGGTGAGCCACTTAGCATGGTGTCTCCTAATCATCACTGAACACCCGGGAGGTTGTCAGACATCAGAAACAGAACAGAGTTTGTCAATAATTGTTTATGCAATGCATCTTGCTTGTTCTTTTATATGAATTGTATCTTTTTATCTGTCTCTTATCTGCCTTTTATTGGTGTAAAGCACTTTGAGCTGCATGTTGTGTATGAAAGGTACTATACAAATAAAGGTTATTATTAGTGTGCTTGCTTCAGCAAGCAAACTATTGTTATTCTCCTTACTTATTATTAGTGTGCTTGCTTCAGCAAGCAAACTATTGTTATCCATCTTACTTATTAGTGTGCTTGCTTCAGCAAGCAAACTATTTAGTGTGCTTGCTTCAGCAAGCAAACTATTGTTATCCGTCTTACTTATTATTATTTTTCAATATCTTCAACTTCTTTTTATTCTTCCGGACACTTTAATGCGGCTTGAACCGTTTGAGCTATCGATGCGGTTCCAACTCTCAAACGTTCAGCATGTTCGGGAATAGCATGCTATTACTTTTCTAAGCGTTCCGATGTTTAGTTTTTCCGCTATTTACGTTTAAACGGGAATTTTTTCCCAATAGAAATGAATGGTGGAATGTTCAGCTCGCTAGAGTGTGTGATGTCATTCCCACTCTAGCTACTCTTCAGACTGCAGATGCTGTGATTTTTAACGAAATATTCAAATTTCTTAAACTGTCATGACTCCCACAATTTTCACACTATATACACGTTACACTAGGGTTGAGCGGTAATACGGTAATACGGTATCCCGGGGTATTTGAAAATAGCAACGGTGTCCGTTTCATTACCGTCATAAAAAAATTTCTGGCAGAAGAAGAGGAGAGAGATGCCCAACCTGCACCCCCGAAAAAAAAGATAACTTTGGGCAGTCTCTTGCAAAAAAAAGCTGATGCGGCGGGCGCGGCAGGTCCCGTCGGACTCGGCACCATAGAGGAGCGAGCAGAATTAGAGATGAATGCCTATTGTCGCGAGCCTGTGATTCACGGAGACGAAGATCCCCTTCTCTGGTGGAAGTCAAATGGAGCCAGCCGCTTTCCGCTGATGTCGAGGGTGGCCCGAAAGTACTTGTGTGCGTGTGCCACAAGCTCACCATCAGAGCGGGTGTTCAGCACCGCAGGCAAAGTTGTAAGTCCGTTACGTGCCCTGCTCAAGCTGGAAAAAGTAAATACCGTATTTCCTCTAATAGTAGCCTGTAGTCAATTAAAAGCCGGGTCTCCGATAATGGCCGGGGCCGTGGTCGACACAAACAAATAAAGGCCGGCCTCAAATACAGGCCGGGGGAAAAAACTAGGTCAAAACCTAGTACATGGCTGGACCGTGTCCGTCTCCTCTCTCCGCCGCTGCCTCTCCACCGCGCCCACGGCCCGCATTGATCCTCCCGATCCAAGCCCCGGACCCCCGCCGAAATCTCGGCCGGATCACCGGGAACACATCGGTGCCCAGGTTCAGTTAGCTTCAGTTAGCTTCAGCTTACATGCAAACAACGGTGGATACTGGTAAACTCCTGGTGCCTGTTTGTAACTGTAGTTTGTAGTAACGTACAAGTGCCACAAGACGGCTCGGCCGGCGGAAGTCTCTGGAGCATGCCGTCGTCGATTACCGTAATTATCGTAATGCATTGCAGTAACAAAAAAAGTCTACCTAACGTACCGTAACAGAAGCAGATCAGAAAACAAGGAGGCTTCGTACTAAAATAGGAGCAAATATACTTATCAAACAGAGGGAATTAGAAATAAAGATAGATGACATGTTGTTAATTTTGTACATGTTTTGTTGTTATTGTTTCAATATTCTGCTGTAAATATGCAACGTTTTCTATTCCGTTTCTGATGTTGTTCAGAGAATAAAACTGGAACATGTATCACATTTTTGTCGTGTGAAAATCACAGTTGAAGTGCACTGCAGCCACCTTGTGGCGGGAAACGGTATAGCAGCGACTACATAAATTCATCATTTGGAATTGGCGGCTCCCTCCAAGCCATACAATGTGATTTTTAATCAGATGGTAATACCGTATACCGCGGGAAAATTTGGGGAAGGTTTAACGGTGTCAAAAATTGGATACCGCCCAACCCTACGTTACACATCAAACTGTTCAGCTACTCCTTCTGCCACTCACAATGTAAATATCTAAGTCATAGTGTTTAGACTTTTTCAGCTATGATGGTTTGTTCAACACTAGTGCAAAACTGTGTTTTACGGCCCCTATCTAACTTTTAAACAGCTTTGTCATTTCCACATTCTTAAACTGTCACTATTCCCACAATTTTCATACTACATACATATATTTTACAGCAAACTGTTCAGCTACTCCTTCTGTCACTCACAATGTTAATATCTAAGTAATAGCACTTGTAGTTTTTGAGCTGTGATGGCTTGTTCAACACTAGTGCTGTTCAGTTTTTGGCTCCTACACTTCAACATTAGTGCTTTACAGTAATTTTGCCTACTTTAAACAGCTTTTTCTTCTTGCACATTCAGTATTTAAACTGAAGTAGTTTCCACTATCTTCACACTACATACATATATTATATATCACACTGTTCAGCTACTTCTTCTGTCACTGACAATGTAAATATCTAAGTGGTAGCATTTGTAGTTTTTGAGCTATGATGGTTTGTTCAACACTAGTGCTGTTCAGTTTTTGGCTCCTATGAGCAGATTTTTTCTGCTTACACATATTTGAACTATCACAATGTCCACAACTTTAAGACTACATGCATATATTACACATTAAAATGTTCAGCCAGTCCTACTCTTTCTCACAATGTAAATATCTAAGTGCTGGGATTTGTAGTTTTTTAGTTAGGTACGTTTGTTCAGCATTAGTGCTCCAATTCAACTTTTTCACTTCATTTTACTACAATTCAACTTCTTCAACTTTCTTTCAACTGTAATCAACTTACTACTATTTCTAATGCTGCTGCTACTACTGCTACTGCAGCTACTACTACTACTACTACTACTTCTAATACTGCTACTACTGCTACTTCTACTACTACTGCTACTACTACTACCTCTAATACTACTACTACTACTGCTACTGCTAAAACTACTACTGCTAATAGTACTACTACTGCTACTTCTACTACTACTACTACTTCTAATACTACTTCTAATACTGCTACTATTACTACTGCTACTACTTCTAATACTACTACTACTTCTAATACTGCTACTATTACTACTGCTACTACTTCTAATGCTGCTACTATTACTACTGCTACTGCTTCTAATACTACTACTATTACTACTGCTACTACTTCTAATACTACTACTACTTCTAATACTGCTACTATTACTACTGCTACTACTTCTAATACTACTACTACTTCTAATACTGTTACTACTACTGCTACTACTGCTACTAGTATTACTACTACTGTTACTACTACTACTATTTCTAATGCTGCTACTACTACTGCCACTACTACTGCTACTGCAGCTACTACTACTGCTACTACTACTACGTCTAATACTGCTACTACTTCTACTGCTACTACTACTACTTCTACTACTACCACCTCTAATACTACTACTACTACTACTACTGCTACTGCTATCACTACTACTGCTACTACTACTACTACTTCTACTACTTCTCTCCTAATGCAGCTCTCCTAATGCTGCTGTCTGCACTTCTCCACTTTCATACACACGTAGGGGGCCACACACACACACACACACACACACACACACACGTATTGGATTTGATGAATAAATAAAAATACATCTGTTTAAATCTATATTTTAAGGTTTAAACTTTATGGCTTTTATTTTGAAGGCTGAAAGCCAAAACCGGAAGTTGTATTCATTGATATTCTGGTGAGCTTAACGCATGTAGCGTCTGTGTGCATCGAGTGGCTTTGACAAGCTGGAAGTCTCCCATTTCCCAGTTCACCTGAACGCACCACGTGTAAAAGCTGCCTGTGACGGTTAGAAAAATATCATTTGTGTTTTGGTAAGAGAAGGTGAAGGCAACGTCGCTTTATCGGCCAACTTAACGGTCATTTTACCGCTATGTTGGTCCAATGTAGACTGAGACATTGTTTCTGTTTTTAAAATGTCATTAGATTTAACATTACTTGCTAACTGAGACAAGCGACAGCTTTCAGACATTAATGTTACGTTGGTAGCGTTGAAGACTGCTTTGAAAACGTCAACTGCCCAGTGTTAACGTTAGCCTGCTTAGCTAGCAAGAGACTGACGTTACTCTTTATGTAACGTTAACATTAATAATGTTAGTTAGCATTGTTGACAAGTTATTTCCAGTCGACAACCAAGGTTGACCACTTCACTAGCTAACCGGGCTAACGTTAATGTGGCTATCTTATCGGTCATAGGTAGAAATTGCATTAGTTTGAAAAAACAGATGTAAAAATAGCGGCCAATTAAAGCTACAACATAGTAACCTGGCCAAAAAAATGTTAGATAAACCGGGTGGTGTTTTTTCATTGTCACTGAGATGATACAGATAAAGATATTTGAGACTAGTTAAACGTAAGAAAAGACTAGCCTGTATTTGTGATCTGACAGCTCTGGGGTGTGTGTAAATGTCTCATTGCTCTTGTATTTGCCCTGTATTTACAGATTGCCCTTGCTGAGACTCCTGCTTTGTGGGTGAGGATGTGTTCATGTGTGTTTTAAAGTAGCTCCAATCAAGTGAACAGAAACATTCGCTACTTTTTACCTTCAACATGAAATACTTGTGGTTACAGTGCAGTACCCAAATATATGCTTCGAATAAATGGGGATTTCATCACCTATAGTCTCACTGCAATAGTTTGTATATTGTAATGTAGTATTTTGATATGTCATGTGTTTTGATGGTGGTTTTTACTATGACAATTGTACTTTTTTTCTGAATTACTTAGGTGTTTTTTGTGACTGCTTAGTGGTAAATTCATGACCTAATCAATAACCTCTTAGCATATGTCTATCACTTTACAAGGGATTTACATTGCCTTGTAAATCCCTTGCAATACCATTTAAAACAGGGCAAAAATCTATGCCTGCATACATGTTTGTATTTCATCCCCTCAATTTTCTTTGCAATGCAGTTGTGGTGGTTATATCTTCCAGCACACTGCTTTCTTATGTGTAAATATTTGAGTGATAGGATTTGTAGTTTTTGAGTTATGAATGTTCATGCTTTACAGTAATTTTGCCTCTTTTCAACAGCTTTGTCTTCTGACAGCTCTGGGGTGTGTCAATGTCTCATTGCTCTTGTATTTACCCTGTATTTACAGATTGCCGTTGCTGAGACTCCTGCTCTGTGTGTGAGTATGCAGTGTGTTCACGTGTGTTTTAAAGTAGTTCCAATCAAGTGAACAGGAACATTCTCTACATTTTACCTTCAACATTAAATACTGCTGGTTACAGTGCAGTACCCAAATATATCCTTAGAATAAATAGGGATTTCAGCACCTATACTCTCACTGCAATAGTTTGTATATTCTAATGTAGTATTTTGATATGTCATTATGTGTTTTGATGGTGGCTTTTACTATGACAATTATACTTTTTCTGAATTGCTTAGGTGTTTTTGTTTTTGTTTGTGACTGCTTAGTGGTAAAGTTAAGTGTTTTTTTCCCCTCCTTTGTTCACAGATTTCATTTCTGGTGATCACATCCTCAAGGTGAGTTAATTTTAGGTTGCCACTCATGTTATGATTCACACATGTGATCTTTGTGCTGCAGGGCAGTTTTGGGTTTATTCTATTGATTTCAGTCTGCCCACTCTCTCACATCCTGCTTTGTGTAGCCTTCCCAAGGTTTCTCCCTTTTTTTTTTTCCTTACTCAGGTTTTGTGGGCATTTTCCCCCATTCACACAGGGGTCAAAGGTCAAACCAGTGCCGCTGTTGATTTAATTTGTTTCATAATGTGGCTGCTAAGAAGCCCTTTGATATTGTAATGGTGAGGAGGAGGGAGAGTATATACTGTATGTCTAACTGTTAATGTTGGACCTTAACACACAACAAGCCACGCTGTATGGATAGTTGTGTCCCTGCTGTGATGTTGCTGTGGCAATTTGCTCTGATCAGCTGCTTTTGTCTAACCCATCTCTCTCTTTCTCACTCTCACAGAGATTGTCGATTTGTCCTGAGCTACCCTCATCAGTAAGTTCACACTTTTTACAGTACCAAAGCAAAGTACCAAAACAAATTCTTAGAAAATAGGGATTTCAGCACCTGTAGTATCACTGCAATAGTTTGTATATTCTAATGTAGTAATAGTATTTTAGAGTGTATAGTGGACAGTACTCAAACACAAGAATCCCAAATATATATATTTTGTCATAACAAAATGTGCAAAAAGTCAAGGGAGTTGACCAAAATCTTTAAGCAACTGCCTTAAAACTTGGACTCTTGAGTGTGTGCAGTGCAAACATTTAAGTGGTATTGCTCATTGAACAAATTTCAATCAATACTCAGCAAATACAACAAGAAAAAACATGTGGCAATTCAGAATTTGTTTTCAGTGATTTTATTGTGTCTTTCTATTAGTCTACAGTCAAAATAAGGTCATTGGAACATTACAAAATATTTTATGAAATTATCCACAGTTTTCCTAATACAATTTTAGAGTAATCTGACAAGCATATAAAGAGCCCATTGTCCACAGTGGATGCTGTAGTTGGTTTGTAAGACTACGCTCACTCCTAATTGTAAACCTTGCCTAATTACTGTAAATAGGCTGTAGGGCTATTAGGGCTGCACGATTATGGCTAAAATGATTATCACGATTATTTTGCTCGATATTGTGATCACGATTATTTATCATGATTATTCATCCATTTTGTTTTATTGCACTTGAGCATTTTAAGTTAACCGAAATGCCTTCACATTCATAATGTATTTTATAAACCTATAAATAAAATAACATTCAAATGTACAAATCTTTGAACCTGTGATTCCGGTGCACCGGGTCCGTTGTTTTTTTTTCCGGGACCATCACCTCTGTAGCCTTAGTTTTTGGGCATTTGTATTCTAAGACACTTATTTTGTAAGAAGTCTATTTGGGTGTTTGTGGGCTTTTATTTTGAAGTTTCCCATAAGGACCCGCGGGAGAATTAGTGTAAATAAGGAAGTAGTACGTTTGCCTGTGTACTGCGTCTCTGGTCGGAGATTAAAAAGGAAATATTTTACCCCGTAACCCGTGCTTCATTGTATACTACACTTGGATCCAAGCTAATGGAAGAGTTTATACGCACTTTGAAAGATCAGCGGCAAACTGGGTCAAAATTCAAGTAATTTGAGTTTTGATTACATTGACTAACTGTTGCAGCCCTACACCAGAGCAAGCTAAACCCAGCGTGAATAATCGCCCGCGGCCACAATCAATTAATTGTGGAAGCCAATATCGACATCGCGATTAATATACGATTAATTGTGCAGCCCTAGTGTCATATAATGACTCTGAGTTAATGGATGTTGACAACTGTGATGGTAGTGATTTAACAATGGAACAAGAGCATGGTTGGCAAATCAAAAAGGAACACAACACCACTTGCCACCTGTAGGAGAAAATGATGCACAGCATGAACAAACTAGTACATCAGATTCCCAAAGTGATGTGATGGAGGTTGATAATGATAACGTACTTGAGCAGAACACAGATGCAACACTTAGAAATGAAAGTGATGGACAAAATGAGCAGTCACCTAACTCAGAGGAGGAGAAAGATGATCTGAGACCTGGTCTTGCCCTTGACACTTGCCTGCAACCAACTGATATTGGACAGGATATTCTATCATATGGTGAAGGAATATTCAGTATCGCCCCTGCCGAAGGAAAAAGGCCAGTCAGCTTTTTTAAAACACCAAAACTAGAAGCAATGGCTTTCCCTGTTCAGTTCCCTACTGGAAATAACACACTCGATGAGGTCAGACAGATAAAAATATCTCCAAGCATGTACTTCAATGCAAGGCTGTTTTCTGTGGATACTCGTTTTGCGAGAGAACAAACCTACCTCTTCTTTGCACAGTTTGTCACAGAGATACACATGGTCACATCTAGTATGTCAATACAGTTAAGAAAAGGGAAAGCTAAAACCAAAGATGGCCGCAAAATATCTAACAGGCTATTGCGGGATAAGCGTGAGATTGAGAAACTGGTACACAATAAGGATGCAACAAGATTCATGCAGCCTCTGAGAGGGACTCCAGCATACTGGGACAAAACGCTAAAAGATCTGCTCGCCATGATCAGACAGTTGGGGAAGCCTACTTTCTTCTGTACATTCAGTGCTGCAGAGATGAGATGGCCAGAGGTTATAACAGCAATAAAAGCACAACAAGGTGAACAGGTGGAATTTTCAGAGCTTGACTGGACTACAAAATGTGACATACTACGAAGCAACCCTGTCACAGTCATGCGCATGTTTGAGAAATGTGTCGATGCGTTAATGAGAGATCTGCTCACATGTCAGAGGCACAGCCCATTGGTGAGGTACTCTGATGCAACCGTGTGTGCCTTTGTCGATCGCTACATAACATGCCAGCTGCCAGATACAATCAAAGACCCTGAGCTGTACAGCATAGTTACGGAGGTTCAGACGCACAGCAGAAATCATTCCACTTCATGCAGGAAAGGCTCTAAACTCTGCCGTTTTGGTTTTCCAAAGCCACCTATGCCACAGACAAAGATAACTCGCCCAAGGTCAGCAAACATGGATGAAGCAGACACCTCAGTTCCAAAAGAGTCAAACAACAATGATTCAGACACACAGGCAGCCAAATTGAAGCTCAAACCAGTGTGGGATCTGCTCAACGACCCTAACGTCTCTTTCGACAGTCTATCAGAGCTGTTAGCCCAATGTAATTTGAGCTTGGAGGAATACAAGCAATGCGCTGAGGCAATGACCAAGTCGAGTGTGATTATCATGAAGCGAGATCCAAAAGACTGTTGGGTGAATGGATACAACGCAGATCTACTGAGAGCCTGGAATGCCAACATGGATATCCAGTACATTCTCGACCACTACAGATGCGTTATGTACATGTTGTCGTACATATCCAAACCCGAACACGACATGAGTGAATATCTAAAGGCAATAATCCAAGATGTCAGGCAAACAGATGTAACTCAGCAGGAGGAAATGAAGCAAATTATGCAGGCTTACTCTAAACATAGACAAGTTAGCGCTCAAGAGTCTGTGGCCCGAACGTGCAGCCTGCCACTGAAAAAAAGCTCCCGCAACGTTGTGTTTATACAGACAGATGACAATGCCCTGAAAATGAGTCTTCCCATGAGTGCACTGGAGAACAAGACACCAGAGTCACTGGATGTGTGGATGACAGGATTACCAGAGAAATACAGGGCAAGACCAGAAACACCTGAATTTGAAACTATGTGTCTGGCAGACTTTGCTTCAGGTTGTAGAGTTGTCTATGGCAGGCAAAAGAATGGGAAGAATGTTGTGCCTCTACTCAATGACGCGGGACACATTCAAAAACCAACAGTAGGGAAACCTGCACTTATCAGATATGTCCGCTTTTCCCAGGAAAGAGATCCAGACAAACACTATGGCAGGCTACTCAAATTGTATCTCCCTAACAGCTCTGACTCACAGCTGAAAACCAAGAGATTCCCAACATATGAAGCATTTTACAAAAGTGCCTATGTGAAACTTCCAGGAACTGAGTACATCCACTCTGTGTACGAAATTGTGAATGAAAACAGAGCACAATATGAGCAACATGAAGAAGAGGTAGAGAGAGCCGTTAAGGAGTTTGAACAGAATGGCCCTTTTGAGGATGCATGGTCCACTTTTGCACCTGAAATTGATCTAGTTCGGTTGGAATGTATTGCAGAACAAGAGCAAGTACACCCTGATGAACAAAATGAACAAGATGATATTCCAGACTACAGCACTCGCTCAGATGAAAGAGGAGGAACAGTACCAACAGTGGAAGGCCCCAAAATAAACAATAAAGTCATCCACTCGATGTATCAAAACCTGAACCAGACACAGGCCTCTATATTTTACACAGTCCGTGATTGGTGCACAAAGCGCGTGTGGGGCCAAAATCCTGACCAGTTCTTCTATTTCATCACTGGAGGCGCCGGCTGTGGCAGGTCACATCTCATCAAATGCATCTATGCTGAGGCCACTAAGATACTGTGTGAACTCCCCCGACTCTGTGAAGAAACAGACATATCGATGCCCACAGTGTTACTGACTGCATTCACTGGTACCGCAGCATTCAACATATCAGGAAAAACACTGTATTCCACTCTCAAACTGCCGAGAAGTTTAAAGCCACCTTATCAAGGACTTGGAAAAGCACTAGATGAAGTCAGGTCTACACTGTCAAATGCAGAGATAATTATCATTGATGAAGTGTCAATGGTTTCGAAACATCTGTTTGCCTATGTCAACTGGAGATTGCAGCAGATCAAAGGCAGCAAAAAACCTTTTGGAGGCATGTCAGTTATTGCGGTTGGAGACTTTCATCAGCTGCCCCCACTTGGAAAAGCAAAAGCCCTCTGCGTGTTTGAGGATCATGTGATCGACTTCTGGCAAGAGCATTTTCAAATGATCACGCTGACAGAGATCATGCAACAGAAAGAGGATGTTGCTTTTGCCCAACTGCTGAACAGAATCCGGGTGAAACAAAAGACAGAGCCCCTATCTGAGGATGACAAAGCTTTGCTCTCACAAGCTGTGACTGACCCGGCAAACTGCCCCAATGATGTGATACACATATTTGCAACCAACAAAGAGGTGGATGAACACAATGCTGCAACAATATCCGCTCTTCACAGCAATATCATTAATATAGATGCAGATGACTACAAAAAAGATCCACGGACAGGAAAGGAGATCTGCCTGACATGATACAAGCTGCCGAGGGTGCCCATGTAATGCTCATCAGAAATATAGATGTGGAAGACGGCCTGGTGAACGGTTCGTTTGGCAAGATTTCCAGAATTGTGACTCAGACTCTAAATGGTGTGAGCAGAGTACAAATGCTTGGCCTGGAGCTTGACAGTTCAAGTGCAGGACAGAAACACTGCAACAAGGTACCTGGTGGACCTGATAACCTGGTGTACATTGAGAGAATAGAGGAAAACCTGAGCAGAAAAGGAGTGGTTCGCAGGCAATTCCCAATGAAGTTAGCGTTTGCGTGCACAACGCACAAAGTTCAAGGCATGACAACACAGTCTGCAGTAGTTTCACTGAAACATGTATTTGAACCAGGCATGGCATATGTTGCACTGAGCAGAACAACTTCCCTCCGTGGACTGCATGTCACTCATTTGGATGAAAAGAAAATATACACAGATCCTGAAATCACAGCCTCTCTGCAGAGCATGAGAAAAGCATCACTTGACCACATGATGCCACTATTGCAAATTGCACGAGCATCAAATCAAACACCTACTCTAAAAATCATTCATCACAACACAGAGGGATTACAGCGTCACATTCAGGATATCAAAAGTCATCATGAGTTGAGACTTGCAGATATTTTGTGTTTTACGGAAACTTGGCTTTCAGGCTCTTCTGTTGATGAAAGTCTCCAACTGGAAGGCTACAACATGTTCAAACGCAACAGACACGCCTCGTACACAAACTCTTCTCAGATTTCGGACAAAAACGATGGAGGAGTTGTTGTCTATGTGAAAAGCCACTGTGAAGCTCAGGCCATACAGTATATGCACAATGTGACTGACCTGGAGTATGTTGTCGTCAAAATTGAGGCCCCAGTGAGTGCACTGATCGCTGTAGTCTACAGACCTCCAAAGTACAGCCTGCTGCAATTCCTGTCTAACCTGCGCAGCCTACTGGATTGTTTGGACATCATAGATCACCACCCGATCATTGTCTGTGGAGACTTCAATGAGGATCTGTTATCAAAAGAAAGGAAGCCCATCTTTGAGCTGTTTCAGTTGAGAGGATACACACAACTCATCAACACTGCCACCACTGAGAAGCAGACCCTGCTGGATCACATTTTCATTTCCAGACCAGAGCAATGCCTGCAGTCAGGTGTTCTGCAAACGTATTACAGCTATCATGATCCAACCTTCTGCGTTTTGTCTTCAAACATGACATGATTGGAGCGTAATATCACACATGTTGCATTAATGGTTACATTGTTGTTGTTGAACTTATAATAGCAGACCTTGCATTTGGAAACTTTGTATTTGATAACTTAATTATTGGAGCGTAATGTTACATATCTTGTATTAATGGTTACATTATTGTTGTTGAACTTATGATAGCAGACTTTGCATCTGGTAATCAAGTATATGATAATCTAATTTTTGGAGCCTAATTTCACAAGTCCTATATTAATTGGTCAACTTAATCAACCTATCAACTAATTTGGAAAAAAAATGTGGGTGGAAGGAAGACACAGCTCTTCAGTTGTGTCTTCCTTACTTCACCCCACACACCAATGCCCCACCCATTAATCAACCTATCAACTCATTTGGAAAATTTAAACCTCCACCTCTGGCCACTTGCCCGAGGATATTATTGATGCTGGCCCCTCCCCTCCTCCAGCCCTTGTGTGCTGTGAGGTGCTGGATCAGCTGACCTTCCCATCAATGGTGGACTCCAGCACAGTACTAAGCTCTTCCTCACAGTCCATAAGGTATTGGACTTTTAAATATTACATTTAATACATTCAGTGTTTCCCACAGAATTCGAATGTACTTGTGGTGGTAGGTGGGTTGGCAATGGGGGGGGGGGGGGGCTTTTTATTCTTGTATTCTCTTATATTGTCAATATATAGGCTAATATCAATGAAGGATCCCACTACCTGGATGGCTGAAAAATTATCTAATATATTCCATTTTAAATAGTTCCATTTGTCAAACAAATAACTAACCTGTATATATCTAAAGTACTTTGTGTCAAAGATAACATAACTTAAAAATATAAACAGTGCTACACTGTTCTGTCTGTTGCTTGCTTTAGTCTACAAGGTGAAGAATAGAAATGAGACTCCTTTTACAGAGAAATCTGCTGTTCTGCCCCTCTGCCCTGCTACATCTCTCTGTGCTGTCAGTCTCACCTGTATCTTTACATCGTTACATTACAGCCTTTGACATTATTATCTGCTCTGTTTTACTGCTCAGCTCCTCTGGTCCAGACTGTCCTGCTCCTCCTCAGGACGAGTCCTTTTCCTTCTTTGAAAATATTTTTCAATATTAATCTGGATTGAGGGAGCAAACATTCAGAGTCAGAGTTAAAAAGTTAATATTAACGTTATCAGTCCACTCAGTGGATACTGACTAGCAGCTAGGCTATACAGCGTGCTAATCTCGGAAACTCAGCTGGATTCCGAGTAACGTTAACTGTTAGTTCTTCTTTTCGGGAATTCAGTCGGCCGTCTTCTTGGCATGGAAAAAAATATCCCTCACGCGTGTGCAGTGGGAGGCAAACAGACGGGTCCGGTGAGAGAGCGAGTGAGCGAGAGAGAGAGAGAGAGAGAAAGAGAGAGAGTGAGAGAGAAGAGGTCGCATGGAGCAATTAGGGGCTGAGCGAATCAATGCGCTACACGCAGTTTTACGATTATATAGTTTCATATAAAGTTTTCTGTGTGTGGGAAACCCTGGAGGGGTAGAGCGAGGGGAGATTGCCCACTAGTTAATTGATCGCGGATGGCGTCGTTCTCTCGGACGGATAAAAAAATAAAAATAAAAAATGCTAAAATGGGTCGCCAAATATACTTTGGCGGCCGTGAATATACCTGGGCGGCCCGCCCAAGTAAAGTCTATGTCTGGGAAACACTGACATTGTTGTTGTTGACTGTTTGCACTAATCATATTGTTTCACTAACCAATACTACTTTACATACTACATACATACACACATACTTCTTTTTACACATTATTGTTACTCTACACTGTATTACAACTTCCTGTTTTTCTTTTCAGAACTACTGCCAACCTCCTCTCTCCACATCACCTTCTGGACACCCAGCGCTACACGGAGCGGTAGAAGGCAACTAGTAATACAGGAGAAGAGACACAGCTTTGAGGATCATAATTTTAGATAAAGAGGCTGTTGTTAAGGAGGCCATATACATCAAACTGGAACGACCTTCACTAAACAGAGGGGAGGAGTGCATCATCACCGCTACATACAACGCTGTCATAACATCTGGAGGACCATAGTGCCAATGCCAAGTTTTAACATCTTTCCAGCAGTTTCAGACATATTCACACCTCCACTCATGCGACTCAAAAGACTCTCATGTTCATGGTGTGAATCACCCACACAGGTTAAATGCCAGGGAATTCTCCACCATTCAGTACAGCTGGAGAAGCCTCTCGGATGAGTGGTGAAACACCTTCCACTCTTCCAGTGGATTTTGTTATTTATTTTGTTTATTTTTATTTTTTGACATCTTACTTCCTTAATTTAATGTGTTTTGTGTTGAAACAATTATTGTTTTTGCTCTTATTAGGTGGCAAGGCCTACATCTACTTAAAAACCTTTAACCATTTCCGCTTCTAATAGTACTTCTACTACTGCTTCTACTGCCCCCTAGCACTAGTACTACAACACTACTACAGTAGTGCAACTACTAATTCAACTACTTCCACTGCTTGAACTCCTGCAACTACTACATTTTCTGAATATTTTGACTTTTATTAGTAAAAGTTCTTTTCAAAAAATCAATAATTGTGTACATAAAGTGCCTTGATTTTCAGAATTGTATCTTCAATTTTGAATTCATGAAAACTATTTGTGTTCTGCCCTTATTGTCACACAAAGCTCTCATTCAGGAGCAGACAGGAAAAATGTTGAAGCCAGCTGTAGGTCATTCCTTCCTTCCCTTTTTCCCTCTTCCTTCTGGAATGAAGGAAAGAAACAAAGAGGGAAGAAAAGAACATAGCTTTTCTTCCTTGTTTCTTTCCTTCATTCCAGAGTTTGATTTTGGTTTTGTTTGGTCTCTGCTTTTTTTGTTTTTTTGTTTTGATGTTTAACTGTGTCCCTGAATTGATGGGGGGCCCACAAGCAGGCTTTGAGGCCTGATTGGTTGCCCCATCACCCTTATGATTTTGGTTTTGTTTATGTATTTTTATTTTGATGTTTAATTGTTTCCCTGATTTGATGGGGGGCCTACAGGCAGGTGGAAACACTGTAAGGCCTGATAGGTTACCCCATCGCCCTTATAGTTGTTGTTTTTTTTAGATTGTTTTATATTCTCATCTCATGTATATAGTCTAATATGTATTGTCAATACTGAGACCAATTTATTGTAAATGTACATATATTTGATCAAATATATACCATTATACAGTATATTTTAATATGTATTTTATCAGATTTTAGAGCATTATCAATACCAGATTTATGATTCATCAGGAATCTGAAGACACATTTAATGTTTGTCTAGCAGTCTATGTTCTAATGTAATACCCATGATTTCTCTTTTATTCCTGTATAAATTGAGAAATACATTATTTTGAAATACAGCATGACTTCCATTTCCGTATATACATGTCAGTTCAGGTTGACAATTTGAAACATTCTGTATGTTACATTATATTGACAACACCTAAACTATTTTAGGTAAAGAGCTTGATGTACACTTAATAAGATCCATTATTATAACTTCTAGTACTGTACTACTACTGCAGCTACTTCTACTGCTACTACTACTACTACTGCAGCTACTTCTACTGCTACTACTACTGCAGCTACTACTACTGCTACTACTTCTAATACTGCTACTACTGCTACTACTACCACTACTTCTACTGCTACTACTTCTAATACTGCTACTACTGCTAGTACTACCACTACTTCTACTGCTACTACTACTACTTATACTGCTACCACTACTACTTCTAATACTGCTACTACTACTACTGCTACTACTACTACTTCTACTGCTACCACTACTACTTCTAATACTGCTACTACTATTACTGCTACTACTACTGCTACCACTACTACTTCTAATACTGCTACTACTACTGCTACTACTACTGCTACTACTACTACTACTACTGCAGCTACTTCTACTGCTACTACGACTACTACTGCAGCTACTACTACTGCAGCTACTACTACTGCTACTACTTCTAATACTGCTACTACTACTACTGCTACTACTACTACTTCTACTACTACTGCTACTACTACTACCTCTAATACTACTACTACTACTGCTACTGCTATCACTACTACTGCTAATAGTACTACTACTGCTACTTCTACTACTATTACTACTTCTTATACTACTACTATTACTACTGCTACTACTTCTAATACTACTACTACTTCTAATACTGCTACTATTACTACTGCTACTACTTCTAATGCTGCTACTATTACTACTGCTACTACTTCTAACACTACTGCTATTACTACTGCTACTTCTAATACTGCTACTATTACTACTGCTACTACTTCTAATACTACTACTACTTCTAATACTGTTACTACTACTGCTATTTCTAATACTACTACTACTAATACTGCTACTATTACTACTGCTACTACTAATACTACTACTACTTCTAATACTGCTACTATTACTACTGCTACTACTTCTAATACTACTACTGCTTCTAATACTGCTACTATTACTAATGCTACTACTTCTAATACTACTACTACTAATACTGCTACTGTTACTACTGCTACTACTTCTAATACTACTACTAAACTACTTCTAATACTGCTACTATTACTACTGCTACTACTTCTAATACTACTACTACTGCTACTATTACTACTGCTACTACTTCTATTACTACTACTATTACTACTGCTACTAGTTCTAATACTACTACTACTTCTAATACTGCTACTATTACTACTGCTACGACTTCTAATACTGTTACTACTACTGCTACTGCTACTAGTATTACTACTACTGTTACTACTACTACTATTTCTAATGCTGCTACTACTACTGCCACTACTACTGCTACTGCAGCTACTACTACTGCTACTACTACTACTTCTAATACTGCTACTACTTCTACTGCTACTACTACTACTTCTACTACTACTGCTACTACTACCTCTAATACTACTACTACTACTACTACTACTGTTACTACTGCTAATAGTACTACTACTGCTACTTCTACTACTACTACTACTTCTAATACTACTACTTCTAACACTGCTACTACTACAACTATTACTTCAGCTAAGTACTGCTTCAAACACCAGATCGAAATACTCAAAATGTACAAACATTTAAACTCTTGGTAATGAAATTCAACTGTCTTCAGCCCTCTCTTGTTGAAGCAAGCACACAAATTTTCTTCAGAAAATGTAACCTTTTCTAGTGTTATTCTTCTTACTTATTATTATTCAACAACTTCTTTTTATTCTTCCAGACACTTTTTTAAACTTTAATGCGGCTTGAACCGTTTGAGCTATCGATGCGGTTCCAACTCTCAAACGTTCAGCATGTTCGGGAATAGCGTGCTTCTATTTTTATAAGCATTCCGATGTTTACTTTTTCCGCTATTTACATTTAAACGGGAATTTTTTCCCCAATAGAAATGAATTGCGGAATGTTCAGCTCACTAGAGTGCATGATGTCATCCCCACTCTAGCCGCTCTTCAGACTTCAGATGTTGTGATTTTGTACTAAATATTCAAATTTCTTAAACTGTTGTTATTCCCACAACTTTCACACTATATACACGTTACACATCAAACTGTTCAGCTACTCCTTCTGCCACTCACAATGTAAATATCAAAGTCATAGTTCAGCTTTTTCAGCTATGATTGTTTGTTCAACACTAGTGCAAAACTGTGTTTTACAGCCCCTTTCTATCTTTTAAACAGCTTTGTCATTTCCACATTCTCAAATTGTCACTATTCCCACAATTTTCATACTACATACATATATTTTACAGCAAACTGTTCAGCTACTCCTTCTGCCACTCACAATGTAAATATCTAAGTAATAGCATTTGTAGTTTTTGAGCTGTGATGGTTTGTTCAACACTAGTGCTTTACAGTAATTTTGCCTACTTTAAACAGCTTTTTCTTTCTGCATATGCAGTATTTAAACTGTAGTAGTTCCCACAAGTTTCACACTACATACATATATTATATATCAAACTGTTCAGCTATTTCTTCTCTCTCACACAATATAAATATCTAAGTGATGGGATTTGTAGTTTTTGAGCTATGATGGTTTGTTCAACACTAGTGCTGTACAGTTTTTGGCTCCTATGAGCAGATTTTTTCTGCTTACACATATTTGAACTATCACAATGTCCACAACTTTAAGACTACATGCATATATTACACATTAAAATGTTCAGCCAGTCCTACTCTTTTTCACAATGTAAATATCTAAGTGCTGGGATTTGTAGTTTTTTAGTTAGGTACGTTTGTTCAACATTAGTGCTCCAATTCAACTTTTTCCACTTCATTTTACTACAGTTCAACTTCTTCAACTTTCTTTCAACTGTAATAATTCCCACAAATTTGAACAGTTCATTCACATATTACACATCAAACTGTTCAGCTGTTCCTGCTTTAACTTATGTGTAAATATCTAAGTGATAGCATTTGTAGTTTTTGAGTTAGGGACGTTTGTTCAACACTAGTGCTTTACAGTCATTTTGCCTACTTTAAATAGCTTTTTCTTCTTGCATATTCAGTATTTGAACTGTAGTAGTTTCCACTATTTTCACACTACATACATATATTATATATATAACTGTTCAGCTACTTCTTCTGTCACTGACAATGTAAATATCTAAGTGGTAGCATTTGTAGCTTTTGAGCTATGATGGTTTGTTCAACATTAGTTATTATTAGCTGTACTGTTTTTGGCTCTTATGAACAGATTTTTCCTGTTTACACATATTTGAACTGTCACAGTTTCCAGAATTTTAGCACTATGTGCATATATTACACATTAAAATGTTCAGCCAGTTCTGCTCTTTCTCACAATCTAAATGGTGGGATTTGTAGTTTTTGAATTATGAACGTTTGAGCTCCACTTGCGCCTCTGCTGCTCTCCTAATGCAGCTTTCCTAATGCTGCTGGCACTTCTCCATTTTCATACACACGTGTCTCTCTCTCTCTCTGTTAATACTGCTACTACTGCTACTTCTACTTCTAATACTACTACTACTGCTTCTAATACTGCTACTATTACTACTGCTACTACTTCTAATACTACTACTACTAATACTGCTACTATTACTACTGCTACTACTTCTAATACTACTACTAGCCTACTTCTAATACTGCTAATATTACTACTGCTACTACTTCTAATACTACTACTACTAATACTGCTACTATTACTACTGCTACTACTTCTAATACTACTACTAGCCTACTTCTAATACTGCTACTACTTCTAATGCTGCTACTATTACTACTGCTACTACTTCTAATACTACTACTATTACTACTGCTACTACTTCTAATACTACTACTACTTCTAATACTGCTACTATTACAACTGCTACTACTTCTAATACTAGGTTACTACTAGGTTACTACTAGCCTACTTCTAATACTGCTACTACTTCGAATGCTGCTACTATTACTACTGCTACTACTTCTAATACTACTACTACTTCTAATACTGCTACTATTACAACTGCTACTACTTCTAACACTACTACTACTAATACTGTTACTACTACTGCTACTAGCACTACTACTACTGTTACTACTACTACTATTTCTAATGCTGCTACTACTACTGCCACTACTACTGCTACTGCAGCTACTACTACTGCTACTACTACTACTTCTAATACTGCTACTACTTCTACTGCTACTACTTCTACTACTACTGCTACTACCTCTACTACTACTACTACTGCTACTGCTATCACTACTACTGCTAATAGTACTACTACTGCTACTCCTACTACTACTAGTAGTTCTAATACTGCTACTTCTAACACTGCTACTACTACAACTTTTACTTCAGCAAAGTACTGCTTCAAACACCAGATCGAAATACTCAAAATGTACAGACATTTAAACTCTTTGTAATGAAATTCAACTGTCTTCAGCCTTCTCTTGCTGAAGCAAGCACACACATTTTCTTCAGAAAATTTAACCTTTTCTAGTTTAGTTTAACTAGCCAAAAATACACCGATTACGCAGTAACTAATTCATACGAAACTAATTTGTTAACGCTATGTTAGCGTTACATCTTCTAGTTAGTGTTAATCCTTGTAGGATTGCCCGCGCACGCAAACGTAACGTTAGCCACGGATAACTAGTCAAGCTAACATTAGCTAGTTTAGCCAACTCCCCACACATGCAGTCTTTGCTATTTTACTGGAATTTATGGACGTTACAAAGAATACAACACAATCACCCCTCCACATTAACAACATTAACGTTACCTCTTGCCGACATTGTCTAGTTTGACGTTAGCTAGTTAGCGTTAATTAGCTTAATGTTGCTCGCACATTTAAGCTAGCCATCAACTCGGTCATGTTAGCCCTTTGGAATTCGGTATTTTAAGATTCAAAACCAGCTGGAGTGTATGGTGAACAACAATATAAAGTTATTCTAAAATGCTGCTTCTGTTGAAATGCCAAATAATTGGTTTAATAGGTGATTAGGAGAAACTTACCCCAGTCTTTCGATGAGAAGAAAATGGCGCTGTGAAAATTCTTGTCGGTTTGAAACGAGAAGGAGGTGGGCGGGGCTTTCCAGAGTACTTCTTACACCATGTATTTTAACTACGAAAATTTTCACCAACACTGTGGGGCATCTTAGTCAAGCTGTTGTTGTAATAACTCTGAAAGAGTCCATGTACTTTGACACTGCATATTTTACATTGGGGAATTTACTGTGTAACACCTGCCTGTAGTAAACTCAGCCAATCAGAAGTCATGTAAAACTACACTGTAGTCATGGCCGGATTAACCATATGGGCAACTGGGCGAGTGCCCAGGGGCACCAAGACTCCTGGGGCACCAAGCAACCGATGTTATTTTTATTTTTATTTTTTTAATAATTAAAAAAATAAAATAAATTTAATTGCAATAATACAGTAGGCCTACATAAGTTTGGGACAACAGTGACCAAAAAATCACTCACGTTAACTTCTTGTCCCACAATGTGTCTCAGTGACTGCCCATGGTGCCTGCGGCTGCGGCGGGTGGGGGTAGGTGGGAGTCAGCTCAGCCAATCAGCAGCCATGTAACACTCAAATGTAGTCAGCTCAGCCAATCAGCAGTCATGTAAAACTACACTATAGTAATCTCAGCCAATCAGCAGCCATGTAACAGTCAAATGTAGTCAGCTCAGCCAATCAGAAGACATGCAACACTAGACTGTAGTCAGCTCAGACAGTCAGCAGCCATGTAACACTAGACTGTAGCCAGCTCAGCCAATCAGAAGTCATGTACCACTAGCCTGTAATCAGCTCAGCCAATCAGCAGCCATGTAACACTCAAATGTAGTCAGCCCAGCCTATCAGAAGTCATGTAACATCAGCCTGTAGTCAGCTCAGCCAATCAGCAGTCATGAAAAACTACACTGTAGTCAGCTCAGCCAATCAGCAGCCATGAAAAACTACACTGTAGCCAGCTCAGCCAATCAGAAGTCATGTACCACTAGCCTGTAATCAGCTCAGCCAATCAGCAGCCATGTAACACTAGACTGTAGTAAGCTCAGCCAATCAGCAGCCATGTAACACTCAAATGTAGTCAGCCCAGCCTATCAGAAGTCATGTAACACCAGCCTGTAGTCAGCTCAGCCAATCAGCAGTCATGAAAAACTACACTGTAGTCAGCTCAGCCATTCAGCAGCCATATAACACTCAAATGTAGTCAGCTCAGCCAATGAGCAGCCATGTAACACTAACCTGCAGTCAGCACAGCCAGTCAGAAGTCAGGTAACACTAACCTGTTGTCAGCTCAGCCAATCAGCAGCTGTGTAACACTAGCCTGTAGTCAGCTCAGCCAATCAGAAGTCATGTAACACTCAAATTTAGTGAGCTCAGCCAATCAGCAGTCATGTAACACCATACTGTAGTCAGCCCAGCCATTCAGCAGCCATGTAACACTCAAATATAGTCAGCTCAGCCAATCAGAAGTCATGTAACACTAGCCTGTAGTAAGCTCAGCTAATCAGCGATATTGTAACACTAGCCTGTCATCAGCACAGCCAATCAGAAGTAATGTAACACTCGCCTGTCCTCAGCTCAGCCAATCAGAAGTCATATAAGACTAGCCTGTAGTAAGTTCAATCAATCAGATCGCTCCTTTCCTCCTGCTGTGGTCCAATCAGATCCCTCCTTTCCTCTTGCTGTGGTCCAATCAGATCCCTCCTTTTATGCCACGGTCCAATCAGAGCTCTCCTTTCATCTTGCTGTGGTCCAATCAGATCGCTCCTTTCCTCCTGCTGTGGTCCAATCAGATCCCTCCTTTTATGCCACGGTCCAATCAGATCGCTCCTTTCCTCCTGCTGTGGTCCAATCAGATCCCTCCTTTCCTCTTGCTGTGGTCCAATCAGATCCCTCCTTTTATGCCACGGTCCAATCAGAGCTCTCCTTTCATCTTGCTGTGGTCCAATCAGATCGCTCCTTTCCTCCTGCTGTGGTCCAATCAGATCCCTCCTTTTATGCCACGGTCCAATCAGAGCTCTCCTTTCCTCTTGCTGTCGTCCAATCAGATCGCTCCTTTTCTCCTGCTGTTGTCCAATCAGAGCTCTCCTTTCATCTTGCTGTGGTCCAATCAGATCGCTCCTTTCCTCCTGCTGTGGTCCAATCGGATCCCTCCTTTCCTCTTGCTGTGGTCCAATCAGATCCCTCCTTTTATCCCACGGTCCAATCAGAGCTCTCCTTTCATCTTGCTGTGGTCCAATCAGATCGCTCCTTTCCTCCTGCTGTGGTCCAATCAGATCCCTCCTTTCCTCTTGCTGTGGTCCAATCAGATCCCTCCTTTTATGCCACTGTCCAATCAGAGCTCTCCTTTCATCTTGCTGTGGTCCAATCAGATCGCTCCTTTCCTCCTGCTGTGGTCCAATCAGATCCCTCCTTTCCTCTTGCTGTGGTCCAATCAGATCCCTCCTTTTATGCCACGGTCCAATCAGAGCTCTCCTTTCATCTTGCTGTGGTCCAATCAGATCGCTCCTTTCCTCCTGCTGTGGTCCAATCAGATCCCTCCTTTTATGCCACGGTCCAATCAGAGCTCTCCTTTCATCTTGCTGTCGTCCAATCAGATCGCTCTTTTTCTCCTGCTGTGGTCCAATCAGAGCTCTCCTTTCATCTTGCTGTCGTCCAATCAGATCGCTCCTTTCCTCCTGCTGTGGTCCAATCAGATCCCTCCTTTCCTCTTGCTGTGGTCCAATCAGATCCCTCCTTTTATGCCACGGTCCAATCAGAGCTCTCCTTTCATCTTGCTGTGGTCCAATCAGATCGCTCCTTTCCTCCTGCTGTGTTCCAATCAGATCCCTCCTTTCCTCTTGCTGTGGTCCAATCAGATCCCTCCTTTTATGCCACGGTCCAATCAGAGCTCTCCTTTCATCTTGCTGTGGTCCAATCAGATCGCTCCTTTCCTCCTGCTGTGGTCCAATCAGATCCCTCCTTTTATTCCACGGTCCAATCAGAGCTCTCCTTTCATCTTGCTGTCGTCCAATTAGATCGCTCCTTTTCTCCTGCTGTGGTCCAATCAGAACTCTCCTTTCATCTTGCTGTGGTCCAATCAGATCGCTCCTTTCTTCCTACTGTGGTCCAATCAGATCCCTCCTTTCCACTTGCTGTGGTCCAATCAGATCCCTCCTTTTATGCCACGGTCCAATCAGAGTTCTCCTTTCATCTTGCTGTCGTCCAATCAGATCGCTCCTTTCCTCGTGCTGTGGTCCAATCAGATCCCTCCTTTCCTCTTGCTGTGGTCCAATCAGATCCCTCCTTTTATGCCACGGTCCAATCAGAGCTCTCCTTTCATCTTGCTGTGGTCCAATCAGATCGCTCCTTTCCTCCTGCTGTGGTCCAATCAGATCCCTCCTTTTATGCCACGGTCCAATCAGAGCTCTCCTTTCATCTTGCTGTCGTCCAATCAGATCGCTCCTTTTCTCCTGCTGTGGTCCAATCAGAGCTCTCCTTTCATCTTGCTGTGGTCCAATCAGATCGCTCCTTTCCTCCTGCTGTGGTCCAATCAGATCCCTCCTTTCCTCTTGCTGTGGTCCAATCAGATCCCTCCTTTTCTGCCACGGTCCACTCAGAGCTCTCCTTTCATCCTGCTGTGGTCCAATCAGATCCCTCCTTTTATGCCACGGTCCAATCAGAGCTCTCCTTTCATCTTGCTGTCGTCCAATCAGATCGCTCCTTTTCTCCTGCTGTGGTCCAATCAGAGCTCTCCTTTCATCTTGCTGTGGTCCAATCAGATCGCTCCTTTCCTCCTGCTGTGGTCCAATCAGATCCCTCCTTTTATGCCACGGTCCAATCAGAGCTCTTCTTTCTTCTTGCTGTCGTCCAATTAGATCGCTCCTTTTCTCCTGCAGTGGTCCAATCAGAGCTCTCCTTTCATCTTGCTGTGGTCCAATCAGATCGCTCCTTTCCTCCTGCTGTGGTCCAATCAGATCCCTCCTTTTATGCCACGGTCCAATCAGAGCTCTTCTTTCTTCTTGCTGTCGTCCAATTAGATCGCTCCTTTTCTCCTGCTGTGGTCCAATCAGAGCTCTCCTTTCATCTTGCTGTGGTCCAATCAGATCGCTCCTTTCCTCCTGCTGTGGTCCAATCAGATCCCTCCTTTCCTCTTGCTGTGGTCCAATCAGATCCCTCCTTTTATCCCACGGTCCAATCAGAGCTCTCCTTTCATCTTGCTGTCGTTCAATCAGATCGCTCCTTTCCTCCTGCTGTGGTCCAATCAGATCCCTCCTTTCCTCTTGCTGTGGTCCAATCAGATCCCTCCTTTTATGCCACGGTCCAATCAGAGCTCTCCTTTCATCTTGCTGTGGTCCAATCAGATCGCTCCTTTCCTCCTGCTGTGGTCCAATCAGATCCCTCCTTTCCTCTTGCTGTGGTCCAATCAGATCCCTCCTTTTATGCCACGGTCCAATCAGAGCTCTCCTTTCATCTTGCTGTGGTCCAATCAGATCGCTCCTTTCCTCCTGCTGTGGTCCAATCAGATCCCTCCTTTCCTCTTGCTGTGGTCCAATCAGATCCCTCCTTTTATGCCACGGTCCAATCAGAGCTCTCCTTTCATCTTGCTGTCATCCAATCAGATCGCTCCTTTTCTCCTGCTGTGGTCCAATCAGAGCTCTCCTTTCATCTTGCTGTCGTCCAATCAGATCGCTCCTTTCCTCCTGCTGTGGTCCAATCAGATCCCTCCTTTCCTCTTGCTGTGGTCCAATCAGATCCCTCCTTTTCTGCCACGGTCCACTCAGAGCTCTCCTTTCATCCTGCTGTGGTCCAATCAGATCCCTCCTTTTATGCCACGGTCCAATCAGAGCTCTCCTTTCATCTTGCTGTCGTCCAATCAGATCGCTCCTTTTCTCCTGCTGTGGTCCAATCAGAGCTCTCCTTTCATCTTGCTGTGGTCCAATCAGATCGCTCCTTTCCTCCTGCTGTGGTCCAATCAGATCCCTCCTTTTATGCCACGGTCCAATCAGAGCTCTTCTTTCTTCTTGCTGTCGTCCAATTAGATCGCTCCTTTTCTCCTGCAGTGGTCCAATCAGAGCTCTCCTTTCATCTTGCTGTGGTCCAATCAGATCGCTCCTTTCCTCCTGCTGTGGTCCAATCAGATCCCTCCTTTTATGCCACGGTCCAATCAGAGCTCTTCTTTCTTCTTGCTGTCGTCCAATTAGATCGCTCCTTTTCTCCTGCTGTGGTCCAATCAGAGCTCTCCTTTCATCTTGCTGTGGTCCAATCAGATCGCTCCTTTCCTCCTGCTGTGGTCCAATCAGATCCCTCCTTTCCTCTTGCTGTGGTCCAATCAGATCCCTCCTTTTATCCCACGGTCCAATCAGAGCTCTCCTTTCATCTTGCTGTCGTTCAATCAGATCGCTCCTTTCCTCCTGCTGTGGTCCAATCAGATCCCTCCTTTCCTCTTGCTGTGGTCCAATCAGATCCCTCCTTTTATGCCACGGTCCAATCAGAGCTCTCCTTTCATCTTGCTGTGGTCCAATCAGATCGCTCCTTTCCTCCTGCTGTGGTCCAATCAGATCCCTCCTTTCCTCTTGCTGTGGTCCAATCAGATCCCTCCTTTTATGCCACGGTCCAATCAGAGCTCTCCTTTCATCTTGCTGTAGTCCAATCAGATCGCTCCTTTCCTCCTGCTGTGGTCCAATCAGATCCCTCCTTTCCTCTTGCTGTGGTCCAATCAGATCCCTCCTTTTATGCCACGGTCCAATCAGAGCTCTCCTTTCATCTTGCTGTGGTCCAATCAGATCGCTCCTTTCCTCCTGCTGTGGTCCAATCAGATCCCTCCTTTTATGCCACGGTCCAATCAGAGCTCTCCTTTCATCTTGCTGTCGTCCAATCAGATCGCTCCTTTCATCTTGCTGTGGTCCAATCAGATCGCTCCTTTCCTCCTGCTGTGGTCCAATCAGATCCCTCCTTTTATGCCACGGTCCAATCAGAGCTCTCCTTTCATCTTGCTGTCGTCCAATCAGATCGCTCCTTTTCTCCTGCTGTGGTCCAATCAGAGCTCTCCTTTCATCTTGCTGTCGTCCAATCAGATCGCTCCTTTCCTCCTGCTGTGGTCCAATCAGATCCCTCCTTTCCTCTTGCTGTGGTCCAATCAGATCCCTCCTTTTATGCCACGGTCCAATCAGAACTCTCCTTTCATCTTGCTGTGGTCCAATCAGATCGCTCCTTTCCTCCTGCTGTATTCCAATCAGATCCCTCCTTTCCTCTTGCTGTGGTCCAATCAGATCCCTCCTTTTATGCCACGGTCCAATCAGAGCTCTCCTTTCATCTTGATCTGGTCCAATCAGATCGCTCCTTTCCTCCTGCTGTGGTCCAATCAGATCCCTCCTTTTATGCCACGGTCCAATCAGAGCTCTCCTTTCATCTTGCTGTCGTCCAATCAGATCGCTCCTTTTCTCCTGCTGTGGTCCAATCAGAGCTCTCCTTTCATCTTCCTGTGGTCCAATCAGATCGCTCCTTTCCTCCTGCTGTGGTCCAATCAAATCCCTCCTTTCCTCCTGCTGTGGTCCAATCAGATCCCTCCTTTTATGCCACGGTCCAATCAGAGCTCTCCTTTCATCTTGCTGTCGTCCAATCAGATCGATCCTTTTCTCCTGCTGTGGTCCAATCAGAGCTCTCCTTTCATCTTGCTGTGGTCCAATCAGATCGCTCCTTTCCTCCTGCTGTGGTCCAATCAGATCCCTCCTTTTATGCCACGGTCCAATCAGAGCTCTCCTTTCATCTTGCTGTCGTCCAATCAGATCGCTCCTTTTCTCCTGCTGTGGTCCAATCAGAGCTCTCCTTTCATCTTGCTGTGGTCCAATCAGATCGCTCCTTTCCTCTTGCTGTGGTTCAATCAGATCCCTCCTTTCCTCTTGCTGTGGTCCAATCAGATCCCTCCTTTTATCCCACGGTCCAATCAGAGCTCTCCTTTCATCTTGCTGTCGTCCAATCAGATCTCTCCTTTCCTCCTGCTCTGGTCCAATCAGATCCCTCCTTTCCTCTTGCTGTGGTCCAATCAGATCCCTCCTTTTATGCCACGGTCCAATCAGAGCTCTCCTTTCATCTTGCTGTCGTCCAATCAGATCGCTCATTTCCTCCTGCTGTGGTCCAATCAGATCCCTCCTTTCCTCTTGCTGTGGTCCAATCAGATCCCTCCTTTTATGCCACGGTCCAATCAGAGCTCTCCTTTCATCTTGCTGTGGTCCAATCAGATCGCTCCTTTCCTCCTGCTGTGGTCCAATCAGATCCCTCCTTTTATGCCATGGTCCAATCAGAGCTCTCCTTTCATCTTGCTGTCGTCCAATCAGATCGCTCCTTTTCTCCTGCTGTGGTCCAATCAGAGCTCTCCTTTCATCTTGCTGTGGTCCAATCAGATCGCTCCTTTCCTCCTGCTGTGGTCCAATCAGATCCCTCCTTTCCTCTTGCTGTGGTCCAATCAGATCCCTCCTTTTATGCCACGGTCCAATCAGAGCTCTCCTTTCATCTTGCTGTGGTCCAATCAGATCGCTCCTTTCCTCCTGCTGTGGTCCAATCCGATCCCTCCTTTCCTCTTGCTGTTGTCCAATCAGATCCCTCCTTTTATGCCACGGTCCAATCAGAGCTCTCCTTTCATCTTGCTGTGGTCCAATCAGATCGCTCCTTTCCTCCTGCTGTGGTCCAATCAGATCCCTCCTTTCCTCTTGCTGTGGTCCAATCAGATCCCTCCTTTTATGCCACGGTCCAATCAGAGCTCTCCTTTCATCTTGCTGTGGTCCAATCAGATCGCTCCTTTCCTCCTGCTGTGGTCCAATCAGATCCCTCCTTTTATGCCACGGTCCAATCAGATCGCTCCTTTCCTCCTGCTGTGGTCCAATCAGATCCCTCCTTTCCTCTTGCTGTGGTCCAATCAGATCCCTCCTTTTATGCCACGGTCCAATCAGAGCTCTCCTTTCATCTTGCTGTGGTCCAATCAGATCGCTCCTTTCCTCCTGCTGTGGTCCAATCAGATCCCTCCTTTTATGCCACGGTCCAATCAGAGCTCTCCTTTCCTCTTGCTGTCGTCCAATCAGATCGCTCCTTTTCTCCTGCTGTTGTCCAATCAGAGCTCTCCTTTCATCTTGCTGTGGTCCAATCAGATCGCTCCTTTCCTCCTGCTGTGGTCCAATCAGATCCCTCCTTTCCTCTTGTTGTGGTCCAATCAGATCCCTCCTTTTATCCCACGGTCCAATCAGAGCTCTCCTTTCATCTTGCTGTCGTCCAATCAGATCGCTCTTTTTCTCCTGCTGTGGTCCAATCAGAGCTCTCCTTTCATCTTGCTGTCGTCCAATCAGATCACTCCTTTCCTCCTGCTGTGGTCCAATCAGATCCCTCCTTTCCTCTTGCTGTGGTCCAATCAGATCCCTCCTTTTATGCCACGGTCCAATCAGAGCTCTCCTTTCATCTTGCTGTCGTCCAATCAGATCGCTCCTTTCCTCGTGCTGTGGTCCAATCAGATCCCTCCTTTCCTCTTGCTGTGGTCCAATCAGATCCCTCCTTTTATGCCACGGTCCAATCAGAGCTCTCCTTTCATCTTGCTGTGGTCCAATCAGATCGCTCCTTTCCTCCTGCTGTGGTCCAATCAGATCCCTCCTTTTATGCCACGGTCCAATCAGAGCTCTCCTTTCATCTTGCTGTCGTCCAATCAGATCGCTCCTTTTCTCCTGCTGTGGTCCAATCAGAGCTCTCCTTTCATCTTGCTGTGGTCCAATCAGATCGCTCCTTTCCTCCTGCTGTGGTCCAATCAGATCCCTCCTTTCCTCTTGCTGTGGTCCAATCAGATCCCTCCTTTTATCCCACGGTCCAATCAGAGCTCTCCTTTCATCTTGCTGTGGTCCAATCAGATCGCTCCTTTCCTCTTGCTGTGGTCCAATCAGATCCCTCCTTTCCTCTTGCTGTGGTCCAATCAGATCCCTCCTTTTATGCCACGGTCCAATCAGAGCTCTCCTTTCATCTTGCTGTGGTCCAATCAGATCGCTCCTTTCCTCCTGCTGTGGTCCAATCAGATCCCTCCTTTTATGCCACGGTCCAATCAGAGCTCTCCTTTCATCTTGCTGTCATCCAATCAGATCGCTCCTTTTCTCCTGCTGTGGTCCAATCAGAGCTCTCCTTTCATCTTGCTGTCGTCCAATCAGATCGCTCCTTTCCTCCTGCTGTGGTCCAATCAGATTCCTCCTTTCCTCTTGCTGTGGTCCAATCAGATCCCTCCTTTTATGCCACAGTCCAATCAGAGCTCTCCTTTCATCTTGCTGTGGTCCAATCAGATCGCTCCTTTCCTCCTGCTGTGGTCCAATCAGATCCCTCCTTTCCTCTTGCTGTGGTCCAATCAGATCCCTCCTTTTATGCCACGGTCCAATCAGAGCTCTCCTTTCATCTTGCTGTGGTCCAATCAGATCGCTCCTTTCCTCCTGCTGTGGTCCAATCAAATCCCTCCTTTTATGCCACGGTCCAATCAGAGCTCTCCTTTCATCTTGCTGTCGTCCAATCAGATCGCTCCTTTTCTCCTGCTGTGGTCCAATCAGAGCTCTCCTTTCATCTTCCTGTGGTCCAATCAGATCGCTCCTTTCCTCCTGCTGTGGTCCAATCAAATCCCTCCTTTCCTCCTGCTGTGGTCCAATCAGATCCCTCCTTTTATGCCACGGTCCAATCAGAGCTCTCCTTTCATCTTGCTGTCGTCCAATCAGATCGCTCCTTTTCTCCTGCTGTGGTCCAATCAGAGCTCTCCTTTCATCTTGCTGTGTTCCAATCAGATCCCTCCTTTCCTCTTGCTGTGGTCCAATCAGATCGCTCCTTTCCTCCTGCTGTGGTCCAATCAAATCCCTCCTTTTATGCCACGGTCCAATCAGAGCTCTCCTTTCATCTTGCTGTCGTCCAATCAGATCGCTCCTTTTCTCCTGCTGTGGTCCAATCAGAGCTCTCCTTTCATCTTCCTGTGGTCCAATCAGATCGCTCCTTTCCTCCTGCTGTGGTCCAATCAAATCCCTCCTTTCCTCCTGCTGTGGTCCAATCAGATCCCTCCTTTTATGCCACGGTCCAATCAGAGCTCTCCTTTCATCTTGCTGTGGTCCAATCAGATCGCTCCTTTCCTCCTGCTGTGGTCCAATCAGATCCCTCCTTTTATGCCACGGTCCAATCAGATCGCTCCTTTCCTCCTGCTGTGGTCCAATCAGATCCCTCCTTTCCTCTTGCTGTGGTCCAATCAGATCCCTCCTTTTATGCCACGGTCCAATCAGAACTCTCCTTTCATCTTGCTGTCGTCCAATCAGAGCTCTCCTTTTCTCCTGCTGTGGTCCAATCAGATCGCTCCTTTCCTCCTGCTGTGGTCCAATCAGATCCCTCCTTTCCTCTTGCTGTGGTCCAATCAGATCCCTCCTTTTATGCCACGGTCCAATCAGAGCTCTCCTTTCATCTTGCTGTCGGCCAATCAGATCGCTCCTTTTCTCCTGCTGTGGTCCAATCAGATCCCTCCTTTCCTCTTGCTGTGGTCCAATCAGATCCCTCCTTTTATGCCACGGTCCAATCAGAGCTCTCCTTTCATCTTGCTGTGGTCCAATCAGATCGCTCCTTTCCTCCTGCTGTGGTCCAATCAGATCCCTCCTTTTATGCCACGGTCCAATCCGATCGCTCCTTTCCTCCTGCTGTGGTCCAATCAGATCCCTCCTTTCCTCTTGCTGTGGTCCAATCAGATCCCTTTTTTTATGCCACGGTCCAATCAGAGCTCTCCTTTCATCTTGCTGTCGTCCAATCAGATCGCTCCTTTCCTCGTGCTGTGGTCCAATCAGATCTCTCCTTTCCTCTTGCTGTGGTCCAATCAGATCCCTCCTTTTATGCCACGGTCCAATCAGAGCTCTCCTTTCATCTTGCTGTGGTCCAATCAGATCGCTCCTTTCCTCCTGCTGTGGTCCAATCAGATCCCTCCTTTTATGCCACGGTCCAATCAGAGCTCTCCTTTCATCTTGCTGTCGTCCAATCAGATCGCTCCTTTTCTCCTGCTGTGGTCCAATCAGAGCTCTCCTTTCATCTTGCTGTGGTCCAATCAGATCGCTCCTTTCCTCCTGCTGTGGTCCAATCAGATCCCTCCTTTCCTCTTGCTGTGGTCCAATCAGATCCCTCCTTTTATCCCACGGTCCAATCAGAGCTCTCCTTTCATCTTGCTGTGGTCCAATCAGATCGCTCCTTTCCTCCTGCTGTGGTCCAATCAGATCCCTCCTTTCCTCTTGCTGTGGTCCAATCAGATCCCTCCTTTTATGCCACGGTCCAATCAGAGCTCTCCTTTCATCTTGCTGTGGTCCAATCAGATCGCTCCTTTCCTCCTGCTGTGGTCCAATCAGATCCCTCCTTTTATGCCACGGTCCAATCAGAGCTCTCCTTTCATCTTGCTGTCATCCAATCAGATCGCTCCTTTTCTCCTGCTGTGGTCCAATCAGAGCTCTCCTTTCATCTTGCTGTCGTCCAATCAGATCGCTCCTTTCCTCCTGCTGTGGTCCAATCAGATTCCTCCTTTCCTCTTGCTGTGGTCCAATCAGATCCCTCCTTTTATGCCACAGTCCAATCAGAGCTCTCCTTTCATCTTGCTGTGGTCCAATCAGATCGCACCTTTCCTCCTGCTGTGGTCCAATCAGATCCCTCCTTTCCTCTTGCTGTGGTCCAATCAGATCCCTCCTTTTATGCCACGGTCCAATCAGAGCTCTCCTTTCATCTTGCTGTGGTCCAATCAGATCGCTCCTTTCCTCCTGCTGTGGTCCAATCAAATCCCTCCTTTCTTGCTGTGGTCCAATCAGAGCTCTCCTTTCATCTTGCTGTCGTCCAATCAGATCGCTCCTTTTCTCCTGCTGTGGTCCAATCAGAGCTCTCCTTTCATCTTCCTGTGGTCCAATCAGATCGCTCCTTTCCTCCTGCTGTGGTCCAATCAAATCCCTCCTTTCCACCTGCTGTGGTCCAATCAGATCCCTCCTTTTATGCCACGGTCCAATCAGAGCTCTCCTTTCATCTTGCTGTCGTCCAATCAGATCGCTCCTTTTCTCCTGCTGTGGTCCAATCAGAGCTCTCCTTTCATCTTGCTGTGTTCCAATCAGATCGCTCCTTTCCTCCTGCTGTGGTCCAATCAGATCCCTTCTTTTATGCCACGGTCCAATCAGAGCTCTCCTTTCATCTTGCTGTCGTCCAATCAGATCGCTCCTTTTCTCCTGCTGTGGTCCAATCAGAGCTCTCCTTTCATCTTCCTGTGGTCCAATCAGATCGCTCCTTTCCTCTTGCTGTGGTCCAATCACATCCCTCCTTTCCTCCTGCTGTGGTCCAATCAGATCCCTCCTTTTATCCCACGGTCCAATCAGAGCTCTCCTTTCATCTTGCTGTCGTCCAATCAGATCTCTCCTTTCCTCCTGCTCTGGTCCAATCAGATCCCTCCTTTCCTCTTGCTGTGGTCCAATCAGATCCCTCCTTTTATGCCACGGTCCAATCAGAGCTCTCCTTTCATCTTGCTGTCGTCCAATCAGATCGCTCATTTCCTCCTGCTGTGGTCCAATCAGATCCCTCCTTTCCTCTTGCTGTGGTCCAATCAGATCCCTCATTTTATGCCACGGTCCAATCAGAGCTCTCCTTTCATCTTGCTGTGGTCCAATCAGATCGCTCCTTTCCTCCTGCTGTGGTCCAATCAGATCCCTCCTTTTATGCCACGGTCCAATCAGAGCTCTCCTTTCATCTTGCTGTCGTCCAATCAGATCGCTCCTTTTCTCCTGCTGTGGTCCAATCAGAGCTCTCCTTTCATCTTGCTGTGGTCCAATCAGATCGCTCCTTTCCTCCTGCTGTGGTCCAATCAGATCCCTCCTTTCCTCTTGCTGTGGTCCAATCAGATCCCTCCTTTTATGCCACGGTCCAATCAGAGCTCTCCTTTCAACTTGCTGTGGTCCAATCAGATCGCTCCTTTCCTCCTGCTGTGGTCCAATCAGATCCCTCCTTTCCTCTTGCTGTGGTCCAATCAGATCCCTCCTTTTATGCCACGGTCCAATCAGAGCTCTCCTTTCATCTTGCTGTCGTCCAATCAGATCGCTCCTTTTCTCCTGCTGTGGTCCAATCAGAGCTCTCCTTTCATCTTGCTGTGGTCCAATCAGAGCTCTCCTTTCATCTTGCTGTGGTCCAATCAGATCGCTCCTTTCCTCCTGCTGTGGTCCAATCAGATCCCTCCTTTCCTCTTGCTGTGGTCCAATCAGAGTTCTCCTTTCATCTTGCTGTGGTCCAATCAGATCGCTCCTTTCCTCCTGCTGTGGTCCAATCAGATCCCTCCTTTCCTCTTGCTGTGGTCCAATCAGATCACTCCTTTTATGCCACGGTCCAATCAGAGCTCTCCTTTCATCTTGCTGTGGTCCAATCAGATCGCTCCTTTCCTCCTGCTGTGGTCCAATCAGATCCCTCCTTTTATGCCACGGTCCAATCAGAGCTCTCCTTTCATCTTGCTGTGGTCCAATCAGATCGCTCCTTTCCTCCTGCTGTGGTCCAATCAGATACCTCCTTATATGCCACGGTCCAATCAGAGCTCTCCTTTCATCTTGCTGTCGTCCAATCAGATCGCTCCTTTTTTCCTGCTGTGGTCCAATCAGAGCTCTCCTTTCATCTTGCTGTGGTCCAATCAGAGCTCTCCTTTCATCTTGCTGTGGTCCAATCAGATCGCTCCTTTCCTCCTGCTGTGGTCCAATCAGAGCTCTCCTTTCATCTTGCTGTCGTCCAATCAGATCGCTCCTTTCCTCCTGCTGTGGTCCAATCAGATCCCTCCTTTCCTCTTGCTGTGGTCCAATCAGATCCCTCCTTTTATGCCACGGTCCACTCAGAGCTCTCCTTTCATCTTGCTGTGGTCCAATCAGATCGCTCCTTTCCTCCTGCTGTGGTCCAATCAGATCCCTCCTTTTATGCCACGGTCCAATCAGAGCTCTCTTTTCATCTTGCTGTCGTCCAATCAGATCGCTCCTTTTCTCCTGCTGTGGTCCAATCAGAGCTCTCCTTTCATCTTGCTGTGGTCCAATCAGATCGCTCCTTTCCTCCTGCTGTGGTCCAATCAGATCCCTCCTTTTATGCCACGGTCCAATCAGAGCTCTCCTTTCATCTTGCTGTCGTCCAATCAGATCGCTCCTTTTCTCCTGCTGTGGTCCAATCAGAGGTCTCCTTTCATCTTGCTGTGGTCCAATCAGATCGCTCCTTTACTCCTGCTGTGGTCCAATCAAATCCCTCCTTTCCTCCTGCTGTGGTCCAATCAGATACCTCCTTTTATGCCACGGTCCAATCAGAGCTCTCCTTTCATCTTGCTGTCGTCCAATCAGATCGCTCCTTTTCTCCTGCTGTGGTCCAATCAGAGCTCTCCTTTCATCTTGCTGTGGTCCAATCAGAGCTCTCCTTTCATCTTGCTGTGGTCCAATCAGATCGCTCCTTTCCTCCTGCTGTGGTCCAATCAGATCCCTCCTTTCCTCTTGCTGTGGTCCAATCAGATCCCTCCTTTTATGCCACGGTCCAATCAGAGCTCTCCTTTCATCTTGCTGTGGTCCAAACAGATCGCTCCTTTCCTCCTGCTGTGGTCCAATCAGATCCCTCCTTTTATGCCACGGTCCAATCAGAGCTCTCCTTTCATCTTGCTGTGGTCCAATCAGATCGCTCCTTTTATGCCACGGTCCAAACAGAGCTCTCCTTTCATCTTGCTGTCGTCCAATCAGATCGCTCCTTTTCTCCTGCTGTGGTCCAATCAGAGCTCTCCTTTCATCTTGCTGTGGTCCAATCAGAGCTCTCCTTTCATCTTGCTGTGGTCCAATCAGATCGCTCCTTTCCTCCTGCTGTGGTCCAATCAGATCCCTCCTTTCCTCTTGCTGTGGTCCAATCAGATCCCTCCTTTTATGCCACGGTCCAATCAGAGCTCTCCTTTCATCTTGCTGTGGTCCAATCAGATCGCTCCTTTCCTCCTGCTGTGTTCCAATCAGATCCCTCCTTTCCTCTTGCTGTGCTCCAATCAGATCCCTCCTTTTATGCCACGGTCCAATCAGAGCTCTCCTTTCATCTTGCTGTGGTCCAATCAGATCGCTCCTTTCCTCCTGCTGTGGTCCAATCAGATCCCTCCTTTTATGCCACGGTCCAATCAGAGCTCTCCTTTCATCTTGCTGTCGTCCAATCAGATCGCTCCTTTTCTCCTGCTGTTGTCCAATCAGAGGTCTCCTTTCATCTTGCTGTGGTCCAATCAGATCCCTCCTTTTATGCCACGGTCCAATCAGAGCTCTCCTTTCAACTTGCTGTGGTCCAATCAGATCGCTCCTTTCCTCCTGCTGTCGTCCAATCAGATCCCTCCTTTCCTCTTGCTGTGGTCCAATCAGATCCCTCCTTTTATGCCACGGTCCAATCAGAGCTCTCCTTTCATCTTGCTGTCGTCCAATCAGATCGCTCCTTTTCTCCTGCTGTTGTCCAATCAGAGGTCTCCTTTCATCTTGCTGTGGTCCAATCAGATCCCTCCTTTTATGCCACGGTCCAATCAGAGCTCTCCTTTCAACTTGCTGTGGTCCAATCAGATCGCTCCTTTCCTCCTGCTGTGGTCCAATCAGATCCCTCCTTTCCTCTTGCTGTGGTCCAATCAGATCCCTCCTTTTATGCCACGGTCCAATCAGAGCTCTCCTTTCATCTTGCTGTCGGCCAATCAGATCGCTCCTTTTCTCCTGCTGTGGTCCAATCAGAGCTCTCCTTTCATCTTGCAGTGGTCCAATCAGAGCTCTCCTTTCATCTTGCTGTGGTCCAATCAGATCGCTCCTTTCCTCCTGCTGTGGTCCAATCAGATCCCTCCTTTCCTCTTGCTGTGGTCCAATCAGAGTTCTCCTTTCATCTTGCTGTGGTCCAATCAGATCGCTCCTTTCCTCCTGCTGTGGTCCAATCAGATCCCTCCTTTCCTCTTGCTGTGGTCCAATCAGATCCCTCCTTTTATGCCACGGTCCAATCAGAGCTTTCCTTTCATCTTGCTGTGGTCCAATCAGATCGCTCCTTTCCTCCTGCTGTGGTCCAATCAGATCCCTCCTTTTATGCCACGGTCCAATCAGAGCTCTCCTTTCATCTTGCTGTGGTCCAATCAGATCGCTCCTTTCCTCCTGCTGTGGTACAATCAGATACCTCCTTTTATGCCACGGTCCAATCAGAGCTCTCCTTTCATCTTGCTGTCGTCCAATCAGATCGCTCCTTTTCTCCTGCTGTGGTCCAATCAGAGGTCTCCTTTCATCTTGCTGTGGTCCAATCAGATCGCTCCTTTACTTCTGCTGTGGTCCAATCAAATCCCTCCTTTCCTCCTGCTGTGGTCCAATCAGATCCCTCCTTTTATGCCACGGTCCAATCAGAGCTCTCCTTTCATCTTGCTGTCGTCCAATCAGATCGCTCCTTTTCTCCTGCTGTGGTCCAATCAGAGCTCTCCTTTCATCTTGCTGTGGTCCAATCAGAGCTCTCCTTTCATCTTGCTGTGGTCCAATCAGATCGCTCCTTTCCTCCTGCTGTGGTCCAATCAGATCCCTCCTTTCCTCTTGCTGTGGTCCAATCAGATCCCTCCTTTTATGCCACGGTCCAATCAGAGCTCTCCTTTCATCTTGCTGTGGTCCAATCAGATCGCTTTTTTCCTCCTGCTGTGTTCCAATCAGATCCCTCCTTTCCTCTTGCTGTGGTCCAATCAGATCCCTCCTTTTATGCCACGGTCCAATCAGAGCTCTCCTTTCATCTTGCTGTGGTCCAATCAGATCGCTCCTTTCCTCCTGCTGTGGTCCAATCAGATCCCTCCTTTTATGCCACGGTCCAATCAGAGCTCTCCTTTCAACTTGCTGTGGTCCAATCAGATCGCTCCTTTCCTCCTGCTGTGGTCCAATCAGATCCCTCCTTTCTTCTTGCTGTGGTCCAATCAGATCCCTCCTTTTATGCCACTGTCCAATCAGAGCTCTCCTTTCATCTTGCTGTGGTCCAAACAGATCGCTCCTTTCCTCCTGCTGTGGTCCAATCAGATCCCTCCTTTTATGCCACGGTCCAATCAGATCGCTCCTTTCCTCCTGCTGTGGTCCAATCAGATCCCTCCTATTATGCCACGGTCCAATCAGAGCTCTCCTTTCATCTTGCTGTGGTCCAATCAGATTGCTCCTTTCCTCCTGCTGTGGTACAATCAGATCCCTCCTTTTATGACACTGTCCAATCAGAGCTCTCCTTTCATCTTGCTGTGGTCCAATCAGATCGCTCCTTTCCTCCTGCTGTGGTCCAATCAGATCCCTCCTTTTATGCCACGGTCCAATCAGATCGCTCCTTTCCTCCTGCTGTGGTCCAATCAGATCCCTCCTGTCCTCTTGCTGTGGTCCAATCAGATCCCTCCTTTTATGCCACGGTCCAATCAGAGCTCTCCTTTCATCTTGCTGTGGTCCAATCAGATTGCTCCTTTCCTCCTGCTGTGGTCCAATCAGATCCCTCCTTTTATGCCACGGTCCAATCAGAGCTCTCCTTTCATCTTGCTGTCGTCCAATTAGATCGCTCCTTTTCTCCTGCTGTGGTCCAATCAGAGCTCTCCTTTCATCTTGCTGTGGTCCAATCAGATCGCTCCTTTCCTCCTGCTGTGGTCCAATCAGATCCCTCCTTTTATTCCACGGTCCAATCAGAGCTCTCCTTTCATCTTGCTGTCGTCCATTTAGATCGCTCCTTTTCTCCTGCTGTGGTCCAATCAGATCCCTCCTTTTATGCCACGGTCCAATCAGAGCTCTCCTTTCATCTTGCTGTCGTCCAATTAGATCGCTCCTTTTCTCCTGCTGTGGTCCAATCAGAGCTCTCCTTTCATCTTGCTGTGGTCCAATCAGATCGCTCCTTTCCTCCTGCTGTGGTCCAATCAGATCCCTCCTTTTATGCCACGGTCCAATCAGAGCTCTCCTTTCATCTTGCTGTCGTCCAATTAGATCGCTCCTTTTCTCCTGCTGTGGTCCAATCAGAGCTCTCCTTTCATCTTGCTGTGGTCCAATCAGATCGCTCCTTTCCTCCTGCTGTGGTCCAATCAGATCCCTCCTTCCTCTTGCTGTGGTCCAATCAGATCCCTCCTTTTATGCCACGGTACAATCAGAGCTCTCCTTTCATCTTGCTGTGGTCCAATCAGATCGCTCCTTTCCTCCTGCTGTGGTCCAATCAGATCCCTCCTTTCCTCTTGCTGTGGTCCAATCAGATCCCTCCTTTTATGCCACGGTCCAATCAGAGCTCTCCTTTCATCTTGCTGTGGTCCAATCATATCGCTCCTTTCCTCCTGCTGTGGTCCAATCAGATCCCTCCTTTCCTCCTGCTGTGGTCCAATCAGAGCTCTCCTTTCATCTTGCTGTCGTCCAATCAGATCGCTCCTTTTCTCCTGCTGTGGTCCAATCAGAGCTCTCCTTTCATCTTGCTGTTGTCCAATCAGATCGCTCCTTTCCTCCTGCTGTGGTCCAATCAGATCCCTCCTTTCCTCTTGCTGTGGTCCAATCAGATCACTCCTTTTATCCCACGGTCCAATCAGAACTCTCCTTTCATCTTGCTGTCGTCCAATCAGAGCTCTCCTTTTCTCCTGCTGTGGTCCAATCAGATCGCTCCTTTCCTCCTGCTGTGGTCCAATCAGATCCCTCCTTTCCTCTTGCTGTGGTCCAATCAGATCCCTCCTTTTATCCCACGGTCCAATCAGAGCACTCCTTTCATCTTGCTGTCGTCCAATCAGATCGCTCATTTCCTCCTTCTGTGGTCCAATCAGATCCCTCCTTTCCTCTTGCTGTGGTCCAATCAGATCCCTCCTTTTATGCCACAGTCCAATCAGAGCTCTCCTTTCATCTTGCTGTGGTCCAATTAGATCGCTCCTTTCCTCCTGCTGTGGTCCAATCTGATCCCTCCTTTTATGCCACGGTCCAATCAGAGCTCTCCTTTCATCTTGCTGTCGTCCAATCAGATCGCTCCTTTTCTCCTGCTGTGGTCCAATCAGAGCTCTCCTTTCATCTTGCTGTGGTCCAATCAGATCGCTCCTTTCCTCCTGCTGTGGTCCAATCAGATCCCTCCTTTCCTCTTGCTGTGGTCCAATCAGATCCCTCCTTTTATCCCACGGTCCAATCAGAGCTCTCCTTTCATCTTGCTGTGGTCCAATCAGATCGCTCCTTTCCTCCTGCTGTGGTCCAATCAGATCCCTCCTTTCCTCTTGCTGTGGTCCAATCAGACCCCTCCTTTTATCCCACGGTCCAATCAGAGCTCTCCTTTCATCTTGCTGTGGTCCAATCAGATCGCTCCTTTCCTCCTGCTGTGGTCCAATCAGATCCCTCCTTTTATGCCACGGTCCAATCAGAGCTCTCATTTCATCTTGCTGTCGTCCAATCAGATCGCTCCTTTCCTCCTGCTGTGGTCCAATCAGATCCCTCCTTTCCTCTTGCTGTGGTCCAATCAGATCGCTCCTTTCCTCCTGCTGTGGTCCAATCAGATCCCTCCTTTCCTCTTGCTGTGGTCCAATCAGATCCCTCCTTTTATGCCACGGTCCAATCAGAGCTCTCCTTTCATCTTGCTGTGGTCCAATCAGATCGCTCCTTTCCTCCTGCTGTGTTCCAATCAGATCCCTCCTTTCCTCTTGCTGTGGTCCAATCAGATCCCTCCTTTTATGCCACGGTCCAATCAGAGCTCTCCTTTCAACTTGCTGTGGTCCAATCAGATCGCTCCTTTCCTCCTGCTGTGGTCCAATCAGATCCCTCCTTTCCTCTTGCTGTGGTCCAATCAGATCCCTCCTTTTATGCCACTGTCCAATCAGAGCTCTCCTTTCATCTTGCTGTGGTCCAATCAGATCGCTCCTTTCCTCCTGCTGTGGTCCAATCAGATCCCTCCTTTTATGCCACGGTCCAATCAGAGCTCTCCTTTCATCTTGCTGTGGTCCAATCAGATCGCTCCTTTCCTCCTGCTGTGGTCCAATCAGATCCCTCCTTTCCTCTTGCTGTGGTCCAATCAGATCCCTCCTTTTATCCCACGGTCCAATCAGAGCTCTCCTTTCATCTTGCTGTGGTCCAATCAGATCGCTCCTTTCCTCCTGCTGTGGTCCAATCAGATCCCTCCTTTCCTCTTGCTGTGGTCCAATCAGATCCCTCCTTTTATCCCACGATCCAATCAGAGCTCTCCTTTCATCTTGCTGTCGTCCAATCAGATCGCTCCTTTCCTCCTGCTGTGGTCCAATCAGATCACTTCAGAAAATGGTGTTACTCCCTCCAAACAGCCTTTAAACCCAAAAAACGCTCTTTCTACCTTCTTCCCCATTTTTGAGGTTTAAAGGCTGTTTGGAGCTACTAACGCCGTTTTCGGTGTCTAAAGGCTGTTCGTACGTAGAAACAGCGTTTTTGGGGTTTAAAGGCTGTTTGGACGGAGAAACGCCGTTTTCGGTGTCTAAAGGCTGTTCGGAGGTAGAAACAGCGTTTTTGGGGTTTAAAGGCTGTTTGGAGGGAGAAACGACGTTTTCGGTGACTAAAGGCTGTTTGGAGCTACAAACGCCGTTTTCGGTGTCTAAAGGCTGTTCGGAGGTAGAAACAGCGTTTTTTGTGTTTTAGTTACGGAAAACGTCGTTTCTCCCTCCAAACAGCATTTAAACCCCCAAAATGCTGTTTCTCCCTCCAAACAGCCTTTAAACCACAAAAACGCTGTTTTTACCTCCGAACAGCCTTTAGACACAGAAAACGTCGTTTGTAGCTCCAAACAGCCTTTAAACCCCAAAAACGTTGTTTCTACCTCCAAACAGCCTTTAAACCCTAAAAACGGGGTTTGTAGCTCCAAACAGCGTTTAGTCACCGAAAACGGCGTTTCTCCGTCCAAACAGCCTTTAAACCCCAAAAACGTTGTTTCTACCTGCGAACAGCCTTTAGTCACCGAAAACGTTGTTTCTCCCTCCAAACAGCCTTTAAACCCAAAAAACGCTGTTTCTACCTCCGAACAGCCTGTAGACACAGAAAACGGAGACCCCTGGCTCAATAAAATCAGACATTTAGTGTGGTCAATACCAGACAGCTTTCAGAGCTGGGTCAGAGGTCAAATCTGTTCTGTATATTTAGCCTGGTCTTTCAGGCTAGCATGATCTGATTTACTGGAGTGATACCTCAATTTAAAGCTCAGATTCAGACCTTTTCATAGAGTCCAACATTGTCCATTTTAAACCTTCTGGTGGCTAGCAGCACACTGATGAATTATGGTTATATTCAACTGTTTTTAAAAGGCCTGCAGCCAACTGGTTTTATATTCTAACTTATCCTCCTGTATTTCTGGTAAACCTGCTTCAAATCAAACATGTTGCACATCAAATTAAAGCTTAGGTTCTCTTCTTTCCATCAATTGTTGGCTTTCCATCCTATCACAACCTGGCTGCTTAAAATCAGACATTTAGTGTGGTCAATACCACACAGCTTTCAGAGCTTGGTCAGAGGTCAAATCTGTTCTGTATATTTAGCCTGGTCTTTCAGGCTAGCATGATCTGATTTACTGGCGTGATACCTCAATTTAAAGCTCAGATTCAGACCTTTTCATAGAGTCCAACATTGTTCATTTTAAACCTTCTGGTGGCTAGCAGCACACTGATGAATTATGGTTATATTCAACTGTTTTTAAAAGGCCTGCAGCCAACTGGTTTTATATTCTAACTTATCCTCCTGTATTTCTGGTAAACCTGCTTCAAATCAAACATGTTGCACATCAAATTAAAGCTTAGGTTCTCTTCTTTCCATCAATTGTTGGCTTTCCATCCTATCACAACCTGGCTGCTTAAAATCAGACATTTAGTGTGGTCAATACCACACAGCTTTCAGAGCTTGGTCAGAGGTCAAATCTGTTCTGTATATTTAGCCTGGTCTTTCAGGCTAGCATGATCTGATTTACTGAAGTGATACCTCAATTTAAAGCTCAGATTCAGACCTTTTCATAGAGTCCAACATTGTTCATTTTAAGCCTTCTGGTGGCTAGCAGCACACTGATGAATTATGGTTATATTCAACTGTCTTTAAAAGGCCTGCAGCCAACTGGTTTTATATTCTAACTTATCCTCCTGTATTTCTGGTAAACCTGCTTCAAATCAAACATGTTGCACATCAAATTAAAGCTTAGGTTCTCTTCTTTCCATCAATTTTCGGCTTTCCATCATAGCACAACCTGGCTGCTTAAAATCAGACATTTAGTGTGGTCAATACCAGACAGCTTTCAGAGCTGGGTCAGAGGTCAAATCTGTTCTGTATATTTAGCCTGGTCTTTCAGGCTAGCATGATCTGATTTACTGGAGTGACACCTCAATTTAAAGCTCAGATTCAGACCTTTTCATAGAGTCCAACATTGTTCATTTTAAAACTTCTGGTGGCTAGCAGCACACTGATGAATTATGGTTATATTCAACTGTTTTTAAAAGGCCTGCAGCCAACTGGTTTTATATTCTAACTTATCCTCCTGTATTTCTGGTAAACCTGCTTCAAATCAAACATGTTGCACATCAAATTAAAGCTTAGGTTCTCTTCTTTCCATCAATTTTCGGCTTTCCATCATAGCACAACCTGGCTGCTTAAAATCAGACATTTAGTGTGGTCAATACCAGACAGCTTTCAGAGCTGGGTCAGAGGTCAAATCTGTTCTGTATATTTAGCCTGGTCTTTCAGGCTAGCATGATCTGATTTACTGGAGTGATACCTCAATGTAAAGCTCAGATTCAGACCTTTTCATAGAGTCCAACATTGTTCATTTTAAACCTTCTGGTGGCTAGCAGCACACTGATGAATTATGGTTATATTCAACTGTTTTTAAAAGGCCTGCAGCCAACTGGTTTTATATTCTAACTTATCCTCCTGTATTTCTGGTAAACCTGCTTCAAATCAAACATGTTGCACATCAAATTAAAGCTTAGGTTCTCTTCTTTCCATCAATTGTTGGCTTTCCATCATAGCACAACCTGGCTGCTTAAAATCAGACATTTAGTGTGGTCAATACCAGACAGCTTTCAGAGCTGGGTCAGAGGTCAAATCTGTTCTGTATATTTAGCCTGGTCTTTCAGGCTAGCATGATCTGATTTACTGGAGTGATACCTCAATTTAAAGCTCAGATTCAGACCTTTTCATAGAGTCCAACATTGTTCATTTTAAACCTTCTGGTGGCTAGCAGCACACTGATGAATTATGGTTATATTCAACTGTTTTTAAAAGGCCTGCAGCCAACTGGTTTTATATTCTAACTTATCCTCCTGTATTTCTGGTAAACCTGCTTCAAATCAAACATGTTGCACATCAAATTAAAGCTTAGGTTCTCTTCTTTCCATCAATTGTTGGCTTTCCATCCTATCACAACCTGGCTGCTTAAAATCAGACATTTAGTGTGGTCAATACCACACAGCTTTCAGAGCTTGGTCAGAGGTCAAATCTGTTCTGTATATTTAGCCTGGTCTTTCAGGCTAGCATGATCTGATTTACTGAAGTGATACCTCAATTTAAAGCTCAGATTCAGACCTTTTCATAGAGTCCAACATTGTTCATTTTAAACCTTCTGGTGGCTAGCAGCACACTGATGAATTATGGTTATATTCAACTGTCTTTAAAAGGCCTGCAGCCAACTGGTTTTATATTCTAACTTATCCTCCTGTATTTCTGGTAAACCTGCTTCAAATCAAACATGTTGCACATCAAATTAAAGCTTAGGTTCTCTTCTTTCCATCAATTGTTGGCTTTCCATCCTATCACAACCTGGCTGCTTAAAATCAGACATTTAGTGTGGTCAATACCACACAGCTTTCAGAGCTTGGTCAGAGGTCAAATCTGTTCTGTATATTTAGCCTGGTCTTTCAGGCTAGCATGATCTGATTTACTGAAGTGATACCTCAATTTAAAGCTCAGATTCAGACCTTTTCATAGAGTCCAACATTGTTCATTTTAAACCTTCTGGTGGCTAGCAGCACACTGATGAATTATGGTTATATTCAACTGTCTTTAAAAGGCCTGCAGCCAACTGGTTTTATATTCTAACTTATCCTCCTGTATTTCTGGTAAACCTGCTTCAAATCAAACATGTTGCACATCAAATTAAAGCTTAGGTTCTCTTCTTTCCATCAATTTTCGGCTTTCCATCATAGCACAACCTGGCTGCTTAAAATCAGACATTTAGTGTGGTCAATACCAGACAGCTTTCAGAGCTGGGTCAGAGGTCAAATCTGTTCTGTATATTTAGCCTGGTCTTTCAGGCTAGCATGATCTGATTTACTGAAGTGATACCTCAATTTAAAGCTCAGATTCAGACCTTTTCATAGAGTCCAACATTGTTCATTTTAAAACTTCTGGTGGCTAGCAGCACACTGATGAATTATGGTTATATTCAACTGTCTTTAAAAGGCCTGCAGCCAACTGGTTTTATATTCTAACTTATCCTCCTGTATTTCTGGTAAACCTGCTTCAAATCAAACATGTTGCACATCAAATTAAAGCTTAGGTTCTCTTCTTTCCATCAATTTTCGGCTTTCCATCATAGCACAACCTGGCTGCTTAAAATCAGACATTTAGTGTGGTCAATACCAGACAGCTTTCAGAGCTGGGTCAGAGGTCAAATCTGTTCTGTATATTTAGCCTGGTCTTTCAGGCTAGCATGATCTGATTTACTGGAGTGATACCTCAATTTAAAGCTCAGATTCAGACCTTTTCATAGAGTCCAACATTGTTCATTTTAAACCTTCTGGTGGCTAGCAGCACACTGATGAATTATGGTTATATTCAACTGTTTTTAAAAGGCCTGCAGCCAACTGGTTTTATATTCTAACTTATCCTCCTGTATTTCTGGTAAACCTGCTTCAAATCAAACATGTTGCACATCAAATTAAAGCTTAGGTTCTCTTCTTTCCATCAATTGTTGGCTTTCCATCCTATCACAACCTGGCTGCTTAAAATCAGACATTTAGTGTGGTCAATACCACACAGCTTTCAGAGCTTGGTCAGAGGTCAAATCTGTTCTGTATATTTAGCCTGGTCTTTCAGGCTAGCATGATCTGATTTACTGGAGTGATACCTCAATTTAAAGCTCAGATTCAGACCTTTTCATAGAGTCCAACATTGTTCATTTTAAACCTTCTGGTGGCTAGCAGCACACTGATGAATTATGGTTATATTCAACTGTTTTTAAAAGGCCTGCAGCCAACTGGTTTTATATTCTAACTTATCCTCCTGTATTTCTGGTAAACCTGCTTCAAATCAAACATGTTGCACATCAAATTAAAGCTTAGGTTCTCTTCTTTCCATCAATTGTTGGCTTTCCATCCTATCACAACCTGGCTGCTTAAAATCAGACATTTAGTGTGGTCAATACCACACAGCTTTCAGAGCTTGGTCAGAGGTCAAATCTGTTCTGTATATTTAGCCTGGTCTTTCAGGCTAGCATGATCTGATTTACTGGAGTGATACCTCAATTTAAAGCTCAGATTCAGACCTTTTCATAGAGTCCAACATTGTTCATTTTAAACCTTCTGGTGGCTAGCAGCACACTGATGAATTATGGTTATATTCAACTGTTTTTAAAAGGCCTGCAGCCAACTGGTTTTATATTCTAACTTATCCTCCTTTATTTCTGGTAAACCTGCTTCAAATCAAACATGTTGCACATCAAATTAAAGCTTAGGTTCTCTTCTTTCCATCAATTGTTGGCTTTCCATCCTATCACAACCTGGCTGCTTAAAATCAGACATTTAGTGTCGTCAATACCACACAGCTTTCAGAGCTTGGTCAGAGGTCAAATCTGTTCTGTATATTTAGCCTGGTCTTTCAGGCTAGCATGATCTGATTTACTGAAGTGACACCTCAATTTAAAGCTCAGATTCAGACCTTTTCATAGAGTCCAACATTGTTCATTTTAAACCTTCTGGTGGCTAGCAGCACACTGATGAATTATGGTTATATTCAACTGTCTTTAAAAGGCCTGCAGCCAACTGGTTTTATATTCTAACTTATCCTCCTGTATTTCTGGTAAACCTGCTTCAAATCAAACATGTTGCACATCAAATTAAAGCTTAGGTTCTCTTCTTTCCATCAATTTTCGGCTTTCCATCATAGCACAACCTGGCTGCTTAAAATCAGACATTTAGTGTGGTCAATACCAGACAGCTTTCAGAGCTGGGTCAGAGGTCAAATCTGTTCTGTATATTTAGCCTGGTCTTTCAGGCTAGCATGATCTGATTTACTGAAGTGACACCTCAATTTAAAGCTCAGATTCAGACCTTTTCATAGAATCCAACATTGTTCATTTTAAACCTTCTGGTGGCTAGCAGCACACTGATGAATTATGGTTATATTCAACTGTCTTTAAAAGGCCTGCAGCCAACTGGTTTTATATTCTAACTTATCCTCCTGTATTTCTGGTAAACCTGCTTCAAATCAAACATGTTGCACATCAAATTAAAGCTTAGGTTCTCTTCTTTCCATCAATTTTCGGCTTTCCATCATAGCACAACCTGGCTGCTTAAAATCAGACATTTAGTGTGGTCAATACCAGACAGCTTTCAGAGCTGGGTCAGAGGTCAAATCTGTTCTGTATATTTAGCCTGGTCTTTCAGGCTAGCATGATCTGATTTACTGGAGTGATACCTCAATTTAAAGCTCAGATTCAGACCTTTTCATAGAGTCCAACATTGTTCATTTTAAACCTTCTGGTGGCTAGCAGCACACTGATGAATTATGGTTATATTCAACTGTTTTTAAAAGGCCTGCAGCCAACTGGTTTTATATTCTAACTTATCCTCCTGTATTTCTGGTAAACCTGCTTCAAATCAAACATGTTGCACATCAAATTAAAGCTTAGGTTCTCTTCTTTCCATCAATTGTTGGCTTTCCATCCTATCACAACCTGGCTGCTTAAAATCAGACATTTAGTGTGGTCAATACCACACAGCTTTCAGAGCTTGGTCAGAGGTCAAATCTGTTCTGTATATTTAGCCTGGTCTTTCAGGCTAGCATGATCTGATTTACTGGAGTGATACCTCAATTTAAAGCTCAGATTCAGACCTTTTCATAGAGTCCAACATTGTTCATTTTAAACCTTCTGGTGGCTAGCAGCACACTGATGAATTATGGTTATATTCAACTGTTTTTAAAAGGCCTGCAGCCAACTGGTTTTATATTCTAACTTATCCTCCTGTATTTCTGGTAAACCTGCTTCAAATCAAACATGTTGCACATCAAATTAAAGCTTAGGTTCTCTTCTTTCCATCAATTGTTGGCTTTCCATCCTATCACAACCTGGCTGCTTAAAATCAGACATTTAGTGTGGTCAATACCACACAGCTTTCAGAGCTTGGTCAGAGGTCAAATCTGTTCTGTATATTTAGCCTGGTCTTTCAGGCTAGCATGATCTGATTTACTGGAGTGATACCTCAATTTAAAGCTCAGATTCAGACCTTTTCATAGAGTCCAACATTGTTCATTTTAAACCTTCTGGTGGCTAGCAGCACACTGATGAATTATGGTTATATTCAACTGTTTTTAAAAGGCCTGCAGCCAACTGGTTTTATATTCTAACTTATCCTCCTGTATTTCTGGTAAACCTGCTTCAAATCAAACATGTTGCACATCAAATTAAAGCTTAGGTTCTCTTCTTTCCATCAATTGTTGGCTTTCCATCCTATCACAACCTGGCTGCTTAAAATCAGACATTTAGTGTGGTCAATACCACACAGCTTTCAGAGCTTGGTCAGAGGTCAAATCTGTTCTGTATATTTAGCCTGGTCTTTCAGGCTAGCATGATCTGATTTACTGAAGTGACACCTCAATTTAAAGCTCAGATTCAGACCTTTTCATAGAGTCCAACATTGTTCATTTTAAACCTTCTGGTGGCTAGCAGCACACTGATGAATTATGGTTATATTCAACTGTCTTTAAAAGGCCTGCAGCCAACTGGTTTTATATTCTAACTTATCCTCCTGTATTTCTGGTAAACCTGCTTCAAATCAAACATGTTGCACATCAAATTAAAGCTTAGGTTCTCTTCTTTCCATCAATTGTTGGCTTTCCATCATAGCACAACCTGGCTGCTTAAAATCAGACATTTAGTGTGGTCAATACCAGACAGCTTTCAGAGCTGGGTCAGAGGTCAAATCTGTTCTGTATATTTAGCCTGGTCTTTCAGGCTAGCATGATCTGATTTACTGGAGTGATACCTCAATTTAAAGCTCAGATTCAGACCTTTTCATAGAGTCCAACATTGTTCATTTTAAACCTTCTGGTGGCTAGCAGCACACTGATGAATTATGGTTATATTCAACTGTTTTTAAAAGGCCTGCAGCCAACTGGTTTTATATTCTAACTTATCCTCCTGTATTTCTGGTAAACCTGCTTCAAATCAAACATGTTGCACATCAAATTAAAGCTTAGGTTCTCTTCTTTCCATCAATTGTTGGCTTTCCATCCTATCACAACCTGGCTGCTTAAAATCAGACATTTAGTGTGGTCAATACCACACAGCTTTCAGAGCTTGGTCAGAGGTCAAATCTGTTCTGTATATTTAGCCTGGTCCTTCAGGCTAGCATGATCTGATTTACTGAAGTGACACTTCAATTTAAAGCTCAGATTCAGACCTTTTCATAGAGTCCAACATTGTTCATTTTAAACCTTCTGGTGGCTAGCAGCACACTGATGAATTATGGTTATATTCAACTGTCTTTAAAAGGCCTGCAGCCAACAGGTTTTATATTCTAACTTTTCCTCCTGTATTTCTGGTAAACCTGCTTCAAATCAAACATGTTGCACATCAAATTAAAGCTTAGGTTCTCTTCTTTCCATCAATTGTTGGCTTTCCATCCTATCACAACCTGGCTGCTTAAAATCAGACATTTAGTGTGGTCAATACCACACAGCTTTCAGAGCTTGGTCAGAGGTCAAATCTGTTCTGTATATTTAGCCTGGTCTTTCAGGCTAGCATGATCTGATTTACTGGAGTGATACCTCAATTTAAAGCTCAGATTGAGACCTTTTCATAGAGTCCAACATTGTTCATTTTAAACCTTCTGCTGGCTAGCAGCACACTGATGAATTATGGTTATATTCAACTGTCTTTAAAAGGCCTGCAGCCAACTGGTTTTCTATTCTAACTTATCCTCCTGTATTTCTGGTAAACCTGCTTCAAATCAAACATGTTGCACATCAAATTAAAGCTTAGGTTCTCTTCTTTCCATCAATTTTCGGCTTTCCATCATAGCACAACCTGGCTGCTTAAAATCAGACATTTAGTGTGGTCAATACCAGACAGCTTTCAGAGCTGGGTCAGAGGTCAAATCTGTTCTGTATATTTAGCCTGGTCTTTCAGGCTAGCATGATCTGATTTACTGGAGTGACACCTCAATTTAAAGCTCAGATTCAGACCTTTTCATAGAGTCCAACATTGTTCATTTTAAAACTTCTGGTGGCTAGCAGCACACTGATGAATTATGGTTATATTCAACTGTTTTTAAAAGGCCTGCAGCCAACTGGTTTTATATTCTAACTTATCCTCCTGTATTTCTGGTAAACCTGCTTCAAATCAAACATGTTGCACATCAAATTAAAGCTTAGGTTCTCTTCTTTCCATCAATTTTCGGCTTTCCATCATAGCACAACCTGGCTGCTTAAAATCAGACATTTAGTGTGGTCAATACCAGACAGCTTTCAGAGCTGGGTCAGAGGTCAAATCTGTTCTGTATATTTAGCCTGGTCTTTCAGGCTAGCATGATCTGATTTACTGAAGTGACACCTCAATTTAAAGCTCAGATTCAGACCTTTTCATAGAGTCCAACATTGTTCATTTTAAAACTTCTGGTGGCTAGCAGCACACTGATGAATTATGGTTATATTCAACTGTCTTTAAAAGGCCTGCAGCCAACTGGTTTTATATTCTAACTTATCCTCCTGTATTTCTGGTAAACCTGCTTCAAATCAAACATGTTGCACATCAAATTAAAGCTTAAGTTCTCTTCTTTCCATCAATTTTCGGCTTTCCATCATAGCACAACCTGGCTGCTTAAAATCAGACATTTAGTGTGGTCAATACCAGACAGCTTTCAGAGCTGGGTCAGAGGTCAAATCTGTTCTGTATATTTAGCCTGGTCTTTCAGGCTAGCATGATCTGATTTACTGGAGTGATACCTCAATTTAAAGCTCAGATTCAGACCTTTTCATAGAGTCCAACATTGTTCATTTTAAACCTTCTGGTGGCTAGCAGCACACTGATGAATTATGGTTATATTCAACTGTCTTTAAAAGGCCTGCAGCCAACTGGTTTTCTATTCTAACTTATCCTCCTGTATTTCTGGTAAACCTGCTTCAAATCAAACATGTTGCACATCAAATTAAAGCTTAGGTTCTCTTCTTTCCATCAATTGTTGGCTTTCCATCCTATCACAACCTGGCTGCTTAAAATCAGACATTTAGTGTGGTCAATACCACACAGCTTTCAGAGCTTGGTCAGAGGTCAAATCTGTTCTGTATATTTAGCCTGGTCTTTCAGGCTAGCATGATCTGATTTACTGGAGTGATACCTCAATTTAAAGCTCAGATTCAGACCTTTTCATAGAGTCCAACATTGTTCATTTTAAACCTTCTGGTGGCTAGCAGCACACTGATGAATTATGGTTATATTCAACTGTCTTTAAAAGGCCTGCAGCCAACTGGTTTTCTATTCTAACTTATCCTCCTGTATTTCTGGTAAACCTGCTTCAAATCAAACATGTTGCACATCAAATTAAAGCTTAGGTTCTCTTCTTTCCATCAATTGTTGGCTTTCCATCCTATCACAACCTGGCTGCTTAAAATCAGACATTTAGTGTGGTCAATACCACACAGCTTTCAGAGCTTGGTCAGAGGTCAAATCTGTTCTGTATATTTAGCCTGGTCTTTCAGGCTAGCATGATCTGATTTACTGGAGTGACACCTCAATTTAAAGCTCAGATTCAGACCTTTTCATAGAGTCCAACATTGTTCATTTTAAAACTTCTGGTGGCTAGCAGCACACTGATGAATTATGGTTATATTCAACTGTTTTTAAAAGGCCTGCAGCCAACTGGTTTTATATTCTAACTTATCCTCCTGTATTTCTGGTAAACCTGCTTCAAATCAAACATGTTGCACATCAAATTAAAGCTTAGGTTCTCTTCTTTCCATCAATTTTCGGCTTTCCATCATAGCACAACCTGGCTGCTTAAAATCAGACATTTAGTGTGGTCAATACCAGACAGCTTTCAGAGCTGGGTCAGAGGTCAAATCTGTTCTGTATATTTAGCCTGGTCTTTCAGGCTAGCATGATCTGATTTACTGGAGTGATACCTCAATGTAAAGCTCAGATTCAGACCTTTTCATAGAGTCCAACATTGTTCATTTTAAACCTTCTGGTGGCTAGCAGCACACTGATGAATTATGGTTATATTCAACTGTTTTTAAAAGGCCTGCAGCCAACTGGTTTTATATTCTAACTTATCCTCCTGTATTTCTGGTAAACCTGCTTCAAATCAAACATGTTGCACATCAAATTAAAGCTTAGGTTCTCTTCTTTCCATCAATTGTTGGTTTTCCATCATAGCACAACCTGGCTGCTTAAAATCAGACATTTAGTGTGGTCAATACCAGACAGCTTTCAGAGCTGGGTCAGAGGTCAAATCTGTTCTGTATATTTAGCCTGGTCTTTCAGGCTAGCATGATCTGATTTACTGGAGTGATACCTCAATTTAAAGCTCAGATTCAGACCTTTTCATAGAGTCCAACATTGTTCATTTTAAACCTTCTGGTGGCTAGCAGCACACTGATGAATTATGGTTATATTCAACTGTTTTTAAAAGGCCTGCAGCCAACTGGTTTTATATTCTAACTTATCCTCCTGTATTTCTGGTAAACCTGCTTCAAATCAAACATGTTGCACATCAAATTAAAGCTTAGGTTCTCTTCTTTCCATCAATTGTTGGCTTTCCATCATAGCACAACCTGGCTGCTTAAAATCAGACATTTAGTGTGGTCAATACCAGACAGCTTTCAGAGCTGGGTCAGAGGTCAAATCTGTTCTGTATATTTAGCCTGGTCTTTCAGGCTAGCATGATCTGATTTACTGGAGTGATACCTCAATTTAAAGCTCAGATTCAGACCTTTTCATAGAGTCCAACATTGTTCATTTTAAACCTTCTGGTGGCTAGCAGCACACTGATGAATTATGGTTATATTCAACTGTTTTTAAAAGGCCTGCAGCCAACTGGTTTTATATTCTACCTTATCCTCCTGTATTTCTGGTAAACCTGCTTCAAATCAAACATGTTGCACATCAAATTAAAGCTTAGGTTCTCTTCTTTCCATCAATTGTTGGCTTTCCATCCTATCACAACCTGGCTGCTTAAAATCAGACATTTAGTGTGGTCAATACCACACAGCTTTCAGAGCTTGGTCAGAGGTCAAATCTGTTCTGTATATTTAGCCTGGTCTTTCAGGCTAGCATGATCTGATTTACTGGAGTGACACCTCAATTTAAAGCTCAGATTCAGACCTTTTCATAGAGTCCAACATTGTTGATTTTAATCCTTCTGGTGGCTAGCAGCACACTGATGAATTATGGTTACATTCAGCTGTTTTCAAAAGGCCTGCAGCCAACAGGTTTTATATTCTACCTTATCCTCCTGTATTTCTGGTAAACCTGCTTCAAATCAAACATGTTGCACATCAAATTAAAGCTTAGGTTCTCTTCTTTCCATCAATTGTTGGCTTTCCATCATAGCACAACCTGGCTGCTTAAAATCAGACATTTAGTGTGGTCAATACCACACATCTTTCAGAGCTGGGTCAGAGGTCAAATCTGTTCTGTATATTTAGCCTGGTCTTTCAGGCTAGCATGATCTGATTTACTGGAGTGATACCTCCATGTAAACCTCAGATTCAGACCTTTTCATAGAGTCCAACATTGTTGATTTTACCCCTTCTGGTGGCTAGCAGCACACTGATGAATTATGGTTACATTCAGCTGTTTTCAAAAGGCCTGCAGCCAACTGGTTTTATATTCTACCTTATCCTCCTGTATTTCTGGTAAACCTGCTTCAAATCAAACATGTTGCACATCAAAATAAAGCTTAGGTTCTCTTCTTTCCATCAATTGTTGGCTTTCCATCATAGCACAACCTGGCTGCTTAAAATCAGACATTTAGTGTGGTCAATACCACACAGCTTTCAGAGCTGGGTCAGAGGTCAAATCTGTTCTGTATATTTAGCCTGGTCTTTCAGGCTAGCATGATCTGATTTACTGGAGTGACACCTCAATTTAAAGCTCAGATTCAGACCTTTTCATAGACTCCAACATTGTTGATTTTACCCCTTCTGGTGGCTAGCAGCACACTGATGAATTATGGTTACATTCAGCTGTTTTCAAAAGGCCTGCAGCCAACTGGTTTTATATTCTAACTTATCCTCCTGTATTTCTGGTAAACCTGCTTCAAATCAAACATGTTGCACATCAAATTAAAGCTTAGGTTCTCTTCTTTCCATCAATTGTTGGCTTTCCATCATAGCACAACCTGGCTGCTTAAAATCAGACATTTAGTGTGGTCAATACCACACATCTTTCAGAGCTGGGTCAGAGGTCAAATCTGTTCTGTATATTTAGCCTGGTCTTTCAGGCTAGCATGATCTGATTTACTGGAGTGATACCTCCATGTAAACCTCAGATTCAGACCTTTTCATAGAGTCCAACATTGTTGATTTTAACGCTTCTGGTGGCTACCAGCACACTGATGAATTATGGTTACATTCAGCTGTTTTCAAAAGGCCTGCAGCCAACTGGTTTTATATTCTACCTTATCCTCCTGTATTTCTGGTAAACCTGCTTCAAATCAAACATGTTGCACATCAAAATAAAGCTTAGGTTCTCTTCTTTCCATCAATTGTTGGCTTTCCATCATAGCACAACCTGGCTGCTTAAAATCAGACATTTAGTGTGGTCAATACCACACAGCTTTCAGAGCTGGGTCAGAGGTCAAATCTGTTCTGTATATTTAGCCTGGTCTTTCAGGCTAGCATGATCTGATTTACTGGAGTGACACCTCAATTTAAAGTTCAGATTCAGACCTTTTCATAGACTCCAACATTGTTGATTTTAACCCTTCTGGTGGCTACCAGCACACTGATGAATTATGGTTACATTCAGCTGTTTTCAAAAGGCCTGCAGCCAACTGGTTTTATATTCTACCTTATCCTCCTGTATTTCTGGTAAACCTGCTTCAAATCAAACATGTTGCACATCAAATTAAAGCTTAGGTTCTCTTCTTTCCAACAATTGTTGGCTTTCCATCATAGCACAACCTGGCTGCTTAAAATCAGACATTTAGTGTGGTCAATACCACACAGCTTTCAGAGCTGGGTCAGAGGTCAAATCTGTTCTGTATATTTAGCCTGGTCTTTCAGGCTAGCATGATCTGATTTACTGGAGTGATACCTCCATGTAAACCTCAGATTCAGACCTTTTCATAGAGCCCACATTGTTGATTTTAACCCTTCTGGTGGCTAGCAGCACACTGATGAATTATGGTTACATTCAGCTGTTTTCAAAAGGCCTGCAGCCAACTGGTTTTATATTCTACCTTATCCTCGTGTATTTCTGGTAAACCTGCTTCAAATCAAACATGTTGCACATCAAATTAAAGCTTAGGTTCTCTTCTTTCCAACAATTGTTGGCTTTCCATCATAGCACAACCTGGCTGCTTAAAATCAGACATTTAGTGTGGTCAATACCACACAGCTTTCAGAGCTGGGTCAGAGGTCAAATCTGTTCTGTCTATTTAGCCTGGTCTTTCAGGCTAGCATGATCTGATTTACTGGAGTGATACCTCCATGTAAACCTCAGATTCAGACCTTTTCATAGAGTCCAACATTGTTGATTTTAACCCTTCTGGTGGCTAGCAGCACACTGATGAATTATGGTTACATTCAGCTGTTTTCAAAAGGCCTGCAGCCAACTGGTTTTATATTCTACCTTATCCTCCTGTATTTCTGGTAAACCTGCTTCAAATCAAACATGTTGCACATCAAATTAAAGCTTAGGTTCTCTTCTTTCCAACAATTGTTGGCTTTCCATCATAGCACAACCTGGCTGCTTAAAATCAGACATTTAGTGTGGTCAATACCACACAGCTTTCAGAGCTGGGTCAGAGGTCAAATCTGTTCTGTATATTTAGCCTGGTCTTTCAGGCTAGCATGATCTGATTTACTGGAGTGACACCTCAATTTAAAGCTCAGATTCAGACCTTTTCATAGACTCCAACATTGTTGATTTTACCCCTTCTGGTGGCTAGCAGCACACTGATGAATTATGGTTACATTCAGCTGTTTTCAAAAGGCCTGCAGCCAACTGGTTTTATATTCTACCTTATCCTCCTGTATTTTTGGTAAACCTGCTTCAAATCAAACATGTTGCACATCAAATTAAAGCTTAGGTTCTCTTCTTTCCATCAATTGTTGGCTTTCCATCATAGCACAACCTGGCTGCTTAAAATCAGACATTTAGTGTGGTCAATACCACACAGCTTTCAGAGCTGGGTCAGAGGTCAAATCTGTTCTGTATATTTAGCCTGGTCTTTCAGGCTAGCATGATCTGATTTACTGGAGTGACACCTCAATTTAAAGCTCAGATTCAGACCTTTTCATAGAGTCCAACATTGTTGATTTTAACCCTTCTGGTGGCTAGCAGCACACTGATGAATTATGGTTACATTCAGCTGTTTTCAAAAGGCCTGCAGCCAACAGGTTTTATATTCTACCTTATCCTCCTGTATTTCTGGTAAACCTGCTTCAAATCAAACATGTTGCACATCAAATTAAAGCTTAGGTTCTCTTCTTTCCATCAATTGTTGGCTTTCCATCATAGCACAACCTGGCTGCTTAAAATCAGACATTTAGTGTGGTCAATACCACACATCTTTCAGAGCTGGGTCAGAGGTCAAATCTGTTCTGTATATTTAGCCTGGTCTTTCAGGCTAGCATGATCTGATTTACTGGAGTGATACCTCCATGTAAACCTCAGATTCAGACCTTTTCATAGAGTCCAACATTGTTGATTTTACCCCTTCTGGTGGCTAGCAGCACACTGATGAATTATGGTTACATTCAGCTGTTTTCAAAAGGCCTGCAGCCAACTGGTTTTATATTCTACCTTATCCTCCTGTATTTCTGGTAAACCTGCTTCAAATCAAACATGTTGCACATCAAAATAAAGCTTAGGTTCTCTTCTTTCCATCAATTGTTGGCTTTCCATCATAGCACAACCTGGCTGCTTAAAATCAGACATTTAGTGTGGTCAATACCACACAGCTTTCAGAGCTGGGTCAGAGGTCAAATCTGTTCTGTATATTTAGCCTGGTCTTTCAGGCTAGCATGATCTGATTTACTGGAGTGACACCTCAATTTAAAGCTCAGATTCAGACCTTTTCATAGAGTCCAACATTGTTGATTTTAACCCTTCTGGTGGCTAGCAGCACACTGATGAATTATGGTTACATTCAGCTGTTTTCAAAAGGCCTGCAGCCAACAGGTTTTATATTCTACCTTATCCTCCTGTATTTCTGGTAAACCTGCTTCAAATCAAACATGTTGCACATCAAATTAAAGCTTAGGTTCTCTTCTTTCCATCATTTGTTGGCTTTCCATCATAGCACAACCTGGCTGCTTAAAATCAGACATTTAGTGTGGTCAATACCACACATCTTTCAGAGCTGGGTCAGAGGTCAAATCTGTTCTGTATATTTAGCCTGGTCTTTCAGGCTAGCATGATCTGATTTACTGGAGTGATACCTCCATGTAAACCTCAGATTCAGACCTTTTCATAGAGTCCAACATTGTTGATTTTACCCCTTCTGGTGGCTAGCAGCACACTGATGAATTATGGTTACATTCAGCTGTTTTCAAAAGGCCTGCAGCCAACTGGTTTTATATTCTACCTTATCCTCCTGTATTTCTGGTAAACCTGCTTCAAATCAAACATGTTGCACATCAAAATAAAGCTTAGGTTCTCTTCTTTCCATCAATTGTTGGCTTTCCATCATAGCACAACCTGGCTGCTTAAAATCAGACATTTAGTGTGGTCAATACCACACAGCTTTCAGAGCTGGGTCAGAGGTCAAATCTGTTCTGTATATTTAGCCTGGTCTTTCAGGCTAGCATGATCTGATTTACTGGAGTGACACCTCAATTTAAAGCTCAGATTCAGACCTTTTCATAGAGTCCAATATTGTTCATTTTAAACCTTCTGGTGGCTAGCAGCACACTGATGAATTATGGTTACATTCAGCTGTTTTTAAAAGGCCTGCAGCCAACTGGTTTTATATTCTAACTTATCCTCTTGTATTTCTGGTAAACCTGCTTCAAATCAAACATGTTGCGCATCAAATTAAAGCTTAGGTTCTCTTCTTTCCATCAATTGTTGGCTTTCCATCATAGCACAACCTGGCTGCTTAAAATCAGACATTTAGTGTGGTCAATACCACACAGCTTTCAGAGCTGGGTCAGAGGTCAAATCTGTTCTGTATATTTAGCCTGGTCTTTCAGGCTAGCATGATCTGATTTACTGGAATGATACCTCCATGTAAACCTCAGATTCAGACCTTTTCATAGAGTCCAACATTGTTCATTTTAACCCTTCTGGTGGCTAGCAGCACACTGATGAATTATGGTTATATTCAGCTGTTTTCAAAAGGCCTGCAGCCAACTGGTTTTATATTCTAAAGTATCCTCCTGTATTTCTGGTAAACCTGCTTCAAATCAAACATGTTGCACATCAAATTAAAGCTTAGGTTCTCTTCTTTCCAACAATTGTTGGCTTTCCATCATAGCACAAGCTGGCTGCTTAAAATCAGACATTTAGTGTGGTCAATACCACACAGCTTTCAGAGCTGGGTCAGAGGTCAAATCTGTTCTGTATATTTAGCCTGGTCTTTCAGGCTAGCATGATCTGATTTACTGGAGTGACACCTCAATTTAAAGCTCAGATTCAGACCTTTTCATAGAGTCCAACATTGTTGATTTTAACCCTTCTGGTGGCTATCAGCACACTGATGAATTATGGTTACATTCAGCTGTTTTCAAAAGGCCTGTAGCCAACAGGTTTTATATTCTAACTTATCCTCCTGTATTTCTGGTAAACCTGCTTTAAATCAAACATGTTGCACATCAAATTAAAGCTTAGGTTCTCTTCTTTCCAACAATTGTTGGCTTTCCATCCTATCACAAGCTGGCTGCTTAAAATCAGACATTTAGTGTGGTCAATACCACACAGCTTTCAGAGCTGGGTCAGAGGTCAAATCTGTTCTGTATATTTAGCCTGGTCTTTCAGGCTAGCATGATCTGATTTACTGGAGTGACACCTCAATTTAAAGCTCAGATTCAGACCTTTTCATAGAGTCCAACATTGTTGATTTTAACCCTTCTGGTGGCTAGCAGCACACTGATGAATTATGGTTACATTCAACTGTTTTCAAAAGGCCTGCAGCCAACTGGTTTTATATTCTAACTTATCCTCCTGTATTTCTGGTAAACCTGCTTCAAATCAAACATGTTGCACATCAAATTAAAACTTAGGTTCTCTTCTTTCCAACAATTGTTGGCTTTCCATCCTATCACAACCTGGCTGCTTAAAATCAGACATTTAGTGTGGTCAATACCACACATCTTTCAGAGCTGGGTCAGAGGTCAAATCTGTTCTGTATATTTAGCCTGGTCTTTCAGGCTAGCATGATCTGATTTACTGGAGTGACACCTCAATTTAAAGTTCAGATTCAGACCTTTTCATAGACTCCAACATTGTTGATTTTAACCCTTCTGGTGGCTACAAGCACACTGATGAATTATGGTTACATTCAGCTGTTTTCAAAAGGCCTGCAGCCAACTGGTTTTATATTCTACCTTATCCTCCTGTATTTCTGGTAAACCTGCTTCAAATCAAACATGTTGCACATCAAATTAAAGCTTAGGTTCTCTTCTTTCCAACAATTGTTGGCTTTCCATCATAGCACAAGCTGGCTGCTTAAAATCAGACATTTAGTGTGGTCAATACCACACAGCTTTCAGAGCTGGGTCAGAGGTCAAATCTGTTCTGTATATTTAGCCTGGTCTTTCAGGCTAGCATGATCTGATTTACTGGAATGATACCTCCATGTAAACCTCAGATTCAGACCTTTTCATAGAGTCCAATATTGTTGATTTTAACCCTTCTGGTGGCTAGCAGCACACTGATGAATTATGGTTACATTCAGCTGTTTTCAAAAGGCCTGCAGCCAACTGGTTTTATATTCTAACCTATCCTCCTGTATTTCTGGTAAACCTGCTTCAAATCAAACATGTGGCACATCAAATTAAAGCTTAGGTTCTCTTCTTTCCAACAATTGTTGGCTTTCCATCCTATCACAACCTGGCTGCTTAAAATCAGACATTTAGTGTGGTCAATACCACACAGCTTTCAGAGCTGGGTCAGAGGTCAAATCTGTTCTGTATATTTAGCCTGGTCTTTCAGGCTAGCATGATCTGATTTACTGGAGTGACACCTCAATTTAAAGCTCAGATTCAGACCTTTTCATAGAGTCCAACATTGTTGATTTTAACCCTTCTGGTGGCTAGCAGCACACTGATGAATTATGGTTACATTCAGCTGTTTTCAAAAGGCCTGCAGCCAACTGGTTTTATATTCTAACTTATCCTCCTGTATTTCTGGTAAACCTGCTTCAAATCAAACATGTTGCACATCAAATTAAAGCTTAGGTTCTCTTCTTTCCAACAATTGTTGGCTTTCCATCCTATCACAACCTGGCTGCTTAAAATCAGACATTTAGTGTGGTCAATACCACACATCTTTCAGAGCTGGGTCAGAGGTCAAATCTGTTCTGTATATTTAGCCTGGTCTTTCAGGCTAGCATGATCTGATTTACTGCAGTGATACCTCCATGTAAACCTCAGATTCAGACCTTTTCATAGACTCCAACATTGTTGATTTTACCCCTTCTGGTGGCTAGCAGCACACTGATGAATTATGGTTACATTCAGCTGTTTTCAAAAGGCCTGTAGCCAACAGGTTTTATATTCTAACTTATCCTCCTGTATTTCTGGTAAACCTGCTTCAAATCAAACATGTTGCACATCAAATTAAAGCTTAGGTTCTCTTCTTTCCATCAATTGTTGGCTTTCCATCATAGCACAACCTGGCTGTTTAAAATCAGACATTTAGTGTGGTCAATACCACACAGCTTTCAGAGCTGGGTCAGAGGTCAAATCTGTTCTGTATATTTAGCCTGGTCTTTCAGGCTAGCATGATCTGATTTACTGGAGTGATACCTCCATGTAAACCTCAGATTCAGACCTTTTCATAGAGTCCAACATTGTTGATTTTAACCCTTCTGGTGGCTAGCAGCACACTGATGAATTATGGTTACATTCAGCTGTTTTCAAAAGGCCTGCAGCCAACTGGTTTTATATTCTACCTTATCCTCCTGTATTTCTGGTAAACCTGCTTCAAATCAAACATGTTGCACATCAAATTAAAGCTTAGGTTCTCTTCTTTCCAACAATTGTTGGCTTTCCATCATAGCACAACCTGGCTGCTTAAAATCAGACATTTAGTGTGGTCAATACCACACAGCTTTCAGAGCTGGGTCAGAGGTCAAATCTGTTCTGTATATTTAGCCTGGTCTTTCAGGCTAGCATGATCTGATTTACTGGAGTGACACCTCAATTTAAAGCTCAGATTCAGACCTTTTCATAGACTCCAACATTGTTGATTTTACCCCTTCTGGTGGCTAGCAGCACACTGATGAATTATGGTTACATTCAGCTGTTTTCAAAAGGCCTGCAGCCAACTGGTTTTATATTCTACCTTATCCTCCTGTATTTTTGGTAAACCTGCTTCAAATCAAACATGTTGCACATCAAATTAAAGCTTAGGTTCTCTTCTTTCCATCAATTGTTGGCTTTCCATCATAGCACAACCTGGCTGCTTAAAATCAGACATTTAGTGTGGTCAATACCACACAGCTTTCAGAGCTGGGTCAGAGGTCAAATCTGTTCTGTATATTTAGCCTGGTCCTTCAGGCTAGCATGATCTGATTTACTGGAGTGACACCTCAATTTAAAGCTCAGATTCAGACCTTTTCATAGAGTCCAACATTGTTGATTTTAAACCTTCTGGTGGCTAGCAGCACACTGATGAATTATGGTTACATTCAGCTGTTTTCAAAAGGCCTGCAGCCAACAGGTTTTATATTCTAACTTATCCTCCTGTATTTCTGGTAAACCTGCTTCAAATCAAACATGTTGCACATCAAATTAAAGCTTAGGTTCTCTTCTTTCCATCAATTGTTGGCTTTCCATCATAGTACAACCTGGCTGCTTAAAATCAGACATTTAGTGTGGTCAATACCACACAGCTTTCAGAGCTGGGTCAGAGGTCAAATCTGTTCTGTATATTTAGCCTGGTCTTTCAGGCTAGCATGATCTGATTTACTGGAGTGACACCTCAATTTAAAGCTCAGATTCAGACCTTTTCATAGAGTCCAATATTGTTCATTTTAAACCTTCTGGTGGCTAGCAGCACACTGATGAATTATGGTTACATTCAGCTGTTTTTAAAAGGCCTGCAGCCAACTGGTTTTATATTCTAACTTATCCTCCTGTATTTCTGGTAAACCTGCTTCAAATCAAACATGTTGCGCATCAAATTAAAGCTTAGGTTCTCTTCTTTCCATCAATTGTTGGCTTTCCATCATAGCACAACCTGGCTGCTTAAAATCAGACATTTAGTGTGGTCAATACCACACAGCTTTCAGAGCTGGGTCAGAGGTCAAATCTGTTCTGTATATTTAGCCTGGTCTTTCAGGCTAGCATGATCTGATTTACTGGAGTGACACCTCAATTTAAAGCTCAGATTCAGACCTTTTCATAGAGTCCAACATTGTTGATTTTAACCCTTCTGGTGGCTAGCAGCACACTGATGAATTATGGTTACATTCAGCTGTTTTCAAAAGGCCTGTAGCCAACAGGTTTTATATTCTAACTTATCCTCCTGTATTTCTGGTAAACCTGCTTCAAATCAAACATGTTGCACATCAAATTAAAGCTTAGGTTCTCTTCTTTCCATCAATTGTTGGCTTTCCATCATAGCACAACCTGGCTGCTTAAAATCAGACATTTAGTGTGGTCAATACCACACAGCTTTCAGAGCTGGGTCAGAGGTCAAATCTGTTCTGTATATTTAGCCTGGTCTTTCAGGCTAGCATGATCTGATTTACTGGAGTGATACCTCCATGTAAACCTCAGATTCAGACCTTTTCATAGAGTCCAACATTGTTGATTTTAACCCTTCTGGTGGCTAGCAGCACACTGATGAATTATGGTTACATTCAGCTGTTTTCAAAAGGCCTGCAGCCAACTGGTTTTATATTCTACCTTATCCTCCTGTATTTCTGGTAAACCTGCTTCAAATCAAACATGTTGCACATCAAATTAAAGCTTAGGTTCTCTTCTTTCCAACAATTGTTGGCTTTCCATCATAGCACAAGCTGGCTGCTTAAAATCAGACATTTAGTGTGGTCAATACCACACAGCTTTCAGAGCTGGGTCAGAGGTCAAATCTGTTCTGTATATTTAGCCTGGTCCTTCAGGCTAGCATGATCTGATTTACTGGAGTGACACCTCAATTTAAAGCTCAGATTCAGACCTTTTCATAGAGTCCAACATTGTTGATTTTACCCCTTCTGGTGGCTAGCAGCACACTGATGAATTATGGTTACATTCAGCTGTTTTAAAAAGGCCTGCAGCCAACAGGTTTTATATTCTACCTTATCCTCCTGTATTTCTGGTAAACCTGCTTCAAATCAAACATGTTGCACATCAAATTAAAGCTTAGGTTCTCTTCTTTCCATCAATTGTTGGCTTTCCATCATAGCACAAGCTGGCTGCTTAAAATCAGACATTTAGTGTGGTCAATACCACACAACTTTCAGAGCTGGGTCAGAGGTCAAATCTGTTCTGTATATTTAGCCTGGTCTTTCAGGCTAGCATGATCTGATTTACTGGAGTGACACCTCAATTTAAAGCTCAGATTCAGACCTTTTCATAGACTCCAACATTGTTCATTTTAAACCTTCTTGTGGCTAGCAGCACACTGATGAATTATGGTTATATTCAGCTGTTTTTAAAAGGCCTGCAGCCAACTGGTTTTATATTCTAAAGTATCCTCCTGTATTTCTGGTAAACCTGCTTCAAATCAAACATGTTGCACATCAAATTAAAGCTTAGGTTCTCTTCTTTCCATCAATTGTTGGCTTTCCATCATAGCACAAGCTGGCTGCTTAAAATCAGACATTTAGTGTGGTCAATACCACACAACTTTCAGAGCTGGGTCAGAGGTCTAATCTGTTCTGTATATTTAGCCTGGTCTTTCAGGCTAGCATGATCTGATTTACTGGAGTGACACCTCAATTTAAAGCTCAGATTCAGACCTTTTCATAGACTCCAACATTGTTCATTTTAAACCTTCTGGTGGCTAGCAGCACACTGATGAATTATGGTTATATTCAGCTGTTTTTAAAAGGCCTGCAGCCAACTGGTTTTATATTCTAAAGTATCCTCCTGTATTTCTGGTAAACCTGCTTCAAATCAAACATGTTGCACATCAAATTAAAGCTTAGGTTCTCTTCTTTCCATCAATTGTTGGCTTTCCATCATAGCACAACCTGGCTGCTTAAAATCAGACATTTAGTGTGGTCAATACCACACAGCTTTCAGAGCTGGGTCAGAGGTCAAATCTGTTCTGTATATTTAGCCTGGTCCTTCAGGCTAGCATGATCTGATTTACTGGAGTGACACCTCAATTTAAAGCTCAGATTCAGACCTTTTCATAGAGTCCAACATTGTTGATTTTACCCCTTCTGGTGGCTAGCAGCACACTGATGAATTATGGTTACATTCAGCTGTTTTCAAAAGGCCTGCAGCCAACAGGTTTTATATTCTACCTTATCCTCCTGTATTTCTGGTAAACCTGCTTCAAATCAAACATGTTGCACATCAAATTAAAGCTTAGGTTCTCTTCTTTCCATCAATTGTTGGCTTTCCATCATAGCACAACCTGGCTGCTTAAAATCAGACATTTAGTGTGGTCAATACCACACAGCTTTCAGAGCTGGGTCAGAGGTCAAATCTGTTCTGTATATTTAGCCTGGTCCTTCAGGCTAGCATGATCTGATTTACTGGAGTGACACCTCAATTTAAAGCTCAGATTCAGACCTTTTCATAGAGTCCAACATTGTTGATTTTACCCCTTCTGGTGGCTAGCAGCACACTGATGAATTATGGTTACATTCAGCTGTTTTAAAAAGGCCTGCAGCCAACAGGTTTTATATTCTACCTTATCCTCCTGTATTTCTGGTAAACCTGCTTCAAATCAAACATGTTGCACATCAAATTAAAGCTTAGGTTCTCTTCTTTCCATCAATTGTTGGCTTTCCATCATAGCACAAGCTGGATGCTTAAAATCAGACATTTAGTGTGGTCAATACCACACAGCTTTCAGAGCTGGGTCAGAGGTCAAATCTGTTCTGTATATTTAGCCTGGTCCTTCAGGCTAGCATGATCTGATTTACTGGAGTGACACCTCAATTTAAAGCTCAGATTCAGACCTTTTCATAGAGTCCAACATTGTTGATTTTACCCCTTCTGGTGGCTAGCAGCACACTGATGAATTATGGTTACATTCAGCTGTTTTCAAAAGGCCTGCAGCCAACAGGTTTTATATTCTACCTTATCCTCCTGTATTTCTGGTAAACCTGCTTCAAATCAAACATGTTGCACATCAAATTAAAGCTTAGGTTCTCTTCTTTCCATCAATTGTTGGCTTTCCATCATAGCACAAGCTGGCTGCTTAAAATCAGACATTTAGTGTGGTCAATACCACACAGCTTTCAGAGCTGGGTCAGAGGTCAAATCTGTTCTGTATATTTAGCCTGGTCCTTCAGGCTAGCATGATCTGATTTACTGGAGTGACACCTCAATTTAAAGCTCAGATTCAGACCTTTTCATAGAGTCCAACATTGTTGATTTTACCCCTTCTGGTGGCTAGCAGCACACTGATGAATTATGGTTACATTCAGCTGTTTTAAAAAGGCCTGCAGCCAACAGGTTTTATATTCTACCTTATCCTCCTGTATTTCTGGTAAACCTGCTTCAAATCAAACATGTTGCACATCAAATTAAAGCTTAGGTTCTCTTCTTTCCATCAATTGTTGGCTTTCCATCATAGCACAAGCTGGCTGCTTAAAATCAGACATTTAGTGTGGTCAATACCACACAGCTTTCAGAGCTGAGTCAGAGGTCAAATCTGTTCTGTATATTTAGCCTGGTCCTTCAGGCTAGCATGATCTGATTTACTGGAGTGACACCTCAATTTAAAGCTCAGATTCAGACCTTTTCATAGAGTCCAACATTGTTGATTTTACCCCTTCTGGTGGCTAGCAGCACACTGATGAATTATGGTTACATTCAGCTGTTTTCAAAAGGCCTGCAGCCAACAGGTTTTATATTCTACCTTATCCTCCTGTATTTCTGGTAAACCTGCTTCAAATCAAACATGTTGCACATCAAATTAAAGCTTAGGTTCTCTTCTTTCCATCAATTGTTGGCTTTCCATCATAGCACAAGCTGGCTGCTTAAAATCAGACATTTAGTGTGGTCAATACCACACAGCTTTCAGATCTGGGTCAGAGGTCAAATCTGTTCTGTATATTTAGCCTGGTCCTTCAGGCTAGCATGATCTGATTTACTGGAGTGACACCTCAATTTAAAGCTCAGATTCAGACCTTTTCATAGAGTCCAACATTGTTGATTTTACCCCTTCTGGTGGCTAGCAGCACACTGATGAATTATGGTTACATTCAGCTGTTTTCAAAAGGCCTGCAGCCAACAGGTTTTATATTCTACCTTATCCTCCTGTATTTCTGGTAAACCTGCTTCAAATCAAACATGTTGCACATCAAATTAAAGCTTAGGTTCTCTTCTTTCCATCAATTGTTGGCTTTCCATCATAGCACAACCTGGCTGCTTAAAATCAGACATATATTGTGGTCAATACCACACAGCTTTCAGAGCTGGGTCAGAGGTCAAATCTGTTCTGTATATTTAGCCTGGTCCTTCAGGCTAGCATGATCTGATTTACTGGAGTGACACCTCAATTTAAAGCTCAGATTCAGACCTTTTCATAGAGTCCAACATTGTTGATTTTACCCCTTCTGGTGGCTAGCAGCACACTGATGAATTATGGTTACATTCAGCTGTTTTCAAAAGGCCTGCAGCCAACTGGTTTTATATTCTAACTTATCCTCCTGTATTTCTGGTAAACCTGCTTCAAATCAAACATGTTGCGCATCAAATTAAAGCTTAGGTTCTCTTCTTTCCATCAATTGTTGGCTTTCCATCATAGCACAACCTGGCTGCTTAAAATCAGACATTTAGTGTGGTCAATACCACACAGCTTTCAGAGCTGGGTCAGAGGTCAAATCTGTTCTGTATATTTAGCCTGGTCCTTCAGGCTAGCATGATCTGATTTACTGGAGTGACACCTCAATTTAAAGCTCAGATTCAGACCTTTTCATAGAGTCCAACATTGTTGATTTTACCCCTTCTGGTGGCTAGCAGCACACTGATGAATTATGGTTACATTCAGCTGTTTGCAAAAGGCCTGCAGCCAACAGGTTTTATATTCTACCTTATCCTCCTGTATTTCTGGTAAACCTGCTTCAAATCAAACATGTTGCACATCAAATTAAAGCTTAGGTTCTCTTCTTTCCATCAATTGTTGGCTTTCCATCATAGCACAAGCTGGCTGCTTAAAATCAGACATTTAGTGTGGTCAATACCACACAACTTTCAGAGCTGGGTCAGAGGTCAAATCTGTTCTGTATATTTAGCCTGGTCTTTCAGGCTAGCATGATCTGATTTACTGGAGTGATACCTCCATGTAAACCTCAGATTCAGACCTTTTCATAGAGTCCAACATTGTTGATTTTACCCCTTCTGGTGGCTAGCAGCACACTGATGAATTATGGTTACATTCAGCTGTTTTCAAAAGGCCTGCAGCCAACAGGTTTTATATTCTAACTTATCCTCCTGTATTTCTGGTAAACCTGCTTCAAATCAAACATGTTGCACATCAAATTAAAGCTTAGGTTCTCTTCTTTCCAACAATTGTTGGCTTTCCATCATAGCACAACCTGGCTGCTTAAAATCAGACATTTAGTGTGGTCAATACCACACAGCTTTCAGAGCTGGGTCAGAGGTCAAATCTGTTCTGTATATTTAGCCTGGTCTTTCAGGCTAGCATGATCTGATTTACTGGAGTGATACCTCCATGTAAACCTCAGATTCAGACCTTTTCATAGAGTCCAACATTGTTGATTTTAACCCTTCTGGTGGCTAGCAGCACACTGATGAATTATGGTTACATTCAGCTGTTTTCAAAAGGCCTGCAGCCAACTGGTTTTATATTCTAACTTATCCTCCTGTATTTCTGGTAAACCTGCTTCAAATCAAACATGTTGCACATCAAATTAAAGCTTAGGTTCTCTTCTTTCCATCAATTGTTGGCTTTCCATCATAGCACAAGCTGGCTGCTTAAAATCAGACATTTAGTGTGGTCAATACCACACAACTTTCGGAGCTGGGTCAGAGGTCAAATCTGTTCTGTATATTTAGCCTGGTCTTTCAGGCTAGCATGATCTGATTTACTGGAGTGACACCTCAATTTAAAGCTCAGATTCAGACCTTTTCATAGACTCCAACATTGTTCATTTTAAACCTTCTGGTGGCTAGCAGCACACTGATGAATTATGGTTATATTCAGCTGTTTTTAAAAGGCCTGCAGCCAACTGGTTTTATATTCTAAAGTATCCTCCTGTATTTCTGGTAAACCTGCTTCAAATCAAACATGTTGCACATCAAATTAAAGCTTAGGTTCTCTTCTTTCCATCAATTGTTGGCTTTCCATCATAGCACAACCTGGCTGCTTAAAATCAGACATTTAGTGTGGTCAATACCACACAGCTTTCAGAGCTGGGTCAGAGGTCAAATCTGTTCTGTATATTTAGCCTGGTCTTTCAGGCTAGCATGATCTGATTTACTGGAGTGACACCTCAATTTAAAGCTCAGATTCAGACCTTTTCATAGACTCCAACATTGTTGATTTTAAACCTTCTGGTGGCTAGCAGCACACTGATGAATTATGGTTATATTCAGCTGTTTTTAAAAGGCCTGCAGCCAACTGGTTTTATATTCTAAAGTATCCTCCTGTATTTCTGGTAAACCTGCTTCAAATCAAACATGTTGCACATCAAATTAAAGCTTAGGTTCTCTTCTTTCCAGCAATTGTTGGCTTTCCATCATAGCACAACCTGGCTGCTTAAAATCAGACATTTAGTGTGGTCAATACCACACAGCTTTCAGAGCTGGGTCAGAGGTCAAATCTGTTCTGTATATTTAGCCTGGTCCTTCAGGCTAGCATGATCTGATTTACTGGAGTGACACCTCAATTTAAAGCTCAGATTCAGACCTTTTCATAGAGTCCAACATTGTTGATTTTACCCCTTCTGGTGGCTAGCAGCACACTGATGAATTATGGTTACATTCAGCTGTTTTCAAAAGGCCTGCAGCCAACAGGTTTTATATTCTACCTTATCCTCCTGTATTTCTGGTAAACCTGCTTCAAATCAAACATGTTGCACATCAAATTAAAGCTTAGGTTCTCTTCTTTCCATCAATTGTTGGCTTTCCATCATAGCACAAGCTGGCTGCTTAAAATCAGACATTTAGTGTGGTCAATACCACACAACTTTCGGAGCTGGGTCAGAGGTCAAATCTGTTCTGTATATTTAGCCTGGTCTTTCAGGCTAGCATGATCTGATTTACTGGAGTGACACCTCAATTTAAAGCTCAGATTCAGACCTTTTCATAGACTCCAACATTGTTCATTTTAAACCTTCTGGTGGCTAGCAGCACACTGATGAATTATGGTTATATTCAGCTGTTTTTAAAAGGCCTGCAGCCAACTGGTTTTATATTCTAAAGTATCCTCCTGTATTTCTGGTAAACCTGCTTCAAATCAAACATATTGCACATCAAATTAAAGCTTAGGTTCTCTTCTTTCCATCAATTGTTGGCTTTCCATCATAGCACAACCTGGCTGCTTAAAATCAGACATTTAGTGTGGTCAATACCACACAGCTTTCAGAGCTGGGTCAGAGGTCAAATCTGTTCTGTATATTTAGCCTGGTCTTTCAGGCTAGCATGATCTGATTTACTGGAGTGACACCTCAATTTAAAGCTCAGATTCAGACCTTTTCATAGACTCCAACATTGTTCATTTTAAACCTTCTGGTGGCTAGCAGCACACTGATGAATTATGGTTATATTCAGCTGTTTTTAAAAGGCCTGCAGCCAACTGGTTTTATATTCTAAAGTATCCTCCTGTATTTCTGGTAAACCTGCTTCAAATCAAACATGTTGCACATCAAATTAAAGCTTAGGTTCTCTTCTTTCCAGCAATTGTTGGCTTTCCATCATAGCACAAGCTGGCTGCTTAAAATCAGACATTTAGTGTGGTCAATACCACACAGCTTTCAGAGCTGGGTCAGAGGTCAAATCTGTTCTGTATATTTAGCCTGGTCTTTCAGGCTAGCATGATCTGATTTACTGGAGTGACACCTCAATTTAAAGCTCAGATTCAGACCTTTTCATAGACTCCAACATTGTTCATTTTAACCCTTCTGGTGGCTAGCAGCACACTGATGAATTATGGTTACATTCAGCTGTTTTTAAAAGGCCTGCAGCCAACTGGTTTTATATTCTAAAGTATCCTCCTGTATTTCTGGTAAACCTGCTTCAAATCAAACATGTTGCACATCAAATTAAAGCTTAGGTTCTCTTCTTTCCATCAATTGTTGGCTTTCCATCATAGCACAACCTGGCTGCTTAAAATCAGACATTTAGTGTGGTCAATACCACACAGCTTTCAGAGCTGGGTCAGAGGTCAAATCTGTTCTATATATTTAGCCTGGTCCTTCAGGCTAGCATGATCTGATTTACTGGAGTGACACCTCAATTTAAAGCTCAGATTCAGACCTTTTCATAGAGTCCAACATTGTTGATTTTACCCCTTCTGGTGGCTAGCAGCACACTGATGAATTATGGTTACATTCAGCTGTTTTCAAAAGGCCTGCAGCCAACAGGTTTTATATTCTACCTTATCCTCCTGTATTTCTGGTAAACCTGCTTCAAATCAAACATGTTGCACATCAAATTAAAGCTTAGGTTCTCTTCTTTCCATCAATTGTTGGCTTTCCATCATAGCACAACCTGGCTGCTTAAAATCAGACATTTAGTGTGGTCAATACCACACAGCTTTCAGAGCTGGGTCAGAGGTCAAATCTGTTCTGTATATTTAGCCTGGTCTTTCAGGCTAGCATGATCTGATTTACTGGAGTGATACCTCCATGTAAACCTCAGATTCAGACCTTTTCATAGAGTCCAACATTGTTGATTTTAACCCTTCTGGTGGCTAGCAGCACACTGATGAATTATGGTTACATTCAGCTGTTTTCAAAAGGCCTGCAGCCAACTGGTTTTATATTCTAACTTATCCTCCTGTATTTCTGGTAAACCTGCTTCAAATCAAACATGTTGCACATCAAATTAAAGCTTAGGTTCTCTTCTTTCCAACAATTGGTGGCTTTCCATCATAGCACAAGCTGGCTGCTTAAAATCAGACATTTAGTGTGGTCAATACCACACAGCTTTCAGAGCTGGGTCAGAGGTCAAATCTGTTCTGTATATTTAGCCTGGTCTTTCAGGCTAGCATGATCTGATTTACTGGAGTGACACCTCAATTTAAAGCTCAGATTCAGACCTTTTCATAGACTCCAACATTGTTGATTTTAACCCTTCTGGTGGCTAGCAGCACACTGATGAATTATGGTTACATTCAGCTGTTTTCAAAAGGCCTGTAGCCAACAGGTTTTATATTCTAACTTATCCTCCTGTATTTCTGGTAAACCTGCTTCAAATCAAACATGTTGCACATCAAATTAAAGCTTAGGTTCTCTTCTTTCCATTAATTGTTGGCTTTCCATCATAGCACAACCTGGCTGCTTAAAATCAGACATTTAGTGTGGTCAATACCACACAGCTTTCAGAGCTGGGTCAGAGGTCAAATCTGTTCTGTATATTTAGCCTGGTCCTTCAGGCTAGCATGATCTGATTTACTGGAGTGACACCTCAATTTAAAGCTCAGATTCAGACCTTTTCATAGAGTCCAACATTGTTGATTTTACCCCTTCTGGTGGCTAGCAGCACACTGATGAATTATGGTTACATTCAGCTGTTTTCAAAAGGCCTGCAGCCAACAGGTTTTATATTCTACCTTATCCTCCTGTATTTCTGGTAAACCTGCTTCAAATCAAACATGTTGCACATCAAATTAAAGCTTAGGTTCTCTTCTTTCCATCAATTGTTGGCTTTCCATCATAGCACAACCTGGCTGCTTAAAATCAGACATTTAGTGTGGTCAATACCACACAGCTTTCAGAGCTGGGTCAGAGGTCAAATCTGTTCTGTATATTTAGCCTGGTCTTTCAGGCTAGCATGATCTGATTTACTGGAGTGATACCTCCATGTAAACCTCAGATTCAGACCTTTTCATAGAGTCCAACATTGTTGATTTTAACCCTTCTGGTGGCTAGCAGCACACTGATGAATTATGGTTACATTCAGCTGTTTTCAAAAGGCCTGCAGCCAACTGGTTTTATATTCTAACTTATCCTCCTGTATTTCTGGTAAACCTGCTTCAAATCAAACATGTTGCACATCAAATTAAAGCTTAGGTTCTCTTCTTTCCAACAATTGGTGGCTTTCCATCATAGCACAAGCTGGCTGCTTAAAATCAGACATTTAGTGTGGTCAATACCACACAGCTTTCAGAGCTGGGTCAGAGGTCAAATCTGTTCTGTATATTTAGCCTGGTCTTTCAGGCTAGCATGATCTGATTTACTGGAGTGACACCTCAATTTAAAGCTCAGATTCAGACCTTTTCATAGACTCCAACATTGTTGATTTTAACCCTTCTGGTGGCTAGCAGCACACTGATGAATTATGGTTACATTCAGCTGTTTTCAAAAGGCCTGTAGCCAACAGGTTTTATATTCTAACTTATCCTCCTGTATTTCTGGTAAACCTGCTTCAAATCAAACATGTTGCACATCAAATTAAAGCTTAGGTTCTCTTCTTTCCATTAGTTGTTGGCTTTCCATCATAGCACAACCTGGCTGCTTAAAATCAGACATTTAGTGTGGTCAATACCACACAGCTTTCAGAGCTGGGTCAGAGGTCAAATCTGTTCTGTATATTTAGCCTGGTCCTTCAGGCTAGCATGATCTGATTTACTGGAGTGACACCTCAATTTAAAGCTCAGATTCAGACCTTTTCATAGAGTCCAACATTGTTGATTTTACCCCTTCTGGTGGCTAGCAGCACACTGATGAATTATGGTTACATTCAGCTGTTTTCAAAAGGCCTGCAGCCAACAGGTTTTATATTCTACCTTATCCTCCTGTATTTCTGGTAAACCTGCTTCAAATCAAACATGTTGCACATCAAATTAAAGCTTGGGTTCTCTTCTTTCCATCAATTGTTGGCTTTCCATCATAGCACAAGCTGGCTGATTAAAATCAGACATTTAGTGTGGTCAATACCACACAGCTTTCAGAGCTGGGTCAGAGGTCAAATCTGTTCTGTATATTTAGCCTGGTCTTTCAGGCTAGCATGATCTGATTTACTGGAGTGATACCTCCATGTAAACCTCAGATTCAGACCTTTTCATAGAGTCCAACATTGTTGATTTTAACCCTTCTGGTGGCTAGCAGCACACTGATGAATTATGGTTACATTCAGCTGTTTTCAAAAGGCCTGCAGCCAACTGGTTTTATATTCTAACTTATCCTCCTGTATTTCTGGTAAACCTGCTTCAAATCAAACATGTTGCACATCAAATTAAAGCTTAGGTTCTCTTCTTTCCAACAATTGGTGGCTTTCCATCATAGCACAACCTGGCTGCTTAAAATCAGACATTTAGTGTGGTCAATACCACACAGCTTTCAGAGCTGGGTCAGAGGTCAAATCTGTTCTGTATATTTAGCCTGGTCCTTCAGTCTAGCATGATCTGATTTACTGGAGTGACACCTCAATTTAAAGCTCAGATTCAGACCTTTTCATAGAGTCCAACATTGTTGATTTTAACCCTTCTGGTGGCTAGCAGCACACTGATGAATTATGGTTACATTCAGCTGTTTTCAAAAGGCCTGCAGCCAACAGGTTTTATATTCTACCTTATCCTCCTGTATTTCTGGTAAACCTGCTTCAAATCAAACATGTTGCACATCAAATTAAAGCTTAGGTTCTCTTCTTTCCATCAATTGTTGGCTTTCCATCATAGCACAACCTGGCTGCTTAAAATCAGACATTTAGTGTGGTCAATACCACACAGCTTTCAGAGCTGGGTCAGAGGTCAAATCTGTTCTGTATATTTAGCCTGGTCCTTCAGGCTAGCATGATCTGATTTACTGGAGTGACACCTCAATTTAAAGCTCAGATTCAGACCTTTTCATAGAGTCCAACATTGTTGATTTTACCCCTTCTGGTGGCTAGCAGCACACTGATGAATTATGGTTACATTCAGCTGTTTTCAAAAGGCCTGCAGCCAACAGGTTTTATATTCTAACTTATCCTCCTGTATTTCTGGTAAACCTGCTTCAAATCAAACATGTTGCACATCAAATTAAAGCTTAGGTTCTCTTCTTTCCATTAATTGTTGGCTTTCCATCATAGCACAACCTGGCTGCTTAAAATCAGACATTTAGTGTGGTCAATACCACACAGCTTTCAGAGCTGGGTCAGAAGTCAAATCTGTTCTGTATATTTAGCCTGGTCTTTCAGGCTAGCATGATCTGATTTACTGGAGTGACACCTCAATTTAAAGCTCAGATTCAGACCTTTTCATAGACTCCAACATTGTTCATTTTAAACCTTCTGGTGGCTAGCAGCACACTGATGAATTATGGTTATATTCAGCTGTTTTTAAAAGGCCTGTAGCCAACAGGTTTTATATTCTAACTTATCCTCCTGTATTTCTGGTAAACCTGCTTCAAATCAAACATGTTGCGCATCAAATTAAAGCTTAGGTTCTCTTCTTTCCATCAATTGTTGGCTTTCCATCATAGCACAACCTGGCTGCTTAAAATCAGACATTTAGTGTGGTCAATACCACACAGCTTTCAGAGCTGGGTCAGAGGTCAAATCTGTTCTGTATATTTAGCCTGGTCCTTCAGGCTAGCATGATCTGATTTACTGGAGTGACACCTCAATTTAAAGCTCAGATTCAGACCTTTTCATAGAGTCCAACATTGTTGATTTTACCCCTTCTGGTGGCTAGCAGCACACTGATGAATTATGGTTACATTCAGCTGTTTTCAAAAGGCCTGCAGCCAACAGGTTTTATATTCTACCTTATCCTCCTGTATTTCTGGTAAACCTGCTTCAAATCAAACATGTTGCACATCAAATTAAAGCTTAGGTTCTCTTCTTTCCATCAATTGTTGGCTTTCCATCATAGCACAAGCTGGCTGCTTAAAATCAGACATTTAGTGTGGTCAATACCACACAGCTTTCAGAGCTGGGTCAGAGTTCAAATCTGTTCTGTATATTTAGCCTGGTCCTTCAGGCTAGCATGATCTGATTTACTGGAGTGACACCTCAATTTAAAGCTCAGATTCAGACCTTTTCATAGAGTCCAACATTGTTGATTTTACCCCTTCTGGTGGCTAGCAGCACACTGATGAATTATGGTTACATTCAGCTGTTTTCAAAAGGCCTGCAGCCAACAGGTTTTATATTCTACCTTATCCTCCTGTATTTCTGGTAAACCTGCTTCAAATCAAACATGTTGCACATCAAATTAAAGCTTAGGTTCTCTTCTTTCCATCAATTGTTGGCTTTCCATCATAGCACAAGCTGGCTGCTTAAAATCAGACATTTAGTGTGGTCAATACCACACAGCTTTCAGAGCTGGGTCAGAGGTCAAATCTGTTCTGTATATTTAGCCTGGTCCTTCAGGCTAGCATGATCTGATTTACTGGAGTGACACCTCAATTTAAAGCTCAGATTCAGACCTTTTCATAGAGTCCAACATTGTTGATTTTACCCCTTCTGGTGGCTAGCAGCACACTGATGAATTATGGTTACATTCAGCTGTTTTCAAAAGGCCTGCAGCCAGCAGGTTTTATATTCTAACTTATCCTCCTGTATTTCTGGTAAACCTGCTTCAAATCAAACATGTTGCACATCAAATTAAAGCTTAGGTTCTCTTCTTTCCATCAATTGTTGGCTTTCCATCATAGCACAAGCTGGCTGCTTAAAATCAGACATTTAGTGTGGTCAATACCACACAACTTTCAGAGCTGGGTCAGAGGTCAAATCTGTTCTGTATATTTAGCCTGGTCTTTCAGGCTAGCATGATCTGATTTACTGGAGTGACACCTCAATTTAAAGCTCAGATTCAGACCTTTTCATAGACTCCAACATTGTTCATTTTACCCCTTCTGGTGGCTAGCAGCACACTGATGAATTATGGTTACATTCAGCTGTTTTCAAAAGGCCTGCAGCCAACTGGTTTTATATTCTAACTTATCCTCCTGTATTTCTGGTAAACCTGCTTCAAATCAAACATGTTGCACATCAAATTAAAGCTTAGGTTCTCTTCTTTCCATCAATTGTTGGCTTTCCATTATAGCACAAGCTGGCTGCTTAAAATCAGACATTTAGTGTGGTCAATACCACACAGCTTTCAGAGCTGGGTCAGAGGTCAAATCTGTTCTGTATATTTAGCCTGGTCCTTCAGGCTAGCATGATCTGATTTACTGGAGTGACACCTCAATTTAAAGCTCAGATTCAGAACTTTTCATAGAGTCCAACATTGTTGATTTTACCCCTTCTGGTGGCTAGCAGCACACTGATGAATTATGGTTACATTCAGCTGTTTTCAAAAGGCCTGCAGCCAACTGGTTTTATATTCTACCTTATCCTCCTGTATTTCTGGTAAACCTGCTTCAAATCAAACATGTTGCACATCAAATTAAAGCTTAGGTTCTCTTCTTTCCATCAATTGTTGGCTTTCCATCATAGCACAAGCTGGCTGCTTAAAATCAGACATTTAGTGTGGTCAATACCACACAACTTTCAGAGCTGGGTCAGAGGTCAAATCTGTTCTGTATATTTAGCCTGGTCTTTCAGGCTAGCATGATCTGATTTACTGGAGTGACACCTCAATTTAAAGCTCAGATTCAGACCTTTTCATAGACTCCAACATTGTTCATTTTAAACCTTCTGGTGGCTAGCAGCACACTGATGAATTATGGTTATATTCAGCTGTTTTTAAAAGGCCTGCAGCCAACTGGTTTTATATTCTAAAGTATCCTCCTGTATTTCTGGTAAACCTGCTTCAAATCAAACATGTTGCACATCAAATTAAAGCTTAGGTTCTCTTCTTTCCATCAATTGTTGGCTTTCCATCATAGCACAACCTGGCTGCTTAAAATCAGACATTTAGTGTGGTCAATACCACACAGCTTTCAGAGCTGGGTCAGAGGTCAAATCTGTTCTGTATATTTAGCCTGGTCTTTCAGGCTAGCATGATCTGATTTACTGGAGTGATACCTCCATGTAAACCTCAGATTCAGAACTTTTCATAGAGTCCAACATTGTTGATTTTACCCCTTCTGGTGGCTAGCAGCACACTGATGAATTATGGTTACATTCAGCTGTTTTCAAAAGGCCTGCAGCCAACTGGTTTTATATTCTAACTTATCCTCCTGTATTTCTGGTAAACCTGCTTCAAATCAAACATGTTGCACATCAAATTAAAGCTTAGGTTCTCTTCTTTCCATCAATTGTTGGCTTTCCATCATAGCACAACCTGGCTGCTTAAAATCAGACATTTAGTGTGGTCAATACCACACAGCTTTCAGAGCTGGGTCAGAGGTCAAATCTGTTCTGTATATTTAGCCTGGTCCTTCAGGCTAGCATGATCTGATTTACTGGAGTGACACCTCAATTTAAAGCTCAGATTCAGACCTTTTCATAGAGTCCAACATTGTTGATTTTACCCCTTCTGGTGGCTAGCAGCACACTGATGAATTATGGTTACATTCAGCTGTTTTCAAAAGGCCTGCAGCCAACAGGTTTTATATTCTAACTTATCCTCCTGTATTTCTGGTAAACCTGCTTCAAATCAAACATGTTGCACATCAAATTAAAGCTTAGGTTCTCTTCTTTCCATTAATTGTTGGCTTTCCATCATAGCACAACCTGGCTGCTTAAAATCAGACATTTAGTGTGGTCAATACCACACAGCTTTCAGAGCTGGGTCAGAGGTCAAATCTGTTCTGTATATTTAGCCTGGTCCTTCAGGCTAGCATGATCTGATTTACTGGAGTGACACCTCAATTTAAAGCTCAGATTCAGACCTTTTCATAGAGTCCAACATTGTTGATTTTACCCCTTCTGGTGGCTAGCAGCACACTGATGAATTATGGTTACATTCAGCTGTTTGCAAAAGGCCTGCAGCCAACAGGTTTTATATTCTACCTTATCCTCCTGTATTTCTGGTAAACCTGCTTCAAATCAAACATGTTGCACATCAAATTAAAGCTTAGGTTCTCTTCTTTCCATCAATTGTTGGCTTTCCATCATAGCACAAGCTGGCTGCTTAAAATCAGACATTTAGTGTGGTCAATACCACACAACTTTCAGAGCTGGGTCAGAGGTCAAATCTGTTCTGTATATTTAGCCTGGTCTTTCAGGCTAGCATGATCTGATTTACTGGAGTGACACCTCAATTTAAAGCTCAGATTCAGACCTTTTCATAGACTCCAACATTGTTCATTTTAAACCTTCTGGTGGCTAGCAGCACACTGATGAATTATGGTTATATTCAGCTGTTTTTAAAAGGCCTGCAGCCAACTGGTTTTATATTCTAACTTATCCTCCTGTATTTCTGGTAAACCTGCTTCAAATCAAACATGTTGCACATCAAATTAAAGCTTAGGTTCTCTTCTTTCCAACAATTTTTGACTTTCCATCATAGCACAACCTGGCTGCTTAAAATCAGACATTTAGTGTGGTCAATACCACACAGCTTTCAGAGCTGGGTCAGAGGTCAAATCTGTTCTGTATATTTAGCCTGGTCTTTCAGGCTAGCATGATCTGATTTACTGGAGTGATACCTCCATGTAAACCTCAGATTCAGACCTTTTCATAGAGTCCAACATTGTTGATTTTAACCCTTCTGGTGGCTAGCAGCACACTGATGAATTATGGTTACATTCAGCTGTTTTCAAAAGGCCTGCAGCCAACTGGTTTTATATTCTACCTTATCCTCCTGTATTTCTGGTAAACCTGCTTCAAATCAAACATGTTGCACATCAAATTAAAGCTTAGGTTCTCTTCTTTCCATCAATTGTTGGCTTTCCATCATAGCACAAGCTGGCTGCTTAAAATCAGACATTTAGTGTGGTCAATACCACACAACTTTCAGAGCTGGGTCAGAGGTCAAATCTGTTCTGTATATTTAGCCTGGTCTTTCAGGCTAGCATGATCTGATTTACTGGAGTGACACCTCAATTTAAAGCTCAGATTCAGACCTTTTCATAGACTCCAACATTGTTCATTTTAAACCTTCTGGTGGCTAGCAGCACACTGATGAATTATGGTTATATTCAGCTGTTTTTAAAAGGCCTGCAGCCAACTGGTTTTATATTCTAAAGTATCCTCCTGTATTTCTGGTAAACCTGCTTCAAATCAAACTTGTTGCACATCAAATTAAAGCTTAGGTTCTCTTCTTTCCATCAATTGTTGGCTTTCCATGATAGCACAACCTGGCTGCTTAAAATCAGACATTTAGTGTGGTCAATACCACACAGCTTTCAGAGCTGGGTCAGAGGTCAAATCTGTTCTGTATATTTAGCCTGGTCCTTCAGGCTAGCATGATCTGATTTACTGGAGTGACACCTCAATTTAAAGCTCAGATTCAGACCTTTTCATAGAGTCCAACATTGTTGATTTTACCCCTTCTGGTGGCTAGCAGCACACTGATGAATTATGGTTACATTCAGCTGTTTTCAAAAGGCCTGCAGCCAACAGGTTTTATATTCTACCTTATCCTCCTGTATTTCTGGTAAACCTGCTTCAAATCAAACATGTTGCACATCAAATTAAAGCTTAGGTTCTCTTCTTTCCATCAATTGTTGGCTTTCCATTATAGCACAACCTGGCTGCTTAAAATCAGACATTTAGTGTGGTCAATACCACACAGCTTTCAGAGCTGGGTCAGAGGTCAAATCTGTTCTGTATATTTAGCCTGGTCCTTCAGGCTAGCATGATCTGATTTACTGGAGTGACACCTCAATTTAAAGCTCAGATTCAGACCTTTTCATAGAGTCCAACATTGTTGATTTTACCCCTTCTGGTGGCTAGCAGCACACTGATGAATTATGGTTATATTCAGCTGTTTTTAAAAGGCCTGCAGCCAACTGGTTTTATATTCTAAAGTATCCTCCTGTATTTCTGGTAAACCTGCTTCAAATCAAACATGTTGCACATCAAATTAAAGCTTAGGTTCTCTTCTTTCCATCAATTGTTGGCTTTCCATCATAGCACAACCTGGCTGCTTAAAATCAGACATTTAGTGTGGTCAATACCACACAGCTTTCAGAGCTGGGTCAGAGGTCAAATCTGTTCTGTATATTTAGCCTGGTCTTTCAGGCTAGCATGATCTGATTTACTGGAGTGATACCTCCATGTAAACCTCAGATTCAGAACTTTTCATAGAGTCCAACATTGTTGATTTTACCCCTTCTGGTGGCTAGCAGCACACTGATGAATTATGGTTACATTCAGCTGTTTTCAAAAGGCCTGCAGCCAACTGGTTTTATATTCTAACTTATCCTCCTGTATTTCTGGTAAACCTGCTTCAAATCAAACATGTTGCACATCAAATTAAAGCTTAGGTTCTCTTCTTTCCATCAATTGTTGGCTTTCCATCATAGCACAAGCTGGCTGCTTAAAATCAGACATTTAGTGTGGTCAATACCACACAACTTTCAGAGCTGGGTCAGAGGTCAAATCTGTTCTGTATATTTAGCCTGGTCTTTCAGGCTAGCATGATCTGATTTACTGGAGTGACACCTCAATTTAAAGCTCAGATTCAGACCTTTTCATAGACTCCAACATTGTTCATTTTAAACCTTCTGGTGGCTAGCAGCACACTGATGAATTATGGTTATATTCAGCTGTTTTTAAAAGGCCTGCAGCCAACTGGTTTTATATTCTAAAGTATCCTCCTGTATTTCTGGTAAACCTGCTTCAAATCAAACATGTTGCACATCAAATTAAAGCTTAGGTTCTCTTCTTTCCATCAATTGTTGGCTTTCCATCATAGCACAACCTGGCTGCTTAAAATCAGACATTTAGTGTGGTCAATACCACACAGCTTTCAGAGCTGGGTCAGAGGTCAAATCTGTTCTGTATATTTAGCCTGGTCTTTCAGGCTAGCATGATCTGATTTACTGGAGTGATACCTCCATGTAAACCTCAGATTCAGACCTTTTCATAGAGTCCAACATTGTTGATTTTAACCCTTCTGGTGGCTAGCAGCACACTGATGAATTATGGTTACATTCAGCTGTTTTCAAAAGGCCTGCAGCCAACAGGTTTTATATTCTACCTTATCCTCCTGTATTTCTGGTAAACCTGCTTCAAATCAAACATGTTGCGCATCAAATTAAAGCTTAGGTTCTCTTCTTTCCATCAATTGTTGGCTTTCCATCATAGCACAACCTGGCTGCTTAAAATCAGACATTTAGTGTGGTCAATACCACACAGCTTTCAGAGCTGGGTCAGAGGTCAAATCTGTTCTGTATATTTAGCCTGGTCCTTCAGGCTAGCATGATCTGATTTACTGGAGTGACACCTCAATTTAAAGCTCAGATTCAGACCTTTTCATAGAGTCCAACATTGTTGATTTTACCCCTTCTGGTGGCTAGCAGCACACTGATGAATTATGGTTACATTCAGCTGTTTTCAAAAGGCCTGCAGCCAACAGGTTTTATATTCTAACTTATCCTCCTGTATTTCTGGTAAACCTGCTTCAAATCAAACATGTTGCACATCAAATTAAAGCTTAGGTTCTCTTCTTTCCATTAATTGTTGGCTTTCCATCATAGCACAACCTGGCTGCTTAAAATCAGACATTTAGTGTGGTCAATACCACACAGCTTTCAGAGCTGGGTCAGAGGTCAAATCTGTTCTGTATATTTAGCCTGGTCCTTCAGGCTAGCATGATCTGATTTACTGGAGTGACACCTCAATTTAAAGCTCAGATTCAGACCTTTTCATAGAGTCCAACATTGTTGATTTTACCCCTTCTGGTGGCTAGCAGCACACTGATGAATTATGGTTACATTCAGCTGTTTGCAAAAGGCCTGCAGCCAACAGGTTTTATATTCTACCTTATCCTCCTGTATTTCTGGTAAACCTGCTTCAAATCAAACATGTTGCACATCAAATTAAAGCTTAGGTTCTCTTCTTTCCATCAATTGTTGGCTTTCCATCATAGCACAAGCTGGCTGCTTAAAATCAGACATTTAGTGTGGTCAATACCACACAACTTTCAGAGCTGGGTCAGAGGTCAAATCTGTTCTGTATATTTAGCCTGGTCTTTCAGGCTAGCATGATCTGATTTACTGGAGTGACACCTCAATTTAAAGCTCAGATTCAGACCTTTTCATAGACTCCAACATTGTTCATTTTAAACCTTCTGGTGGCTAGCAGCACACTGATGAATTATGGTTATATTCAGCTGTTTTTAAAAGGCCTGCAGCCAACTGGTTTTATATTCTAACTTATCCTCCTGTATTTCTGGTAAACCTGCTTCAAATCAAACATGTTGCACATCAAATTAAAGCTTAGGTTCTCTTCTTTCCAACAATTTTTGACTTTCCATCATAGCACAACCTGGCTGCTTAAAATCAGACATTTAGTGTGGTCAATACCACACAGCTTTCAGAGCTGGGTCAGAGGTCAAATCTGTTCTGTATATTTAGCCTGGTCTTTCAGGCTAGCATGATCTGATTTACTGGAGTGATACCTCCATGTAAACCTCAGATTCAGACCTTTTCATAGAGTCCAACATTGTTGATTTTAACCCTTCTGGTGGCTAGCAGCACACTGATGAATTATGGTTACATTCAGCTGTTTTCAAAAGGCCTGCAGCCAACTGGTTTTATATTCTACCTTATCCTCCTGTATTTCTGGTAAACCTGCTTCAAATCAAACATGTTGCACATCAAATTAAAGCTTAGGTTCTCTTCTTTCCATCAATTGTTGGCTTTCCATCATAGCACAAGCTGGCTGCTTAAAATCAGACATTTAGTGTGGTCAATACCACACAACTTTCAGAGCTGGGTCAGAGGTCAAATCTGTTCTGTATATTTAGCCTGGTCTTTCAGGCTAGCATGATCTGATTTACTGGAGTGACACCTCAATTTAAAGCTCAGATTCAGACCTTTTCATAGACTCCAACATTGTTCATTTTAAACCTTCTGGTGGCTAGCAGCACACTGATGAATTATGGTTATATTCAGCTGTTTTTAAAAGGCCTGCAGCCAACTGGTTTTATATTCTAAAGTATCCTCCTGTATTTCTGGTAAACCTGCTTCAAATCAAACTTGTTGCACATCAAATTAAAGCTTAGGTTCTCTTCTTTCCATCAATTGTTGGCTTTCCATGATAGCACAACCTGGCTGCTTAAAATCAGACATTTAGTGTGGTCAATACCACACAGCTTTCAGAGCTGGGTCAGAGGTCAAATCTGTTCTGTATATTTAGCCTGGTCCTTCAGGCTAGCATGATCTGATTTACTGGAGTGACACCTCAATTTAAAGCTCAGATTCAGACCTTTTCATAGAGTCCAACATTGTTGATTTTACCCCTTCTGGTGGCTAGCAGCACACTGATGAATTATGGTTACATTCAGCTGTTTTCAAAAGGCCTGCAGCCAACAGGTTTTATATTCTACCTTATCCTCCTGTATTTCTGGTAAACCTGCTTCAAATCAAACATGTTGCACATCAAATTAAAGCTTAGGTTCTCTTCTTTCCATCAATTGTTGGCTTTCCATTATAGCACAACCTGGCTGCTTAAAATCAGACATTTAGTGTGGTCAATACCACACAGCTTTCAGAGCTGGGTCAGAGGTCAAATCTGTTCTGTATATTTAGCCTGGTCCTTCAGGCTAGCATGATCTGATTTACTGGAGTGACACCTCAATTTAAAGCTCAGATTCAGACCTTTTCATAGAGTCCAACATTGTTGATTTTACCCCTTCTGGTGGCTAGCAGCACACTGATGAATTATGGTTATATTCAGCTGTTTTTAAAAGGCCTGCAGCCAACTGGTTTTATATTCTAAAGTATCCTCCTGTATTTCTGGTAAACCTGCTTCAAATCAAACATGTTGCACATCAAATTAAAGCTTAGGTTCTCTTCTTTCCATCAATTGTTGGCTTTCCATCATAGCACAACCTGGCTGCTTAAAATCAGACATTTAGTGTGGTCAATACCACACAGCTTTCAGAGCTGGGTCAGAGGTCAAATCTGTTCTGTATATTTAGCCTGGTCTTTCAGGCTAGCATGATCTGATTTACTGGAGTGATACCTCCATGTAAACCTCAGATTCAGAACTTTTCATAGAGTCCAACATTGTTGATTTTACCCCTTCTGGTGGCTAGCAGCACACTGATGAATTATGGTTACATTCAGCTGTTTTCAAAAGGCCTGCAGCCAACTGGTTTTATATTCTAACTTATCCTCCTGTATTTCTGGTAAACCTGCTTCAAATCAAACATGTTGCACATCAAATTAAAGCTTAGGTTCTCTTCTTTCCATCAATTGTTGGCTTTCCATCATAGCACAAGCTGGCTGCTTAAAATCAGACATTTAGTGTGGTCAATACCACACAACTTTCAGAGCTGGGTCAGAGGTCAAATCTGTTCTGTATATTTAGCCTGGTCTTTCAGGCTAGCATGATCTGATTTACTGGAGTGACACCTCAATTTAAAGCTCAGATTCAGACCTTTTCATAGACTCCAACATTGTTCATTTTAAACCTTCTGGTGGCTAGCAGCACACTGATGAATTATGGTTATATTCAGCTGTTTTTAAAAGGCCTGCAGCCAACTGGTTTTATATTCTAAAGTATCCTCCTGTATTTCTGGTAAACCTGCTTCAAATCAAACATGTTGCACATCAAATTAAAGCTTAGGTTCTCTTCTTTCCATCAATTGTTGGCTTTCCATCATAGCACAACCTGGCTGCTTAAAATCAGACATTTAGTGTGGTCAATACCACACAGCTTTCAGAGCTGGGTCAGAGGTCAAATCTGTTCTGTATATTTAGCCTGGTCTTTCAGGCTAGCATGATCTGATTTACTGGAGTGATACCTCCATGTAAACCTCAGATTCAGACCTTTTCATAGAGTCCAACATTGTTGATTTTAACCCTTCTGGTGGCTAGCAGCACACTGATGAATTATGGTTACATTCAGCTGTTTTCAAAAGGCCTGCAGCCAACAGGTTTTATATTCTACCTTATCCTCCTGTATTTCTGGTAAACCTGCTTCAAATCAAACATGTTGCGCATCAAATTAAAGCTTAGGTTCTCTTCTTTCCATCAATTGTTGGCTTTCCATCATAGCACAACCTGGCTGCTTAAAATCAGACATTTAGTGTGGTCAATACCACACAGCTTTCAGAGCTGGGTCAGAGGTCAAATCTGTTCTGTATATTTAGCCTGGTCCTTCAGGCTAGCATGATCTGATTTACTGGAGTGACACCTCAATTTAAAGCTCAGATTCAGACCTTTTCATAGAGTCCAACATTGTTGATTTTACCCCTTCTGGTGGCTAGCAGCACACTGATGAATTATGGTTACATTCAGCTGTTTTCAAAAGGCCTGCAGCCAACAGGTTTTATATTCTACCTTATCCTCCTGTATTTCTGGTTAACCTGCTTCAAATCAAACATGTTGCACAACAAATTAAAGCTTAGGTTCTCTTCTTTCCATCAATTGTTGGCTTTCCATCATAGCACAAGCTGGCTGCTTAAAATCAGACATTTAGTGTGGTCAATACCACACAACTTTCAGAGCTGGGTCAGAGGTCAAATCTGTTCTGTATATTTAGCCTGGTCTTTCAGGCTAGCATGATCTGATTTACTGGAGTGACACCTCAATTTAAAGCTCAGATTCAGACCTTTTCATAGACTCCAACATTGTTCATTTTAAACCTTCTGGTGGCTAGCAGCACACTGATGAATTATGGTTATATTCAGCTGTTTTTAAAAGGCCTGCAGCCAACTGGTTTTATATTCTAAAGTATCCTCCTGTATTTCTGGTAAACCTGCTTCAAATCAAACATGTTGCACATCAAATTAAAGCTTAGGTTCTCTTCTTTCCATCAATTGTTGGCTTTCCATCATAGCACAACCTGGCTGCTTAAAATCAGACATTTAGTGTGGTCAATACCACACAGCTTTCAGAGCTGGGTCAGAGGTCAAATCTGTTCTGTATATTTAGCCTGGTCTTTCAGGCTAGCATGATCTGATTTACTGGAGTGATACCTCCATGTAAACCTCAGATTCAGAACTTTTCATAGAGTCCAACATTGTTGATTTTACCCCTTCTGGTGGCTAGCAGCACACTGATGAATTATGGTTACATTCAGCTGTTTTCAAAAGGCCTGCAGCCAACTGGTTTTATATTCTAACTTATCCTCCTGTATTTCTGGTAAACCTGCTTCAAATCAAACATGTTGCACATCAAATTAAAGCTTAGGTTCTCTTCTTTCCATCAATTGTTGGCTTTCCATCATAGCACAACCTGGCTGCTTAAAATCAGACATTTAGTGTGGTCAATACCACACAGCTTTCAGAGCTGGGTCAGAGGTCAAATCTGTTCTGTATATTTAGCCTGGTCTTTCAGGCTAGCATGATCTGATTTACTGGAGTGATACCTCCATGTAAACCTCAGATTCAGACCTTTTCATAGAGTCCAACATTGTTGATTTTAACCCTTCTGGTGGCTAGCAGCACACTGATGAATTATGGTTACATTCAGCTGTTTTCAAAAGGCCTGCAGCCAACAGGTTTTATATTCTACCTTATCCTCCTGTATTTCTGGTAAACCTGCTTCAAATCAAACATGTTGCGCATCAAATTAAAGCTTAGGTTCTCTTCTTTCCATCAATTGTTGGCTTTCCATCATAGCACAACCTGGCTGCTTAAAATCAGACATTTAGTGTGGTCAATACCACACAGCTTTCAGAGCTGGGTCAGAGGTCAAATCTGTTCTGTATATTTAGCCTGGTCCTTCAGGCTAGCATGATCTGATTTACTGGAGTGACACCTCAATTTAAAGCTCAGATTCAGACCTTTTCATAGAGTCCAACATTGTTGATTTTACCCCTTCTGGTGGCTAGCAGCACACTGATGAATTATGGTTACATTCAGCTGTTTTCAAAAGGCCTGCAGCCAACAGGTTTTATATTCTACCTTATCCTCCTGTATTTCTGGTAAACCTGCTTCAAATCAAACATGTTGCACAACAAATTAAAGCTTAGGTTCTCTTCTTTCCATCAATTGTTGGCTTTCTATCATAGCACAAGCTGGCTGCTTAAAATCAGACATTTAGTGTGGTCAATACCACACAACTTTCAGAGCTGGGTCAGAGGTCAAATCTGTTCTGTATATTTAGCCTGGTCTTTCAGGCTAGCATGATCTGATTTACTGGAGTGACACCTCAATTTAAAGCTCAGATTCAGACCTTTTCATAGACTCCAACATTGTTCATTTTAAACCTTCTGGTGGCTAGCAGCACACTGATGAATTATGGTTATATTCAGCTGTTTTTAAAAGGCCTGCAGCCAACTGGTTTTATATTCTAAAGTATCCTCCTGTATTTCTGGTAAACCTGCTTCAAATCAAACATGTTGCACATCAAATTAAAGCTTAGGTTCTCTTCTTTCCATCAATTGTTGGCTTTCCATCATAGCACAACCTGGCTGCTTAAAATCAGACATTTAGTGTGGTCAATACCACACAGCTTTCAGAGCTGGGTCAGAGGTCAAATCTGTTCTGTATATTTAGCCTGGTCCTTCAGGCTAGCATGATCTGATTTACTGGAGTGACACCTCAATTTAAAGCTCAGATTCAGACCTTTTCATAGAGTCCAACATTGTTGATTTTACCCCTTCTGGTGGCTAGCAGCACACTGATGAATTATGGTTACATTCAGCTGTTTTCAAAAGGCCTGCAGCCAACAGGTTTTATATTCTACCTTATCCTCCTGTATTTCTGGTAAACCTGCTTCAAATCAAACATGTTGCACATCAAATTAAAGCTTAGGTTCTCTTCTTTCCATCAATTGTTGGCTTTCCATCATAGCACAACCTGGCTGCTTAAAATCAGACATTTAGTGTGGTCAATACCACACAGCTTTCAGAGCTGGGTCAGAGGTCAAATCTGTTCTGTATATTTAGCCTGGTCTTTCAGGCTAGCATGATCTGATTTACTGGAGTGACACCTCAATTTAAAGCTCAGATTCAGACCTTTTCATAGACTCCAACATTGTTCATTTTAAACCTTCTGGTGGCTAGCAGCACACTGATGAATTATGGTTATATTCAGCTGTTTTTAAAAGGCCTGCAGCCAACTGGTTTTATATTCTAAAGTATCCTCCTGTATTTCTGGTAAACCTGCTTCAAATCAAACATGTTGCACATCAAATTAAAGCTTAGGTTCTCTTCTTTCCATCAATTGTTGGCTTTCCATCATAGCACAACCTGGCTGCTTAAAATCAGACATTTAGTGTGGTCAATACCACACAGCTTTCAGAGCTGGGTCAGAGGTCAAATCTGTTCTGTATATTTAGCCTGGTCTTTCAGGCTAGCATGATCTGATTTACTGGAGTGATACCTCCATGTAAACCTCAGATTCAGAACTTTTCATAGAGTCCAACATTGTTGATTTTACCCCTTCTGGTGGCTAGCAGCACACTGATGAATTATGGTTACATTCAGCTGTTTTCAAAAGGCCTGCAGCCAACTGGTTTTATATTCTAACTTATCCTCCTGTATTTCTGGTAAACCTGCTTCAAATCAAACATGTTGCACATCAAATTAAAGCTTAGGTTCTCTTCTTTCCATCAATTGTTGGCTTTCCATCATAGCACAAGCTGGCTGCTTAAAATCAGACATTTAGTGTGGTCAATACCACACAACTTTCAGAGCTGGGTCAGAGGTCAAATCTGTTCTGTATATTTAGCCTGGTCTTTCAGGCTAGCATGATCTGATTTACTGGAGTGACACCTCAATTTAAAGCTCAGATTCAGACCTTTTCATAGACTCCAACATTGTTCATTTTAAACCTTCTGGTGGCTAGCAGCACACTGATGAATTATGGTTATATTCAGCTGTTTTTAAAAGGCCTGCAGCCAACTGGTTTTATATTCTAAAGTATCCTCCTGTATTTCTGGTAAACCTGCTTCAAATCAAACATGTTGCACATCAAATTAAAGCTTAGGTTCTCTTCTTTCCATCAATTGTTGGCTTTCCATCATAGCACAACCTGGCTGCTTAAAATCAGACATTTAGTGTGGTCAATACCACACAGCTTTCAGAGCTGGGTCAGAGGTCAAATCTGTTCTGTATATTTAGCCTGGTCTTTCAGGCTAGCATGATCTGATTTACTGGAGTGATACCTCCATGTAAACCTCAGATTCAGAACTTTTCATAGAGTCCAACATTGTTGATTTTACCCCTTCTGGTGGCTAGCAGCACACTGATGAATTATGGTTACATTCAGCTGTTTTCAAAAGGCCTGCAGCCAACTGGTTTTATATTCTAACTTATCCTCCTGTATTTCTGGTAAACCTGCTTCAAATCAAACATGTTGCACATCAAATTAAAGCTTAGGTTCTCTTCTTTCCATCAATTGTTGGCTTTCCATCATAGCACAACCTGGCTGCTTAAAATCAGACATTTAGTGTGGTCAATACCACACAGCTTTCAGAGCTGGGTCAGAGGTCAAATCTGTTCTGTATATTTAGCCTGGTCTTTCAGGCTAGCATGATCTGATTTACTGGAGTGATACCTCCATGTAAACCTCAGATTCAGACCTTTTCATAGAGTCCAACATTGTTGATTTTAACCCTTCTGGTGGCTAGCAGCACACTGATGAATTATGGTTACATTCAGCTGTTTTCAAAAGGCCTGCAGCCAACAGGTTTTATATTCTACCTTATCCTCCTGTATTTCTGGTAAACCTGCTTCAAATCAAACATGTTGCGCATCAAATTAAAGCTTAGGTTCTCTTCTTTCCATCAATTGTTGGCTTTCCATCATAGCACAACCTGGCTGCTTAAAATCAGACATTTAGTGTGGTCAATACCACACAGCTTTCAGAGCTGGGTCAGAGGTCAAATCTGTTCTGTATATTTAGCCTGGTCCTTCAGGCTAGCATGATCTGATTTACTGGAGTGACACCTCAATTTAAAGCTCAGATTCAGACCTTTTCATAGAGTCCAACATTGTTGATTTTACCCCTTCTGGTGGCTAGCAGCACACTGATGAATTATGGTTACATTCAGCTGTTTTCAAAAGGCCTGCAGCCAACAGGTTTTATATTCTACCTTATCCTCCTGTATTTCTGGTAAACCTGCTTCAAATCAAACATGTTGCACAACAAATTAAAGCTTAGGTTCTCTTCTTTCCATCAATTGTTGGCTTTCCATCATAGCACAAGCTGGCTGCTTAAAATCAGACATTTAGTGTGGTCAATACCACACAACTTTCAGAGCTGGGTCAGAGGTCAAATCTGTTCTGTATATTTAGCCTGGTCTTTCAGGCTAGCATGATCTGATTTACTGGAGTGACACCTCAATTTAAAGCTCAGATTCAGACCTTTTCATAGACTCCAACATTGTTCATTTTAAACCTTCTGGTGGCTAGCAGCACACTGATGAATTATGGTTATATTCAGCTGTTTTTAAAAGGCCTGCAGCCAACTGGTTTTATATTCTAAAGTATCCTCCTGTATTTCTGGTAAACCTGCTTCAAATCAAACATGTTGCACATCAAATTAAAGCTTAGGTTCTCTTCTTTCCATCAATTGTTGGCTTTCCATCATAGCACAACCTGGCTGCTTAAAATCAGACATTTAGTGTGGTCAATACCACACAGCTTTCAGAGCTGGGTCAGAGGTCAAATCTGTTCTGTATATTTAGCCTGGTCTTTCAGGCTAGCATGATCTGATTTACTGGAGTGATACCTCCATGTAAACCTCAGATTCAGAACTTTTCATAGAGTCCAACATTGTTGATTTTACCCCTTCTGGTGGCTAGCAGCACACTGATGAATTATGGTTACATTCAGCTGTTTTCAAAAGGCCTGCAGCCAACTGGTTTTATATTCTAACTTATCCTCCTGTATTTCTGGTAAACCTGCTTCAAATCAAACATGTTGCACATCAAATTAAAGCTTAGGTTCTCTTCTTTCCATCAATTGTTGGCTTTCCATCATAGCACAACCTGGCTGCTTAAAATCAGACATTTAGTGTGGTCAATACCACACAGCTTTCAGAGCTGGGTCAGAGGTCAAATCTGTTCTGTATATTTAGCCTGGTCTTTCAGGCTAGCATGATCTGATTTACTGGAGTGATACCTCCATGTAAACCTCAGATTCAGACCTTTTCATAGAGTCCAACATTGTTGATTTTAACCCTTCTGGTGGCTAGCAGCACACTGATGAATTATGGTTACATTCAGCTGTTTTCAAAAGGCCTGCAGCCAACAGGTTTTATATTCTACCTTATCCTCCTGTATTTCTGGTAAACCTGCTTCAAATCAAACATGTTGCGCATCAAATTAAAGCTTAGGTTCTCTTCTTTCCATCAATTGTTGGCTTTCCATCATAGCACAACCTGGCTGCTTAAAATCAGACATTTAGTGTGGTCAATACCACACAGCTTTCAGAGCTGGGTCAGAGGTCAAATCTGTTCTGTATATTTAGCCTGGTCCTTCAGGCTAGCATGATCTGATTTACTGGAGTGACACCTCAATTTAAAGCTCAGATTCAGACCTTTTCATAGAGTCCAACATTGTTGATTTTACCCCTTCTGGTGGCTAGCAGCACACTGATGAATTATGGTTACATTCAGCTGTTTTCAAAAGGCCTGCAGCCAACAGGTTTTATATTCTACCTTATCCTCCTGTATTTCTGGTAAACCTGCTTCAAATCAAACATGTTGCACAACAAATTAAAGCTTAGGTTCTCTTCTTTCCATCAATTGTTGGCTTTCTATCATAGCACAAGCTGGCTGCTTAAAATCAGACATTTAGTGTGGTCAATACCACACAACTTTCAGAGCTGGGTCAGAGGTCAAATCTGTTCTGTATATTTAGCCTGGTCTTTCAGGCTAGCATGATCTGATTTACTGGAGTGATACCTCCATGTAAACCTCAGATTCAGAACTTTTCATAGAGTCCAACATTGTTGATTTTACCCCTTCTGGTGGCTAGCAGCACACTGATGAATTATGGTTACATTCAGCTGTTTTCAAAAGGCCTGCAGCCAACTGGTTTTATATTCTAACTTATCCTCCTGTATTTCTGGTAAACCTGCTTCAAATCAAACATGTTGCACATCAAATTAAAGCTTAGGTTCTCTTCTTTCCATCAATTGTTGGCTTTCCATCATAGCACAACCTGGCTGCTTAAAATCAGACATTTAGTGTGGTCAATACCACACAGCTTTCAGAGCTGGGTCAGAGGTCAAATCTGTTCTGTATATTTAGCCTGGTCTTTCAGGCTAGCATGATCTGATTTACTGGAGTGATACCTCCATGTAAACCTCAGATTCAGACCTTTTCATAGAGTCCAACATTGTTGATTTTAACCCTTCTGGTGGCTAGCAGCACACTGATGAATTATGGTTACATTCAGCTGTTTTCAAAAGGCCTGCAGCCAACAGGTTTTATATTCTACCTTATCCTCCTGTATTTCTGGTAAACCTGCTTCAAATCAAACATGTTGCGCATCAAATTAAAGCTTAGGTTCTCTTCTTTCCATCAATTGTTGGCTTTCCATCATAGCACAACCTGGCTGCTTAAAATCAGACATTTAGTGTGGTCAATACCACACAGCTTTCAGAGCTGGGTCAGAGGTCAAATCTGTTCTGTATATTTAGCCTGGTCCTTCAGGCTAGCATGATCTGATTTACTGGAGTGACACCTCAATTTAAAGCTCAGATTCAGACCTTTTCATAGAGTCCAACATTGTTGATTTTACCCCTTCTGGTGGCTAGCAGCACACTGATGAATTATGGTTACATTCAGCTGTTTTCAAAAGGCCTGCAGCCAACAGGTTTTATATTCTACCTTATCCTCCTGTATTTCTGGTAAACCTGCTTCAAATCAAACATGTTGCACAACAAATTAAAGCTTAGGTTCTCTTCTTTCCATCAATTGTTGGCTTTCTATCATAGCACAAGCTGGCTGCTTAAAATCAGACATTTAGTGTGGTCAATACCACACAACTTTCAGAGCTGGGTCAGAGGTCAAATCTGTTCTGTATATTTAGCCTGGTCTTTCAGGCTAGCATGATCTGATTTACTGGAGTGACACCTCAATTTAAAGCTCAGATTCAGACCTTTTCATAGACTCCAACATTGTTCATTTTAAACCTTCTGGTGGCTAGCAGCACACTGATGAATTATGGTTATATTCAGCTGTTTTTAAAAGGCCTGCAGCCAACAGGTTTTATATTCTACCTTATCCTCCTGTATTTCTGGTAAACCTGCTTCAAATCAAACATGTTGCACATCAAATTAAAGCTTAGGTTCTCTTCTTTCCATCAATTGTTGGCTTTCCATCATAGCACAACCTGGCTGCTTAAAATCAGACATTTAGTGTGGTCAATACCACACAGCTTTCAGAGCTGGGTCAGAGGTCAAATCTGTTCTGTATATTTAGCCTGGTCTTTCAGGCTAGCATGATCTGATTTACTGGAGTGATACCTCCATGTAAACCTCAGATTCAGACCTTTTCATAGAGTCCAACATTGTTGATTTTAACCCTTCTGGTGGCTAGCAGCACACTGATGAATTATGGTTACATTCAGCTGTTTTCAAAAGGCCTGCAGCCAACAGGTTTTATATTCTACCTTATCCTCCTGTATTTCTGGTAAACCTGCTTCAAATCAAACATGTTGCGCATCAAATTAAAGCTTAGGTTCTCTTCTTTCCATCAATTGTTGGCTTTCCATCATAGCACAACCTGGCTGCTTAAAATCAGACATTTAGTGTGGTCAATACCACACAGCTTTCAGAGCTGGGTCAGAGGTCAAATCTGTTCTGTATATTTAGCCTGGTCCTTCAGGCTAGCATGATCTGATTTACTGGAGTGACACCTCAATTTAAAGCTCAGATTCAGACCTTTTCATAGAGTCCAACATTGTTGATTTTACCCCTTCTGGTGGCTAGCAGCACACTGATGAATTATGGTTACATTCAGCTGTTTTCAAAAGGCCTGCAGCCAACAGGTTTTATATTCTACCTTATCCTCCTGTATTTCTGGTAAACCTGCTTCAAATCAAACATGTTGCACAACAAATTAAAGCTTAGGTTCTCTTCTTTCCATCAATTGTTGGCTTTCCATCATAGCACAAGCTGGCTGCTTAAAATCAGACATTTAGTGTGGTCAATACCACACAACTTTCAGAGCTGGGTCAGAGGTCAAATCTGTTCTGTATATTTAGCCTGGTCTTTCAGGCTAGCATGATCTGATTTACTGGAGTGACACCTCAATTTAAAGCTCAGATTCAGACCTTTTCATAGACTCCAACATTGTTCATTTTAAACCTTCTGGTGGCTAGCAGCACACTGATGAATTATGGTTATATTCAGCTGTTTTTAAAAGGCCTGCAGCCAACTGGTTTTATATTCTAAAGTATCCTCCTGTATTTCTGGTAAACCTGCTTCAAATCAAACATGTTGCACATCAAATTAAAGCTTAGGTTCTCTTCTTTCCATCAATTGTTGGCTTTCCATCATAGCACAACCTGGCTGCTTAAAATCAGACATTTAGTGTGGTCAATACCACACAGCTTTCAGAGCTGGGTCAGAGGTCAAATCTGTTCTGTATATTTAGCCTGGTCTTTCAGGCTAGCATGATCTGATTTACTGGAGTGATACCTCCATGTAAACCTCAGATTCAGAACTTTTCATAGAGTCCAACATTGTTGATTTTACCCCTTCTGGTGGCTAGCAGCACACTGATGAATTATGGTTACATTCAGCTGTTTTCAAAAGGCCTGCAGCCAACTGGTTTTATATTCTAACTTATCCTCCTGTATTTCTGGTAAACCTGCTTCAAATCAAACATGTTGCACATCAAATTAAAGCTTAGGTTCTCTTCTTTCCATCAATTGTTGGCTTTCCATCATAGCACAACCTGGCTGCTTAAAATCAGACATTTAGTGTGGTCAATACCACACAGCTTTCAGAGCTGGGTCAGAGGTCAAATCTGTTCTGTATATTTAGCCTGGTCTTTCAGGCTAGCATGATCTGATTTACTGGAGTGATACCTCCATGTAAACCTCAGATTCAGACCTTTTCATAGAGTCCAACATTGTTGATTTTAACCCTTCTGGTGGCTAGCAGCACACTGATGAATTATGGTTACATTCAGCTGTTTTCAAAAGGCCTGCAGCCAACAGGTTTTATATTCTACCTTATCCTCCTGTATTTCTGGTAAACCTGCTTCAAATCAAACATGTTGCACATCAAATTAAAGCTTAGGTTCTCTTCTTTCCATCAATTGTTGGCTTTCCATCATAGCACAACCTGGCTGCTTAAAATCAGACATTTAGTGTGGTCAATACCACACAGCTTTCAGAGCTGTGTCAGAGGTCAAATCTGTTCTGTATATTTAGCCTGGTCCTTCAGGCTAGCATGATCTGATTTACTGGAGTGACACCTCAATTTAAAGCTCAGATTCAGACCTTTTCATAGAGTCCAACATTGTTGATTTTACCCCTTCTGGTGGCTAGCAGCACACTGATGAATTATGGTTACATTCAGCTGTTTTCAAAAGGCCTGCAGCCAACAGGTTTTATATTCTACCTTATCCTCCTGTATTTCTGGTAAACCTGCTTCAAATCAAACATGTTGCACAACAAATTAAAGCTTAGGTTCTCTTCTTTCCATCAATTGTTGGCTTTCTATCATAGCACAAGCTGGCTGCTTAAAATCAGACATTTAGTGTGGTCAATACCACACAACTTTCAGAGCTGGGTCAGAGGTCAAATCTGTTCTGTATATTTAGCCTGGTCTTTCAGGCTAGCATGATCTGATTTACTGGAGTGACACCTCAATTTAAAGCTCAGATTCAGACCTTTTCATAGACTCCAACATTGTTCATTTTAAACCTTCTGGTGGCTAGCAGCACACTGATGAATTATGGTTATATTCAGCTGTTTTTAAAAGGCCTGCAGCCAACTGGTTTTATATTCTAAAGTATCCTCCTGTATTTCTGGTAAACCTGCTTCAAATCAAACATGTTGCACATCAAATTAAAGCTTAGGTTCTCTTCTTTCCATCAATTGTTGGCTTTCCATCATAGCACAACCTGGCTGCTTAAAATCAGACATTTAGTGTGGTCAATACCACACAGCTTTCAGAGCTGGGTCAGAGGTCAAATCTGTTCTGTATATTTAGCCTGGTCCTTCAGGCTAGCATGATCTGATTTACTGGAGTGACACCTCAATTTAAAGCTCAGATTCAGACCTTTTCATAGAGTCCAACATTGTTGATTTTACCCCTTCTGGTGGCTAGCAGCACACTGATGAATTATGGTTACATTCAGCTGTTTTCAAAAGGCCTGCAGCCAACAGGTTTTATATTCTACCTTATCCTCCTGTATTTCTGGTAAACCTGCTTCAAATCAAACATGTTGCACATCAAATTAAAGCTTAGGTTCTCTTCTTTCCATCAATTGTTGGCTTTCCATCATAGCACAACCTGGCTGCTTAAAATCAGACATTTAGTGTGGTCAATACCACACAGCTTTCAGAGCTGGGTCAGAGGTCAAATCTGTTCTGTATATTTAGCCTGGTCTTTCAGGCTAGCATGATCTGATTTACTGGAGTGACACCTCAATTTAAAGCTCAGATTCAGACCTTTTCATAGACTCCAACATTGTTCATTTTAAACCTTCTGGTGGCTAGCAGCACACTGATGAATTATGGTTATATTCAGCTGTTTTTAAAAGGCCTGCAGCCAACTGGTTTTATATTCTAAAGTATCCTCCTGTATTTCTGGTAAACCTGCTTCAAATCAAACATGTTGCACATCAAATTAAAGCTTAGGTTCTCTTCTTTCCATCAATTGTTGGCTTTCCATCATAGCACAACCTGGCTGCTTAAAATCAGACATTTAGTGTGGTCAATACCACACAGCTTTCAGAGCTGGGTCAGAGGTCAAATCTGTTCTGTATATTTAGCCTGGTCTTTCAGGCTAGCATGATCTGATTTACTGGAGTGATACCTCCATGTAAACCTCAGATTCAGAACTTTTCATAGAGTCCAACATTGTTGATTTTACCCCTTCTGGTGGCTAGCAGCACACTGATGAATTATGGTTACATTCAGCTGTTTTCAAAAGGCCTGCAGCCAACTGGTTTTATATTCTAACTTATCCTCCTGTATTTCTGGTAAACCTGCTTCAAATCAAACATGTTGCACATCAAATTAAAGCTTAGGTTCTCTTCTTTCCATCAATTGTTGGCTTTCCATCATAGCACAAGCTGGCTGCTTAAAATCAGACATTTAGTGTGGTCAATACCACACAACTTTCAGAGCTGGGTCAGAGGTCAAATCTGTTCTGTATATTTAGCCTGGTCTTTCAGGCTAGCATGATCTGATTTACTGGAGTGACACCTCAATTTAAAGCTCAGATTCAGACCTTTTCATAGACTCCAACATTGTTCATTTTAAACCTTCTGGTGGCTAGCAGCACACTGATGAATTATGGTTATATTCAGCTGTTTTTAAAAGGCCTGCAGCCAACTGGTTTTATATTCTAAAGTATCCTCCTGTATTTCTGGTAAACCTGCTTCAAATCAAACATGTTGCACATCAAATTAAAGCTTAGGTTCTCTTCTTTCCATCAATTGTTGGCTTTCCATCATAGCACAACCTGGCTGCTTAAAATCAGACATTTAGTGTGGTCAATACCACACAGCTTTCAGAGCTGGGTCAGAGGTCAAATCTGTTCTGTATATTTAGCCTGGTCTTTCAGGCTAGCATGATCTGATTTACTGGAGTGATACCTCCATGTAAACCTCAGATTCAGAACTTTTCATAGAGTCCAACATTGTTGATTTTACCCCTTCTGGTGGCTAGCAGCACACTGATGAATTATGGTTACATTCAGCTGTTTTCAAAAGGCCTGCAGCCAACTGGTTTTATATTCTAACTTATCCTCCTGTATTTCTGGTAAACCTGCTTCAAATCAAACATGTTGCACATCAAATTAAAGCTTAGGTTCTCTTCTTTCCATCAATTGTTGGCTTTCCATCATAGCACAACCTGGCTGCTTAAAATCAGACATTTAGTGTGGTCAATACCACACAGCTTTCAGAGCTGGGTCAGAGGTCAAATCTGTTCTGTATATTTAGCCTGGTCTTTCAGGCTAGCATGATCTGATTTACTGGAGTGATACCTCCATGTAAACCTCAGATTCAGACCTTTTCATAGAGTCCAACATTGTTGATTTTAACCCTTCTGGTGGCTAGCAGCACACTGATGAATTATGGTTACATTCAGCTGTTTTCAAAAGGCCTGCAGCCAACAGGTTTTATATTCTACCTTATCCTCCTGTATTTCTGGTAAACCTGCTTCAAATCAAACATGTTGCGCATCAAATTAAAGCTTAGGTTCTCTTCTTTCCATCAATTGTTGGCTTTCCATCATAGCACAACCTGGCTGCTTAAAATCAGACATTTAGTGTGGTCAATACCACACAGCTTTCAGAGCTGGGTCAGAGGTCAAATCTGTTCTGTATATTTAGCCTGGTCCTTCAGGCTAGCATGATCTGATTTACTGGAGTGACACCTCAATTTAAAGCTCAGATTCAGACCTTTTCATAGAGTCCAACATTGTTGATTTTACCCCTTCTGGTGGCTAGCAGCACACTGATGAATTATGGTTACATTCAGCTGTTTTCAAAAGGCCTGCAGCCAACAGGTTTTATATTCTACCTTATCCTCCTGTATTTCTGGTAAACCTGCTTCAAATCAAACATGTTGCACAACAAATTAAAGCTTAGGTTCTCTTCTTTCCATCAATTGTTGGCTTTCCATCATAGCACAAGCTGGCTGCTTAAAATCAGACATTTAGTGTGGTCAATACCACACAACTTTCAGAGCTGGGTCAGAGGTCAAATCTGTTCTGTATATTTAGCCTGGTCTTTCAGGCTAGCATGATCTGATTTACTGGAGTGACACCTCAATTTAAAGCTCAGATTCAGACCTTTTCATAGACTCCAACATTGTTCATTTTAAACCTTCTGGTGGCTAGCAGCACACTGATGAATTATGGTTATATTCAGCTGTTTTTAAAAGGCCTGCAGCCAACTGGTTTTATATTCTAAAGTATCCTCCTGTATTTCTGGTAAACCTGCTTCAAATCAAACATGTTGCACATCAAATTAAAGCTTAGGTTCTCTTCTTTCCATCAATTGTTGGCTTTCCATCATAGCACAACCTGGCTGCTTAAAATCAGACATTTAGTGTGGTCAATACCACACAGCTTTCAGAGCTGGGTCAGAGGTCAAATCTGTTCTGTATATTTAGCCTGGTCTTTCAGGCTAGCATGATCTGATTTACTGGAGTGATACCTCCATGTAAACCTCAGATTCAGAACTTTTCATAGAGTCCAACATTGTTGATTTTACCCCTTCTGGTGGCTAGCAGCACACTGATGAATTATGGTTACATTCAGCTGTTTTCAAAAGGCCTGCAGCCAACTGGTTTTATATTCTAACTTATCCTCCTGTATTTCTGGTAAACCTGCTTCAAATCAAACATGTTGCACATCAAATTAAAGCTTAGGTTCTCTTCTTTCCATCAATTGTTGGCTTTCCATCATAGCACAACCTGGCTGCTTAAAATCAGACATTTAGTGTGGTCAATACCACACAGCTTTCAGAGCTGGGTCAGAGGTCAAATCTGTTCTGTATATTTAGCCTGGTCTTTCAGGCTAGCATGATCTGATTTACTGGAGTGATACCTCCATGTAAACCTCAGATTCAGACCTTTTCATAGAGTCCAACATTGTTGATTTTAACCCTTCTGGTGGCTAGCAGCACACTGATGAATTATGGTTACATTCAGCTGTTTTCAAAAGGCCTGCAGCCAACAGGTTTTATATTCTACCTTATCCTCCTGTATTTCTGGTAAACCTGCTTCAAATCAAACATGTTGCGCATCAAATTAAAGCTTAGGTTCTCTTCTTTCCATCAATTGTTGGCTTTCCATCATAGCACAACCTGGCTGCTTAAAATCAGACATTTAGTGTGGTCAATACCACACAGCTTTCAGAGCTGGGTCAGAGGTCAAATCTGTTCTGTATATTTAGCCTGGTCCTTCAGGCTAGCATGATCTGATTTACTGGAGTGACACCTCAATTTAAAGCTCAGATTCAGACCTTTTCATAGAGTCCAACATTGTTGATTTTACCCCTTCTGGTGGCTAGCAGCACACTGATGAATTATGGTTACATTCAGCTGTTTTCAAAAGGCCTGCAGCCAACAGGTTTTATATTCTACCTTATCCTCCTGTATTTCTGGTAAACCTGCTTCAAATCAAACATGTTGCACAACAAATTAAAGCTTAGGTTCTCTTCTTTCCATCAATTGTTGGCTTTCTATCATAGCACAAGCTGGCTGCTTAAAATCAGACATTTAGTGTGGTCAATACCACACAACTTTCAGAGCTGGGTCAGAGGTCAAATCTGTTCTGTATATTTAGCCTGGTCTTTCAGGCTAGCATGATCTGATTTACTGGAGTGACACCTCAATTTAAAGCTCAGATTCAGACCTTTTCATAGACTCCAACATTGTTCATTTTAAACCTTCTGGTGGCTAGCAGCACACTGATGAATTATGGTTATATTCAGCTGTTTTTAAAAGGCCTGCAGCCAACTGGTTTTATATTCTAAAGTATCCTCCTGTATTTCTGGTAAACCTGCTTCAAATCAAACATGTTGCACATCAAATTAAAGCTTAGGTTCTCTTCTTTCCATCAATTGTTGGCTTTCCATCATAGCACAACCTGGCTGCTTAAAATCAGACATTTAGTGTGGTCAATACCACACAGCTTTCAGAGCTGGGTCAGAGGTCAAATCTGTTCTGTATATTTAGCCTGGTCCTTCAGGCTAGCATGATCTGATTTACTGGAGTGACACCTCAATTTAAAGCTCATATTCAGACCTTTTCATAGAGTCCAACATTGTTGATTTTACCCCTTCTGGTGGCTAGCAGCACACTGATGAATTATGGTTACATTCAGCTGTTTTCAAAAGGCCTGCAGCCAACAGGTTTTATATTCTACCTTATCCTCCTGTATTTCTGGTAAACCTGCTTCAAATCAAACATGTTGCACATCAAATTAAAGCTTAGGTTCTCTTCTTTCCATCAATTGTTGGCTTTCCATCATAGCACAACCTGGCTGCTTAAAATCAGACATTTAGTGTGGTCAATACCACACAGCTTTCAGAGCTGGGTCAGAGGTCAAATCTGTTCTGTATATTTAGCCTGGTCTTTCAGGCTAGCATGATCTGATTTACTGGAGTGACACCTCAATTTAAAGCTCAGATTCAGACCTTTTCATAGACTCCAACATTGTTCATTTTAAACCTTCTGGTGGCTAACAGCACACTGATGAATTATGGTTATATTCAGCTGTTTTTAAAAGGCCTGTAGCCAACAGGTTTTATATTCTAACTTATCCTCCTGTATTTCTGGTAAACCTGCTTCAAATCAAACATGTTGCGCATCAAATTAAAGCTTAGGTTCTCTTCTTTCCATCAATTGTTGGCTTTCCATCATGGCACAACCTGGCTGCTTAAAATCAGACATTTAGTGTGGTCAATACCACACAGCTTTCAGAGCTGGGTCAGAGGTCAAATCTGTTCTGTATATTTAGCCTGGTCCTTCAGGCTAGCATCATCTGATTTACTGGAGTGACACCTCAATTTAAAGCTCAGATTCAGACCTTTTCATAGAGTCCAACATTGTTGATTTTACCCCTTCTGGTGGCTAGCAGCACACTGATGAATTATGGTTACATTCAGCTGTTTTCAAAAGGCCTGCAGCCAACAGGTTTTATATTCTACCTTATCCTCCTGTATTTCTGGTAAACCTGCTTCAAATCAAACATGTTGCACATCAAATTAAAGCTTAGGTTCTCTTCTTTCCATCAATTGTTGGCTTTCCATCATAGCACAACCTGGCTGCTTAAAATCAGACATTTAGTGTGGTCAATACCACACAGCTTTCAGAGCTGGGTCAGAGGTCAAATCTGTTCTGTATATTTAGCCTGGTCCTTCAGGCTAGCATGATCTGATTTACTGGAGTGACACCTCAATTTAAAGCTCAGATTCAGACCTTTTCATAGAGTCCAACATTGTTGATTTTACCCCTTCTGGTGGCTAGCAGCACACTGATGAATTATGGTTACATTCAGCTGTTTTCAAAAGGCCTGCAGCCAACAGGTTTTATATTCTACCTTATCCTCCTGTATTTCTGGTAAACCTGCTTCAAATCAAACATGTTGCACATCAAATTAAAGCTTAGGTTCTCTTCTTTCCATCAATTGTTGGCTTTCCATCATAGCACAAGCTGGCTGCTTAAAATCAGACATTTAGTGTGGTCAATACCACACAACTTTCAGAGCTGGGTCAGAGGTCAAATCTGTTCTGTATATTTAGCCTGGTCTTTCAGGCTAGCATGATCTGATTTACTGGAGTGACACCTCAATTTAAAGCTCAGATTCAGACCTTTTCATAGACTCCAACATTGTTCATTTTAAACCTTCTGGTGGCTAGCAGCACACTGATGAATTATGGTTATATTCAGCTGTTTTTAAAAGGCCTGCAGCCAACTGGTTTTATATTCTAAAGTATCCTCCTGTATTTCTGGTAAACCTGCTTCAAATCAAACATGTTGCACATCAAATTAAAGCTTAGGTTCTCTTCTTTCCATCAATTGTTGGCTTTCCATCATAGCACAACCTGGCTGCTTAAAATCAGACATTTAGTGTGGTCAATACCACACAGCTTTCAGAGCTGGGTCAGAGGTCAAATCTGTTCTGTATATTTAGCCTGGTCTTTCAGGCTAGCATGATCTGATTTACTGGAATGACACCTCACTTTAAAGCTCAGATTCAGACCTTTTCATAGAGTCCAATATTGTTCATTTTAAACCTTCTGGTGGCTAGCAGCACACTAATGAATTATGGTTATATTCAGCTGTTTTTAAAAGGCCTGTAGCCAACAGGTTTTATATTCTAACTTATCCTCCTGTATTTCTGGTAAACCTGCTTCAAATCAAACATGTTGCGCATCAAATTAAAGCTTAGGTTCTCTTCTTTCCATCAATTGTTGGCTTTCCATCATAGCACAACCTGGCTGCTTAAAATCAGACATTTAGTGTGGTCAATACCACACAGCTTTCAGAGCTGGGTCAGAGGTCAAATCTGTTCTGTATATTTAGCCTGGTCCTTCAGGCTAGCATGATCTGATTTACTGGAGTGACACCTCAATTTAAAGCTCAGATTCAGACCTTTTCATAGAGTCCAACATTGTTGATTTTACCCCTTCTGGTGGCTAGCAGCACACTGATGAATTATGGTTACATTCAGCTGTTTGCAAAAGGCCTGCAGCCAACAGGTTTTATATTCTACCTTATCCTCCTGTATTTCTGGTAAACCTGCTTCAAATCAAACATGTTGCACATCAAATTAAAGCTTAGGTTCTCTTCTTTCCATCAATTGTTGGCTTTCCATCATAGCACAAGCTGGCTGCTTAAAATCAGACATTTAGTGTGGTCAATACCACACAACTTTCAGAGCTGGGTCAGAGGTCAAATCTGTTCTGTATATTTAGCCTGGTCTTTCAGGCTAGCATGATCTGATTTACTGGAGTGACACCTCAATTTAAAGCTCAGATTCAGACCTTTTCATAGACTCCAACATTGTTCATTTTAAACCTTCTGGTGGCTAGCAGCACACTGATGAATTATGGTTATATTCAGCTGTTTTTAAAAGGCCTGCAGCCAACTGGTTTTATATTCTAAAGTATCCTCCTGTATTTCTGGTAAACCTGCTTCAAACAAACATGTTGCACATCAAATTAAAGCTTAGGTTCTCTTCTTTCCATCAATTGTTGGCTTTCCATCATAGCACAACCTGGCTGCTTAAAATCAGACATTTAGTGTGGTCAATACCACACAGCTTTCAGAGCTGGGTCAGAGGTCAAATCTGTTCTGTATATTTAGCCTGGTCCTTCAGGCTAGCATGATCTGATTTACTGGAGTGACACCTCAATTTAAAGCTCAGATTCAGACCTTTTCATAGAGTCCAACATTGTTGATTTTACCCCTTCTGGTGGCTAGCAGCACACTGATGAATTATGGTTACATTCAGCTGTTTTCAAAAGGCCTGCAGCCAACAGGTTTTATATTCTACCTTATCCTCCTGTATTTCTGGTAAACCTGCTTCAAATCAAACATGTTGCACATCAAATTAAAGCTTAGGTTCTCTTCTTTCCATCAATTGTTGGCTTTCCATCATAGCACAAGCTGGCTGCTTAAAATCAGACATTTAGTGTGGTCAATACCACACAGCTTTCAGAGCTGGGTCAGAGGTCAAATCTGTTCTGTATATTTAGCCTGGTCCTTCAGGCTAGCATGATCTGATTTACTGGAGTGACACCTCAATTTAAAGCTCAGATTCAGACCTTTTCATAGAGTCCAATATTGTTCATTTTAAACCTTCTGGTGGCTAGCAGCACACTGATGAATTATGGTTACATTCAGCTGTTTTCAAAAGGCCTGCAGCCAACAGGTTTTATATTCTACCTTATCCTCCTGTATTTCTGGTAAACCTGCTTCAAATCAAACATGTTGCACATCAAATTAAAGCTTAGGTTCTCTTCTTTCCATCAATTGTTGGCTTTCCATCATAGCACAACCTGGCTGCTTAAAATCAGACATTTAGTGTGGTTAATACCACACAGCTTTCAGAGCTGGGTCAGAGGTCAAATCTGTTCTGTATATTTAGCCTGGTCCTTCAGGCTAGCATGATCTGATTTACTGGAGTGACACCTCAATTTAAAGCTCAGATTCAGACCTTTTCATAGAGTCCAACATTGTTGATTTTACCCCTTCTGGTGGCTAGCAGCACACTGATGAATTATGGTTACATTCAGCTGTTTTCAAAAGGCCTGCAGCCAACAGGTTTTATATTCTACCTTATCCTCCTGTATTTCTGGTAAACCTGCTTCAAATCAAACATGTTGCACATCAAATTAAAGCTTAGGTTCTCTTCTTTCCATCAATTGTTGGCTTTCCATCATAGCACAACCTGGCTGCTTAAAATCAGACATTTAGTGTGGTTAATACCACACAGCTTTCAGAGCTGGGTCAGAGGTCAAATCTGTTCTGTATATTTAGCCTGGTCCTTCAGGCTGGCATGATCTGATTTACTGGAGTGACACCTCAATTTAAAGCTCAGATTCAGACCTTTTCATAGAGTCCAACATTGTTGATTTTACCCCTTCTGGTGGCTAGCAGCACACTGATGAATTATGGTTATATTCAGCTGTTTTCAAAAGGCCTGCAGCCAACAGGTTTTATATTCTACCTTATCCTCCTGTATTTCTGGTAAACCTGCTTCAAATCAAACATGTTGCACATCAAATTAAAGCTTAGGTTCTCTTCTTTCCATCAATTGTTGGCTTTCCATCATAGCACAACCTGGCTGCTTAAAATCAGACATTTAGTGTGGTCAATACCACACAGCTTTCAGAGCTGGGTCAGAGGTCAAATCTGTTCTGTATATTTAGCCTGGTCTTTCAGGCTAGCATGATCTGATTTACTGGAGTGATACCTCCATGTAAACCTCAGATTCAGACCTTTTCATAGAGTCCAACATTGTTGATTTTACCCCTTCTGGTGGCTAGCAGCACACTGATGAATTATGGTTACATTCAGCTGTTTTCAAAAGGCCTGCAGCCAACAGGTTTTATATTCTACCTTATCCTCCTGTATTTCTGGTAAACCTGCTTCAAATCAAACATGTTGCACATCAAATTAAAGCTTAGGTTCTCTTCTTTCCATCAATTGTTGGCTTTCCATCATAGCACAAGCTGGCTGCTTAAAATCAGACATTTAGTGTGGTCAATACCACACAGCTTTCAGAGCTGGGTCAGAGGTCAAATCTGTTCTGTATTTTTAGCCTGGTCTTTCAGGCTAGCATGATCTGATTTACTGGAGTGATACCTCCATGTAAACCTCAGATTCAGACCTTTTCATAGACTCCAACATTGTTGATTTTAACCCTTCTGGTGGCTAGCAGCACACTGATGAATTATGGTTACATTCAGCTGTTTTTAAAAGGCCTGCAGCCAACTGGTTTTATATTCTAAAGTATCCTCCTGTATTTCTGGTAAACCTGCTTCAAATCAAACATGTTGCACATCAAATTAAAGCTTAGGTTCTCTTCTTTCCATCAATTGTTGTCTTTCCATCATAGCACAACCTGGCTGCTTAAAATCAGACATTTAGTGTGGTCAATACCACACAGCTTTCAGAGCTGGGTCAGAGGTCAAATCTGTTCTGTATATTTAGCCTGGTCCTTCAGGCTAGCATGATCTGATTTACTGGAGTGACACCTCAATTTAAAGCTCAGATTCAGACCTTTTCATAGAGTCCAACATTGTTGATTTTACCCCTTCTGGTGGCTAGCAGCACACTGATGAATTATGGTTACATTCAGCTGTTTTCAAAAGGCCTGCAGCCAACAGGTTTTATATTCTACCTTATCCTCCTGTATTTCTGGTAAACCTGCTTCAAATCAAACATGTTGCACATCAAATTAAAGCTTAGGTTCTCTTCTTTCCATCAATTGTTGGCTTTCCATCATAGCACAACCTGGCTGCTTAAAATCAGACATTTAGTGTGGTCAATACCACACAGCTTTCAGAGCTGGGTCAGAGGTCAAATCTGTTCTGTATATTTAGCCTGGTCTTTCAGGCTAGCATGATCTGATTTACTGGAGTGATACCTCCATGTAAACCTCAGATTCAGACCTTTTCATAGAGTCCAACATTGTTGATTTTAACCCTTCTGGTGGCTAGCAGCACACTGATGAATTATGGTTACATTCAGCTGTTTTCAAAAGGCCTGCAGCCAACAGGTTTTATATTCTACCTTATCCTCCTGTATTTCTGGTAAACCTGCTTCAAATCAAACATGTTGCGCATCAAATTAAAGCTTAGGTTCTCTTCTTTCCATCAATTGTTGGCTTTCCATCATAGCACAACCTGGCTGCTTAAAATCAGACATTTAGTGTGGTCAATACCACACAGCTTTCAGAGCTGGGTCAGAGGTCAAATCTGTTCTGTATATTTAGCCTGGTCCTTCAGGCTAGCATGATCTGATTTACTGGAGTGACACCTCAATTTAAAGCTCAGATTCAGACCTTTTCATAGAGTCCAACATTGTTGATTTTACCCCTTCTGGTGGCTAGCAGCACACTGATGAATTATGGTTACATTCAGCTGTTTTCAAAAGGCCTGCAGCCAACAGGTTTTATATTCTACCTTATCCTCCTGTATTTCTGGTAAACCTGCTTCAAATCAAACATGTTGCACAACAAATTAAAGCTTAGGTTCTCTTCTTTCCATCAATTGTTGGCTTTCTATCATAGCACAAGCTGGCTGCTTAAAATCAGACATTTAGTGTGGTCAATACCACACAACTTTCAGAGCTGGGTCAGAGGTCAAATCTGTTCTGTATATTTAGCCTGGTCTTTCAGGCTAGCATGATCTGATTTACTGGAGTGACACCTCAATTTAAAGCTCAGATTCAGACCTTTTCATAGACTCCAACATTGTTCATTTTAAACCTTCTGGTGGCTAGCAGCACACTGATGAATTATGGTTATATTCAGCTGTTTTTAAAAGGCCTGCAGCCAACTGGTTTTATATTCTAAAGTATCCTCCTGTATTTCTGGTAAACCTGCTTCAAATCAAACATGTTGCACATCAAATTAAAGCTTAGGTTCTCTTCTTTCCATCAATTGTTGGCTTTCCATCATAGCACAACCTGGCTGCTTAAAATCAGACATTTAGTGTGGTCAATACCACACAGCTTTCAGAGCTGGGTCAGAGGTCAAATCTGTTCTGTATATTTAGCCTGGTCCTTCAGGCTAGCATGATCTGATTTACTGGAGTGACACCTCAATTTAAAGCTCATATTCAGACCTTTTCATAGAGTCCAACATTGTTGATTTTACCCCTTCTGGTGGCTAGCAGCACACTGATGAATTATGGTTACATTCAGCTGTTTTCAAAAGGCCTGCAGCCAACAGGTTTTATATTCTACCTTATCCTCCTGTATTTCTGGTAAACCTGCTTCAAATCAAACATGTTGCACATCAAATTAAAGCTTAGGTTCTCTTCTTTCCATCAATTGTTGGCTTTCCATCATAGCACAACCTGGCTGCTTAAAATCAGACATTTAGTGTGGTCAATACCACACAGCTTTCAGAGCTGGGTCAGAGGTCAAATCTGTTCTGTATATTTAGCCTGGTCTTTCAGGCTAGCATGATCTGATTTACTGGAGTGACACCTCAATTTAAAGCTCAGATTCAGACCTTTTCATAGACTCCAACATTGTTCATTTTAAACCTTCTGGTGGCTAGCAGCACACTGATGAATTATGGTTATATTCAGCTGTTTTTAAAAGGCCTGTAGCCAACAGGTTTTATATTCTAACTTATCCTCCTGTATTTCTGGTAAACCTGCTTCAAATCAAACATGTTGCGCATCAAATTAAAGCTTAGGTTCTCTTCTTTCCATCAATTGTTGGCTTTCCATCATGGCACAACCTGGCTGCTTAAAATCAGACATTTAGTGTGGTCAATACCACACAGCTTTCAGAGCTGGGTCAGAGGTCAAATCTGTTCTGTATATTTAGCCTGGTCCTTCAGGCTAGCATCATCTGATTTACTGGAGTGACACCTCAATTTAAAGCTCAGATTCAGACCTTTTCATAGAGTCCAACATTGTTGATTTTACCCCTTCTGGTGGCTAGCAGCACACTGATGAATTATGGTTACATTCAGCTGTTTTCAAAAGGCCTGCAGCCAACAGGTTTTATATTCTACCTTATCCTCCTGTATTTCTGGTAAACCTGCTTCAAATCAAACATGTTGCACATCAAATTAAAGCTTAGGTTCTCTTCTTTCCATCAATTGTTGGCTTTCCATCATAGCACAACCTGGCTGCTTAAAATCAGACATTTAGTGTGGTCAATACCACACAGCTTTCAGAGCTGGGTCAGAGGTCAAATCTGTTCTGTATATTTAGCCTGGTCCTTCAGGCTAGCATGATCTGATTTACTGGAGTGACACCTCAATTTAAAGCTCAGATTCAGACCTTTTCATAGAGTCCAACATTGTTGATTTTACCCCTTCTGGTGGCTAGCAGCACACTGATGAATTATGGTTACATTCAGCTGTTTTCAAAAGGCCTGCAGCCAACAGGTTTTATATTCTACCTTATCCTCCTGTATTTCTGGTAAACCTGCTTCAAATCAAACATGTTGCACATCAAATTAAAGCTTAGGTTCTCTTCTTTCCATCAATTGTTGGCTTTCCATCATAGCACAAGCTGGCTGCTTAAAATCAGACATTTAGTGTGGTCAATACCACACAACTTTCAGAGCTGGGTCAGAGGTCAAATCTGTTCTGTATATTTAGCCTGGTCTTTCAGGCTAGCATGATCTGATTTACTGGAGTGACACCTCAATTTAAAGCTCAGATTCAGACCTTTTCATAGACTCCAACATTGTTCATTTTAAACCTTCTGGTGGCTAGCAGCACACTGATGAATTATGGTTATATTCAGCTGTTTTTAAAAGGCCTGCAGCCAACTGGTTTTATATTCTAAAGTATCCTCCTGTATTTCTGGTAAACCTGCTTCAAATCAAACATGTTGCACATCAAATTAAAGCTTAGGTTCTCTTCTTTCCATCAATTGTTGGCTTTCCATCATAGCACAACCTGGCTGCTTAAAATCAGACATTTAGTGTGGTCAATACCACACAGCTTTCAGAGCTGGGTCAGAGGTCAAATCTGTTCTGTATATTTAGCCTGGTCTTTCAGGCTAGCATGATCTGATTTACTGGAATGACACCTCACTTTAAAGCTCAGATTCAGACCTTTTCATAGAGTCCAATATTGTTCATTTTAAACCTTCTGGTGGCTAGCAGCACACTAATGAATTATGGTTATATTCAGCTGTTTTTAAAAGGCCTGTAGCCAACAGGTTTTATATTCTAACTTATCCTCCTGTATTTCTGGTAAACCTGCTTCAAATCAAACATGTTGCACATCAAATTAAAGCTTAGGTTCTCTTCTTTCCAACAATTGTTGGCTTTCCATCATAGCACAACCTGGCTGCTTAAAATCAGACATTTAGTGTGGTCAATACCACACAGCTTTCAGAGCTGGGTCAGAGGTCAAATCTGTTCTGTATATTTAGCCTGGTCTTTCAGGCTAGCATGATCTGATTTACTGGAGTGACACCTCAATTTAAAGCTCAGATTCAGACCTTTTCATAGACTCCAACATTGTTGATTTTAACCCTTCTGGTGGCTAGCAGCACACTGATGAATTATGGTTACATTCAGCTGTTTTCAAAAGGCCTGCAGCCAACAGGTTTTATATTCTAACTTATCCTCCTGTATTTCTGGTAAACCTGCTTCAAATCAAACATGTTGCACATCAAATTAAAGCTTAGGTTCTCTTCTTTCCATTAATTGTTGGCTTTCCATCATAGCACAACCTGGCTGCTTAAAATCAGACATTTAGTGTGGTCAATACCACACAGCTTTCAGAGCTGGGTCAGAGGTCAAATCTGTTCTGTATATTTAGCCTGGTCTTTCAGGCTAGCATGATCTGATTTACTGGAGTGACACCTCAATTTAAAGCTCAGATTCAGACCTTTTCATAGACTCCAACATTGTTGATTTTAACCCTTCTGGTGGCTAGCAGCACACTGATGAATTATGGTTACATTCAGCTGTTTTCAAAAGGCCTGCAGCCAACTGGTTTTATATTCTAACTTATCCTCCTGTATTTCTGGTAAACCTGCTTCAAATCAAACATGTTGCACATCAAATTAAAGCTTAGGTTCTCTTCTTTCCATTAATTGTTGGCTTTCCATCATAGCACAACCTGGCTGCTTAAAATCAGACATTTAGTGTGGTCAATACCACACAGCTTTCAGAGCTGGGTCAGAGGTCAAATCTGTTCTGTATATTTAGCCTGGTCTTTCAGGCTAGCATGATCTGATTTACTGGAGTGATACCTCCATGTAAACCTCAGATTCAGACCTTTTCATAGAGTCCAACATTGTTGATTTTAACCCCTCTGGTGGCTAGCAGCACACTGATGAATTATGGTTACATTCAGCTGTTTTCAAAAGGCCTGCAGCCAACTGGTTTTATATTCTACCTTATCCTCCTGTATTTCTGGTAAACCTGCTTCAAATCAAACATGTTGCACATTCAATTAAAGCTTAGGTTCTCTTCTTTCCATCAATTGTTGGCTTTCCATCATAGCACAACCTGGCTGCTTAAAATCAGACATTTAGTGTGGTCAATACCACACAGCTTTCAGAGCTGGGTCAGAGGTCAAATCTGTTCTGTATATTTAGCCTGGTCTTTCAGGCTAGCATGATCTGATTTACTGGAGTGATACCGCCATGTAAACCTCAGATTCAGACCTTTTCATAGAGTCCAACATTGTTGATTTTAACCCTTCTGGTGGCTAGCAGCACACTGATGAATTATGGTTACATTCAGCTGTTTTCAAAAGGCCTGCAGCCAACTGGTTTTATATTCTAACTTATCCTCCTGTATTTCTGGTAAACCTGCTTCAAATCAAACATGTTGCACATCAAATTAAAGCTTAAGTTCTCTTCTTTCCAACAATTGTTGGCTTTCCATCATAGCACAACCTGGCTGCTTAAAATCAGACATTTAGTGTGGTCAATACCACACAGCTTTCAGAGCTGGGTCAGAGGTCAAATCTGTTCTGTATATTTAGCCTGGTCTTTCAGGCTAGCATGATCTGATTTACTGGAGTGATACCTCCATGTAAACCTCAGATTCAGACCTTTTCATAGACTCCAACATTGTTGATTTTAACCCTTCTGGTGGCTAGCAGCACACTGATGAATTATGGTTACATTCAGCTGTTTTCAAAAGGCCTGCAGCCAACTGGTTTTATATTCTACCTTATCCTCCTGTATTTCTGGTAAACCTGCTTCAAATCAAACATGTTGCACATTCAATTAAAGCTTAGGTTCTCTTCTTTCCATCAATTGTTGGCTTTCCATCATAGCACAACCTGGCTGCTTAAAATCAGACATTTAGTGTGGTCAATACCACACAGCTTTCAGAGCTGGGTCAGAGGTCAAATCTGTTCTGTATATTTAGCCTGGTCTTTCAGGCTAGCATGATCTGATTTACTGGAGTGATACCGCCATGTAAACCTCAGATTCAGACCTTTTCATAGAGTCCAACATTGTTGATTTTAACCCTTCTGGTGGCTAGCAGCACACTGATGAATTATGGTTACATTCAGCTGTTTTCAAAAGGCCTGCAGCCAACTGGTTTTATATTCTAACTTATCCTCCTGTATTTCTGGTAAACCTGCTTCAAATCAAACATGTTGCACATCAAATTAAAGCTTAGGTTCTCTTCTTTCCAACAATTGTTGGCTTTCCATCATAGCACAACCTGGCTGCTTAAAATCAGACATTTAGTGTGGTCAATACCACACAGCTTTCAGAGCTGGGTCAGAGGTCAAATCTGTTCTGTATATTTAGCCTGGTCTTTCAGGCTAGCATGATCTGATTTACTGGAGTGACACCTCAATTTAAAGCTCAGATTCAGACCTTTTCATAGACTCCAACATTGTTGATTTTAACCCTTCTGGTGGCTAGCAGCACACTGATGAATTATGGTTACATTCAGCTGTTTTCAAAAGGCCTGCAGCCAACAGGTTTTATATTCTAACTTATCCTCCTGTATTTCTGGTAAACCTGCTTCAAATCAAACATGTTGCACATCAAATTAAAGCTTAGGTTCTCTTCTTTCCATTAATTGTTGGCTTTCCATCATAGCACAACCTGGCTGCTTAAAATCAGACATTTAGTGTGGTCAATACCACACAGCTTTCAGAGCTGGGTCAGAGGTCAAATCTGTTCTGTATATTTAGCCTGGTCTTTCAGGCTAGCATGATCTGATTTACTGGAGTGATACCTCCATGTAAACCTCAGATTCAGACCTTTTCATAGAGTCCAACATTGTTGATTTTAACCCTTCTGGTGGCTAGCAGCACACTGATGAATTATGGTTACATTCAGCTGTTTTCAAAAGGCCTGCAGCCAACTGGTTTTATATTCTACCTTATCCTCCTGTATTTCTGGTAAACCTGCTTCAAATCAAACATGTTGCACATCAAATTAAAGCTTAGGTTCTCTTCTTTCCAACAATTGTTGGCTTTCCATCATAGCACAAGCTGGCTGCTTAAAATCAGATATTTAGTGTGATCAATACCACACAGCTTTCAGAGCTGGGTCAGAGGTCAAATCTGTTCTATATATTTAACCTGGTCTTTCAGGCTAGCATGATCTGATTTACTGGAGTGACACCTCAATTTAAAGCTCAGATTCAGACCTTTTCATAGAGTCCAATATTGTTCATTTTAAACCTTCTGGTGGCTAGCAGCACACTGATGAATTATGGTTACATTCAACTGTTTTTAAAAGGCATGCAGCCAACTGGTTTTATATTCTAACTTATCCTCCTGTATTTCTGGTAAACCTGCTTCAAATCAAACATGTTGCACATCAAATTAAAGCTTAGGTTCTCTTCTTTCCATCAATTGTTGGCTTTCCATCATAGCACAACCTGGCTGCTTAAAATCAGACATTTAGTGTGGTCAATACCACACAGCTTTCAGAGCTGGGTCAGAGGTCAAATCTGTTCTGTATATTTAGCCTGGTCCTTCAGGCTAGCATGATCTGATTTACTGGAGTGACACCTCAATTTAAAGCTCAGATTCAGACCTTTTCATAGAGTCCAACATTGTTGATTTTAACCCTTCTGGTGGCTAGCAGCACACTGATGAATTATGGTTACATTCAGCTGTTTTCAAAAGGCCTGTAGCTAACAGGTTTTATATTCTAACTTATCCTCCTGTATTTCTGGTAAACCTGCTTCAAATCAAACATGTTGCACATCAAATTAAAGCTTAGGTTCTCTTCTTTCCATTAATTGTTGGCTTTCCATCATAGCACAACCTGGCTGCTTAAAATCAGACATTTAGTGTGGTCAATACCACACAGCTTTCAGAGCTGGGTCAGAGGTCAAATCTGTTCTGTATATTTAGCCTGGTCTTTCAGGCTAGCATGATCTGATTTACTGGAGTGACACCTCAATTTAAAGCTCAGATTCAGACCTTTTCATAGAGTCCAATATTGTTCATTTTAAACCTTCTGGTGGCTAGCAGCACACTGATGAATTATGGTTACATTCAGCTGTTTTCAAAAGGCCTGCAGCCAACTGGTTTTATATTCTACCTTATCCTCCTGTATTTCTGGTAAACCTGCTTCAAATCAAACATGTTGCACATTCAATTAAAGCTTAGGTTCTCTTCTTTCCATCAATTGTTGGCTTTCCATCATAGCACAACCTGGCTGCTTAAAATCAGACATTTAGTGTGGTCAATACCACACAGCTTTCAGAGCTGGGTCAGAGGTCAAATCTGTTCTGTATATTTAGCCTGGTCTTTCAGGCTAGCATGATCTGATTTACTGGAGTGACACCTCAATTTAAAGCTCAGATTCAGACCTTTTCATAGAGTCCAATATTGTTCATTTTAAACCTTCTGGTGGCTAGCAGCACACTGATGAATTATGGTTACATTCAGCTGTTTTTAAAAGGCCTGCAGCCAACTGGTTTTATATTCTAACTTATCCTCCTGTATTTCTGGTAAACCTGCTTCAAATCAAACATGTTGCACATCAAATTAAAGCTTAGGTTCTTTTCTTTCCAACAATTGTTGGCTTTCCATCATAGCACAACCTGGCTGCTTAAAATCAGACATTTAGTGTGGTCAATACCACACAGCTTTCAGAGCTGGGTCAGAGGTCAAATCTGTTCTGTATATTTAGCCTGGTCTTTCAGGCTAGCATGATCTGATTTACTGGAGTGACACCTCAATTTAAAGCTCAGATTCAGACCTTTTCATAGACTCCAACATTGTTGATTTTAACCCTTCTGGTGGCTAGCAGCACACTGATGAATTATGGTTACATTCAGCTGTTTTCAAAAGGCCTGCAGCCAACTGGTTTTATATTCTACCTTATCCTCCTGTATTTCTGGTAAACCTGCTTCAAATCAAACATGTTGCACATTCAATTAAAGCTTAGGTTCTCTTCTTTCCATCAATTGTTGGCTTTCCATCATAGCACAACCTGGCTGCTTAAAATCAGACATTTAGTGTGGTCAATACCACACAGCTTTCAGAGCTGGGTCAGAGGTCAAATCTGTTCTGTATATTTAGCCTGGTCTTTCAGGCTAGCATGATCTGATTTACTGGAGTGATACCGCCATGTAAACCTCAGATTCAGACCTTTTCATAGAGTCCAACATTGTTGATTTTAACCCTTCTGGTGGCTAGCAGCACACTGATGAATTATGGTTACATTCAGCTGTTTTCAAAAGGCCTGCAGCCAACTGGTTTTATATTCTAACTTATCCTCCTGTATTTCTGGTAAACCTGCTTCAAATCAAACATGTTGCACATCAAATTAAAGCTTAGGTTCTCTTCTTTCCAACAATTGTTGGCTTTCCATCATAGCACAACCTGGCTGCTTAAAATCAGACATTTAGTGTGGTCAATACCACACAGCTTTCAGAGCTGGGTCAGAGGTCAAATCTGTTCTGTATATTTAGCCTGGTCTTTCAGGCTAGCATGATCTGATTTACTGGAGTGACACCTCAATTTAAAGCTCAGATTCAGACCTTTTCATAGACTCCAACATTGTTGATTTTAACCCTTCTGGTGGCTAGCAGCACACTGATGAATTATGGTTACATTCAGCTGTTTTCAAAAGGCCTGCAGCCAACAGGTTTTATATTCTAACTTATCCTCCTGTATTTCTGGTAAACCTGCTTCAAATCAAACATGTTGCACATCAAATTAAAGCTTAGGTTCTCTTCTTTCCATTAATTGTTGGCTTTCCATCATAGCACAACCTGGCTGCTTAAAATCAGACATTTAGTGTGGTCAATACCACACAGCTTTCAGAGCTGGGTCAGAGGTCAAATCTGTTCTGTATATTTAGCCTGGTCTTTCAGGCTAGCATGATCTGATTTACTGGAGTGATACCTCCATGTAAACCTCAGATTCAGACCTTTTCATAGACTCCAACATTGTTGATTTTAACCCTTCTGGTGGCTAGCAGCACACTGATGAATTATGGTTACATTCAGCTGTTTTCAAAAGGCCTGTAGCCAACAGATTTTATATTCTAACTTATCCTCCTCTATTTCTGGTAAACCTGCTTCAAATCAAACATGTTGCACATCAAATTAAAGCTTAGGTTCTCTTCTTTCCATTAATTGTTGGCTTTCCATCATAGCACAACCTGGCTGCTTAAAATCAGACATTTAGTGTGGTCAATACCACACAGCTTTCAGAGCTGGGTCAGAGGTCAAATCTGTTCTATATATTTAGCCTGGTCTTTCAGGCTAGCATGATCTGATTTACTGGAGTGACACCTCAATTTAAAGCTCAGATTCAGACCTTTTCATAGAGTCCAATATTGTTCATTTTAAACCTTCTGGTGGCTAGCAGCACACTGATGAATTATGGTTACATTCAGCTGTTTTTAAAAGGCCTGCAGCCAACTGGTTTTATATTCTAACTTATCCTCCTGTATTTCTGGTAAACCTGCTTCAAATCAAACATGTTGCACATCAAATTAAAGCTTAGGTTCTCTTCTTTCCAACAATTGTTGGCTTTCCATCATAGCACAACCTGGCTGCTTAAAATCAGACATTTAGTGTGGTCAATACCACACAGCTTTCAGAGCTGGGTCAGAGGTCAAATTTGTTCTGTATATTTAGCCTGGTCTTTCAGGCTAGCATGATCTGATTTACTGGAGTGACACCTCAATTTAAAGCTCAGATTCAGACCTTTTCATAGACTCCAACATTGTTGATTTTACCCCTTCTGGTGGCTAGCAGCACACTGATGAATTATGGTTACATTCAGCTGTTTTCAAAAGGCCTGCAGCCAACAGGTTTTATATTCTACCTTATCCTCCTGTATTTCTGGTAAACCTGCTTCAAATCAAACATGTTGCACATCAAATTAAAGCTTAGGTTCTCTTCTTTCCATCAATTGTTGGCTTTCCATCATAGCACAAGCTGGCTGCTTAAAATCAGACATTTAGTGTGGTCAATACCACACAACTTTCAGAGCTGGGTCAGAGGTCAAATCTGTTCTGTATATTTAGCCTGGTCTTTCAGGCTAGCATGATCTGATTTACTGGAGTGACACCTCAATTTAAAGCTCAGATTCAGACCTTTTCATAGAGTCCAACATTGTTCATTTTAAACCTTCTGGTGGCTAGCAGCACACTGATGAATTATGGTTATATTCAGCTGTTTTTAAAAAGCCTGCAGCCAACTGGTTTTATATTCTAAAGTATCCTCCTGTATTTCTGGTAAACCTGCTTCAAATCAAACATGTTGCACATCAAATTAAAGCTTAGGTTCTCTTCTTTCCATCAATTGTTGGCTTTCCATCATAGCACAACCTGGCTGCTTAAAATCAGACATTTAGTGTGGTCAATACCACACAGCTTTCAGAGCTGGGTCAGAGGTCAAATCTGTTCTGTATATTTAGCCTGGTCTTTCAGGCTAGCATGATCTGATTTACTGGAGTGATACCTCCATGTAAACCTCAGATTCAGACCTTTTCATAGACTCCAACATTGTTGATTTTAACCCTTCTGGTGGCTAGCAGCACACTGATGAATTATGGTTACATTCAGCTGTTTTCAAAAGGCCTGCAGCCAACTGGTTTTATATTCTACCTTATCCTCCTGTATTTCTGGTAAACCTGCTTCAAATCAAACATGTTGCACATTCAATTAAAGCTTAGGTTCTCTTCTTTCCATCAATTGTTGGCTTTCCATCATAGCACAACCTGGCTGCTTAAAATCAGACATTTAGTGTGGTCAATACCACACAGCTTTCAGAGCTGGGTCAGAGGTCAAATCTGTTCTGTATATTTAGCCTGGTCTTTCAGGCTAGCATGATCTGATTTACTGGAGTGATACCGCCATGTAAACCTCAGATTCAGACCTTTTCATAGAGTCCAACATTGTTCATTTTAAACCTTCTGGTGGCTAGCAGCACACTGATGAATTATGGTTATATTCAGCTGTTTTTAAAAAGCCTGCAGCCAACTGGTTTTATATTCTAAAGTATCCTCCTGTATTTCTGGTAAACCTGCTTCAAATCAAACATGTTGCACATCAAATTAAAGCTTAGGTTCTCTTCTTTCCATCAATTGTTGGCTTTCCATCATAGCACAACCTGGCTGCTTAAAATCAGACATTTAGTGTGGTCAATACCACACAGCTTTCAGAGCTGGGTCAGAGGTCAAATCTGTTCTGTATATTTAGCCTGGTCTTTCAGGCTAGCATGATCTGATTTACTGGAGTGATACCTCCATGTAAACCTCAGATTCAGACCTTTTCATAGACTCCAACATTGTTGATTTTAACCCTTCTGGTGGCTAGCAGCACACTGATGAATTATGGTTACATTCAGCTGTTTTCAAAAGGCCTGCAGCCAACTGGTTTTATATTCTACCTTATCCTCCTGTATTTCTGGTAAACCTGCTTCAAATCAAACATGTTGCACATTCAATTAAAGCTTAGGTTCTCTTCTTTCCATCAATTGTTGGCTTTCCATCATAGCACAACCTGGCTGCTTAAAATCAGACATTTAGTGTGGTCAATACCACACAGCTTTCAGAGCTGGGTCAGAGGTCAAATCTGTTCTGTATATTTAGCCTGGTCTTTCAGGCTAGCATGATCTGATTTACTGGAGTGACACCTCAATTTAAAGCTCAGATTCAGACCTTTTCATAGACTCCAACATTGTTGATTTTAACCCTTCTGGTGGCTAGCAGCACACTGATGAATTATGGTTACATTCAGCTGTTTTCAAAAGGCCTGCAGCCAACTGGTTTTATATTCTAACTTATCCTCCTGTATTTCTGGTAAACCTGCTTCAAATCAAACATGTTGCACATCAAATTAAAGCTTAGGTTCTCTTCTTTCCATTAATTGTTGGCTTTCCATCATAGCACAACCTGGCTGCTTAAAATCAGACATTTAGTGTGGTCAATACCACACAGCTTTCAGAGCTGGGTCAGAGGTCAAATCTGTTCTGTATATTTAGCCTGGTCTTTCAGGCTAGCATGATCTGATTTACTGGAGTGATACCTCCATGTAAACCTCAGATTCAGACCTTTTCATAGAGTCCAACATTGTTGATTTTACCCCTTCTGGTGGCTAGCAGCACACTGATGAATTATGGTTACATTCAGCTGTTTTCAAAAGGCCTGCAGCCAACTGGTTTTATATTCTACCTTATCCTCCTGTATTTCTGGTAAACCTGCTTCAAATCAAACATGTTGCACATCAAATTAAAGCTTAGGTTCTCTTCTTTCCAACAATTTTTGGCTTTCCATCATAGCACAACCTGGCTGCTTAAAATCAGACATTTAGTGTGGTCAATACCACACAGCTTTCAGAGCTGGGTCAGAGGTCAAATCTGTTCTGTATATTTAGCCTGGTCTTTCAGGCTAGCATGATCTGATTTACTGGAATGATACCTCCATGTAAACCTCAGATTCAGACCTTTTCATAGACTCCAACATTGTTGATTTTAACCCTTCTGGTGGCTAGCAGCACACTGATGAATTATGGTTACATTCAGCTGTTTTCAAAAGGCCTGTAGCCAACAGGTTTTATATTCTAACTTATCCTCCTGTATTTCTGGTAAACCTGCTTCAAATCAAACATGTTGCACATCAAATTAAAGCTTAGGTTCTCTTCTTTCCATCAATTGTTGGCTTTCCATCATAGCACAACCTGGCTGCTTAAAATCAGACATTTAGTGTGGTCAATACCACACAGCTTTCAGAGCTGGGTCAGAGGTCAAATCTGTTCTGTATATTTAGCCTGGTCTTTCAGGCTAGCATGATCTGATTTACTGGAATGATACCTCCATGTAAACCTCAGATTCAGACCTTTTCATAGAGTCCAACATTGTTGATTTTAACCCTTCTGGTGGCTAGCAGCACACTGATGAATTATGGTTACATTCAGCTGTTTTCAAAAGGCCTGCAGCCAACTGGTTTTATATTCTACCTTATCCTCCTGTATTTCTGGTAAACCTGCTTCAAATCAAACATGTTGCACATCAAATTAAAGCTTAGGTTCTCTTCTTTCCAACAATTGTTGGCTTTCCATCATAGCACAAGCTGGCTGCTTAAAATCAGATATTTAGTGTGATCAATACCACACAGCTTTCAGAGCTGGGTCAGAGGTCAAATCTGTTCTATATATTTAGCCTGGTCTTTCAGGCTAGCATGATCTGATTTACTGGAGTGACACCTCAATTTAAAGCTCAGATTCAGACCTTTTCATAGAGTCCAATATTGTTCATTTTAAACCTTCTGGTGGCTAGCAGCACACTGATGAATTATGGTTACATTCAACTGTTTTTAAAAGGCATGCAGCCAACTGGTTTTATATTCTAACTTATCCTCCTGTATTTCTGGTAAACCTGCTTCAAATCAAACATGTTGCACATCAAATTAAAGCTTAGGTTCTCTTCTTTCCATCAATTGTTGGCTTTCCATCATAGCACAACCTGGCTACTTAAAATCAGACATTTAGTGTGGTCAATACCACACAGCTTTCAGAGCTGGGTCAGAGGTCAAATCTGTTCTGTATATTTAGCCTGGTCCTTCAGGCTAGCATGATCTGATTTACTGGAGTGACACCTCAATTTAAAGCTCAGATTCAGACCTTTTCATAGAGTCCAACATTGTTGATTTTAACCCTTCTGGTGGCTAGCAGCACACTGATGAATTATGGTTACATTCAGCTGTTTTCAAAAGGCCTGCAGCCAACTGGTTTTATATTCTACCTTATCCTCCTGTATTTCTGGTAAACCTGCTTCAAATCAAACATGTTGCACATCAAATTAAAGCTTAGGTTCTCTTCTTTCCAACAATTTTTGGCTTTCCATCATAGCACAACCTGGCTGCTTAAAATCAGACATTTAGTGTGGTCAATACCACACAGCTTTCAGAGCTGGGTCAGAGGTCAAATCTGTTCTGTATATTTAGCCTGGTCTTTCAGGCTAGCATGATCTGATTTACTGGAATGATACCTCCATGTAAACCTCAGATTCAGACCTTTTCATAGACTCCAACATTGTTGATTTTAACCCTTCTGGTGGCTAGCAGCACACTGATGAATTATGGTTACATTCAGCTGTTTTCAAAAGGCCTGTAGCCAACAGGTTTTATATTCTAACTTATCCTCCTGTATTTCTGGTAAACCTGCTTCAAATCAAACATGTTGCACATCAAATTAAAGCTTAGGTTCTCTTCTTTCCATCAATTGTTGGCTTTCCATCATAGCACAACCTGGCTGCTTAAAATCAGACATTTAGTGTGGTCAATACCACACAGCTTTCAGAGCTGGGTCAGAGGTCAAATCTGTTCTGTATATTTAGCCTGGTCTTTCAGGCTAGCATGATCTGATTTACTGGAATGATACCTCCATGTAAACCTCAGATTCAGACCTTTTCATAGAGTCCAACATTGTTGATTTTAACCCTTCTGGTGGCTAGCAGCACACTGATGAATTATGGTTACATTCAGCTGTTTTCAAAAGGCCTGCAGCCAACTGGTTTTATATTCTACCTTATCCTCCTGTATTTCTGGTAAACCTGCTTCAAATCAAACATGTTGCACATCAAATTAAAGCTTAGGTTCTCTTCTTTCCAACAATTGTTGGCTTTCCATCATAGCACAAGCTGGCTGCTTAAAATCAGATATTTAGTGTGATCAATACCACACAGCTTTCAGAGCTGGGTCAGAGGTCAAATAAGTTCTATATATTTAGCCTGGTCTTTCAGGCTAGCATGATCTGATTTACTGGAGTGACACCTCAATTTAAAGCTCAGATTCAGACCTTTTCATAGAGTCCAATATTGTTCATTTTAAACCTTCTGGTGGCTAGCAGCACACTGATGAATTATGGTTACATTCAACTGTTTTTAAAAGGCATGCAGCCAACTGGTTTTATATTCTAACTTATCCTCCTGTATTTCTGGTAAACCTGCTTCAAATCAAACATGTTGCACATCAAATTAAAGCTTAGGTTCTCTTCTTTCCATCAATTGTTGGCTTTCCATCATAGCACAACCTGGCTACTTAAAATCAGACATTTAGTGTGGTCAATACCACACAGCTTTCAGAGCTGGGTCAGAGGTCAAATCTGTTCTGTATATTTAGCCTGGTCCTTCAGGCTAGCATGATCTGATTTACTGGAGTGACACCTCAATTTAAAGCTCAGATTCAGACCTTTTCATAGAGTCCAACATTGTTGATTTTAACCCTTCTGGTGGCTAGCAGCACACTGATGAATTATGGTTACATTCAGCTGTTTTCAAAAGGCCTGTAGCTAACAGGTTTTATATTCTAACTTATCCTCCTGTATTTCTGGTAAACCTGCTTCAAATCAAACATGTTGCACATCAAATTAAAGCTTAGGTTCTCTTCTTTCCATTAATTGTTGGCTTTCCATCATAGCACAACCTGGCTGCTTAAAATCAGACATTTAGTGTGGTCAATACCACACAGCTTTCAGAGCTGGGTCAGAGGTCAAATCTGTTCTGTATATTTAGCCTGGTCTTTCAGGCTAGCATGATCTGATTTACTGGAGTGACACCTCAATTTAAAGCTCAGATTCAGACCTTTTCATAGAGTCCAATATTGTTCATTTTAAACCTTCTGGTGGCTAGCAGCACACTGATGAATTATGGTTACATTCAGCTGTTTTCAAAAGGCCTGCAGCCAACTGGTTTTATATTCTACCTTATCCTCCTGTATTTCTGGTAAACCTGCTTCAAATCAAACATGTTGCACATTCAATTAAAGCTTAGGTTCTCTTCTTTCCATCAATTGTTGGCTTTCCATCATAGCACAACCTGGCTGCTTAAAATCAGACATTTAGTGTGGTCAATACCACACAGCTTTCAGAGCTGGGTCAGAGGTCAAATCTGTTCTGTATATTTAGCCTGGTCTTTCAGGCTAGCATGATCTGATTTACTGGAGTGATACCGCCATGTAAACCTCAGATTCAGACCTTTTCATAGAGTCCAACATTGTTGATTTTAACCCTTCTGGTGGCTAGCAGCACACTGATGAATTATGGTTACATTCAGCTGTTTTCAAAAGGCCTGCAGCCAACTGGTTTTATATTCTAACTTATCCTCCTGTATTTCTGGTAAACCTGCTTCAAATCAAACATGTTGCACATCAAATTAAAGCTTAGGTTCTCTTCTTTCCAACAATTGTTGGCTTTCCATCATAGCACAACCTGGCTGCTTAAAATCAGACATTTAGTGTGGTCAATACCACACAGCTTTCAGAGCTGGGTCAGAGGTCAAATCTGTTCTGTATATTTAGCCTGGTCTTTCAGGCTAGCATGATCTGATTTACTGGAGTGATACCTCCATGTAAACCTCAGATTCAGACCTTTTCATAGAGTCCAACATTGTTGATTTTAACCCTTCTGGTGGCTAGCAGCACACTGATGAATTATGGTTACATTCAGCTGTTTTCAAAAGGCCTGTAGCTAACAGGTTTTATATTCTAACTTATCCTCCTGTATTTCTGGTAAACCTGCTTCAAATCAAACATGTTGCACATCAAATTAAAGCTTAGGTTCTCTTCTTTCCATTAATTGTTGGCTTTCCATCATAGCACAACCTGGCTGCTTAAAATCAGACATTTAGTGTGGTCAATACCACACAGCTTTCAGAGCTGGGTCAGAGGTCAAATCTGTTCTGTATATTTAGCCTGGTCTTTCAGGCTAGCATGATCTGATTTACTGGAGTGACACCTCAATTTAAAGCTCAGATTCAGACCTTTTCATAGAGTCCAATATTGTTCATTTTAAACCTTCTGGTGGCTAGCAGCACACTGATGAATTATGGTTACATTCAGCTGTTTTTAAAAGGCCTGCAGCCAACTGGTTTTATATTCTAACTTATCCTCCTGTATTTCTGGTAAACCTGCTTCAAATCAAACATGTTGCACATCAAATTAAAGCTTAGGTTCTTTTCTTTCCAACAATTGTTGGCTTTCCATCATAGCACAACCTGGCTGCTTAAAATCAGACATTTAGTGTGGTCAATACCACACAGCTTTCAGAGCTGGGTCAGAGGTCAAATCTGTTCTGTATATTTAGCCTGGTCTTTCAGGCTAGCATGATCTGATTTACTGGAGTGACACCTCAATTTAAAGCTCAGATTCAGACCTTTTCATAGACTCCAACATTGTTGATTTTAACCCTTCTGGTGGCTAGCAGCACACTGATGAATTATGGTTACATTCAGCTGTTTTCAAAAGGCCTGCAGCCAACTGGTTTTATATTCTAACTTATCCTCCTGTATTTCTGGTAAACCTGCTTCAAATCAAACATGTTGCACATCAAATTAAAGCTTAGGTTCTCTTCTTTCCATTAATTGTTGGCTTTCCATCATAGCACAACCTGGCTGCTTAAAATCAGACATTTAGTGTGGTCAATACCACACAGCTTTCAGAGCTGGGTCAGAGGTCAAATCTGTTCTGTATATTTAGCCTGGTCTTTCAGGCTAGCATGATCTGATTTACTGGAGTGATACCTCCATGTAAACCTCAGATTCAGACCTTTTCATAGAGTCCAACATTGTTGATTTTAACCCTTCTGGTGGCTAGCAGCACACTGATGAATTATGGTTACATTCAGCTGTTTTCAAAAGGCCTGCAGCCAACTGGTTTTATATTCTACCTTATCCTCCTGTATTTCTGGTAAACCTGCTTCAAATCAAACATGTTGCACATTCAATTAAAGCTTAGGTTCTCTTCTTTCCATCAATTGTTGGCTTTCCATCATAGCACAACCTGGCTGCTTAAAATCAGACATTTAGTGTGGTCAATACCACACAGCTTTCAGAGCTGGGTCAGAGGTCAAATCTGTTCTGTATATTTAGCCTGGTCTTTCAGGCTAGCATGATCTGATTTACTGGAGTGATACCGCCATGTAAACCTCAGATTCAGACCTTTTCATAGAGTCCAACATTGTTGATTTTAACCCTTCTGGTGGCTAGCAGCACACTGATGAATTATGGTTACATTCAGCTGTTTTCAAAAGGCCTGCAGCCAACTGGTTTTATATTCTAACTTATCCTCCTGTATTTCTGGTAAACCTGCTTCAAATCAAACATGTTGCACATCAAATTAAAGCTTAGGTTCTCTTCTTTCCATTAATTGTTGGCTTTCCATCATAGCACAACCTGGCTGCTTAAAATCAGACATTTAGTGTGGTCAATACCACACAGCTTTCAGAGCTGGGTCAGAGGTCAAATCTGTTCTGTATATTTAGCCTGGTCTTTCAGGCTAGCATGATCTGATTTACTGGAGTGATACCTCCATGTAAACCTCAGATTCAGACCTTTTCATAGAGTCCAACATTGTTGATTTTACCCCTTCTGGTGGCTAGCAGCACACTGATGAATTATGGTTACATTCAGCTGTTTTCAAAAGGCCTGCAGCCAACTGGTTTTATATTCTACCTTATCCTCCTGTATTTCTGGTAAACCTGCTTCAAATCAAACATGTTGCACATCAAATTAAAGCTTAGGTTCTCTTCTTTCCAACAATTTTTGGCTTTCCATCATAGCACAACCTGGCTGCTTAAAATCAGACATTTAGTGTGGTCAATACCACACAGCTTTCAGAGCTGGGTCAGAGGTCAAATCTGTTCTGTATATTTAGCCTGGTCTTTCAGGCTAGCATGATCTGATTTACTGGAATGATACCTCCATGTAAACCTCAGATTCAGACCTTTTCATAGACTCCAACATTGTTGATTTTAACCCTTCTGGTGGCTAGCAGCACACTGATGAATTATGGTTACATTCAGCTGTTTTCAAAAGGCCTGTAGCCAACAGGTTTTATATTCTAACTTATCCTCCTGTATTTCTGGTAAACCTGCTTCAAATCAAACATGTTGCACATCAAATTAAAGCTTAGGTTCTCTTCTTTCCATCAATTGTTGGCTTTCCATCATAGCACAACCTGGCTGCTTAAAATCAGACATTTAGTGTGGTCAATACCACACAGCTTTCAGAGCTGGGTCAGAGGTCAAATCTGTTCTGTATATTTAGCCTGGTCTTTCAGGCTAGCATGATCTGATTTACTGGAATGATACCTCCATGTAAACCTCAGATTCAGACCTTTTCATAGAGTCCAACATTGTTGATTTTAACCCTTCTGGTGGCTAGCAGCACACTGATGAATTATGGTTACATTCAGCTGTTTTCAAAAGGCCTGCAGCCAACTGGTTTTATATTCTAACTTATCCTCCTGTATTTCTGGTAAACCTGCTTCAAATCAAACATGTTGCACATCAAATTAAAGCTTAGGTTCTCTTCTTTCCAACAATTGTTGGCTTTCCATCCTATCACAACCTGGCTGCTTAAAATCAGACATTTAGTGTGGTCAATACCACACAGCTTTCAGAGCTGGGTCAGAGGTCAAATCTGTTCTGTATATTTAGCCTGGTCTTTCAGGCTAGCATGATCTGATTTACTGGAGTGACACCTCAATTTAAAGCTCAGATTCAGACCTTTGCATAGAGTCCAACATTGTTGAGTTTACCCCTTCTGGTGGCTAGCAGCACACTGATGAATTATGGTTACATTCAGCTGTTTTCAAAAGGACTGTAGCCAACAGGTTTTATATTCTAACTTATCCTCCTGTATTTCTGGTAAACCTGCTTCAAATCGAACATGTTGCACATCAAATTAAAGCTTAGGTTCTCTTCTTTCCATTAATTGTTGGCTTTCCATCATAGCACAACCTGGCTGCTTAAAATCAGACATTTAGTGTGGTCAATACCACACAGCTTTCAGAGCTGGGTCAGAGGTCAAATCTGTTCTGTATATTTAGCCTGGTCTTTCAGGCTAGCATGATCTGATTTACTGGAGTGATACCTCCATGTAAACCTCAGATTCAGACCTTTTCATAGAGTCCAACATTGTTCATTTTAAACCTTCTGGTGGCTAGCAGCACACTGATGAATTATGGTTACATTCAGCTGTTTTCAAAAGGCCTGCAGCCAACTGGTTTTATATTCTACCTTATCCTCCTGTATTTCTGGTAAACCTGCTTCAAATCAAACATGTTGCACATCAAATTAAAGCTTAGGTTCTCTTCTTTCCAACAATTGTTGGCTTTCCATCATAGCACAAGCTGGCTGCTTAAAATCAGACATTTAGTGTGGTCAATACCACACAGCTTTCAGAGCTGGGTCAGAGGTCAAATCTGTTCTGTATATTTAGCCTGGTCTTTCAGGCTAGCATGATCTGATTTACTGGAGTGACACCTCAATTTAAAGCTCAGATTCAGACCTTTTCATAGACTCCAACATTGTTCATTTTAAACCTTCTGGTGGCTAGCAGCACACTGATGAATTATGGTTATATTCAGCTGTTTTTAAAAGGCCTGCAGCCAACAGGTTTTATATTCTACCTTATCCTCCTGTATTTCTGGTAAACCTGCTTCAAATCAAACATGTTGCACATCAAATTAAAGCTTAGGTTCTCTTCTTTCCATCAATTGTTGGCTTTCCATCATAGCACAACCTGGCTGCTTAAAATCAGACATTTAGTGTGGTCAATACCACACAGCTTTCAGAGCTGGGTCAGAGGTCAAATCTGTTCTGTATATTTAGCCTGGTCTTTCAGGCTAGCATGATCTGATTTACTGGAGTGATACCTCCATGTAAACCTCAGATTCAGACCTTTTCATAGAGTCCAACATTGTTGATTTTACCCCTTCTGGTGGCTAGCAGCACACTGATGAATTATGGTTACATTCAGCTGTTTTCAAAAGGCCTGCAGCCAACTGGTTTTATATTCTAACTTATCCTCCTGTATTTCTGGTAAACCTGCTTCAAATCAAACATGTTGCACATCAAATTAAAGCTTAGGTTCTCTTCTTTCCATCAATTGTTGGCTTTCCATCATAGCACAACCTGGCTGCTTAAAATCAGACATTTAGTGTGGTCAATACCACACAGCTTTCAGAGCTGGGTCAGAGGTCAAATCTGTTCTGTATATTTAGCCTGGTCTTTCAGGCTAGCATGATCTGATTTACTGGAGTGATACCTCAATTTAAAGCTCAGATTCAGACCTTTTCATAGAGTCCAACATTGTTCATTTTAAACCTTCTGGTGGCTAGCAGCACACTGATGAATTATGGTTATATTCAGTTGTTTTTAAAAAGCCTGCAGCCAACTGGTTTTATATTCTAAAGTATCCTCCTGTATTTCTGGTAAACCTGCTTCAAATCAAACATGTTGCACATCAAATTAAAGCTTAGGTTCTCTTCTTTCCATCAATTGTTGGCTTTCCATCATAGCACAACCTGGCTGCTTAAAATCAGACATTTAGTGTGGTCAATACCACACAGCTTTCAGAGCTGGGTCAGAGGTCAAATCTGTTCTGTATATTTAGCCTGGTCTTTCAGGCTAGCATGATCTGATTTACTGGAGTGATACCTCCATGTAAACCTCAGATTCAGACCTTTTCATAGAGTCCAACATTGTTGATTTTACCCCTTCTGGTGGCTAGCAGCACACTGATGAATTATGGTTGCATATAGCTGTTTTCAAAAGGCCTGCAGCCAACTGGTTTTATATTCTAACTTATCCTCCTGTATTTCTGGTAAACCTGCTTCAAATCAAACATGTTGCACATCAAATTAAAGCTTAGGTTCTCTTCTTTCCAACAATTGTTGGCTTTCCATCCTATCACAACCTGGCTGCTTAAAATCAGACATTTAGTGTGGTCAATACCACACAGCTTTCAGAGCTGGGTCAGAGGTCAAATCTGTTCTGTATATTTAGCCTGGTCTTTCAGGCTAGCATGATCTGATTTACTGGAGTGACACCTCAATTTAAAGCTCAGATTCAGACCTTTTCATAGAGTCCAACATTGTTGATTTTAACCCTTCTGGTGGCTAGCAGCACACTGATGAATTATGGTTACATTCAGCTGTTTTCAAAAGGCCTGTAGCCAACAGGTTTTATATTCTAACTTATCCTCCTGTATTTCTGGTAAACCTGCTTCAAATCAAACATGTTGCACATCAAATTAAAGCTTAGGTTCTCTTCTTTCCATCAATTGTTGGCTTTCCATCATAGCACAACCTGGCTGCTTAAAATCAGACATTTAGTGTGGTCAATACCACACAGCTTTCAGAGCTGGGTCAGAGGTCAAATCTGTTCTGTATATTTAGCCTGGTCTTTCAGGCTAGCATGATCTGATTTACTGGAATGATACCTCCATGTAAACCTCAGATTCAGACCTTTTCATAGAGTCCAACATTGTTGATTTTAACCCTTCTGGTGGCTAGCAGCACACTGATGAATTATGGTTACATTCAGCTGTTTTCAAAAGGCCTGCAGCCAACTGGTTTTATATTCTAACTTATCCTCCTGTATTTCTGGTAAACCTGCTTCAAATCAAACATGTTGCACATCAAATTAAAGCTTAGGTTCTCTTCTTTCCAACAATTGTTGGCTTTCCATCCTATCACAACCTGGCTGCTTAAAATCAGACATTTAGTGTGGTCAATACCACACAGCTTTCAGAGCTGGGTCAGAGGTCAAATCTGTTCTGTATATTTAGCCTGGTCTTTCAGGCTAGCATGATCTGATTTACTGGAGTGACACCTCAATTTAAAGCTCAGATTCAGACCTTTGCATAGAGTCCAACATTGTTGAGTTTACCCCTTCTGGTGGCTAGCAGCACACTGATGAATTATGGTTACATTCAGCTGTTTTCAAAAGGACTGTAGCCAACAGGTTTTATATTCTAACTTATCCTCCTGTATTTCTGGTAAACCTGCTTCAAATCGAACATGTTGCACATCAAATTAAAGCTTAGGTTCTCTTCTTTCCATTAATTGTTGGCTTTCCATCATAGCACAACCTGGCTGCTTAAAATCAGACATTTAGTGTGGTCAATACCACACAGCTTTCAGAGCTGGGTCAGAGGTCAAATCTGTTCTGTATATTTAGCCTGGTCTTTCAGGCTAGCATGATCTGATTTACTGGAGTGATACCTCCATGTAAACCTCAGATTCAGACCTTTTCATAGAGTCCAACATTGTTCATTTTAAACCTTCTGGTGGCTAGCAGCACACTGATGAATTATGGTTACATTCAGCTGTTTTCAAAAGGCCTGCAGCCAACTGGTTTTATATTCTACCTTATCCTCCTGTATTTCTGGTAAACCTGCTTCAAATCAAACATGTTGCACATCAAATTAAAGCTTAGGTTCTCTTCTTTCCAACAATTGTTGGCTTTCCATCATAGCACAAGCTGGCTGCTTAAAATCAGACATTTAGTGTGGTCAATACCACACAGCTTTCAGAGCTGGGTCAGAGGTCAAATCTGTTCTGTATATTTAGCCTGGTCTTTCAGGCTAGCATGATCTGATTTACTGGAGTGACACCTCAATTTAAAGCTCAGATTCAGACCTTTTCATAGACTCCAACATTGTTCATTTTAAACCTTCTGGTGGCTAGCAGCACACTGATGAATTATGGTTATATTCAGCTGTTTTTAAAAGGCCTGCAGCCAACAGGTTTTATATTCTACCTTATCCTCCTGTATTTCTGGTAAACCTGCTTCAAATCAAACATGTTGCACATCAAATTAAAGCTTAGGTTCTCTTCTTTCCATCAATTGTTGGCTTTCCATCATAGCACAACCTGGCTGCTTAAAATCAGACATTTAGTGTGGTCAATACCACACAGCTTTCAGAGCTGGGTCAGAGGTCAAATCTGTTCTGTATATTTAGCCTGGTCTTTCAGGCTAGCATGATCTGATTTACTGGAGTGATACCTCCATGTAAACCTCAGATTCAGACCTTTTCATAGAGTCCAACATTGTTGATTTTACCCCTTCTGGTGGCTAGCAGCACACTGATGAATTATGGTTACATTCAGCTGTTTTCAAAAGGCCTGCAGCCAACTGGTTTTATATTCTACCTTATCCTCCTGTATTTCTGGTAAACCTGCTTCAAATCAAACATGTTGCACATCAAATTAAAGCTTAGGTTCTCTTCTTTCCAACAATTTTTGGCTTTCCATCATAGCACAACCTGGCTGCTTAAAATCAGACATTTAGTGTGGTCAATACCACACAGCTTTCAGAGCTGGGTCAGAGGTCAAATCTGTTCTGTATATTTAGCCTGGTCTTTCAGGCTAGCATGATCTGATTTACTGGAATGATACCTCCATGTAAACCTCAGATTCAGACCTTTTCATAGACTCCAACATTGTTGATTTTAACCCTTCTGGTGGCTAGCAGCACACTGATGAATTATGGTTACATTCAGCTGTTTTCAAAAGGCCTGTAGCCAACAGGTTTTATATTCTAACTTATCCTCCTGTATTTCTGGTAAACCTGCTTCAAATCAAACATGTTGCACATCAAATTAAAGCTTAGGTTCTCTTCTTTCCATCAATTGTTGGCTTTCCATCATAGCACAACCTGGCTGCTTAAAATCAGACATTTAGTGTGGTCAATACCACACAGCTTTCAGAGCTGGGTCAGAGGTCAAATCTGTTCTGTATATTTAGCCTGGTCTTTCAGGCTAGCATGATCTGATTTACTGGAATGATACCTCCATGTAAACCTCAGATTCAGACCTTTTCATAGAGTCCAACATTGTTGATTTTAACCCTTCTGGTGGCTAGCAGCACACTGATGAATTATGGTTACATTCAGCTGTTTTCAAAAGGCCTGCAGCCAACTGGTTTTATATTCTAACTTATCCTCCTGTATTTCTGGTAAACCTGCTTCAAATCAAACATGTTGCACATCAAATTAAAGCTTAGGTTCTCTTCTTTCCAACAATTGTTGGCTTTCCATCCTATCACAACCTGGCTGCTTAAAATCAGACATTTAGTGTGGTCAATACCACACAGCTTTCAGAGCTGGGTCAGAGGTCAAATCTGTTCTGTATATTTAGCCTGGTCTTTCAGGCTAGCATGATCTGATTTACTGGAGTGACACCTCAATTTAAAGCTCAGATTCAGACCTTTGCATAGAGTCCAACATTGTTGAGTTTACCCCTTCTGGTGGCTAGCAGCACACTGATGAATTATGGTTACATTCAGCTGTTTTCAAAAGGACTGTAGCCAACAGGTTTTATATTCTAACTTATCCTCCTGTATTTCTGGTAAACCTGCTTCAAATCGAACATGTTGCACATCAAATTAAAGCTTAGGTTCTCTTCTTTCCATTAATTGTTGGCTTTCCATCATAGCACAACCTGGCTGCTTAAAATCAGACATTTAGTGTGGTCAATACCACACAGCTTTCAGAGCTGGGTCAGAGGTCAAATCTGTTCTGTATATTTAGCCTGGTCTTTCAGGCTAGCATGATCTGATTTACTGGAGTGATACCTCCATGTAAACCTCAGATTCAGACCTTTTCATAGAGTCCAACATTGTTCATTTTAAACCTTCTGGTGGCTAGCAGCACACTGATGAATTATGGTTACATTCAGCTGTTTTCAAAAGGCCTGCAGCCAACTGGTTTTATATTCTACCTTATCCTCCTGTATTTCTGGTAAACCTGCTTCAAATCAAACATGTTGCACATCAAATTAAAGCTTAGGTTCTCTTCTTTCCAACAATTGTTGGCTTTCCATCATAGCACAAGCTGGCTGCTTAAAATCAGACATTTAGTGTGGTCAATACCACACAGCTTTCAGAGCTGGGTCAGAGGTCAAATCTGTTCTGTATATTTAGCCTGGTCTTTCAGGCTAGCATGATCTGATTTACTGGAGTGACACCTCAATTTAAAGCTCAGATTCAGACCTTTTCATAGACTCCAACATTGTTCATTTTAAACCTTCTGGTGGCTAGCAGCACACTGATGAATTATGGTTATATTCAGCTGTTTTTAAAAGGCCTGCAGCCAACAGGTTTTATATTCTACCTTATCCTCCTGTATTTCTGGTAAACCTGCTTCAAATCAAACATGTTGCACATCAAATTAAAGCTTAGGTTCTCTTCTTTCCATCAATTGTTGGCTTTCCATCATAGCACAACCTGGCTGCTTAAAATCAGACATTTAGTGTGGTCAATACCACACAGCTTTCAGAGCTGGGTCAGAGGTCAAATCTGTTCTGTATATTTAGCCTGGTCTTTCAGGCTAGCATGATCTGATTTACTGGAGTGATACCTCCATGTAAACCTCAGATTCAGACCTTTTCATAGAGTCCAACATTGTTGATTTTACCCCTTCTGGTGGCTAGCAGCACACTGATGAATTATGGTTACATTCAGCTGTTTTCAAAAGGCCTGCAGCCAACTGGTTTTATATTCTAACTTATCCTCCTGTATTTCTGGTAAACCTGCTTCAAATCAAACATGTTGCACATCAAATTAAAGCTTAGGTTCTCTTCTTTCCATCAATTGTTGGCTTTCCATCATAGCACAACCTGGCTGCTTAAAATCAGACATTTAGTGTGGTCAATACCACACAGCTTTCAGAGCTGGGTCAGAGGTCAAATCTGTTCTGTATATTTAGCCTGGTCTTTCAGGCTAGCATGATCTGATTTACTGGAGTGATACCTCAATTTAAAGCTCAGATTCAGACCTTTTCATAGAGTCCAACATTGTTCATTTTAAACCTTCTGGTGGCTAGCAGCACACTGATGAATTATGGTTATATTCAGTTGTTTTTAAAAAGCCTGCAGCCAACTGGTTTTATATTCTAAAGTATCCTCCTGTATTTCTGGTAAACCTGCTTCAAATCAAACATGTTGCACATCAAATTAAAGCTTAGGTTCTCTTCTTTCCATCAATTGTTGGCTTTCCATCATAGCACAACCTGGCTGCTTAAAATCAGACATTTAGTGTGGTCAATACCACACAGCTTTCAGAGCTGGGTCAGAGGTCAAATCTGTTCTGTATATTTAGCCTGGTCTTTCAGGCTAGCATGATCTGATTTACTGGAGTGATACCTCCATGTAAACCTCAGATTCAGACCTTTTCATAGAGTCCAACATTGTTGATTTTACCCCTTCTGGTGGCTAGCAGCACACTGATGAATTATGGTTGCATATAGCTGTTTTCAAAAGGCCTGCAGCCAACTGGTTTTATATTCTAACTTATCCTCCTGTATTTCTGGTAAACCTGCTTCAAATCAAACATGTTGCACATCAAATTAAAGCTTAGGTTCTCTTCTTTCCAACAATTGTTGGCTTTCCATCCTATCACAACCTGGCTGCTTAAAATCAGACATTTAGTGTGGTCAATACCACACAGCTTTCAGAGCTGGGTCAGAGGTCAAATCTGTTCTGTATATTTAGCCTGGTCTTTCAGGCTAGCATGATCTGATTTACTGGAGTGACACCTCAATTTAAAGCTCAGATTCAGACCTTTTCATAGAGTCCAACATTGTTGATTTTAACCCTTCTGGTGGCTAGCAGCACACTGATGAATTATGGTTACATTCAGCTGTTTTCAAAAGGCCTGTAGCCAACAGGTTTTATATTCTAACTTATCCTCCTGTATTTCTGGTAAACCTGCTTCAAATCAAACATGTTGCACATCAAATTAAAGCTTAGGTTCTCTTCTTTCCATCAATTGTTGGCTTTCCATCATAGCACAACCTGGCTGCTTAAAATCAGACATTTAGTGTGGTCAATACCACACAGCTTTCAGAGCTGGGTCAGAGGTCAAATCTGTTCTGTATATTTAGCCTGGTCTTTCAGGCTAGCATGATCTGATTTACTGGAATGATACCTCCATGTAAACCTCAGATTCAGACCTTTTCATAGAGTCCAACATTGTTGATTTTAACCCTTCTGGTGGCTAGCAGCACACTGATGAATTATGGTTACATTCAGCTGTTTTCAAAAGGCCTGCAGCCAACTGGTTTTATATTCTAACTTATCCTCCTGTATTTCTGGTAAACCTGCTTCAAATCAAACATGTTGCACATCAAATTAAAGCTTAGGTTCTCTTCTTTCCAACAATTGTTGGCTTTCCATCCTATCACAACCTGGCTGCTTAAAATCAGACATTTAGTGTGGTCAATACCACACAGCTTTCAGAGCTGGGTCAGAGGTCAAATCTGTTCTGTATATTTAGCCTGGTCTTTCAGGCTAGCATGATCTGATTTACTGGAGTGACACCTCAATTTAAAGCTCAGATTCAGACCTTTGCATAGAGTCCAACATTGTTGAGTTTACCCCTTCTGGTGGCTAGCAGCACACTGATGAATTATGGTTACATTCAGCTGTTTTCAAAAGGACTGTAGCCAACAGGTTTTATATTCTAACTTATCCTCCTGTATTTCTGGTAAACCTGCTTCAAATCGAACATGTTGCACATCAAATTAAAGCTTAGGTTCTCTTCTTTCCATTAATTGTTGGCTTTCCATCATAGCACAACCTGGCTGCTTAAAATCAGACATTTAGTGTGGTCAATACCACACAGCTTTCAGAGCTGGGTCAGAGGTCAAATCTGTTCTGTATATTTAGCCTGGTCTTTCAGGCTAGCATGATCTGATTTACTGGAGTGATACCTCCATGTAAACCTCAGATTCAGACCTTTTCATAGAGTCCAACATTGTTCATTTTAAACCTTCTGGTGGCTAGCAGCACACTGATGAATTATGGTTACATTCAGCTGTTTTCAAAAGGCCTGCAGCCAACTGGTTTTATATTCTACCTTATCCTCCTGTATTTCTGGTAAACCTGCTTCAAATCAAACATGTTGCACATCAAATTAAAGCTTAGGTTCTCTTCTTTCCAACAATTGTTGGCTTTCCATCATAGCACAAGCTGGCTGCTTAAAATCAGACATTTAGTGTGGTCAATACCACACAGCTTTCAGAGCTGGGTCAGAGGTCAAATCTGTTCTGTATATTTAGCCTGGTCTTTCAGGCTAGCATGATCTGATTTACTGGAGTGACACCTCAATTTAAAGCTCAGATTCAGACCTTTTCATAGACTCCAACATTGTTCATTTTAAACCTTCTGGTGGCTAGCAGCACACTGATGAATTATGGTTATATTCAGCTGTTTTTAAAAGGCCTGCAGCCAACAGGTTTTATATTCTACCTTATCCTCCTGTATTTCTGGTAAACCTGCTTCAAATCAAACATGTTGCACATCAAATTAAAGCTTAGGTTCTCTTCTTTCCATCAATTGTTGGCTTTCCATCATAGCACAACCTGGCTGCTTAAAATCAGACATTTAGTGTGGTCAATACCACACAGCTTTCAGAGCTGGGTCAGAGGTCAAATCTGTTCTGTATATTTAGCCTGGTCTTTCAGGCTAGCATGATCTGATTTACTGGAGTGATACCTCCATGTAAACCTCAGATTCAGACCTTTTCATAGAGTCCAACATTGTTGATTTTACCCCTTCTGGTGGCTAGCAGCACACTGATGAATTATGGTTACATTCAGCTGTTTTCAAAAGGCCTGCAGCCAACTGGTTTTATATTCTAACTTATCCTCCTGTATTTCTGGTAAACCTGCTTCAAATCAAACATGTTGCACATCAAATTAAAGCTTAGGTTCTCTTCTTTCCATCAATTGTTGGCTTTCCATCATAGCACAACCTGGCTGCTTAAAATCAGACATTTAGTGTGGTCAATACCACACAGCTTTCAGAGCTGGGTCAGAGGTCAAATCTGTTCTGTATATTTAGCCTGGTCTTTCAGGCTAGCATGATCTGATTTACTGGAGTGATACCTCCATGTAAACCTCAGATTCAGACCTTTTCATAGAGTCCAACATTGTTGAGTTTAACCCTTCTGGTGGCTAGCAGCACACTGATGAATTATGGTTACATTCAGCTGTTTTCAAAAGGCCTGCAGCCAACTGGTTTTATATTCTACCTTATCCTCCTGTATTTCTGGTAAACCTGCTTCAAATCAAACATGTTGCACTTCAAATTAAAGCCTAGGTTCTCTTCTTTCCAACAATTGTTGGCTTTCCATCATAGCACAAGCTGGCTGCTTAAAATCAAACATTTAGTGTGGTCAATACCACACAGCTTTCAGAGCTGGGTCAGAGGTCAAATCTGTTCTATATATTTAGCCTGGTCTTTCAGGCTAGCATGATCTGATTTACTGGAGTGATACCTCCATGTAAACCTCAGATTCAGACCTTTTCATAGAGTCCAACATTGTTGATTTTAACCCTTCTGGTGGCTAGCAGCACACTGATGAATTATGGTTACATTCAGCTGTTTTCAAAAGGCCTGCAGCCAACTGGTTTTATATTCTAACTTATCCTCCTGTATTTCTGGTAAACCTGCTTCAAATCAAACATGTTGCACATCAAATTAAAGCTTAGGTTCTCTTCTTTCCAACAATTGTTGGCTTTCCATCCTATCACAACCTGGCTGCTTAAAATCAGACATTTAGTGTGGTCAATACCACACAGCTTTCAGAGCTGGGTCAGAGGTCAAATCTGTTCTGTATATTTAGCCTGGTCTTTCAGGCTAGCATGATCTGATTTACTGGAGTGACACCTCAATTTAAAGCTCAGATTCAGACCTTTTCATAGAGTCCAACATTGTTGATTTTAACCCTTCTGGTGGCTAGCAGCACACTGATGAATTATGGTTACATTCAGCTGTTTTCAAAAGGCCTGTAGCCAACAGGTTTTATATTCTAACTTATCCTCCTGTATTTCTGGTAAACCTGCTTCAAATCAAACATGTTGCACATCAAATTAAAGCTTAGGTTCTCTTCTTTCCATCAATTGTTGGCTTTCCATCATAGCACAAGCTGGCTGCTTAAAATCAGACATTTAGTGTGGTCAATACCACACAGCTTTCAGAGCTGGGTCAGAGGTCAAATCTGTTCTGTATATTTAGCCTGGTCTTTCAGGCTAGCATGATCTGATTTACTGGAATGATACCTCCATGTAAACCTCAGATTCAGACCTTTTCATAGAGTCCAACATTGTTGATTTTAACCCTTCTGGTGGCTAGCAGCACACTGATGAATTATGGTTACATTCAGCTGTTTTCAAAAGGCCTGCAGCCAACTGGTTTTATATTCTAACTTATCCTCCTGTATTTCTGGTAAACCTGCTTCAAATCAAACATGTTGCACATCAAATTAAAGCTTAGGTTCTCTTCTTTCCAACAATTGTTGGCTTTCCATCCTATCACAACCTGGCTGCTTAAAATCAGACATTTAGTGTGGTCAATACCACACAGCTTTCAGAGCTGGGTCAGAGGTCAAATCTGTTCTGTATATTTAGCCTGGTCTTTCAGGCTAGCATGATGTGATTTACTGGAGTGACACCTCAATTTAAAGCTCAGATTCAGACCTTTTCATAGAGTCCAACATTGTTGATTTTAACCCTTCTGGTGGCTAGCAGCACACTGATGAATTATGGTTACATTCAGCTGTTTTCAAAAGGCCTGTAGCCAACAGGTTTTATATTCTAACTTATCCTCCTGTATTTCTGGTAAACCTGCTTCAAATCAAACATGTTGCACATCAAATTAAAGCTTAGGTTCTCTTCTTTCCAACAATTGTTGGCTTTCCATCATAGCACAAGCTGGCTGCTTAAAATCAGACATTTAGTGTGGTCAATACCACACAGCTTTCAGAGCTGGGTCAGAGGTCAAATCTGTTCTGTATATTTAGCCTGGTCTTTCAGGCTAGCATGATCTGATTTACTGGAGTGACACCTCAATTTAAAGCTCAGATTCAGACCTTTTCATAGACTCCAACATTGTTGATTTTAACCCTTCTGGTGGCTAGCAGCACACTGATGAATTATGGTTACATTCAGCTGTTTTCAAAAGGCCTGTAGCCAACAGGTTTTATATTCTAACTTATCCTCCTGTATTTCTGGTAAACCTGCTTCAAATCAAACATGTTGCACATCAAATTAAAGCTTAGGTTCTCTTCTTTCCATCAATTGTTGGCTTTCCATCATAGCACAACCTGGCTGCTTAAAATCAGACATTTAGTGTGGTCAATACCACACAGCTTTCAGAGCTGGGTCAGAGGTCAAATCTGTTCTGTATATTTAGCCTGGTCTTTCAGGCTAGCATGATCTGATTTACTGGAATGATACCTCCATGTAAACCTCAGATTCAGACCTTTTCATAGAGTCCAACATTGTTGATTTTAACCCTTCTGGTGGCTAGCAGCACACTGATGAATTATGGTTACATTCAGCTGTTTTCAAAAGGCCTGCAGCCAACTGGTTTTATATTCTAACTTATCCTCCTGTATTTCTGGTAAACCTGCTTCAAATCAAACATGTTGCACATCAAATTAAAGCTTAGGTTCTCTTCTTTCCATTAATTGTTGGCTTTCCATCATAGCACAACCTGGCTGCTTAAAATAAGACATTTAGTGTGGTCAATACCACACAGCTTTCAGAGCTGGGTCAGAGGTCAAATCTGTTCTGTATATTTAGCCTGGTCTTTCAGGCTAGCATGATCTGATTTACTGGAGTGATACCTCCATGTAAACCTCAGATTCAGACCTTTTCATAGAGTCCAACATTGTTCATTTTAAACCTTCTGGTGGCTAGCAGCACACTGATGAATTATGGTTACATTCAGCTGTTTTCAAAAGGCCTGCAGCCAACTGGTTTTATATTCTACCTTATCCTCCTGTATTTCTGGTAAACCTGCTTCAAATCAAACATGTTGCACATCAAATTAAAGCTTAGGTTCTCTTCTTTCCAACAATTGTTGGCTTTCCATCATAGCACAAGCTGGCTGCTTAAAATCAGACATTTAGTGTGGTCAATACCACACAGCTTTCAGAGCTGGGTCAGAGGTCAAATCTGTTCTGTATATTTAGCCTGGTCTTTCAGGCTAGCATGATCTGATTTACTGGAGTGACACCTCAATTTAAAGCTCAGATTCAGACCTTTTCATAGACTCCAACATTGTTCATTTTAAACCTTCTGGTGGCTAGCAGCACACTGATGAATTATGGTTATATTCAGCTGTTTTTAAAAGGCCTGCAGCCAACAGGTTTTATATTCTACCTTATCCTCCTGTATTTCTGGTAAACCTGCTTCAAATCAAACATGTTGCACATCAAATTAAAGCTTAGGTTCTCTTCTTTCCATCAATTGTTGGCTTTCCATCATAGCACAACCTGGCTGCTTAAAATCAGACATTTAGTGTGGTCAATACCACACAGCTTTCAGAGCTGGGTCAGAGGTCAAATCTGTTCTGTATATTTAGCCTGGTCTTTCAGGCTAGCATGATCTGATTTACTGGAGTGATACCTCCATGTAAACCTCAGATTCAGACCTTTTCATAGAGTCCAACATTGTTGATTTTAACCCTTCTGGTGGCTAGCAGCACACTGATGAATTATGGTTACATTCAGCTGTTTTCAAAAGGCCTGCAGCCAACTGGTTTTATATTCTAACTTATCCTCCTGTATTTCTGGTAAACCTGCTTCAAATCAAACATGTTGCACATCAAATTAAAGCTTAGGTTCTCTTCTTTCCATTAATTGTTGGCTTTCCATCATAGCACAACCTGGCTGCTTAAAATAAGACATTTAGTGTGGTCAATACCACACAGCTTTCAGAGCTGGGTCAGAGGTCAAATCTGTTCTGTATATTTAGCCTGGTCTTTCAGGCTAGCATGATCTGATTTACTGGAGTGATACCTCCATGTAAACCTCAGATTCAGACCTTTTCATAGAGTCCAACATTGTTCATTTTAAACCTTCTGGTGGCTAGCAGCACACTGATGAATTATGGTTACATTCAGCTGTTTTCAAAAGGCCTGCAGCCAACTGGTTTTATATTCTACCTTATCCTCCTGTATTTCTGGTAAACCTGCTTCAAATCAAACATGTTGCACATCAAATTAAAGCTTAGGTTCTCTTCTTTCCAACAATTGTTGGCTTTCCATCATAGCACAAGCTGGCTGCTTAAAATCAGACATTTAGTGTGGTCAATACCACACAGCTTTCAGAGCTGGGTCAGAGGTCAAATCTGTTCTGTATATTTAGCCTGGTCTTTCAGGCTAGCATGATCTGATTTACTGGAGTGACACCTCAATTTAAAGCTCAGATTCAGACCTTTTCATAGACTCCAACATTGTTCATTTTAAACCTTCTGGTGGCTAGCAGCACACTGATGAATTATGGTTATATTCAGCTGTTTTTAAAAGGCCTGCAGCCAACAGGTTTTATATTCTACCTTATCCTCCTGTATTTCTGGTAAACCTGCTTCAAATCAAACATGTTGCACATCAAATTAAAGCTTAGGTTCTCTTCTTTCCATCAATTGTTGGCTTTCCATCATAGCACAACCTGGCTGCTTAAAATCAGACATTTAGTGTGGTCAATACCACACAGCTTTCAGAGCTGGGTCAGAGGTCAAATCTGTTCTGTATATTTAGCCTGGTCTTTCAGGCTAGCATGATCTGATTTACTGGAGTGATACCTCCATGTAAACCTCAGATTCAGACCTTTTCATAGAGTCCAACATTGTTGATTTTAACCCTTCTGGTGGCTAGCAGCACACTGATGAATTATGGTTACATTCAGCTGTTTTCAAAAGGCCTGCAGCCAACTGGTTTTATATTCTACCTTATCCTCCTGTATTTCTGGTAAACCTGCTTCAAATCAAACATGTTGCACTTCAAATTAAAGCCTAGGTTCTCTTCTTTCCAACAATTGTTGGCTTTCCATCATAGCACAAGCTGGCTGCTTAAAATCAGACATTTAGTGTGGTCAATACCACACAGCTTTCAGAGCTGGGTCAGAGGTCAAATCTGTTCTATATATTTAGCCTGGTCTTTCAGGCTAGCATGATCTGATTTACTGGAGTGATACCTCCATGTAAACCTCAGATTCAGACCTTTTCATAGAGTCCAACATTGTTGATTTTACCCCTTCTGGTGGCTAGCAGCACACTGATGAATTATGGTTACATTCAGCTGTTTTCAAAAGGCCTGCAGCCAACTGGTTTTATATTCTAACTTATCCTCCTGTATTTCTGGTAAACCTGCTTCAAATCAAACATGTTGCACATCAAATTAAAGCTTAGGTTATCTTCTTTCCATCAATTGTTGGCTTTCCATCATAGCACAACCTGGCTGCTTAAAATCAGACATTTAGTGTGGTCAATACCACACAGCTTTCAGAGCTGGGTCAGAGGTCAAATCTGTTCTGTATATTTAGCCTGGTCTTTCAGGCTAGCATGATCTGATTTACTGGAGTGACACCTCAATTTAAAGCTCAGATTCAGACCTTTTCATAGACTCCAACATTGTTCATTTTAAACCTTCTGGTGGCTAGCAGCACACTGATGAATTATGGTTATATTCAGCTGTTTTTAAAAGGCCTGCAGCCAACAGGTTTTATATTCTACCTTATCCTCCTGTATTTCTGGTAAACCTGCTTCAAATCAAACATGTTGCACATCAAATTAAAGCTTAGGTTCTCTTCTTTCCATCAATTGTTGGCTTTCCATCATAGCACAACCTGGCTGCTTAAAATCAGACATTTAGTGTGGTCAATACCACACAGCTTTCAGAGCTGGGTCAGAGGTCAAATCTGTTCTGTATATTTAGCCTGGTCTTTCAGGCTAGCATGATCTGATTTACTGGAGTGATACCTCCATGTAAACCTCAGATTCAGACCTTTTCATAGAGTCCAACATTGTTGATTTTAACCCTTCTGGTGGCTAGCAGCACACTGATGAATTATGGTTACATTCAGCTGTTTTCAAAAGGCCTGCAGCCAACTGGTTTTATATTCTACCTTATCCTCCTGTATTTCTGGTAAACCTGCTTCAAATCAAACATGTTGCACTTCAAATTAAAGCCTAGGTTCTCTTCTTTCCAACAATTGTTGGCTTTCCATCATAGCACAAGCTGGCTGCTTAAAATCAGACATTTAGTGTGGTCAATACCACACAGCTTTCAGAGCTGGGTCAGAGGTCAAATCTGTTCTATATATTTAGCCTGGTCTTTCAGGCTAGCATGATCTGATTTACTGGAGTGATACCTCCATGTAAACCTCAGATTCAGACCTTTTCATAGAGTCCAACATTGTTGATTTTACCCCTTCTGGTGGCTAGCAGCACACTGATGAATTATGGTTACATTCAGCTGTTTTCAAAAGGCCTGCAGCCAACTGGTTTTATATTCTAACTTATCCTCCTGTATTTCTGGTAAACCTGCTTCAAATCAAACATGTTGCACATCAAATTAAAGCTTAGGTTCTCTTCTTTCCATCAATTGTTGGCTTTCCATCATAGCACAACCTGGCTGCTTAAAATCAGACATTTAGTGTGGTCAATACCACACAGCTTTCAGAGCTGGGTCAGAGGTCAAATCTGTTCTGTATATTTAGCCTGGTCTTTCAGGCTAGCATGATCTGATTTACTGGAGTGATACCTCCATGTAAACCTCAGATTCAGACCTTTTCATAGAGTCCAACATTGTTGAGTTTAACCCTTCTGGTGGCTAGCAGCACACTGATGAATTATGGTTACATTCAGCTGTTTTCAAAAGGCCTGCAGCCAACTGGTTTTATATTCTACCTTATCCTCCTGTATTTCTGGTAAACCTGCTTCAAATCAAACATGTTGCACTTCAAATTAAAGCCTAGGTTCTCTTCTTTCCAACAATTGTTGGCTTTCCATCATAGCACAAGCTGGCTGCTTAAAATCAAACATTTAGTGTGGTCAATACCACACAGCTTTCAGAGCTGGGTCAGAGGTCAAATCTGTTCTATATATTTAGCCTGGTCTTTCAGGCTAGCATGATCTGATTTACTGGAGTGATACCTCCATGTAAACCTCAGATTCAGACCTTTTCATAGAGTCCAACATTGTTGATTTTAACCCTTCTGGTGGCTAGCAGCACACTGATGAATTATGGTTACATTCAGCTGTTTTCAAAAGGCCTGCAGCCAACTGGTTTTATATTCTAACTTATCCTCCTGTATTTCTGGTAAACCTGCTTCAAATCAAACATGTTGCACATCAAATTAAAGCTTAGGTTCTCTTCTTTCCAACAATTGTTGGCTTTCCATCCTATCACAACCTGGCTGCTTAAAATCAGACATTTAGTGTGGTCAATACCACACAGCTTTCAGAGCTGGGTCAGAGGTCAAATCTGTTCTGTATATTTAGCCTGGTCTTTCAGGCTAGCATGATCTGATTTACTGGAGTGACACCTCAATTTAAAGCTCAGATTCAGACCTTTTCATAGAGTCCAACATTGTTGATTTTAACCCTTCTGGTGGCTAGCAGCACACTGATGAATTATGGTTACATTCAGCTGTTTTCAAAAGGCCTGTAGCCAACAGGTTTTATATTCTAACTTATCCTCCTGTATTTCTGGTAAACCTGCTTCAAATCAAACATGTTGCACATCAAATTAAAGCTTAGGTTCTCTTCTTTCCATCAATTGTTGGCTTTCCATCATAGCACAAGCTGGCTGCTTAAAATCAGACATTTAGTGTGGTCAATACCACACAGCTTTCAGAGCTGGGTCAGAGGTCAAATCTGTTCTGTATATTTAGCCTGGTCTTTCAGGCTAGCATGATCTGATTTACTGGAATGATACCTCCATGTAAACCTCAGATTCAGACCTTTTCATAGAGTCCAACATTGTTGATTTTACCCCTTCTGGTGGCTAGCAGCACACTGATGAATTATGGTTACATTCAGCTGTTTTCAAAAGGCCTGCAGCCAACTGGTTTTATATTCTAACTTATCCTCCTGTATTTCTGGTAAACCTGCTTCAAATCAAACATGTTGCACATCAAATTAAAGCTTAGGTTCTCTTCTTTCCAACAATTGTTGGCTTTCCATCCTATCACAACCTGGCTGCTTAAAATCAGACATTTAGTGTGGTCAATACCACACAGCTTTCAGAGCTGGGTCAGAGGTCAAATCTGTTCTGTATATTTAGCCTGGTCTTTCAGGCTAGCATGATGTGATTTACTGGAGTGACACCTCAATTTAAAGCTCAGATTCAGACCTTTTCATAGAGTCCAACATTGTTGATTTTAACCCTTCTGGTGGCTAGCAGCACACTGATGAATTATGGTTACATTCAGCTGTTTTCAAAAGGCCTGTAGCCAACAGGTTTTATATTCTAACTTATCCTCCTGTATTTCTGGTAAACCTGCTTCAAATCAAACATGTTGCACATCAAATTAAAGCTTAGGTTCTCTTCTTTCCATTAATTGTTGGCTTTCCATCATAGCACAACCTGGCTGCTTAAAATCAGACATTTAGTGTGGTCAATACCACACAGCTTTCAGAGCTGGGTCAGAGGTCAAATCTGTTCTGTATATTTAGCCTGGTCTTTCAGGCTAGCATGATCTGATTTACTGGAGTGATACCTCCATGTAAACCTCAGATTCAGACCTTTTCATAGAGTCCAACATTGTTGATTTTAACCCTTCTGGTGGCTAGCAGCACACTGATGAATTATGGTTACATTCAGCTGTTTTCAAAAGGCCTGCAGCCAACTGGTTTTATATTCTACCTTATCCTCCTGTATTTCTGGTAAACCTGCTTCAAATCAAACATGTTGCACATCAAATTAAAGCTCAGGTTCTCTTCTTTCCAACAATTGTTGGCTTTCCATCATAGCACAAGCTGGCTGCTTAAAATCAGACATTTAGTGTGGTCAATACCACACAGCTTTCAGAGCTGGGTCAGAGGTCAAATCTGTTCTATATATTTAGCCTGGTCTTTCAGGCTAGCATGATCTGATTTACTGGAGTGACACCTCAATTTAAAGCTCAGATTCAGACCTTTTCATAGAGTCCAATATTGTTGATTTTAAACCTTCTGGTGGCTAGCAGCACACTGATGAATTATGGTTACATTCAGCTGTTTTTAAAAGGCCTGCAGCCAACTGGTTTTATATTCTAACTTATCCTCCTGTATTTCTGGTAAACCTGCTTCAAATCAAACATGTTGCACATCAAATTAAAGCTTAGGTTCTCTTCTTTCCAACAATTGTTGGCTTTCCATCATAGCACAACCTGGCTGCTTAAAATCAGACATTTAGTGTGGTCAATACCACACAGCTTTCAGAGCTGGGTCAGAGGTCAAATCTGTTCTGTATATTTAGCCTGGTCTTTCAGGCTAGCATGATCTGATTTACTGGAGTGACACCTCAATTTAAAGCTCAGATTCAGACCTTTTCATAGAGTCCAATATTGTTGATTTTAAACCTTCTGGTGGCTAGCAGCACACTGATGAATTATGGTTACATTCAGTTGTTTTTAAAAGGCCTGCAGCCAACTGGTTTTATATTCTAACTTATCCTCCTGTATTTCTGGTAAACCTGCTTCAAATCAAACATGTTGCACATCAAATTAAAGCTTAGGTTCTCTTCTTTCCAACAATTGTTGGCTTTCCATCATAGCACAACCTGGCTGCTTAAAATCAGACATTTAGTGTGGTCAATACCACACAGCTTTCAGAGCTGGGTCAGAGGTCAAATCTGTTCTGTATATTTAGCCTGGTCTTTCAGGCTAGCATGATCTGATTTACTGGAGTGACACCTCAATTTAAAGCTCAGATTCAAACCTTTTCATAGACTCCAACATTGTTCATTTTAAACCTTCTGGTGGCTAGCAGCACACTGATGAATTATGGTTATATTCAGCTGTTTTTAAAAGGCCTGTAGCCAACAGGTTTTATATTCTAACTTATCCTCCTGTATTTCTGGTAAACCTGCTTCAAATCAAACATGTTGCACTTCAAATTAAAGCCTAGGTTCTCTTCTTTCCAACAATTGTTGGCTTTCCATCATAGCACAAGCTGGCTGCTTAAAATCAGACATTTAGTGTGGTCAATACCACACAGCTTTCAGAGCTGGGTCAGAGGTCAAATCTGTTCTGTATATTTAGCCTGGTCTTTCAGGCTAGCATGATCTGATTTACTGGAGTGACACCTCAATTTAAAGCTCAGATTCAGACCTTCTTATAGACTCCAACATTGTTGATTTTAACCCTTCTGGTGGCTAGCAGCACACTGATGAATTATGGTTACATTCAGCTGTTTTCAAAAGGCCTGCAGCCAACAGGTTTTATATTCTAACTTATCCTCCTGTATTTCTGGTAAACCTGCTTCAAATCAAACATGTTGCACATCAAATTAAAGCTTAGGTTGTCTTCTTTCCATCAATTGTTGGCTTTCCATCCTAGCACAACCTGGCTGCTTAAAATCAGACATTTAGTGTGGTCAATACCACACAGCTTTCAGAGCTGGGTCAGAGGTCAAATCTGTTCTGTATATTTAGCCTAGTCTTTCAGGCTAGCATGATCTGATTTACTGGAGTGACACCTCAATTTAAAGCTCAGATTCAGACCTTTTCATAGAGTCCAACATTGTTGATTTTACCCCTTCTGGTGGCTAGCAGCACACTGATGAATTATGGTTACATTCAGCTGTTTTCAAAAGGCCTGCAGCCAACTGGTTTTATATTCTAACTTATCCTCCTGTATTTCTGGTAAACCTGCTTCAAATCAAACATGTTGCACATCAAATTAAAGCTTAGGTTCTCTTCTTTCCATCAATTGTTGGCTTTCCATCCTATCACAACCTGGCTGCTTAAAATCAGACATTTAGTGTGGTCAATACCACACAGCTTTCAGAGCTGGGTCAGAGGTCAAATCTGTTCTGTATATTTAGCCTGGTCTTTCAGGCTAGCATGATCTGATTTACTGGAGTGACACCTCAATTTAAAGCTCAGATTCAGACCTTTTCATAGAGTCCAACATTGTTGATTTTACCCCTTCTGGTGGCTAGCAGCACACTGATGAATTATGGTTACATTCAGCTGTTTTCAAAAGGCCTGTAGCCAACAGGTTTTATATTCTAACTTATCCTCCTGTATTTCTGGTAAACCTGCTTCAAATCAAACATGTTGCACATCAAATTAAAGCTTAGGTTCTCTTCTTTCCATCAATTGTTGGCTTTCCATCATAGCACAACCTGGCTGCTTAAAATCAGACATCTAGTGTGGTCAATACCACACAGCTTTCAGAGCTGGGTCAGAGGTCAAATCTGTTCTGTATATTTAGCCTGGTCTTTCAGGCTAGCATGATCTGATTTACTGGAGTGACACCTCAATTTAAAGCTCAGATTCAGACCTTTTCATAGAGTCCAACATTGTTCATTTTAAACCTTCTGGTGGCTAGCAGCACACTGATGAATTATGGTTACATTCAGCTGTTTTCAAAAGGCCTGCAGCCAACTGGTTTTATATTCTACCTTATCCTCCTGTATTTCTGGTAAACCTGCTTCAAATCAAACATGTTGCACATCAAATTAAAGCTTAGGTTCTCTTCTTTCCAACAATTGTTGGCTTTCCATCATAGCACAAGCTGGCTGCTTAAAATCAGACATTTAGTGTGGTCAATACCACACAGCTTTCAGAGCTGGGTCAGAGGTCAAATCTGTTCTGTATATTTAGCCTGGTCTTTCAGGCTAGCATGATCTGATTTACTGGAGTGACACCTCAATTTAAAGCTCAGATTCAGACCTTCTTATAGACTCCAACATTGTTGATTTTAACCCTTCTGGTGGCTAGCAGCACACTGATGAATTATGGTTACATTCAGCTGTTTTCAAAAGGCCTGCAGCCAACAGGTTTTATATTCTACCTTATCCTCCTGTATTTCTGGTAAACCTGCTTCAAATCAAACATGTTGCACATCAAATTAAAGCTTAGGTTCTCTTCTTTCCATCAATTGTTGGCTTTCCATCCTAGCACAACCTGGCTGCTTAAAATCAGACATTTAGTGTGGTCAATACCACACAGCTTTCAGAGCTGGGTCAGAGGTCAAATCTGTTCTGTATATTTAGACTGGTCTTTCAGGCTAGCATGATCTGATTTACTGGAGTGACACCTCAATTTAAAGCTCAGATTCAGACCTTCTTATAGACTCCAACATTGTTGATTTTAACCCTTCTGGTGGCTAGCAGCACACTGATGAATTATGGTTACATTCAGCTGTTTTCAAAAGGCCTGCAGCCAACAGGTTTTATATTCTACCTTATCCTCCTGTATTTCTGGTAAACCTGCTTCAAATCAAACATGTTGCACATCAAATTAAAGCTTAGGTTCTCTTCTTTCCATCAATTGTTGGCTTTCCATCCTAGCACAACCTGGCTGCTTAAAATCAGACATTTAGTGTGGTCAATACCACACAGCTTTCAGAGCTGGGTCAGAGGTCAAATCTGTTCTGTATATTTAGCCTGGTCTTTCAGGCTAGCATGATCTGATTTACTGGAGTGACACCTCAATTTAAAGCTCAGATTCAGACCTTTTCATAGAGTCCAACATTGTTGATTTTACCCCTTCTGGTGGCTAGCAGCACACTGATGAATTATGGTTACATTCAGCTGTTTTCAAAAGGCCTGCAGCCAACTGGTTTTATATTCTAACTTATCCTCCTGTATTTCTGGTAAACCTGCTTCAAATCAAACATGTTGCACATCAAATTAAAGCTTAGGTTCTCTTCTTTCCAACAATTGTTGGCTTTCCATCCTATCACAACCTGGCTGCTTAAAATCAGACATTTAGTGTGGTCAATACCACACAGCTTTCAGAGCTGGGTCAGAGGTCAAATCTGTTCTGTATATTTAGCCTGGTCTTTCAGGCTAGCATGATCTGATTTACTGGAGTGACACCTCAATTTAAAGCTCAGATTCAGACCTTTTCATAGACTCCAACATTGTTGATTTTACCCCTTCTGGTGGCTAGCAGCACACTGATGAATTATGGTTACATTCAGCTGTTTTCAAAAGGCCTGTAGCCAACAGGTTTTATATTCTAACTTATCCTCCTGTATTTCTGGTAAACCTGCTTCAAATCAAACATGTTGCACATCAAATTAAAGCTTAGGTTCTCTTCTTTCCATCAATTGTTGGCTTTCCATCATAGCACAACCTGGCTGCTTAAAATCAGACATCTAGTGTGGTCAATACCACACAGCTTTCAGAGCTGGGTCAGAGGTCAAATCTGTTCTGTATATTTAGCCTGGTCTTTCAGGCTAGCATGATCTGATTTACTGGAGTGACACCTCAATTTAAAGCTCAGATTCAGACCTTTTCATAGAGTCCAACATTGTTCATTTTAAACCTTCTGGTGGCTAGCAGCACACTGATGAATTATGGTTACATTCAGCTGTTTTCAAAAGGCCTGCAGCCAACTGGTTTTATATTCTAACTTATCCTCCTGTATTTCTGGTAAACCTGCTTCAAATCAAACATGTTGCACATCAAATTAAAGCTTAGGTTCTCTTCTTTCCAACAATTGTTGGCTTTCCATCATAGCACAAGCTGGCTGCTTAAAATCAGACATTTAGTGTGGTCAATACCACACAGCTTTCAGAGCTGGGTCAGAGGTCAAATCTGTTCTGTATATTTAGCCTGGTCTTTCAGGCTAGCATGATCTGATTTACTGGAGTGACACCTCAATTTAAAGCTCAGATTCAGACCTTCTTATAGACTCCAACATTGTTGATTTTAACCCTTCTGGTGGCTAGCAGCACACTGATGAATTATGGTTACATTCAGCTGTTTTCAAAAGGCCTGCAGCCAACAGGTTTTATATTCTAACTTATCCTCCTGTATTTCTGGTAAACCTGCTTCAAATCAAACATGTTGCACATCAAATTAAAGCTTAGGTTCTCTTCTTTCCATCAATTGTTGGCTTTCCATCCTAGCACAACCTGGCTGCTTAAAATCAGACATTTAGTGTGGTCAATACCACACAGCTTTCAGAGCTGGGTCAGAGGTCAAATCTGTTCTGTATATTTAGCCTAGTCTTTCAGGCTAGCATGATCTGATTTACTGGAGTGACACCTCAATTTAAAGCTCAGATTCAGACCTTTTCATAGAGTCCAACATTGTTGATTTTACCCCTTCTGGTGGCTAGCAGCACACTGATGAATTATGGTTACATTCAGCTGTTTTCAAAAGGCCTGCAGCCAACTGGTTTTATATTCTAACTTATCCTCCTGTATTTCTGGTAAACCTGCTTCAAATCAAACATGTTGCACATCAAATTAAAGCTTAGGTTCTCTTCTTTCCATCAATTGTTGGCTTTCCATCCTATCACAACCTGGCTGCTTAAAATCAGACATTTAGTGTGGTCAATACCACACAGCTTTCAGAGCTGGGTCAGAGGTCAAATCTGTTCTGTATATTTAGCCTGGTCTTTCAGGCTAGCATGATCTGATTTACTGGAGTGACACCTCAATTTAAAGCTCAGATTCAGACCTTTTCATAGACTCCAACATTGTTGATTTTACCCCTTCTGGTGGCTAGCAGCACACTGATGAATTATGGTTACATTCAGCTGTTTTCAAAAGGCCTGTAGCCAACAGGTTTTATATTCTAACTTATCCTCCTGTATTTCTGGTAAACCTGCTTCAAATCAAACATGTTGCACATCAAATTAAAGCTTAGGTTCTCTTCTTTCCATCAATTGTTGGCTTTCCATCATAGCACAACCTGGCTGCTTAAAATCAGACATCTAGTGTGGTCAATACCACACAGCTTTCAGAGCTGGGTCAGAGGTCAAATCTGTTCTGTATATTTAGCCTGGTCTTTCAGGCTAGCATGATCTGATTTACTGGAGTGACACCTCAATTTAAAGCTCAGATTCAGACCTTTTCATAGAGTCCAACATTGTTCATTTTAAACCTTCTGGTGGCTAGCAGCACACTGATGAATTATGGTTACATTCAGCTGTTTTCAAAAGGCCTGCAGCCAACTGGTTTTATATTCTACCTTATCCTCCTGTATTTCTGGTAAACCTGCTTCAAATCAAACATGTTGCACATCAAATTAAAGCTTAGGTTCTCTTCTTTCCAACAATTGTTGGCTTTCCATCATAGCACAAGCTGGCTGCTTAAAATCAGACATTTAGTGTGGTCAATACCACACAGCTTTCAGAGCTGGGTCAGAGGTCAAATCTGTTCTGTATATTTAGCCTGGTCTTTCAGGCTAGCATGATCTGATTTACTGGAGTGACACCTCAATTTAAAGCTCAGATTCAGACCTTCTTATAGACTCCAACATTGTTGATTTTAACCCTTCTGGTGGCTAGCAGCACACTGATGAATTATGGTTACATTCAGCTGTTTTCAAAAGGCCTGCAGCCAACAGGTTTTATATTCTACCTTATCCTCCTGTATTTCTGGTAAACCTGCTTCAAATCAAACATGTTGCACATCAAATTAAAGCTTAGGTTCTCTTCTTTCCATCAATTGTTGGCTTTCCATCCTAGCACAACCTGGCTGCTTAAAATCAGACATTTAGTGTGGTCAATACCACACAGCTTTCAGAGCTGGGTCAGAGGTCAAATCTGTTCTGTATATTTAGCCTGGTCTTTCAGGCTAGCATGATCTGATTTACTGGAGTGACACCTCAATTTAAAGCTCAGATTCAGACCTTCTTATAGACTCCAACATTGTTGATTTTAACCCTTCTGGTGGCTAGCAGCACACTGATGAATTATGGTTACATTCAGCTGTTTTCAAAAGGCCTGCAGCCAACAGGTTTTATATTCTAACTTATCCTCCTGTATTTCTGGTAAACCTGCTTCAAATCAAACATGTTGCACATCAAATTAAAGCTTAGGTTCTCTTCTTTCCAACAATTGTTGGCTTTCCATCCTATCACAACCTGGCTGCTTAAAATCAGACATTTAGTGTGGTCAATACCACACAGCTTTCAGAGCTGGGTCAGAGGTCAAATCTGTTCTGTATATTTAGCCTGGTCTTTCAGGCTAGCATGATCTGATTTACTGGAGTGACACCTCAATTTAAAGCTCAGATTCAGACCTTTTCATAGAGTCCAACATTGTTCATTTTACCCCTTCTGGTGGCTAGCAGCACACTGATGAATTATGGTTACATTCAGCTGTTTTCAAAAGGCCTGTAGCCAACAGGTTTTATATTCTAACTTATCCTCCTGTATTTCTGGTAAACCTGCTTCAAATCAAACATGTTGCACATCAAATTAAAGCTTAGGTTCTCTTCTTTCCATCAATTGTTGGCTTTCCATCCTAGCACAACCTGGCTGCTTAAAATCAGACATTTAGTGTGGTCAATACCACACAGCTTTCAGAGCTGGGTCAGAGGTCAAATCTGTTCTGTATATTTAGCCTGGTCTTTCAGGCTAGCATGATCTGATTTACTGGAGTGACACCTCAATTTAAAGCTCAGATTCAGACCTTTTCATAGAGTCCAACATTGTTGATTTTACCCCTTCTGGTGGCTAGCAGCACACTGATGAATTATGGTTACATTCAGCTGTTTTCAAAAGGCCTGTAGCCAACAGGTTTTCTATTCTAACTTATCCTCCTGTATTTCTGGTAAACCTGCTTCAAATCAAACATGTTGCGCATCAAATTAAAGCTTAGGTTCTCTTCTTTCCATCAATTGTTGGCTTTCCATCATAGCACAACCTGGCTGCTTAAAATCAGACATTTAGTGTGGTCAATACCACACAGCTTTCAGAGCTGGGTCAGAGGTCAAATCTGTTCTGTATATTTAGCCTGGTCCTTCAGGCTAGCATGATCTGATTTACTGGAGTGATACCTCCATGTAAACCTCAGATTCAGACCTTTTCATAGAGTCCAACATTGTTGATTTTACCCCTTCTGGTGGCTAGCAGCACACTGATGAATTATGGTTACATTCAGCTGTTTTCAAAAGGCCTGTAGCCAACAGGTTTTATATTCTAACTTATCCTCCTGTATTTCTGGTAAACCTGCTTCAAATCAAACATGTTGCACATCAAATTAAAGCTTAGGTTCTCTTCTTTCCATCAATTGTTGGCTTTCCATCATAGCACAACCTGGCTGCTTAAAATCAGACATCTAGTGTGGTCAATACCACACAGCTTTCAGAGCTGGGTCAGAGGTCAAATCTGTTCTGTATATTTAGCCTGGTCTTTCAGGCTAGCATGATCTGATTTACTGGAGTGACACCTCAATTTAAAGCTCAGATTCAGACCTTTTCATAGAGTCCAACATTGTTCATTTTACCCCTTCTGGTGGCTAGCAGCACACTGATGAATTATGGTTACATTCAGCTGTTTTCAAAAGGCCTGTAGCCAACAGGTTTTATATTCTAACTTATCCTCCTGTATTTCTGGTAAACCTGCTTCAAATCAAACATGTTGCACATCAAATTAAAGCTTAGGTTCTCTTCTTTCCATCAATTGTTGGCTTTCCATCCTAGCACAACCTGGCTGCTTAAAATCAGACATTTAGTGTGGTCAATACCACACAGCTTTCAGAGCTGGGTCAGAGGTCAAATCTGTTCTGTATATTTAGCCTGGTCTTTCAGGCTAGCATGATCTGATTTACTGGAGTGACACCTCAATTTAAAGCTCAGATTCAGACCTTTTCATAGAGTCCAACATTGTTGATTTTACCCCTTCTGGTGGCTAGCAGCACACTGATGAATTATGGTTACATTCAGCTGTTTTCAAAAGGCCTGTAGCCAACAGGTTTTCTATTCTAACTTATCCTCCTGTATTTCTGGTAAACATGCTTCAAATCAAACATGTTGCGCATCAAATTAAAGCTTAGGTTCTCTTCTTTCCATCAATTGTTGGCTTTCCATCATAGCACAACCTGGCTGCTTAAAATCAGACATTTAGTGTGGTCAATACCACACAGCTTTCAGAGCTGGGTCAGAGGTCAAATCTGTTCTGTATATTTAGCCTGGTCCTTCAGGCTAGCATGATCTGATTTACTGGAGTGATACCTCCATGTAAACCTCAGATTCAGACCTTTTCATAGAGTCCAACATTGTTGATTTTACCCCTTCTGGTGGCTAGCAGCACACTGATGAATTATGGTTACATTCAGCTGTTTTCAAAAGGCCTGTAGCCAACAGGTTTTATATTCTAACTTATCCTCCTGTATTTCTGGTAAACCTGCTTCAAATCAAACATGTTGCACATCAAATTAAAGCTTAGGTTCTCTTCTTTCCATCAATTGTTGGCTTTCCATCATAGCACAACCTGGCTGCTTAAAATCAGACATCTAGTGTGGTCAATACCACACAGCTTTCAGAGCTGGGTCAGAGGTCAAATCTGTTCTGTATATTTAGCCTGGTCTTTCAGGCTAGCATGATCTGATTTACTGGAGTGACACCTCAATTTAAAGCTCAGATTCAGACCTTTTCATAGACTCCAACATTGTTGATTTTAACCCTTCTGGTGGCTAGCAGCACACTGATGAATTATGGTTACATTCAGCTGTTTTCAAAAGGCCTGCAGCCAACTGGTTTTATATTCTAACTTATCCTCCTGTATTTCTGGTAAACCTGCTTCAAATCAAACGTGTTGCACATCAAATTAAAGCTTAGGTTCTCTTCTTTCCAACAATTGTTGGCTTTCCATCCTATCACAACCTGGCTGCTTAAAATCAGACATTTAGTGTGGTCAATACCACACAGCTTTCAGAGCTGGGTCAGAGGTCAAATCTGTTCTGTATATTTAGCCTGGTCTTTCAGGCTAGCATGATCTGATTTACTGGAGTGACACCTCAATTTAAAGCTCAGATTCAGACCTTTTCATAGACTCCAACATTGTTGATTTTACCCCTTCTGGTGGCTAGCAGCACACTGATGAATTATGGTTACATTCAGCTGTTTTCAAAAGGCCTGTAGCCAACAGGTTTTATATTCTAACTTATCCTCCTGTATTTCTGGTAAACCTGCTTCAAATCAAACATGTTGCACATCAAATTAAAGCTTAGGTTCTCTTCTTTCCATCAATTGTTGGCTTTCCATCATAGCACAACCTGGCTGCTTAAAATCAGACATCTAGTGTGGTCAATACCACACAGCTTTCAGAGCTGGGTCAGAGGTCAAATCTGTTCTGTATATTTAGCCTGGTCTTTCAGGCTAGCATGATCTGATTTACTGGAGTGACACCTCAATTTAAAGCTCAGATTCAGACCTTTTCATAGACTCCAACATTGTTGATTTTAACCCTTCTGGTGGCTAGCAGCACACTGATGAATTATGGTTACATTCAGCTGTTTTCAAAAGGCCTGCAGCCAACTGGTTTTATATTCTAACTTATCCTCCTGTATTTCTGGTAAACCTGCTTCAAATCAAACGTGTTGCACATCAAATTAAAGCTTAGGTTCTCTTCTTTCCAACAATTGTTGGCTTTCCATCCTATCACAACCTGGCTGCTTAAAATCAGACATTTAGTGTGGTCAATACCACACAGCTTTCAGAGCTGGGTCAGAGGTCAAATCTGTTCTGTATATTTAGCCTGGTCTTTCAGGCTAGCATGATCTGATTTACTGGAGTGACACCTCAATTTAAAGCTCAGATTCAGACCTTTTCATAGACTCCAACATTGTTGATTTTACCCCTTCTGGTGGCTAGCAGCACACTGATGAATTATGGTTACATTCAGCTGTTTTCAAAAGGCCTGTAGCCAACAGGTTTTCTATTCTAACTTATCCTCCTGTATTTCTGGTAAACCTGCTTCAAATCAAACATGTTGCACATCAAATTAAAGCTTAGGTTCTCTTCTTTCCATCAATTGTTGGCTTTCCATCATAGCACAACCTGGCTGCTTAAAATCAGACATCTAGTGTGGTCAATACCACACAGCTTTCAGAGCTGGGTCAGAGGTCAAATCTGTTCTGTATATTTAGCCTGGTCTTTCAGGCTAGCATGATCTGATTTACTGGAGTGACACCTCAATTTAAAGCTCAGATTCAGACCTTTTCATAGACTCCAACATTGTTGATTTTAACCCTTCTGGTGGCTAGCAGCACACTGATGAATTATGGTTACATTCAGCTGTTTTCAAAAGGCCTGTAGCCAACAGGTTTTATATTCTAACTTATCCTCCTGTATTTCTGGTAAACCTGCTTCAAATCAAACATGTTGCACATCAAATTAAAGCTTAGGTTCTCTTCTTTCCATCAATTGTTGGCTTTCCATCATAGCACAACCTGGCTGCTTAAAATCAGACATCTAGTGTGGTCAATACCACACAGCTTTCAGAGCTGGGTCAGAGGTCAAATCTGTTCTGTATATTTAGCCTGGTCTTTCAGGCTAGCATGATCTGATTTACTGGAGTGACACCTCAATTTAAAGCTCAGATTCAGACCTTTTCATAGACTCCAACATTGTTGATTTTAACCCTTCTGGTGGCTAGCAGCACACTGATGAATTATGGTTACATTCAGCTGTTTTCAAAAGGCCTGCAGCCAACTGGTTTTATATTCTAACTTATCCTCCTGTATTTCTGGTAAACCTGCTTCAAATCAAACGTGTTGCACATCAAATTAAAGCTTAGGTTCTCTTCTTTCCAACAATTGTTGGCTTTCCATCCTATCACAACCTGGCTGCTTAAAATCAGACATTTAGTGTGGTCAATACCACACAGCTTTCAGAGCTGGGTCAGAGGTCAAATCTGTTCTGTATATTTAGCCTGGTCTTTCAGGCTAGCATGATCTGATTTACTGGAGTGACACCTCAATTTAAAGCTCAGATTCAGACCTTTTCATAGACTCCAACATTGTTGATTTTACCCCTTCTGGTGGCTAGCAGCACACTGATGAATTATGGTTACATTCAGCTGTTTTCAAAAGGCCTGTAGCCAACAGGTTTTATATTCTAACTTATCCTCCTGTATTTCTGGTAAACCTGCTTCAAATCAAACATGTTGCACATCAAATTAAAGCTTAGGTTCTCTTCTTTCCATCAATTGTTGGCTTTCCATCATAGCACAACCTGGCTGCTTAAAATCAGACATCTAGTGTGGTCAATACCACACAGCTTTCAGAGCTGGGTCAGAGGTCAAATCTGTTCTGTATATTTAGCCTGGTCTTTCAGGCTAGCATGATCTGATTTACTGGAGTGACACCTCAATTTAAAGCTCAGATTCAGACCTTTTCATAGACTCCAACATTGTTGATTTTAACCCTTCTGGTGGCTAGCAGCACACTGATGAATTATGGTTACATTCAGCTGTTTTCAAAAGGCCTGCAGCCAACTGGTTTTATATTCTAACTTATCCTCCTGTATTTCTGGTAAACCTGCTTCAAATCAAACGTGTTGCACATCAAATTAAAGCTTAGGTTCTCTTCTTTCCAACAATTGTTGGCTTTCCATCCTATCACAACCTGGCTGCTTAAAATCAGACATTTAGTGTGGTCAATACCACACAGCTTTCAGAGCTGGGTCAGAGGTCAAATCTGTTCTGTATATTTAGCCTGGTCTTTCAGGCTAGCATGATCTGATTTACTGGAGTGACACCTCAATTTAAAGCTCAGATTCAGACCTTTTCATAGACTCCAACATTGTTGATTTTACCCCTTCTGGTGGCTAGCAGCACACTGATGAATTATGGTTACATTCAGCTGTTTTCAAAAGGCCTGTAGCCAACAGGTTTTCTATTCTAACTTATCCTCCTGTATTTCTGGTAAACCTGCTTCAAATCAAACATGTTGCACATCAAATTAAAGCTTAGGTTCTCTTCTTTCCATCAATTGTTGGCTTTCCATCATAGCACAACCTGGCTGCTTAAAATCAGACATCTAGTGTGGTCAATACCACACAGCTTTCAGAGCTGGGTCAGAGGTCAAATCTGTTCTGTATATTTAGCCTGGTCTTTCAGGCTAGCATGATCTGATTTACTGGAGTGACACCTCAATTTAAAGCTCAGATTCAGACCTTTTCATAGACTCCAACATTGTTGATTTTAACCCTTCTGGTGGCTAGCAGCACACTGATGAATTATGGTTACATTCAGCTGTTTTCAAAAGGCCTGCAGCCAACTGGTTTTATATTCTAACTTATCCTCCTGTATTTCTGGTAAACCTGCTTCAAATCAAACGTGTTGCACATCAAATTAAAGCTTAGGTTCTCTTCTTTCCAACAATTGTTGGCTTTCCATCCTATCACAACCTGGCTGCTTAAAATCAGACATTTAGTGTGGTCAATACCACACAGCTTTCAGAGCTGGGTCAGAGGTCAAATCTGTTCTGTATATTTAGCCTGGTCTTTCAGGCTAGCATGATCTGATTTACTGGAGTGACACCTCAATTTAAAGCTCAGATTCAGACCTTTTCATAGACTCCAACATTGTTGATTTTACCCCTTCTGGTGGCTAGCAGCACACTGATGAATTATGGTTACATTCAGCTGTTTTCAAAAGGCCTGTAGCCAACAGGTTTTATATTCTAACTTATCCTCCTGTATTTCTGGTAAACCTGCTTCAAATCAAACATGTTGCACATCAAATTAAAGCTTAGGTTCTCTTCTTTCCATCAATTGTTGGCTTTCCATCATAGCACAACCTGGCTGCTTAAAATCAGACATCTAGTGTGGTCAATACCACACAGCTTTCAGAGCTGGGTCAGAGGTCAAATCTGTTCTGTATATTTAGCCTGGTCTTTCAGGCTAGCATGATCTGATTTACTGGAGTGACACCTCAATTTAAAGCTCAGATTCAGACCTTTTCATAGACTCCAACATTGTTGATTTTAACCCTTCTGGTGGCTAGCAGCACACTGATGAATTATGGTTACATTCAGCTGTTTTCAAAAGGCCTGCAGCCAACTGGTTTTATATTCTAACTTATCCTCCTGTATTTCTGGTAAACCTGCTTCAAATCAAACATGTTGCACATCAAATTAAAGCTTAGGTTCTCTTCTTTCCAACAATTGTTGGCTTTCCATCCTATCACAACCTGGCTGCTTAAAATCAGACATTTAGTGTGGTCAATACCACACAGCTTTCAGAGCTGGGTCAGAGGTCAAATCTGTTCTGTATATTTAGCCTGGTCTTTCAGGCTAGCATGATCTGATTTACTGGAGTGACACCTCAATTTAAAGCTCAGATTCAGACCTTTTCATAGACTCCAACATTGTTGATTTTACCCCTTCTGGTGGCTAGCAGCACACTGATGAATTATGGTTACATTCAGCTGTTTTCAAAAGGCCTGTAGCCAACAGGTTTTCTATTCTAACTTATCCTCCTGTATTTCTGGTAAACCTGCTTCAAATCAAACATGTTGCACATCAAATTAAAGCTTAGGTTCTCTTCTTTCCATCAATTGTTGGCTTTCCATCATAGCACAACCTGGCTGCTTAAAATCAGACATCTAGTGTGGTCAATACCACACAGCTTTCAGAGCTGGGTCAGAGGTCAAATCTGTTCTGTATATTTAGCCTGGTCTTTCAGGCTAGCATGATCTGATTTACTGGAGTGACACCTCAATTTAAAGCTCAGATTCAGACCTTTTCATAGACTCCAACATTGTTGATTTTAACCCTTCTGGTGGCTAGCAGCACACTGATGAATTATGGTTACATTCAGCTGTTTTCAAAAGGCCTGCAGCCAACTGGTTTTATATTCTAACTTATCCTCCTGTATTTCTGGTAAACCTGCTTCAAATCAAACGTGTTGCACATCAAATTAAAGCTTAGGTTCTCTTCTTTCCAACAATTGTTGGCTTTCCATCCTATCACAACCTGGCTGCTTAAAATCAGACATTTAGTGTGGTCAATACCACACAGCTTTCAGAGCTGGGTCAGAGGTCAAATCTGTTCTGTATATTTAGCCTGGTCTTTCAGGCTAGCATGATCTGATTTACTGGAGTGACACCTCAATTTAAAGCTCAGATTCAGACCTTTTCATAGACTCCAACATTGTTGATTTTACCCCTTCTGGTGGCTAGCAGCACACTGATGAATTATGGTTACATTCAGCTGTTTTCAAAAGGCCTGTAGCCAACAGGTTTTATATTCTAACTTATCCTCCTGTATTTCTGGTAAACCTGCTTCAAATCAAACATGTTGCACATCAAATTAAAGCTTAGGTTCTCTTCTTTCCATCAATTGTTGGCTTTCCATCATAGCACAACCTGGCTGCTTAAAATCAGACATCTAGTGTGGTCAATACCACACAGCTTTCAGAGCTGGGTCAGAGGTCAAATCTGTTCTGTATATTTAGCCTGGTCTTTCAGGTTAGCATGATCTGATTTACTGGAGTGATACCTCCATGTAAACCTCAGATTCAGACCTTTTCATAGAGTCCAACATTGTTGATTTTACCCCTTCTGGTGGCTAGCAGCACACTGATGAATTATGGTTACATTCAGCTGTTTTCAAAAGGCCTGTAGCCAACAGGTTTTATATTCTAACTTATCCTCCTGTATTTCTGGTAAACCTGCTTCAAATCAAACATGTTGCACATCAAATTAAAGCTTAGGTTCTCTTCTTTCCAACAATTGTTGGCTTTCCATCCTATCACAACCTGGCTGCTTAAAATCAGACATTTAGTGTGGTCAATACCACACAGCTTTCAGAGCTGGGTCAGAGGTCAAATCTGTTCTGTATATTTAGCCTGGTCTTTCAGGCTAGCATGATCTGATTTACTGGAGTGACACCTCAATTTAAAGCTCAGATTCAGACCTTTTCATAGACTCCAACATTGTTGATTTTACCCCTTCTGGTGGCTAGCAGCACACTGATGAATTATGGTTACATTCAGCTGTTTTCAAAAGGCCTGTAGCCAACAGGTTTTATATTCTAACTTATCCTCCTGTATTTCTGGTAAACCTGCTTCAAATCAAACATGTTGCACATCAAATTAAAGCTTAGGTTCTCTTCTTTCCATCAATTGTTGGCTTTCCATCATAGCACAACCTGGCTGCTTAAAATCAGACATCTAGTGTGGTCAATACCACACAGCTTTCAGAGCTGGGTCAGAGGTCAAATCTGTTCTGTATATTTAGCCTGGTCTTTCAGGCTAGCATGATCTGATTTACTGGAGTGACACCTCAATTTAAAGCTCAGATTCAGACCTTTTCATAGACTCCAACATTGTTGATTTTAACCCTTCTGGTGGCTAGCAGCACACTGATGAATTATGGTTACATTCAGCTGTTTTCAAAAGGCCTGCAGCCAACTGGTTTTATATTCTAACTTATCCTCCTGTATTTCTGGTAAACCTGCTTCAAATCAAACGTGTTGCACATCAAATTAAAGCTTAGGTTCTCTTCTTTACAACAATTGTTGGCTTTCCATCCTATCACAACCTGGCTGCTTAAAATCAGACATTTAGTGTGGTCAATACCACACAGCTTTCAGAGCTGGGTCAGAGGTCAAATCTGTTCTGTATATTTAGCCTGGTCTTTCAGGCTAGCATGATCTGATTTACTGGAGTGACACCTCAATTTAAAGCTCAGATTCAGACCTTTTCATAGACTCCAACATTGTTGATTTTACCCCTTCTGGTGGCTAGCAGCACACTGATGAATTATGGTTACATTCAGCTGTTTTCAAAAGGCCTGTAGCCAACAGGTTTTCTATTCTAACTTATCCTCCTGTATTTCTGGTAAACCTGCTTCAAATCAAACATGTTGCACATCAAATTAAAGCTTAGGTTCTCTTCTTTCCATCAATTGTTGGCTTTCCATCATAGCACAACCTGGCTGCTTAAAATCAGACATCTAGTGTGGTCAATACCACACAGCTTTCAGAGCTGGGTCAGAGGTCAAATCTGTTCTGTATATTTAGCCTGGTCTTTCAGGCTAGCATGATCTGATTTACTGGAGTGACACCTCAATTTAAAGCTCAGATTCAGACCTTTTCATAGAGTCCAACATTGTTCATTTTACCCCTTCTGGTGGCTAGCAGCACACTGATGAATTATGGTTACATTCAGCTGTTTTCAAAAGGCCTGTAGCCAACAGGTTTTATATTCTAACTTATCCTCCTGTATTTCTGGTAAACCTGCTTCAAATCAAACATGTTGCACATCAAATTAAAGCTTAGGTTCTCTTCTTTCCATCAATTGTTGGCTTTCCATCCTAGCACAACCTGGCTGCTTAAAATCAGACATTTAGTGTGGTCAATACCACACAGCTTTCAGAGCTGGGTCAGAGGTCAAATCTGTTCTGTATATTTAGCCTGGTCTTTCAGGCTAGCATGATCTGATTTACTGGAGTGACACCTCAATTTAAAGCTCAGATTCAGACCTTTTCATAGAGTCCAACATTGTTGATTTTACCCCTTCTGGTGGCTAGCAGCACACTGATGAATTATGGTTACATTCAGCTGTTTTCAAAAGGCCTGTAGCCAACAGGTTTTCTATTCTAACTTATCCTCCTGTATTTCTGGTAAACCTGCTTCAAATCAAACATGTTGCACATCAAATTAAAGCTTAGGTTCTCTTCTTTCCATCAATTGTTGGCTTTCCATCATAGCACAACCTGGCTGCTTAAAATCAGACATCTAGTGTGGTCAATACCACACAGCTTTCAGAGCTGGGTCAGAGGTCAAATCTGTTCTGTATATTTAGCCTGGTCTTTCAGGCTAGCATGATCTGATTTACTGGAGTGACACCTCAATTTAAAGCTCAGATTCAGACCTTTTCATAGAGTCCAACATTGTTCATTTTACCCCTTCTGGTGGCTAGCAGCACACTGATGAATTATGGTTACATTCAGCTGTTTTCAAAAGGCCTGTAGCCAACAGGTTTTATATTCTAACTTATCCTCCTGTATTTCTGGTAAACCTGCTTCAAATCAAACATGTTGCACATCAAATTAAAGCTTAGGTTCTCTTCTTTCCATCAATTGTTGGCTTTCCATCCTAGCACAACCTGGCTGCTTAAAATCAGACATTTAGTGTGGTCAATACCACACAGCTTTCAGAGCTGGGTCAGAGGTCAAATCTGTTCTGTATATTTAGCCTGGTCTTTCAGGCTAGCATGATCTGATTTACTGGAGTGACACCTCAATTTAAAGCTCAGATTCAGACCTTTTCATAGAGTCCAACATTGTTGATTTTACCCCTTCTGGTGGCTAGCAGCACACTGATGAATTATGGTTACATTCAGCTGTTTTCAAAAGGCCTGTAGCCAACAGGTTTTCTATTCTAACTTATCCTCCTGTATTTCTGGTAAACCTGCTTCAAATCAAACATGTTGCGCATCAAATTAAAGCTTAGGTTCTCTTCTTTCCATCAATTGTTGGCTTTCCATCATAGCACAACCTGGCTGCTTAAAATCAGACATTTAGTGTGGTCAATACCACACAGCTTTCAGAGCTGGGTCAGAGGTCAAATCTGTTCTGTATATTTAGCCTGGTCCTTCAGGCTAGCATGATCTGATTTACTGGAGTGATACCTCCATGTAAACCTCAGATTCAGACCTTTTCATAGAGTCCAACATTGTTGATTTTAACCCTTCTGGTGGCTAGCAGCACACTGATGAATTATGGTTACATTCAGCTGTTTTCAAAAGGCCTGCAGCCAACTGGTTTTATATTCTACCTTATCCTCCTGTATTTCTGGTAAACCTGCTTCAAATCAAACATGTTGCACATCAAATTAAAGCTTAGGTTCTCTTCTTTCCAACAATTGTTGGCTTTCCATCATAGCACAAGCTGGCTGCTTAAAATCAGACATTTAGTGTGGTCAATACCACACAGCTTTCAGAGCTGGGTCAGAGGTCAAATCTGTTCTGTATATTTAGCCTGGTCTTTCAGGCTAGCATGATCTGATTTACTGGAGTGATACCTCCATGTAAACCTCAGATTCAGACCTTTTCATAGAGTCCAACATTGTTGATTTTACCCCTTCTGGTGGCTAGCAGCACACTGATGAATTATGGTTACATTCAGCTGTTTTCAAAAGGCCTGCAGCCAACTGGTTTTATATTCTAACGTATCCTCCTGTATTTCTGGTAAACCTGCTTCAAATCAAACATGTTGCACATCAAATTAAAGCTTAGGTTCTCTTCTTTCCATCAATTGTTGGCTTTCCATCATAGCACAACCTGGCTGCTTAAAATCAGACATTTAGTGTGGTCAATACCACACAGCTTTCAGAGCTGGGTCAGAGGTCAAATCTGTTCTGTATATTTAGCCTGGTCTTTCAGGCTAGCATGATTTGATTTACTGGAGTGATACCTCCATGTAAACCTCAGATTCAGACCTTTTCATAGAGTCCAACATTGTTGATTTTACCCCTTCTGGTGGCTAGCAGCACACTGATGAATTATGGTTACATTCAGCTGTTTTCAAAAGGCCTGTAGCCAACAGGTTTTATATTCTAACTTATCCTCCTGTATTTCTGGTAAACCTGCTTCAAATCAAACATGTTGCACATCAAATTAAAGCTTAGGTTCTCTTCTTTCCATCAATTGTTGGCTTTCCATCATAGCACAACCTGGCTGCTTAAAATCAGACATCTAGTGTGGTCAATACCACACAGCTTTCAGAGCTGGGTCAGAGGTCAAATCTGTTCTGTATATTTAGCCTGGTCTTTCAGGCTAGCATGATCTGATTTACTGGAGTGACACCTCAATTTAAAGCTCAGATTCAGACCTTTTCATAGACTCCAACATTGTTGATTTTAACCCTTCTGGTGGCTAGCAGCACACTGATGAATTATGGTTACATTCAGCTGTTTTCAAAAGGCCTGCAGCCAACTGGTTTTATATTCTAACTTATCCTCCTGTATTTCTGGTAAACCTGCTTCAAATCAAACGTGTTGCACATCAAATTAAAGCTTAGGTTCTCTTCTTTCCAACAATTGTTGGCTTTCCATCCTATCACAACCTGGCTGCTTAAAATCAGACATTTAGTGTGGTCAATACCACACAGCTTTCAGAGCTGGGTCAGAGGTCAAATCTGTTCTGTATATTTAGCCTGGTCTTTCAGGCTAGCATGATCTGATTTACTGGAGTGACACCTCAATTTAAAGCTCAGATTCAGACCTTTTCATAGACTCCAACATTGTTGATTTTACCCCTTCTGGTGGCTAGCAGCACACTGATGAATTATGGTTACATTCAGCTGTTTTCAAAAGGCCTGTAGCCAACAGGTTTTCTATTCTAACTTATCCTCCTGTATTTCTGGTAAACCTGCTTCAAATCAAACATGTTGCACATCAAATTAAAGCTTAGGTTCTCTTCTTTCCATCAATTGTTGGCTTTCCATCATAGCACAACCTGGCTGCTTAAAATCAGACATCTAGTGTGGTCAATACCACACAGCTTTCAGAGCTGGGTCAGAGGTCAAATCTGTTCTGTATATTTAGCCTGGTCTTTCAGGCTAGCATGATCTGATTTACTGGAGTGACACCTCAATTTAAAGCTCAGATTCAGACCTTTTCATAGAGTCCAACATTGTTCATTTTACCCCTTCTGGTGGCTAGCAGCACACTGATGAATTATGGTTACATTCAGCTGTTTTCAAAAGGCCTGTAGCCAACAGGTTTTATATTCTAACTTATCCTCCTGTATTTCTGGTAAACCTGCTTCAAATCAAACATGTTGCACATCAAATTAAAGCTTAGGTTCTCTTCTTTCCATCAATTGTTGGCTTTCCATCCTAGCACAACCTGGCTGCTTAAAATCAGACATTTAGTGTGGTCAATACCACACAGCTTTCAGAGCTGGGTCAGAGGTCAAATCTGTTCTGTATATTTAGCCTGGTCTTTCAGGCTAGCATGATCTGATTTACTGGAGTGACACCTCAATTTAAAGCTCAGATTCAGACCTTTTCATAGAGTCCAACATTGTTGATTTTACCCCTTCTGGTGGCTAGCAGCACACTGATGAATTATGGTTACATTCAGCTGTTTTCAAAAGGCCTGTAGCCAACAGGTTTTCTATTCTAACTTATCCTCCTGTATTTCTGGTAAACCTGCTTCAAATCAAACATGTTGCGCATCAAATTAAAGCTTAGGTTCTCTTCTTTCCATCAATTGTTGGCTTTCCATCATAGCACAACCTGGCTGCTTAAAATCAGACATTTAGTGTGGTCAATACCACACAGCTTTCAGAGCTGGGTCAGAGGTCAAATCTGTTCTGTATATTTAGCCTGGTCCTTCAGGCTAGCATGATCTGATTTACTGGAGTGATACCTCCATGTAAACCTCAGATTCAGACCTTTTCATAGAGTCCAACATTGTTGATTTTAACCCTTCTGGTGGCTAGCAGCACACTGATGAATTATGGTTACATTCAGCTGTTTTCAAAAGGCCTGCAGCCAACTGGTTTTATATTCTACCTTATCCTCCTGTATTTCTGGTAAACCTGCTTCAAATCAAACATGTTGCACATCAAATTAAAGCTTAGGTTCTCTTCTTTCCAACAATTGTTGGCTTTCCATCATAGCACAAGCTGGCTGCTTAAAATCAGACATTTAGTGTGGTCAATACCACACAGCTTTCAGAGCTGGGTCAGAGGTCAAATCTGTTCTGTATATTTAGCCTGGTCTTTCAGGCTAGCATGATCTGATTTACTGGAGTGATACCTCCATGTAAACCTCAGATTCAGACCTTTTCATAGAGTCCAACATTGTTGATTTTACCCCTTCTGGTGGCTAGCAGCACACTGATGAATTATGGTTACATTCAGCTGTTTTCAAAAGGCCTGCAGCCAACTGGTTTTATATTCTAACGTATCCTCCTGTATTTCTGGTAAACCTGCTTCAAATCAAACATGTTGCACATCAAATTAAAGCTTAGGTTCTCTTCTTTCCATCAATTGTTGGCTTTCCATCATAGCACAACCTGGCTGCTTAAAATCAGACATCTAGTGTGGTCAATACCACACAGCTTTCAGAGCTGGGTCAGAGGTCAAATCTGTTCTGTATATTTAGCCTGGTCTTTCAGGCTAGCATGATTTGATTTACTGGAGTGATACCTCCATGTAAACCTCAGATTCAGACCTTTTCATAGAGTCCAACATTGTTGATTTTACCCCTTCTGGTGGCTAGCAGCACACTGATGAATTATGGTTACATTCAGCTGTTTTCAAAAGGCCTGTAGCCAACAGGTTTTATATTCTAACTTATCCTCCTGTATTTCTGGTAAACCTGCTTCAAATCAAACATGTTGCACATCAAATTAAAGCTTAGGTTCTCTTCTTTCCATCAATTGTTGGCTTTCCATCATAGCACAACCTGGCTGCTTAAAATCAGACATCTAGTGTGGTCAATACCACACAGCTTTCAGAGCTGGGTCAGAGGTCAAATCTGTTCTGTATATTTAGCCTGGTCTTTCAGGCTAGCATGATCTGATTTACTGGAGTGACACCTCAATTTAAAGCTCAGATTCAGACCTTTTCATAGACTCCAACATTGTTGATTTTACCCCTTCTGGTGGCTAGCAGCACACTGATGAATTATGGTTACATTCAGCTGTTTTCAAAAGGCCTGTAGCCAACAGGTTTTATATTCTAACTTATCCTCCTGTATTTCTGGTAAACCTGCTTCAAATCAAACATGTTGCACATCAAATTAAAGCTTAGGTTCTCTTCTTTCCATCAATTGTTGGCTTTCCATCATAGCACAACCTGGCTGCTTAAAATCAGACATCTAGTGTGGTCAATACCACACAGCTTTCAGAGCTGGGTCAGAGGTCAAATCTGTTCTGTATATTTAGCCTGGTCTTTCAGGCTAGCATGATCTGATTTACTGGAGTGATACCTCCATGTAAACCTCAGATTCAGACCTTTTCATAGAGTCCAACATTGTTGATTTTACCCCTTCTGGTGGCTAGCAGCACACTGATGAATTATGGTTACATTCAGCTGTTTTCAAAAGGCCTGTAGCCAACAGGTTTTATATTCTAACTTATCCTCCTGTATTTCTGGTAAACCTGCTTCAAATCAAACATGTTGCACATCAAATTAAAGCTTAGGTTCTCTTCTTTCCATCAATTGTTGGCTTTCCATCATAGCACAACCTGGCTGCTTAAAATCAGACATCTAGTGTGGTCAATACCACACAGCTTTCAGAGCTGGGTCAGAGGTCAAATCTGTTCTGTATATTTAGCCTGGTCTTTCAGGCTAGCATGATCTGATTTACTGGAGTGACACCTCAATTTAAAGCTCAGATTCAGACCTTTTCATAGACTCCAACATTGTTGATTTTACCCCTTCTGGTGGCTAGCAGCACACTGATGAATTATGGTTACATTCAGCTGTTTTCAAAAGGCCTGTAGCCAACAGGTTTTATATTCTAACTTATCCTCCTGTATTTCTGGTAAACCTGCTTCAAATCAAACATGTTGCACATCAAATTAAAGCTTAGGTTCTCTTCTTTCCATCAATTGTTGGCTTTCCATCATAGCACAACCTGGCTGCTTAAAATCAGACATCTAGTGTGGTCAATACCACACAGCTTTCAGAGCTGGGTCAGAGGTCAAATCTGTTCTGTATATTTAGCCTGGTCTTTCAGGCTAGCATGATCTGATTTACTGGAGTGACACCTCAATTTAAAGCTCAGATTCAGACCTTTTCATAGACTCCAACATTGTTGATTTTAACCCTTCTGGTGGCTAGCAGCACACTGATGAATTATGGTTACATTCAGCTGTTTTCAAAAGGCCTGCAGCCAACTGGTTTTATATTCTAACTTATCCTCCTGTATTTCTGGTAAACCTGCTTCAAATCAAACGTGTTGCACATCAAATTAAAGCTTAGGTTCTCTTCTTTCCAACAATTGTTGGCTTTCCATCCTATCACAACCTGGCTGCTTAAAATCAGACATTTAGTGTGGTCAATACCACACAGCTTTCAGAGCTGGGTCAGAGGTCAAATCTGTTCTGTATATTTAGCCTGGTCTTTCAGGCTAGCATGATCTGATTTACTGGAGTGACACCTCAATTTAAAGCTCAGATTCAGACCTTTTCATAGACTCCAACATTGTTGATTTTACCCCTTCTGGTGGCTAGCAGCACACTGATGAATTATGGTTACATTCAGCTGTTTTCAAAAGGCCTGTAGCCAACAGGTTTTATATTCTAACTTATCCTCCTGTATTTCTGGTAAACCTGCTTCAAATCAAACATGTTGCACATCAAATTAAAGCTTAGGTTCTCTTCTTTCCATCAATTGTTGGCTTTCCATCATAGCACAACCTGGCTGCTTAAAATCAGACATCTAGTGTGGTCAATACCACACAGCTTTCAGAGCTGGGTCAGAGGTCAAATCTGTTCTGTATATTTAGCCTGGTCTTTGAGGCTAGCATGATCTGATTTACTGGAGTGACACCTCAATTTAAAGCTCAGATTCAGACCTTTTCATAGACTCCAACATTGTTGATTTTAACCCTTCTGGTGGCTAGCAGCACACTGATGAATTATGGTTACATTCAGCTGTTTTCAAAAGGCCTGCAGCCAACTGGTTTTATATTCTAACTTATCCTCCTGTATTTCTGGTAAACCTGCTTCAAATCAAACATGTTGCGCATCAAATTAAAGCTTAGGTTCTCTTCTTTCCATCAATTGTTGGCTTTCCATCATAGCACAACCTGGCTGCTTAAAATCAGACATTTAGTGTGGTCAATACCACACAGCTTTCAGAGCTGGGTCAGAGGTCAAATCTGTTCTGTATATTTAGCCTGGTCTTTCAGGCTAGCATGATTTGATTTACTGGAGTGATACCTCCATGTAAACCTCAGATTCAGACCTTTTCATAGAGTCCAACATTGTTGATTTTACCCCTTCTGGTGGCTAGCAGCACACTGATGAATTATGGTTACATTCAGCTGTTTTCAAAAGGCCTGTAGCCAACAGGTTTTATATTCTAACTTATCCTCCTGTATTTCTGGTAAACCTGCTTCAAATCAAACATGTTGCACATCAAATTAAAGCTTAGGTTCTCTTCTTTCCATCAATTGTTGGCTTTCCATCATAGCACAACCTGGCTGCTTAAAATCAGACATCTAGTGTGGTCAATACCACACAGCTTTCAGAGCTGGGTCAGAGGTCAAATCTGTTCTGTATATTTAGCCTGGTCTTTCAGGCTAGCATGATCTGATTTACTGGAGTGACACCTCAATTTAAAGCTCAGATTCAGACCTTTTCATAGACTCCAACATTGTTGATTTTAACCCTTCTGGTGGCTAGCAGCACACTGATGAATTATGGTTACATTCAGCTGTTTTCAAAAGGCCTGCAGCCAACTGGTTTTATATTCTAACTTATCCTCCTGTATTTCTGGTAAACCTGCTTCAAATCAAACGTGTTGCACATCAAATTAAAGCTTAGGTTCTCTTCTTTCCAACAATTGTTGGCTTTCCATCCTATCACAACCTGGCTGCTTAAAATCAGACATTTAGTGTGGTCAATACCACACAGCTTTCAGAGCTGGGTCAGAGGTCAAATCTGTTCTGTATATTTAGCCTGGTCTTTCAGGCTAGCATGATCTGATTTACTGGAGTGACACCTCAATTTAAAGCTCAGATTCAGACCTTTTCATAGACTCCAACATTGTTGATTTTACCCCTTCTGGTGGCTAGCAGCACACTGATGAATTATGGTTACATTCAGCTGTTTTCAAAAGGCCTGTAGCCAACAGGTTTTATATTCTAACTTATCCTCCTGTATTTCTGGTAAACCTGCTTCAAATCAAACATGTTGCACATCAAATTAAAGCTTAGGTTCTCTTCTTTCCATCAATTGTTGGCTTTCCATCATAGCACAACCTGGCTGCTTAAAATCAGACATCTAGTGTGGTCAATACCACACAGCTTTCAGAGCTGGGTCAGAGGTCAAATCTGTTCTGTATATTTAGCCTGGTCTTTCAGGCTAGCATGATCTGATTTACTGGAGTGACACCTCAATTTAAAGCTCAGATTCAGACCTTTTCATAGACTCCAACATTGTTGATTTTAACCCTTCTGGTGGCTAGCAGCACACTGATGAATTATGGTTACATTCAGCTGTTTTCAAAAGGCCTGCAGCCAACTGGTTTTATATTCTAACTTATCCTCCTGTATTTCTGGTAAACCTGCTTCAAATCAAACATGTTGCGCATCAAATTAAAGCTTAGGTTCTCTTCTTTCCATCAATTGTTGGCTTTCCATCATAGCACAACCTGGCTGCTTAAAATCAGACATTTAGTGTGGTCAATACCACACAGCTTTCAGAGCTGGGTCAGAGGTCAAATCTGTTCTGTATATTTAGCCTGGTCTTTCAGGCTAGCATGATTTGATTTACTGGAGTGATACCTCCATGTAAACCTCAGATTCAGACCTTTTCATAGAGTCCAACATTGTTGATTTTACCCCTTCTGGTGGCTAGCAGCACACTGATGAATTATGGTTACATTCAGCTGTTTTCAAAAGGCCTGTAGCCAACAGGTTTTATATTCTAACTTATCCTCCTGTATTTCTGGTAAACCTGCTTCAAATCAAACATGTTGCACATCAAATTAAAGCTTAGGTTCTCTTCTTTCCATCAATTGTTGGCTTTCCATCATAGCACAACCTGGCTGCTTAAAATCAGACATCTAGTGTGGTCAATACCACACAGCTTTCAGAGCTGGGTCAGAGGTCAAATCTGTTCTGTATATTTAGCCTGGTCTTTCAGGCTAGCATGATCTGATTTACTGGAGTGACACCTCAATTTAAAGCTCAGATTCAGACCTTTTCATAGACTCCAACATTATTGATTTTACCCCTTCTGGTGGCTAGCAGCACACTGATGAATTATGGTTACATTCAGCTGTTTTCAAAAGGCCTGCAGCCAACAAGTTTTATATTCTAACTTATCCTCCTGTATTTCTGGTAAACCTGCTTCAAATCAAACATGTTGCACATCAAATTAAAGCTTAGGTTCTCTTCTTTCCATCAATTGTTGGCTTTCCATCATAGCACAACCTGGCTGCTTAAAATCAGACATTTAGTGTGGTCAATACCACACAGCTTTCAGAGCTGGGTCAGAGGTCAAATCTGTTCTGTATATTTAGCCTGGTCCTTCAGGCTAGCATGATCTGATTTACTGGAGTGATACCTCCATGTAAACCTCAGATTCAGACCTTTTCATAGAGTCCAACATTGTTGATTTTAACCCTTCTGGTGGCTAGCAGCACACTGATGAATTATGGTTACATTCAGCTGTTTTCAAAAGGCCTGCAGCCAACTGGTTTTATATTCTACCTTATCCTCCTGTATTTCTGGTAAACCTGCTTCAAATCAAACATGTTGCACATCAAATTAAAGCTTAGGTTCTCTTCTTTCCAACAATTGTTGGCTTTCCATCATAGCACAAGCTGGCTGCTTAAAATCAGACATTTAGTGTGGTCAATACCACACAGCTTTCAGAGCTGGGTCAGAGGTCAAATCTGTTCTGTATATTTAGCCTGGTCTTTCAGGCTAGCATGATCTGATTTACTGGAGTGACACCTCAATTTAAAGCTCAGATTCAGACCTTTTCATAGAGTCCAACATTGTTGATTTTACCCCTTCTGGTGGCTAGCAGCACACTGATGAATTATGGTTACATTCAGCTGTTTTCAAAAGGCCTGTAGCCAACAGGTTTTATATTCTAACTTATCCTCCTGTATTTCTGGTAAACCTGCTTCAAATCAAACATGTTGCACATCAAATTAAAGCTTAGGTTCTCTTCTTTCCATCAATTGTTGGCTTTCCATCATAGCACAACCTGGCTGCTTAAAATCAGACATCTAGTGTGGTCAATACCACACAGCTTTCAGAGCTGGGTCAGAGGTCAAATCTGTTCTGTATATTTAGCCTGGTCTTTCAGGCTAGCATGATCTGATTTACTGGAGTGACACCTCAATTTAAAGCTCAGATTCAGACCTTTTCATAGACTCCAACATTGTTGATTTTAACCCTTCTGGTGGCTAGCAGCACACTGATGAATTATGGTTACATTCAGCTGTTTTCAAAAGGCCTGCAGCCAACTGGTTTTATATTCTAACTTATCCTCCTGTATTTCTGGTAAACCTGCTTCAAATCAAACATGTTGCACATCAAATTAAAGCTTAGGTTCTCTTCTTTCCAACAATTGTTGGCTTTCCATCCTATCACAACCTGGCTGCTTAAAATCAGACATTTAGTGTGGTCAATACCACACAGCTTTCAGAGCTGGGTCAGAGGTCAAATCTGTTCTGTATATTTAGCCTGGTCTTTCAGGCTAGCATGATCTGATTTACTGGAGTGACACCTCAATTTAAAGCTCAGATTCAGACCTTTTCATAGACTCCAACATTGTTGATTTTACCCCTTCTGTTGGCTAGCAGCACACTGATGAATTATGGTTACATTCAGCTGTTTTCAAAAGGCCTGTAGCCAACAGGTTTTCTATTCTAACTTATCCTCCTGTATTTCTGGTAAACCTGCTTCAAATCAAACATGTTGCACATCAAATTAAAGCTTAGGTTCTCTTCTTTCCATCAATTGTTGGCTTTCCATCATAGCACAACCTGGCTGCTTAAAATCAGACATCTAGTGTGGTCAATACCACACAGCTTTCAGAGCTGGGTCAGAGGTCAAATCTGTTCTGTATATTTAGCCTGGTCTTTCAGGCTAGCATGATCTGATTTACTGGAGTGACACCTCAATTTAAAGCTCAGATTCAGACCTTTTCATAGAGTCCAACATTGTTGATTTTACCCCTTCTGGTGGCTAGCAGCACACTGATGAATTATGGTTACATTCAGCTGTTTTCAAAAGGCCTGTAGCCAACAGGTTTTATATTCTAACTTATCCTCCTGTATTTCTGGTAAACCTGCTTCAAATCAAACATGTTGCACATCAAATTAAAGCTTAGGTTCTCTTCTTTCCATCAATTGTTGGCTTTCCATCCTAGCACAACCTGGCTGCTTAAAATCAGACATTTAGTGTGGTCAATACCACACAGCTTTCAGAGCTGGGTCAGAGGTCAAATCTGTTCTGTATATTTAGCCTGGTCTTTCAGGCTAGCATGATCTGATTTACTGGAGTGACACCTCAATTTAAAGCTCAGATTCAGACCTTTTCATAGACTCCAACATTGTTGATTTTACCCCTACTGGTGGCTAGCAGCACACTGATGAATTATGGTTACATTCAGCTGTTTTCAAAAGGCCTGTAGCCAACAGGTTTTCTATTCTAACTTATCCTCCTGTATTTCTGGTAAACCTGCTTCAAATCAAACATGTTGCGCATCAAATTAAAGCTTAGGTTCTCTTCTTTCCATCAATTGTTGGCTTTCCATCATAGCACAACCTGGCTGCTTAAAATCAGACATTTAGTGTGGTCAATACCACACAGCTTTCAGAGCTGGGTCAGAGGTCAAATCTGTTCTGTATATTTAGCCTGGTCTTTCAGGCTAGCATGATTTGATTTACTGGAGTGATACCTCCATGTAAACCTCAGATTCAGACCTTTTCATAGAGTCCAACATTGTTGATTTTACCCCTTCTGGTGGCTAGCAGCACACTGATGAATTATGGTTACATTCAGCTGTTTTCAAAAGGCCTGTAGCCAACAGGTTTTATATTCTAACTTATCCTCCTGTATTTCTGGTAAACCTGCTTCAAATCAAACATGTTGCACATCAAATTAAAGCTTAGGTTCTCTTCTTTCCATCAATTGTTGGCTTTCCATCATAGCACAACCTGGCTGCTTAAAATCAGACATCTAGTGTGGTCAATACCACACAGCTTTCAGAGCTGGGTCAGAGGTCAAATCTGTTCTGTATATTTAGCCTGGTCTTTCAGGCTAGCATGATCTGATTTACTGGAGTGATACCTCCATGTAAACCTCAGATTCAGACCTTTTCATAGAGTCCAACATTGTTGATTTTACCCCTTCTGGTGGCTAGCAGCACACTGATGAATTATGGTTACATTCAGCTGTTTTCAAAAGGCCTGTAGCCAACAGGTTTTATATTCTAACTTATCCTCCTGTATTTCTGGTAAACCTGCTTCAAATCAAACATGTTGCACATCAAATTAAAGCTTAGGTTCTCTTCTTTCCATCAATTGTTGGCTTTCCATCATAGCACAACCTGGCTGCTTAAAATCAGACATCTAGTGTGGTCAATACCACACAGCTTTCAGAGCTGGGTCAGAGGTCAAATCTGTTCTGTATATTTAGCCTGGTCTTTCAGGCTAGCATGATCTGATTTACTGGAGTGACACCTCAATTTAAAGCTCAGATTCAGACCTTTTCATAGACTCCAACATTGTTGATTTTACCCCTTCTGGTGGCTAGCAGCACACTGATGAATTATGGTTACATTCAGCTGTTTTCAAAAGGCCTGTAGCCAACAGGTTTTATATTCTAACTTATCCTCCTGTATTTCTGGTAAACCTGCTTCAAATCAAACATGTTGCACATCAAATTAAAGCTTAGGTTCTCTTCTTTCCATCAATTGTTGGCTTTCCATCATAGCACAACCTGGCTGCTTAAAATCAGACATCTAGTGTGGTCAATACCACACAGCTTTCAGAGCTGGGACAGAGGTCAAATCTGTTCTGTATATTTAGCCTGGTCTTTCAGGCTAGCATGATCTGATTTACTGGAGTGACACCTCAATTTAAAGCTCAGATTCAGACCTTTTCATAGACTCCAACATTGTTGATTTTAACCCTTCTGGTGGCTAGCAGCACACTGATGAATTATGGTTACATTCAGCTGTTTTCAAAAGGCCTGCAGCCAACTGGTTTTATATTCTAACTTATCCTCCTGTATTTCTGGTAAACCTGCTTCAAATCAAACGTGTTGCACATCAAATTAAAGCTTAGGTTCTCTTCTTTCCAACAATTGTTGGCTTTCCATCCTATCACAACCTGGCTGCTTAAAATCAGACATTTAGTGTGGTCAATACCACACAGCTTTCAGAGCTGGGTCAGAGGTCAAATCTGTTCTGTATATTTAGCCTGGTCTTTCAGGCTAGCATGATCTGATTTACTGGAGTGACACCTCAATTTAAAGCTCAGATTCAGACCTTTTCATAGACTCCAACATTGTTGATTTTACCCCTTCTGGTGGCTAGCAGCACACTGATGAATTATGGTTACATTCAGCTGTTTTCAAAAGGCCTGTAGCCAACAGGTTTTATATTCTAACTTATCCTCCTGTATTTCTGGTAAACCTGCTTCAAATCAAACATGTTGCACATCAAATTAAAGCTTAGGTTCTCTTCTTTCCATCAATTGTTGGCTTTCCATCATAGCACAACCTGGCTGCTTAAAATCAGACATCTAGTGTGGTCAATACCACACAGCTTTCAGAGCTGGGTCAGAGGTCAAATCTGTTCTGTATATTTAGCCTGGTCTTTCAGGCTAGCATGATCTGATTTACTGGAGTGACACCTCAATTTAAAGCTCAGATTCAGACCTTTTCATAGACTCCAACATTGTTGATTTTAACCCTTCTGGTGGCTAGCAGCACACTGATGAATTATGGTTACATTCAGCTGTTTTCAAAAGGCCTGCAGCCAACTGGTTTTATATTCTAACTTATCCTCCTGTATTTCTGGTAAACCTGCTTCAAATCAAACATGTTGCGCATCAAATTAAAGCTTAGGTTCTCTTCTTTCCATCAATTGTTGGCTTTCCATCATAGCACAACCTGGCTGCTTAAAATCAGACATTTAGTGTGGTCAATACCACACAGCTTTCAGAGCTGGGTCAGAGGTCAAATCTGTTCTGTATATTTAGCCTGGTCTTTCAGGCTAGCATGATTTGATTTACTGGAGTGATACCTCCATGTAAACCTCAGATTCAGACCTTTTCATAGAGTCCAACATTGTTGATTTTACCCCTTCTGGTGGCTAGCAGCACACTGATGAATTATGGTTACATTCAGCTGTTTTCAAAAGGCCTGTAGCCAACAGGTTTTATATTCTAACTTATCCTCCTGTATTTCTGGTAAACCTGCTTCAAATCAAACATGTTGCACATCAAATTAAAGCTTAGGTTCTCTTCTTTCCATCAATTGTTGGCTTTCCATCATAGCACAACCTGGCTGCTTAAAATCAGACATCTAGTGTGGTCAATACCACACAGCTTTCAGAGCTGGGTCAGAGGTCAAATCTGTTCTGTATATTTAGCCTGGTCTTTCAGGCTAGCATGATCTGATTTACTGGAGTGACACCTCAATTTAAAGCTCAGATTCAGACCTTTTCATAGACTCCAACATTGTTGATTTTACCCCTTCTGGTGGCTAGCAGCACACTGATGAATTATGGTTACATTCAGCTGTTTTCAAAAGGCCTGCAGCCAACAAGTTTTATATTCTAACTTATCCTCCTGTATTTCTGGTAAACCTGCTTCAAATCAAACATGTTGCACATCAAATTAAAGCTTAGGTTCTCTTCTTTCCATCAATTGTTGGCTTTCCATCATAGCACAACCTGGCTGCTTAAAATCAGACATTTAGTGTGGTCAATACCACACAGCTTTCAGAGCTGGGTCAGAGGTCAAATCTGTTCTGTATATTTAGCCTGGTCCTTCAGGCTAGCATGATCTGATTTACTGGAGTGATACCTCCATGTAAACCTCAGATTCAGACCTTTTCATAGAGTCCAACATTGTTGATTTTAACCCTTCTGGTGGCTAGCAGCACACTGATGAATTATGGTTACATTCAGCTGTTTTCAAAAGGCCTGCAGCCAACTGGTTTTATATTCTACCTTATCCTCCTGTATTTCTGGTAAACCTGCTTCAAATCAAACATGTTGCACATCAAATTAAAGCTTAGGTTCTCTTCTTTCCAACAATTGTTGGCTTTCCATCATAGCACAAGCTGGCTGCTTAAAATCAGACATTTAGTGTGGTCAATACCACACAGCTTTCAGAGCTGGGTCAGAGGTCAAATCTGTTCTGTATATTTAGCCTGGTCTTTCAGGCTAGCATGATCTGATTTACTGGAGTGACACCTCAATTTAAAGCTCAGATTCAGACCTTTTCATAGAGTCCAACATTGTTGATTTTACCCCTTCTGGTGGCTAGCAGCACACTGATGAATTATGGTTACATTCAGCTGTTTTCAAAAGGCCTGTAGCCAACAGGTTTTATATTCTAACTTATCCTCCTGTATTTCTGGTAAACCTGCTTCAAATCAAACATGTTGCACATCAAATTAAAGCTTAGGTTCTCTTCTTTCCATCAATTGTTGGCTTTCCATCATAGCACAACCTGGCTGCTTAAAATCAGACATCTAGTGTGGTCAATACCACACAGCTTTCAGAGCTGGGTCAGAGGTCAAATCTGTTCTGTATATTTAGCCTGGTCTTTCAGGCTAGCATGATCTGATTTACTGGAGTGACACCTCAATTTAAAGCTCAGATTCAGACCTTTTCATAGACTCCAACATTGTTGATTTTAACCCTTCTGGTGGCTAGCAGCACACTGATGAATTATGGTTACATTCAGCTGTTTTCAAAAGGCCTGCAGCCAACTGGTTTTATATTCTAACTTATCCTCCTGTATTTCTGGTAAACCTGCTTCAAATCAAACATGTTGCACATCAAATTAAAGCTTAGGTTCTCTTCTTTCCAACAATTGTTGGCTTTCCATCCTATCACAACCTGGCTGCTTAAAATCAGACATTTAGTGTGGTTAATACCACACAGCTTTCAGAGCTGGGTCAGAGGTCAAATCTGTTCTGTATATTTAGCCTGGTCTTTCAGGCTAGCATGATCTGATTTACTGGAGTGACACCTCAATTTAAAGCTCAGATTCAGACCTTTTCATAGACTCCAACATTGTTGATTTTACCCCTTCTGTTGGCTAGCAGCACACTGATGAATTATGGTTACATTCAGCTGTTTTCAAAAGGCCTGTAGCCAACAGGTTTTCTATTCTAACTTATCCTCCTGTATTTCTGGTAAACCTGCTTCAAATCAAACATGTTGCACATCAAATTAAAGCTTAGGTTCTCTTCTTTCCATCAATTGTTGGCTTTCCATCATAGCACAACCTGGCTGCTTAAAATCAGACATCTAGTGTGGTCAATACCACACAGCTTTCAGAGCTGGGTCAGAGGTCAAATCTGTTCTGTATATTTAGCCTGGTCTTTCAGGCTAGCATGATCTGATTTACTGGAGTGACACCTCAATTTAAAGCTCAGATTCAGACCTTTTCATAGAGTCCAACATTGTTGATTTTACCCCTTCTGGTGGCTAGCAGCACACTGATGAATTATGGTTACATTCAGCTGTTTTCAAAAGGCCTGTAGCCAACAGGTTTTATATTCTAACTTATCCTCCTGTATTTCTGGTAAACCTGCTTCAAATCAAACATGTTGCACATCAAATTAAAGCTTAGGTTCTCTTCTTTCCATCAATTGTTGGCTTTCCATCCTAGCACAACCTGGCTGCTTAAAATCAGACATTTAGTGTGGTCAATACCACACAGCTTTCAGAGCTGGGTCAGAGGTCAAATCTGTTCTGTATATTTAGCCTGGTCTTTCAGGCTAGCATGATCTGATTTACTGGAGTGACACCTCAATTTAAAGCTCAGATTCAGACCTTTTCATAGACTCCAACATTGTTGATTTTACCCCTACTGGTGGCTAGCAGCACACTGATGAATTATGGTTACATTCAGCTGTTTTCAAAAGGCCTGTAGCCAACAGGTTTTCTATTCTAACTTATCCTCCTGTATTTCTGGTAAACCTGCTTCAAATCAAACATGTTGCGCATCAAATTAAAGCTTAGGTTCTCTTCTTTCCATCAATTGTTGGCTTTCCATCATAGCACAACCTGGCTGCTTAAAATCAGACATTTAGTGTGGTCAATACCACACAGCTTTCAGAGCTGGGTCAGAGGTCAAATCTGTTCTGTATATTTAGCCTGGTCTTTCAGGCTAGCATGATTTGATTTACTGGAGTGATACCTCCATGTAAACCTCAGATTCAGACCTTTTCATAGAGTCCAACATTGTTGATTTTACACCTTCTGGTGGCTAGCAGCACACTGATGAATTATGGTTACATTCAGCTGTTTTCAAAAGGCCTGTAGCCAACAGGTTTTATATTCTAACTTATCCTCCTGTATTTCTGGTAAACCTGCTTCAAATCAAACATGTTGCACATCAAATTAAAGCTTAGGTTCTCTTCTTTCCATCAATTGTTGGCTTTCCATCATAGCACAACCTGGCTGCTTAAAATCAGACATCTAGTGTGGTCAATACCACACAGCTTTCAGAGCTGGGTCAGAGGTCAAATCTGTTCTGTATATTTAGCCTGGTCTTTCAGGCTAGCATGATCTGATTTACTGGAGTGACACCTCAATTTAAAGCTCAGATTCAGACCTTTTCATAGACTCCAACATTGTTGATTTTACCCCTTCTGGTGGCTAGCAGCACACTGATGAATTATGGTTACATTCAGCTGTTTTCAAAAGGCCTGCAGCCAACAAGTTTTATATTCTAACTTATCCTCCTGTATTTCTGGTAAACCTGCTTCAAATCAAACATGTTGCACATCAAATTAAAGCTTAGGTTCTCTTCTTTCCATCAATTGTTGGCTTTCCATCATAGCACAACCTGGCTGCTTAAAATCAGACATTTAGTGTGGTCAATACCACACAGCTTTCAGAGCTGGGTCAGAGGTCAAATCTGTTCTGTATATTTAGCCTGGTCCTTCAGGCTAGCATGATCTGATTTACTGGAGTGATACCTCCATGTAAACCTCAGATTCAGACCTTTTCATAGAGTCCAACATTGTTGATTTTAACCCTTCTGGTGGCTAGCAGCACACTGATGAATTATGGTTACATTCAGCTGTTTTCAAAAGGCCTGCAGCCAACTGGTTTTATATTCTACCTTATCCTCCTGTATTTCTGGTAAACCTGCTTCAAATCAAACATGTTGCACATCAAATTAAAGCTTAGGTTCTCTTCTTTCCAACAATTGTTGGCTTTCCATCATAGCACAAGCTGGCTGCTTAAAATCAGACATTTAGTGTGGTCAATACCACACAGCTTTCAGAGCTGGGTCAGAGGTCAAATCTGTTCTGTATATTTAGCCTGGTCTTTCAGGCTAGCATGATCTGATTTACTGGAGTGACACCTCAATTTAAAGCTCAGACTCAGACCTTTTCATAGAGTCCAACATTGTTGATTTTACCCCTTCTGGTGGCTAGCAGCACACTGATGAATTATGGTTACATTCAGCTGTTTTCAAAAGGCCTGTAGCCAACAGGTTTTATATTCTAACTTATCCTCCTGTATTTCTGGTAAACCTGCTTCAAATCAAACATGTTGCACATCAAATTAAAGCTTAGGTTCTCTTCTTTCCATCAATTGTTGGCTTTCCATCCTAGCACAACCTGGCTGCTTAAAATCAGACATTTAGTGTGGTCAATACCACACAGCTTTCAGAGCTGGGTCAGAGGTCAAATCTGTTCTGTATATTTAGCCTGGTCTTTCAGGCTAGCATGATCTGATTTACTGGAGTGATACCTCCATGTAAACCTCAGATTCAGACCTTTTCATAGAGTCCGACATTGTTGATTTTAACCCTTCTGGTGGCTAGCAGCACACTGATGAATTATGGTTACATTCAGCTGTTTTCAAAAGGCCTGCAGCCAACTGGTTTTATATTCTACCTTATCCTCCTGTATTTCTGGTAAACCTGCTTCAAATCAAACATGTTGCACATCAAATTAAAGCTTAGGTTCTCTTCTTTCCAACAATTGTTGGCTTTCCATCATAGCACAACCTGGCTGCTTAAAATCAGACATTTAGTGTGGTCAATACCACACAGCTTTCAGAGCTGGGTCAGAGGTCAAATCTGTTCTGTATATTTAGCCTGGTCTTTCAGGCTAGCATGATCTGATTTACTGGAGTGACACCTCCATGTAAACCTCAGATTCAGACCTTTTCATAGAGTCCGACATTGTTGATTTTAACCCTTCTGGTGGCTAGCAGCACACTGATGAATTATGGTTACATTCAGCTGTTTTCAAAAGGCCTGCAGCCAACTGGTTTTATATTCTACCTTATCCTCCTGTATTTCTGGTAAACCTGCTTCAAATCAAACATGTTGCACATCAAATTAAAGCTTAGGTTCTCTTCTTTCCAACAATTGTTGGCTTTCCATCCTATCACAACCTGGCTGCTTAAAATCAGACATTTAGTGTGGTCAATACCACACAGCTTTCAGAGCTGGGTCAGAGGTCAAATCTGTTCTGTATATTTAGCCTGGTCTTTCAGGCTAGCATGATCTGATTTACTGGAGTGACACCTCAATTTAAAGCTCAGATTCAGACCTTTTCATAGACTCCAACATTGTTGATTTTACCCCTTCTGGTGGCTAGCAGCACACTGATGAATTATGGTTACATTCAGCTGTTTTCAAAAGGCCTGTAGCCAACAGGTTTTCTATTCTAACTTATCCTCCTGTATTTCTGGTAAACCTGCTTCAAATCAAACATGTTGCACATCAAATTAAAGCTTAGGTTCTCTTCTTTCCATCAATTGTTGGCTTTCCATCATAGCACAACCTGGCTGCTTAAAATCAGACATCTAGTGTGGTCAATACCACACAGCTTTCAGAGCTGGGTCAGAGGTCAAATCTGTTCTGTATATTTAGCCTGGTCTTTCAGGCTAGCATGATCTGATTTACTGGAGTGACACCTCAATTTAAAGCTCAGATTCAGACCTTTTCATAGAGTCCAACATTGTTGATTTTAACCCTTCTGGTGGCTAGCAGCACACTGATGAATTATGGTTACATTCAGCTGTTTTCAAAAGGCCTGTAGCCAACAGGTTTTATATTCTAACTTATCCTCCTGTATTTCTGGTAAACCTGCTTCAAATCAAACATGTTGCACATCAAATTAAAGCTTAGGTTCTCTTCTTTCCATCAATTGTTGGCTTTCCATCCTAGCACAACCTGGCTGCTTAAAATCAGACATTTAGTGTGGTCAATACCACACAGCTTTCAGAGCTGGGTCAGAGGTCAAATCTGTTCTGTATATTTAGCCTGGTCTTTCAGGCTAGCATGATCTGATTTACTGGAGTGACACCTCAATTTAAAGCTCAGATTCAGACCTTTTCATAGACTCCAACATTGTTGATTTTACCCCTTCTGGTGGCTAGCAGCACACTGATGAATTATGGTTACATTCAGCTGTTTTCAAAAGGCCTGTAGCCAACAGGTTTTCTATTCTAACTTATCCTCCTGTATTTCTGGTAAACCTGCTTCAAATCAAACATGTTGCGCATCAAATTAAAGCTTAGGTTCTCTTCTTTCCATCAATTGTTGGCTTTCCATCATAGCACAACCTGGCTGCTTAAAATCAGACATTTAGTGTGGTCAATACCACACAGCTTTCAGAGCTGGGTCAGAGGTCAAATCTGTTCTGTATATTTAGCCTGGTCCTTCAGGCTAGCATGATCTGATTTACTGGAGTGATACCTCCATGTAAACCTCAGATTCAGACCTTTTCATAGAGTCCAACATTGTTGATTTTAACCCCTCTGGTGGCTAGCAGCACACTGATGAATTATGGTTACATTCAGCTGTTTTCAAAAGGCCTGCAGCCAACTGGTTTTATATTCTACCTTATCCTCCTGTATTTCTGGTAAACCTGCTTCAAATCAAACATGTTGCACATCAAATTAAAGCTTAGGTTCTCTTCTTTCCAACAATTGTTGGCTTTCCATCATAGCACAAGCTGGCTGCTTAAAATCAGACATTTAGTGTGGTCAATACCACACAGCTTTCAGAGCTGGGTCAGAGGTCAAATCTGTTCTGTATATTTAGCCTGGTCTTTCAGGCTAGCATGATCTGATATACTGGAGTGATACCTCCATGTAAACCTCAGATTCAGACCTTTTCATAGAGTCCAACATTGTTGATTTTACCCCTTCTGGTGGCTAGCAGCACACTGATGAATTATGGTTACATTCAGCTGTTTTCAAAAGGCCTGCAGCCAACTGGTTTTATATTCTAACGTATCCTCCTGTATTTCTGGTAAACCTGCTTCAAATCAAACATGTTGCACATCAAATTAAAGCTTAGGTTCTCTTCTTTCCATCAATTGTTGGCTTTCCATCATAGCACAACCTGGCTGCTTAAAATCAGACATCTAGTGTGGTCAATACCACACAGCTTTCAGAGCTGGGTCAGAGGTCAAATCTGTTCTGTATATTTAGCCTGGTCTTTCAGGCTAGCATGATTTGATTTACTGGAGTGATACCTCCATGTAAACCTCAGATTCAGACCTTTTCATAGAGTCCAACATTGTTGATTTTACCCCTTCTGGTGGCTAGCAGCACACTGATGAATTATGGTTACATTCAGCTGTTTTCAAAAGGCCTGTAGCCAACAGGTTTTATATTCTAACTTATCCTCCTGTATTTCTGGTAAACCTGCTTCAAATCAAACATGTTGCACATCAAATTAAAGCTTAGGTTCTCTTCTTTCCATCAATTGTTGGCTTTCCATCATAGCACAACCTGGCTGCTTAAAATCAGACATCTAGTGTGGTCAATACCACACAGCTTTCAGAGCTGGGTCAGAGGTCAAATCTGTTCTGTATATTTAGCCTGGTCTTTCAGGCTAGCATGATCTGATTTACTGGAGTGACACCTCAATTTAAAGCTCAGATTCAGACCTTTTCATAGACTCCAACATTGTTGATTTTAACCCTTCTGGTGGCTAGCAGCACACTGATGAATTATGGTTACATTCAGCTGTTTTCAAAAGGCCTGCAGCCAACTGGTTTTATATTCTAACTTATCCTCCTGTATTTCTGGTAAACCTGCTTCAAATCAAACGTGTTGCACATCAAATTAAAGCTTAGGTTCTCTTCTTTCCAACAATTGTTGGCTTTCCATCCTATCACAACCTGGCTGCTTAAAATCAGACATTTAGTGTGGTCAATACCACACAGCTTTCAGAGCTGGGTCAGAGGTCAAATCTGTTCTGTATATTTAGCCTGGTCTTTCAGGCTAGCATGATCTGATTTACTGGAGTGACACCTCAATTTAAAGCTCAGACTCAGACCTTTTCATAGAGTCCAACATTGTTCATTTTAAACCTTCTGGTGGCTAGCAGCACACTGATGAATTATGGTTATATTCAGCTTTTTTTAAAAGGCCTGCAGCCAACTGGTTTTATATTCTACCTTATCCTCCTGTATTTCTGGTAAACCTGCTTCAAATCAAACATGTTGCACATCAAATTAAAGCTTAGGTTCTCTTCTTTCCAACAATTGTTGGCTTTCCATCATAGCACAACCTGGCTGCTTAAAATCAGACATTTAGTGTGGTCAATACCACACAGCTTTCAGAGCTGGGTCAGAGGTCAAATCTGTTCTGTATATTTAGCCTGGTCCTTCAGGCTAGCATGATCTGATTTACTTGAGTGACACCTCAATTTAAAGCTAAGATTCAGACCTTTTCATAGAGTCCAACATTGTTGAGTTTACCCCTTCTGGTGGCTAGCAGCACACTGATGAATTATGGTTACATTCAGCTGTTTTTAAAAGGCCTGTAGCCAACAGGTTTTATATTTTAACTTATCCTCCTGTATTTCTGGTAAACCTGCTTCAAATCAAACATGTTGCACATCAAATTAAAGCTTAGGTTCTCTTCTTTCCATCAATTGTTGGCTTTCCATCATAGCACAAGCTGGCTGCTTAAAATCAGACATTTAGTGTGGTCAATACCACACAGCTTTCAGAGCTGGGTCAGAGGTCAAATCTGTTCTGTATATTTAGCCTGGTCTTTCAGGCTAGCATGATCTGATTTACTGGAGTGACACCTCAATTTAAAGCTCAGATTCAGACCTTTTCATAGAGCCCAACATTGTTCATTTTACCTTTTCTGGTGGCTAGCAGCACACTGATGAATTATGGTTACATTCAGCTGTTTTCAAAAGGCCTGTAGCCAACAGGTTTTATATTCTAACTTATCCTCCTGTATTTCTGGTAAACCTGCTTCAAATCAAACATGTTGCACATCAAATTAAAGCTTAGGTTCTCTTCTTTCCATCAATTGTTGGCTTTCCATCATAGCACAAGCTGGCTGCTTAAAATCAGACATTTAGTGTGGTCAATACCACACAGCTTTCAGAGCTGGGTCAGAGGTCAAATCTGTTCTGTATATTTAGCCTGGTCCTTCAGGCTAGCATGATCTGATTTACTGGAGTGACACCTCAATTTAAAGCTAAGATTCAGACCTTTTCATAGAGTCCAACATTGTTGAGTTTACCCCTTCTGGTGGCTAGCAGCACACTGATGAATTATGGTTACATTCAGCTGTTTTCAAAAGGCCTGCAGCCAACAGGTTTTCTATTCTAACTTATCCTCCTGTATTTCTGGTAAACCTGCTTCAAATCAAACATGTTGCACATCAAATTAAAGCTTAGGTTCTCTTCTTTCCATCAATTGTTGGCTTTCCATCCTAGCACAACCTGGCTGCTTAAAATCAGACATTTAGTGTGGTCAATACCACACAGCTTTCAGAGCTGGGTCAGAGGTCAAATCTGTTCTGTATATTTAGCCTGGTCTTTCAGGCTAGCATGATCTGATTTACTGGAGTGACACCTCAATTTAAAGCTCAGACTCAGACCTTTTCATAGAGTCCAACATTGTTGATTTTAAACCTTCTGGTGGCTAGCGGCACACTGATGAATTATGGTTATATTCAGCTGTTTTCAAAAGGCCTGCAGCCAACTGGTTTTATAATCTAACTTATCCTCCTGTATTTCTGGTAAACCTGCTTCAAATCAAACATGTTGCACATCAAATTAAAGCTTAGGTTCTCTTCTTTCCAACAATTGTTGGCTTTCCATCCTATCACAACCTGGCTGCTTAAAATCAGACATTTAGTGTGGTCAATACCACACAGCTTTCAGAGCTGGGTCAGAGGTCAAATCTGTTCTGTATATTTAGCCTGGTCTTTCAGGCTAGCATGATCTGATTTACTGGAGTGACACCTCAATTTAAAGCTCAGACTCAGACCTTTTCATAGAGTCCAACATTGTTGATTTTACCCCTTCTGGTGGCTAGCAGCACACTGATGAATTATGGTTATATTCAGCTGTTTTCAAAAGGCCTGCAGCCAACTGGTTTTATAGTCTAACTTATCCTCCTGTATTTCTGGTAAACCTGCTTCAAATCAAACATGTTGCACATCAAATTAAAGCTTAGGTTCTCTTCTTTCCAACAATTGTTGGCTTTCCATCCTATCACAACCTGGCTGCTTAAAATCAGACATTTAGTGTGGTCAATACCACACAGCTTTCAGAGCTGGGTCAGAGGTCAAATCTGTTCTGTATATTTAGCCTGGTCTTTCAGGCTAGCATGATCTGATTTACTGGAGTGACACCTCAATTTAAAGCTCAGACTCAGACCTTTTCATAGAGTCCAACATTGTTCATTTTAAACCTTCTGGTGGCTAGCAGCACACTGATGAATTATTGTTACATTCAGCTGTTTTCAAAAGGCCTGCAGCCAACAGGTTTTATATTCTACCTTATCCTCCTGTATTTCTGGTAAACCTGCTTCAAATCAAACATGTTGCACATCAAATTAAAGCTTAGGTTCTCTTCTTTCCAACAATTGTTGGCTTTCCATCATAGCACAACCTGGCTGCTTAAAATCAGACGTTTAGTGTGGTCAATACCACACAGCTTTCAGAGCTGGGTCAGAGGTCAAATCTGTCCTGTATATTTAGCCTGGTCTTTCAGGCTAGCATGATCTGATTTACTGGAGTGATACCTCAATTTAAAGCTCAGATTCAGACCTTTTCATAGAGTCCAACATTGTTCATTTTAAACCTTCTGGTGGCTAGCAGCACACTGATAAATTATTGTTACATTCAGCTGTTTTCAAAAGGCCTGCAGCCAACAGGTTTTCTATTCTAACTTATCCTCCTGTATTTCTGGTAAACCTGCTTCAAATCAAACATGTTGCACATCAAATTAAAGCTTAGGTTCTCTTCTTTCCATTAATTGTTGTCTTTCCATCATAGCACAACCTGGCTGCTTAAAATCAGACATTTAGTGTGGTCAATACCACACAGCTTTCAGAGCTGGGTCAGAGGTCAAATCTGTTCTGTATATTTAGCCTGGTCTTTCAGGCTAGCATGATCTGATTTACTGGAGTGACACCTCAATTTAAAGCTCAGATTCAGACCTTTTCATAGAGCCCAACATTGTTCATTTTACCTTTTCTGGTGGCTAGCAGCACACTGATGAATTATGGTTACATTCAGCTGTTTTCAAAAGGCCTGTAGCCAACAGGTTTTATATTCTAACTTATCCTCCTGTATTTCTGGTAAACCTGCTTCAAATCAAACATGTTGCACATCAAATTAAAGCTTAGGTTCTCTTCTTTCCATCAATTGTTGGCTTTCCATCATAGCACAAGCTGGCTGCTTAAAATCAGACATTTAGTGTGGTCAATACCACACAGCTTTCAGAGCTGGGTCAGAGGTCAAATCTGTTCTGTATATTTAGCCTGGTCCTTCAGGCTAGCATGATCTGATTTACTGGAGTGACACCTCAATTTAAAGCTAAGATTCAGACCTTTTCATAGAGTCCAACATTGTTGAGTTTACCCCTTCTGGTGGCTAGCAGCACACTGATGAATTATGGTTACATTCAGCTGTTTTCAAAAGGCCTGTAGCCAACAGGTTTTATATTCTAACTTATCCTCCTGTATTTCTGGTAAACCTGCTTCAAATCAAACATGTTGCACATCAAATTAAAGCTTAGGTTCTCTTCTTTCCATCAATTGTTGGCTTTCCATCCTAGCACAACCTGGCTGCTTAAAATCAGACATTTAGTGTGGTCAATACCACACAGCTTTCAGAGCTGGGTCAGAGGTCAAATCTGTTCTGTATATTTAGCCTGGTCTTTCAGGCTAGCATGATCTGATTTACTGGAGTGACACCTCAATTTAAAGCTCAGACTCAGACCTTTTCATAGAGTCCAACATTGTTCATTTTAAACCTTCTGGTGGCTAGCGGCACACTGATGAATTATGGTTATATTCAGCTGTTTTCAAAAGGCCTGCAGCCAACTGGTTTTATAATCTAACTTATCCTCCTGTATTTCTGGTAAACCTGCTTCAAATCAAACATGTTGCACATCAAATTAAAGCTTAGGTTCTCTTCTTTCCAACAATTGTTGGCTTTCCATCCTATCACAACCTGGCTGCTTAAAATCAGACATTTAGTGTGGTCAATACCACACAGCTTTCAGAGCTGGGTCAGAGGTCAAATCTGTTCTGTATATTTAGCCTGGTCTTTCAGGCTAGCATGATCTGATTTACTGGAGTGACACCTCAATTTAAAGCTCAGACTCAGACCTTTTCATAGAGTCCAACATTGTTGATTTTACCCCTTCTGGTGGCTAGCAGCACACTGATGAATTATGGTTATATTCAGCTGTTTTCAAAAGGCCTGCAGCCAACTGGTTTTATAGTCTAACTTATCCTCCTGTATTTCTGGTAAACCTGCTTCAAATCAAACATGTTGCACATCAAATTAAAGCTTAGGTTCTCTTCTTTCCAACAATTGTTGGCTTTCCATCCTATCACAACCTGGCTGCTTAAAATCAGACATTTAGTGTGGTCAATACCACACAGCTTTCAGAGCTGGGTCAGAGGTCAAATCTGTTCTGTATATTTAGCCTGGTCTTTCAGGCTAGCATGATCTGATTTACTGGAGTGACACCTCAATTTAAAGCTCAGACTCAGACCTTTTCATAGAGTCCAACATTGTTCATTTTAAACCTTCTGGTGGCTAGCAGCACACTGATGAATTATTGTTACATTCAGCTGTTTTCAAAAGGCCTGCAGCCAACAGGTTTTATATTCTACCTTATCCTCCTGTATTTCTGGTAAACCTGCTTCAAATCAAACATGTTGCACATCAAATTAAAGCTTAGGTTCTCTTCTTTCCATTAATTGTTGTCTTTCCATCATAGCACAACCTGGCTGCTTAAAATCAGACATTTAGTGTGGTCAATACCACACAGCTTTCAGAGCTGGGTCAGAGGTCAAATCTGTTCTGTATATTTAGCCTGGTCTTTCAGGCTAGCATGATCTGATTTACTGGAGTGACACCTCAATTTAAAGCTCAGATTCAGACCTTTTCATAGAGCCCAACATTGTTCATTTTACCTTTTCTGGTGGCTAGCAGCACACTGATGAATTATGGTTACATTCAGCTGTTTTCAAAAGGCCTGTAGCCAACAGGTTTTATATTCTAACTTATCCTCCTGTATTTCTGGTAAACCTGCTTCAAATCAAACATGTTGCACATCAAATTAAAGCTTAGGTTCTCTTCTTTCCATCAATTGTTGGCTTTCCATCATAGCACAAGCTGGCTGCTTAAAATCAGACATTTAGTGTGGTCAATACCACACAGCTTTCAGAGCTGGGTCAGAGGTCAAATCTGTTCTGTATATTTAGCCTGGTCCTTCAGGCTAGCATGATCTGATTTACTGGAGTGACACCTCAATTTAAAGCTAAGATTCAGACCTTTTCATAGAGTCCAACATTGTTGAGTTTACCCCTTCTGGTGGCTAGCAGCACACTGATGAATTATGGTTACATTCAGCTGTTTTCAAAAGGCCTGCAGCCAACAGGTTTTCTATTCTAACTTATCCTCCTGTATTTCTGGTAAACCTGCTTCAAATCAAACATGTTGCACATCAAATTAAAGCTTAGGTTCTCTTCTTTCCATCAATTGTTGGCTTTCCATCCTAGCACAACCTGGCTGCTTAAAATCAGACATTTAGTGTGGTCAATACCACACAGCTTTCAGAGCTGGGTCAGAGGTCAAATCTGTTCTGTATATTTAGCCTGGTCTTTCAGGCTAGCATGATCTGATTTACTGGAGTGACACCTCAATTTAAAGCTCAGACTCAGACCTTTTCATAGAGTCCAACATTGTTCATTTTCAACCTTCTGGTGGCTAGCGGCACACTGATGAATTATGGTTATATTCAGCTGTTTTCAAAAGGCCTGCAGCCAACTGGTTTTATAATCTAACTTATCCTCCTGTATTTCTGGTAAACCTGCTTCAAATCAAACATGTTGCACATCAAATTAAAGCTTAGGTTCTCTTCTTTCCAACAATTGTTGGCTTTCCATCCTATCACAACCTGGCTGCTTAAAATCAGACATTTAGTGTGGTCAATACCACACAGCTTTCAGAGCTGGGTCAGAGGTCAAATCTGTTCTGTATATTTAGCCTGGTCTTTCAGGCTAGCATGATCTGATTTACTGGAGTGACACCTCAATTTAAAGCTCAGACTCAGACCTTTTCATAGAGTCCAACATTGTTGATTTTACCCCTTCTGGTGGCTAGCAGCACACTGATGAATTATGGTTATATTCAGCTGTTTTCAAAAGGCCTGCAGCCAACTGGTTTTATAGTCTAACTTATCCTCCTGTATTTCTGGTAAACCTGCTTCAAATCAAACATGTTGCACATCAAATTAAAGCTTAGGTTCTCTTCTTTCCAACAATTGTTGGCTTTCCATCCTATCACAACCTGGCTGCTTAAAATCAGACATTTAGTGTGGTCAATACCACACAGCTTTCAGAGCTGGGTCAGAGGTCAAATCTGTTCTGTATATTTAGCCTGGTCTTTCAGGCTAGCATGATCTGATTTACTGGAGTGACACCTCAATTTAAAGCTCAGACTCAGACCTTTTCATAGAGTCCAACATTGTTCATTTTAAACCTTCTGGTGGCTAGCAGCACACTGATGAATTATTGTTACATTCAGCTGTTTTCAAAAGGCCTGCAGCCAACAGGTTTTATATTCTACCTTATCCTCCTGTATTTCTGGTAAACCTGCTTCAAATCAAACATGTTGCACATCAAATTAAAGCTTAGGTTCTCTTCTTTCCAACAATTGTTGGCTTTCCATCATAGCACAACCTGGCTGCTTAAAATCAGACGTTTAGTGTGGTCAATACCACACAGCTTTCAGAGCTGGGTCAGAGGTCAAATCTGTTCTGTATATTTAGCCTGGTCTTTCAGGCTAGCATGATCTGATTTACTGGAGTGATACCTCAATTTAAAGCTCAGATTCAGACCTTTTCATAGAGTCCAACATTGTTCATTTTAAACCTTCTGGTGGCTAGCAGCACACTGATAAATTATTGTTACATTCAGCTGTTTTCAAAAGGCCTGCAGCCAACAGGTTTTCTATTCTAACTTATCCTCCTGTATTTCTGGTAAACCTGCTTCAAATCAAACATGTTGCACATCAAATTAAAGCTTAGGTTCTCTTCTTTCCATTAATTGTTGTCTTTCCATCATAGCACAACCTGGCTGCTTAAAATCAGACATTTAGTGTGGTCAATACCACACAGCTTTCAGAGCTGGGTCAGAGGTCAAATCTGTTCTGTATATTTAGCCTGGTCTTTCAGGCTAGCATGATCTGATTTACTGGAGTGACACCTCAATTTAAAGCTCAGATTCAGACCTTTTCATAGAGTCCAACATTGTTGATTTTACCCCTTCTGGTGGCTAGCAGCACACTGATTAATCATGGTTACATTCAGCTGTTTTCAAAAGGCCTGCAGCCAACAGGTTTTCTATTCTAACTTATCCTCCTGTATTTCTGGTAAACCTGCTTCAAATCAAACATGTTGCACATCAAATTAAAGCTTAGGTTCTCTTCTTTCCATCAATTGTTGGCTTTCCATCCTATCACAACCTGGCTGCTTAAAATCAGACATTTAGTGTGGTCAATACCACACAGCTTTCAGAGCTGGGTCAGAGGTCAAATCTGTTCTGTATATTTAGCCTGGTCTTTCAGGCTAGCATGATCTGATTTACTGGAGTGATACCTCAATTTAAAGCTCAGATTCAGACCTTTTCATAGTGTCCAACATTGTTCATTTTAAACCTTCTGGTGGCTAGCAGCACACTGATGAATTATGGTTACATTCAGCTGTTTTCAAAAGGCCTGCAGCCAACAGGTTTTATATTCTACCTTATCCTCCTGTATTTCTGGTAAACCTGCTTCAAATCAAACATGTTGCACATCAAATTAAAGCTTAGGTTCTCTTCTTTCCAACAATTGTTGGCTTTCCATCATAGCACAACCTGGCTGCTTAAAATCAGATGTTTAGTGTGGTCAATACCACACAGCTTTCAGAGCTGGGTCAGAGGTCAAATCTGTTCTGTATATTTAGCCTGGTCTTTCAGGCTAGCATGATCTGATTTACTGGAGTGATACCTCCATGTAAACCTCAGATTCAGACCTTTTCATAGAGTCCAACATTGTTGATTTTACCCCTTCTGGTGGCTAGTAGCACGCTGATAAATTATTGTTACATTCAGCTGTTTTCAAAAGGCCTGCAGCCAACAGGTTTTCTATTCTAACTTATCCTCCTGTATTTCTGGTAAACCTGCTTCAAATCAAACATGTTGCACATCAAATTAAAGCTTAGGTTCTCTTCTTTCCAACAATTGTTGGCTTTCCATCCTATCACAACCTGGCTGCTTAAAATCAGACATTTAGTGTGGTCAATACCACACAGCTTTCAGAGCTGGGTCAGAGGTCAAATCTGTTCTGTATATTTAGCCTGGTCTTTCAGGCTAGCATGATCTGATTTACTGGAGTGACACCTCAATTTAAAGCTCAGATTCAGACCTTTTCATAGAGTCCAACATTGTTGATTTTACCCCTTCTGGTGGCTAGCAGCACACTGATTAATCATGGTTACATTCAGCTGTTTTCAAAAGGCCTGCAGCCAACAGGTTTTCTATTCTAACTTATCCTCCTGTATTTCTGGTAAACCTGCTTCAAATCAAACATGTTGCACATCAAATTAAAGCTTAGGTTCTCTTCTTTCCATCAATTGTTGGCTTTCCATCCTATCACAACCTGGCTGCTTAAAATCAGACATTTAGTGTGGTCAATACCACACAGCTTTCAGAGCTGGGTCAGAGGTCAAATCTGTTCTGTATATTTAGCCTGGTCTTTGAGGCTAGCATGATCTGATTTACTGGAGTGACACCTCAATTTAAAGCTCAGATTCAGACCTTTTCATAGAGTCCAACATTGTTGAGTTTACCCCTTCTGGTGGCTAGCAGCACAATGATGAATTATGGTTACATTCAGCTGTTTTCAAAAGGCCTGCAGCCAACAGGTTTTCTATTCTAACTTATCCTCCTGTATTTCTGGTAAACCTGCTTCAAATCAAACATGTTGCACATCAAATTAAAGCTTAGGTTCTCTTCTTTCCAACAATTGTTGGCTTTCCATCCTATCACAACCTGGCTGCTTAAAATCAGACATTTAGTGTGGTCAATACCACACAGCTTTCAGAGCTGGGTCAGAGGTCAAATCTGTTCTGTATATTTAGCCTGGTCTTTCAGGCTACCATGATCTGATTTACTGGAGTGACACCTCAATTTAAAGCTCAGATTCAGACCTTTTCATAGTGTCCAACATTGTTCATTTTAAACCTTCTGGTGGCTAGCAGCACACTGATGAATTATGGTTACATTCAGCTGTTTTCAAAAGGCCTGCAGCCAACAGGTTTTATATTCTAACTTATCCTCCTGTATTTCTGGTAAACCTGCTTCAAATCAAACATGTTGCACATCAAATTAAAGCTTAGGTTCTCTTCTTTCCAACAATTGTTGGCTTTCCATCATAGCACAACCTGGCTGCTTAAAATCAGATGTTTAGTGTGGTCAATACCACACAGCTTTCAGAGCTGGGTCAGAGGTCAAATCTGTTCTGTATATTTAGCCTGGTCTTTCAGGCTAGCATGATCTGATTTACTGGAGTGATACCTCCATGTAAACCTCAGATTCAGACCTTTTCATAGAGTCCAACATTGTTGATTTTACCCCTTCTGGTGGCTAGTAGCACGCTGATAAATTATTGTTACATTCAGCTTTTTTCAAAAGGCCTGCAGCCAACAGGTTTTCTATTCTAACTTATCCTCCTGTATTTCTGGTAAACCTGCTTCAAATCAAACATGTTGCACATCAAATTAAAGCTTAGGTTCTCTTCTTTCCAACAATTGTTGGCTTTCCATCCTATCACAACCTGGCTGCTTAAAATCAGACATTTAGTGTGGTCAATACCACACAGCTTTCAGAGCTGGGTCAGAGGTCAAATCTGTTCTGTATATTTAGCCTGGTCTTTCAGGCTAGCATGATCTGATTTACTGGAGTGACACCTCAATTTAAAGCTCAGATTCAGACCTTTTCATAGAGTCCAACATTGTTGATTTTACCCCTTCTGGTGGCTAGCAGCACACTGATTAATCATGGTTACATTCAGCTGTTTTCAAAAGGCCTGCAGCCAACAGGTTTTCTATTCTAACTTATCCTCCTGTATTTCTGGTAAACCTGCTTCAAATCAAACATGTTGCACATCAAATTAAAGCTTAGGTTCTCTTCTTTCCATCAATTGTTGGCTTTCCATCCTATCACAACCTGGCTGCTTAAAATCAGACATTTAGTGTGGTCAATACCACACAGCTTTCAGAGCTGGGTCAGAGGTCAAATCTGTTCTGTATATTTAGCCTGGTCTTTGAGGCTAGCATGATCTGATTTACTGGAGTGACACCTCAATTTAAAGCTCAGATTCAGACCTTTTCATAGAGTCCAACATTGTTGAGTTTACCCCTTCTGGTGGCTAGCAGCACAATGATGAATTATGGTTACATTCAGCTGTTTTCAAAAGGCCTGCAGCCAACAGGTTTTCTATTCTAACTTATCCTCCTGTATTTCTGGTAAACCTGCTTCAAATCAAACATGTTGCACATCAAATTAAAGCTTAGGTTCTCTTCTTTCCAACAATTGTTGGCTTTCCATCCTATCACAACCTGGCTGCTTAAAATCAGACATTTAGTGTGGTCAATACCACACAGCTTTCAGAGCTGGGTCAGAGGTCAAATCTGTTCTGTATATTTAGCCTGGTCTTTCAGGCTAGCATGATCTGATTTACTGGAGTGACACCTCAATTTAAAGCTCAGATTCAGACCTTTTCATAGAGTCCAACATTGTTGATTTTACCCCTTCTGGTGGCTAGCAGCACACTGATGAATTATGGTTACATTCAGCTGTTTTCAAAAGGCCTGCAGCCAACTGGTTTTATATTCTACCTTATCCTCCTATATTTCTGGTAAACCTGCTTCAAATCAAACATGTTGCACATCAAATTAAAGCTTAGGTTCTCTTCTTTCCAACAATTGTTGGCTTTCCATCCTATCACAAGCTGGCTGCTTAAAATCAGACATTTAGTGTGATCAATACCACACAGCTTTCAGAGCTGGGTCAGAGGTCAAATCTGTTCTGTATATTTAGCCTGGTCTTTCAGGCTAGCATGATCTGATTTACTGGAGTGACACCTCCATTTAAAGCTAAGATTCAGACCTTTTCATAGAGTCCAACATTGTTGAGTTTACCCCTTCTGGTGGCTAGCAGCACACTGATGAATTATGGTTACATTCAGCTGTTTTCAAAAGGCCTGCAGCCAACAGGTTTTATATTCTAACTTATCCTCCTGTATTTCTGGTAAACCTGCTTCAAATCAAACATGTTGCACATCAAATTAAAGCTTAGGTTCTCTTCTTTCCATCAATTGTTGGCTTTCCATCCTATCACAACCTGGCTGCTTAAAATCAGACATTTAGTGTGGTCAATACCACACAGCTTTCAGAGCTGGGTCAGAGGTCAAATCTGTTCTGTATATTTAACCTGGTCTTTCAGGCTAGCATGATCTGATTTACTGGAGTGACACCTCAATTTAAAGCTAAGATTCAGACCTTTTCATAGAGTCCAACATTGTTGAGTTTACCCCTTCTGGTGGCTAGCAGCACACTGATGAATTATGGTTACATTCAGCTGTTTTCAAAAGGCCTGCAGCCAACAGGTTTTATATTCTACCTTATCCTCCTGTATTTCTGGTAAACCTGCTTCAAATCAAACATGTTGCACATCAAATTAAAGCTTAGGTTCTCTTCTTTCCATCAATTGTTGGCTTTCCATCATAGCACAACCTGGCTGCTTAAAATCAGACATTTAGTGTGGTCAATACCACACAGCTTTCAGAGCTGGGTCAGAGGTCAAATCTGTTCTGTATATTTAGCCTGGTGTTTCAGGCTAGCATGATCTGATTTACTGGAGTGACACCTCCATTTAAAACTAAGATTCAGACCTTTTCATAGAGTCCAACATTGTTGAGTTTACCCCTTCTGGTGGCTAGCAGCACACTGATGAATTATGGTTACATTCAGCTGTTTTCAAAAGGCCTGCAGCCAACAGGTTTTATATTCTAACTTATCCTCCTGTATTTCTGGTAAACCTGCTTCAAATCAAACATGTTGCACATCAAATTAAAGCTTAGGTTCTCTTCTTTCCATCAATTGTTGGCTTTCCATCCTATCACAACCTGGCTGCTTAAAATCAGACATTTAGTATGGTCAATACCACACAGCTTTCAGAGCTGGGTCAGAGGTCAAATCTGTTCTGTATATTTAGCCTGGTCCTTCAGGCTAGCATGATCTGATTTACTGGAGTGACACCTCAATTTAAAGCTCAGATTCAGACCTTTTCATAGAGTCCAACATTGTTGAGTTTACCCCTTCTGGTGGCTAGCAGCACACTGATGAATTATGGTTATATTCAGCTGTTTTCAAAAGGCCTGCAGCCAACAGGTTTTATATTCTAATTTATCCTCCTGTATTTCTGGTAAACCTGCTTCAAATCAAACATGTTGCACATCAAATTAAAGCTTAGGTTCTCTTCTTTCCATCAATTGTTGGCTTTCCATCCTATCACAACCTGGGTGCTTAAAATCAGACATTTAGTGTGGTCAATACCACACAGCTTTCAGAGCTGGGTCAGAGGTCAAATCTGTTCTGTATATTTAGCCTGGTCTTTCAGGCTAGCATGATCTGATTTACTGGAGTGACACCTCAATTTAAAGCTAAGATTCAGACCTTTTCATAGAGTCCAACATTGTTGAGTTTACCCCTTCTGGTGGCTAGCAGCACACTGATGAATTATGGTTATATTCAGCTGTTTTCAAAAGGCCCGCAGCCAACAGGTTTTATATTCTAACTTATCCTCCTGTATTTCTGGTAAACCTGCTTCAAATCAAACATGTTGCACATCAAATTAAAGCTTAGGTTCTCTTCTTTCCATCAATTGTTGGCTTTCCATCCTATCACAACCTGGCTGCTTAAAATCAGACATTTAGTGTGGTCAATACCACACAGCTTTCAGAGCTGGGTCAGAGGTCAAATCTGTTCTGTATATTTAGCCTGGTCTTTCAGGCTAGCATGATCTGATTTACTGGAGTGACACCTCAATTTAAAGCTCAGATTCAGACCTTTTCATAGAGTCCAACATTGTTGAGTTCACCCCTTCTGGTGGATAGCAGCACACTGATGAATTATGGTTACATTCAGCTGTTTTCAAAAGGCCTGCAGCCAACAGGTTTTATATTCTAACTTATCCTCCTGTATTTCTGGTAAACCTGCTTCAAATCAAACATGTTGCACATCAAATTAAAGCTTAGGTTCTCTTCTTTCCATCAATTGTTGGCTTTCCATCCTATCACAACCTGGCTACTTAAAATCAGACATTTAGTGTGGTCAATACCACACAGCTTTCAGAGCTGGGTCAGAGGTCAAATCTGTTCTGTATATTTAGCCTGGTCCTTCAGGCGAGCGTGATCTGATTTACTGGAGTGACACCTCAATTTAATGCTAAGATTCAGACCTTTTCATAGAGTCCAACATTGTTGAGTTTACCCCTTCTGGTGGCTAGCAGCACACTGATGAATTATGGTTACATTCAGCTGATTTCAAAATGCCCGCAGCCAACAGGTTTTATATTCTAACTTATCCTCCTGTATTTCTGGTAAACCTGCTTCAAATCAAACATGTTGCACATCAAATTAAAGCTTAGGTTCTCTTCTTTCCAACAATTGTTGGCTTTCCATCCCATCACAACCTGGCTGCTTAAAATCAGACATTTAGTGTGGTCAATACCAGACAGCTTTCAGAGCTGGGTCAGAGGTCAAATCTGTTCTGTATATTTAGCCTGGTCTTTCAGGCTAGCATGATCTGATTTACTGGAGTGACACCTCAATTTAAAGCTCAGATTCAGACATTTTCATAGAGTCCAACATTGTTGAGTTTACCCCTTCTGGTGGCTAGCAGCACACTGATGAATTATGGTTACATTCAGCTGTTTTCAAAAGGCCTGCAGCCAACAGGTTTTATAATCTAACTTATTCTCCTGTATTTCTGGTAAACCTGCTTCAAATCAAACATGTTGCACATCAAATTAAAGCTTAGGTTCTCTTCTTTCAATCAATTGTTGGCTTTCCATCCTATCACAACCTGGCTGCTTAAAATCAGACATTTAGTGTGGTCAATACCACACAGCTTTCAGATCTGATTTACTGGAGTGACACCTCAATTTAAAGCTCAGATTCAGACATTTTCATAGAGTCCAACATTGTTGAGTTTACCCCTTCTGGTGGCTAGCAGCACACTGATGAATTATGGTTACATTCAGCTCTTTTCAAAAGGCCTGCAGCCAACTGGTTTTATATTCTAACTTATCCTCCTGTATTTCTGGTAAACCTGCTTCAAATCAAACATGTTGCACATCAAATTAAAGCTTAGGTTCTCTTCTTTCCAACAATTGTTGGCTTTCCATCATAGCACAACCTGGCTGCTTAAAATCAGACATTTAGTGTGGTCAATACCACACAGCTTTCAGAGCTGGGTCAGAGGTCAAATCTGTTCTGTATATTTAACCTGGTCTTTCAGGCTAGCATGATCTGATTTACTGGAGTGACACCTCAATTTAAAGCTAAGATTCAGACCTTTTCATAGAGTCCAACATTGTTGAGTTTACCCCTTCTGGTGGCTAGCAGCACACTGATGAATTATGGTTACATTCAGCTGTTTTCAAAAGGCCTGCAGCCAACAGGTTTTATATTCTACCTTATCCTCCTGTATTTCTGGTAAACCTGCTTCAAATCAAACATGTTGCACATCAAATTAAAGCTTAGGTTCTCTTCTTTCCATCAATTGTTGGCTTTCCATCATAGCACAACCTGGCTGCTTAAAATCAAACATTTAGTGTGGTCAATACCAGACAGCTTTCAGAGCTGGGTCAGAGGTCAAATCTGTTCTGTATATTTAGCCTGGTGTTTCAGGCTAGCATGATCTGATTTACTGGAGTGACACCTCCATTTAAAACTAAGATTCAGACCTTTTCATAGAGTCCAACATTGTTGAGTTTACCCCTTCTGGTGGCTAGCAGCACACTGATGAATTATGGTTACATTCAGCTGTTTTAAAAAGGCCTGCAGCCAACAGGTTTTATATTCTAACTTATCCTCCTGTATTTCTGGTAAACCTGCTTCAAATCAAACATGTTGCACATCAAATTAAAGCTTAGGTTCTCTTCTTTCCATCAATTGTTGGCTTTCCATCATAGCACAACCTGGCTGCTTAAAATCAGACATTTAGTGTGGTCAATACCACACAGCTTTCAGAGCTGGGTCAGAGGTCAAATCCGTTCTGTATATTTAGCCTGGTTCTACAGGCTAGCATGATCTGATTTACTGGAGTGACACCTCAATTTAAAGCTAAGATTCAGACCTTTTCATAGAGTCCAACATTGTTGATTTTACCCCTTCTGGTGGCAAACAGCACACTGATGAATTATGGTTACATTCAGCTGTTTTCAAAAGGCCTGCAGCCAACAGGTTTTATATTCTAACTTATCCTCCTGTATTTCTGGTAAACCTGCTTCAAATCAAACATGTTGCACATCAAATTAAAGCTTAGGTTCTCTTCTTTCCATCAATTGTTGGCTTTCCATCCTATCACAACCTGGCTGCTTAAAATCAGACATTTAGTGTGGTCAACACCACACAGCTTTCAGAGCTGGGTCAGAGGTCAAATCTGTTCTGTATATTTAGCCTGGTCTTTCAGGCTAGCATGATCTGATTTACTGGAGTGACACCTCAATTTAAAGCTCAGATTCACACCTTTTCATGGAGTCCAACATTGTTGATTTTACCCCTTCTGGTGGCTAGCAGCACACTGATGAATTATGGTTACATTCAGCTGTTTTCAAAAGGCCTGCAGCCAACTGGTTTTATATTCTACCTTATCCTCCTATATTTCTGGTAAACCTGCTTCAAATCAAACATGTTGCACATCAAATTAAAGCTTAGGTTCTCTTCTTTCCAACAATTGTTGGCTTTCCATCATTGCACAACCTGGCTGCTTAAAATCAGACATTTAGTGTGGTCAATACCACACAGCTTTCAGAGCTGGGTCAGAGGTCAAATCTGTTCTGTATATTTAGCCTGGTCTTTCAGGCTAGCATGATCTGATTTACTGGAGTGACACCTCAATTTAAAGCTCAGATTCACACCTTTTCATGGAGTCCAACATTGTTGATTTTACCCCTTCTGGTGGCTAGCAGCACACTGATGAATTATGGTTACATTCAGCTGTTTTCAAAAGGCCTGCAGCCAACTGGTTTTATATTCTACCTTATCCTCCTATATTTCTGGTAAACCTGCTTCAAATCAAACATGTTGCACATCAAATTAAAGCTTAGGTTCTCTTCTTTCCAACAATTGTTGGCTTTCCATCCTATCACAAGCTGGCTGCTTAAAATCAGACATTTAGTGTGATCAATACCACACAGCTTTCAGAGCTGGGTCAGAGGTCAAATCTGTTCTGTATATTTAGCCTGGTCTTTCAGGCTAGCATGATCTGATTTACTGGAGTGACACCTCCATTTAAAGCTAAGATTCAGACCTTTTCATAGAGTCCAACATTGTTGAGTTTACCCCTTCTGGTGGCTAGCAGCACACTGATGAATTATGGTTACATTCAGCTGTTTTCAAAAGGCCTGCAGCCAACAGGTTTTATATTCTAACTTATCCTCCTGTATTTCTGGTAAACCTGCTTCAAATCAAACATGTTGCACATCAAATTAAAGCTTAGGTTCTCTTCTTTCCATCAATTGTTGGCTTTCCATCCTATCACAACCTGGCTGCTTAAAATCAGACATTTAGTGTGGTCAATACCACACAGCTTTCAGAGCTGGGTCAGAGGTCAAATCTGTTCTGTATATTTAACCTGGTCTTTCAGGCTAGCATGATCTGATTTACTGGAGTGACACCTCAATTTAAAGCTAAGATTCAGACCTTTTCATAGAGTCCAACATTGTTGAGTTTACCCCTTCTGGTGGCTAGCAGCACACTGATGAATTATGGTTACATTCAGCTGTTTTCAAAAGGCCTGCAGCCAACAGGTTTTATATTCTAACTTATCCTCCTGTATTTCTGGTAAACCTGCTTCAAATCAAACATGTTGCACATCAAATTAAAGCTTAGGTTCTCTTCTTTCCATCAATTGTTGGCTTTCCATCATAGCACAACCTGGCTGCTTAAAATCAGACATTTAGTGTGGTCAATACCACACAGCTTTCAGAGCTGGGTCAGAGGTCAAATCTGTTCTGTATATTTAGCCTGGTGTTTCAGGCTAGCATGATCTGATTTACTGGAGTGACACCTCCATATAAAACTAAGATTCAGACCTTTTCATAGAGTCCAACATTGTTGAGTTTACCCCTTCTGGTGGCTAGCAGCACACTGATGAATTATGGTTACATTCAGCTGTTTTCAAAAGGCCTGCAGCCAACAGGTTTTATATTCTAACTTATCCTCCTGTATTTCTGGTAAACCTGCTTCAAATCAAACATGTTGCACATCAAATTAAAGCTTAGGTTCTCTTCTTTCCATCAATTGTTGGCTTTCCATCCTATCACAACCTGGCTGCTTAAAATCAGACATTTAGTATGGTCAATACCACACAGCTTTCAGAGCTGGGTCAGAGGTCAAATCTGTTCTGTATATTTAGCCTGGTCCTTCAGGCTAGCATGATCTGATTTACTGGAGTGACACCTCAATTTAAAGCTAAGATTCAGACCTTTTCATAGAGTCCAACATTGTTGATTTTACCCCTTCTGGTGGCTAGCAGCACACTGATGAATTATGGTTACATTCAGCTGTTTTCAAAAGGCCTGCAGCCAACTGGTTTTATATTCTACCTTATCCTCCTGTATTTCTGGTAAACCTGCTTCAAATCAAACATGTTGCACATCAAATTAAAGCTTAGGTTCTCTTCTTTCCATCAATTGTTGGCTTTCCATCCTATCACAACCTGGGTGCTTAAAATCAGACATTTTGTGTGGTCAATACCACACAGCTTTCAGATCTGATTTACTGGAGTGACACCTCAATTTAAAGCTCAGATTCAGACCTTTTCATAGAGTCCAACATTGTTGAGTTTACCCCTTCTGGTGGCTAGCAGCACACTGATGAATTATGGTTACATTCAGCTGTTTTCAAAAGGCCTGCAGCCAACTGGTTTTATATTCTAACTTATCCTCCTGTATTTCTGGTAAACCTGCTTCAAATCAAACATGTTGCACATCAAATTAAAGCTTAGGTTCTCTTCTTTCCAACAATTGTTGGCTTTCCATCATTGCACAACCTGGCTGCTTAAAATCAGACATTTAGTGTGGTCAATACCACACAGCTTTCAGAGCTGGGTCAGAGGTCAAATCTGTTCTGTATATTTAGCCTGGTCTTTCAGGCTAGCATGATCTGATTTACTGGAGTGATACCTCCATGTAAACCTCAGATTCAGACCTTTTCATAGAGTCCAACATTGTTGATTTTAACCCTTCTGGTGGCTAGCAGCACACTGATGAATTATGGTTACATTCAGCTGTTTTCAAAAGGCCTGCAGCCAACTGGTTTTATATTCTACCTTATCCTCCTGTATTTCTGGTAAACCTGCTTCAAATCAAACATGTTGCACATCAAATTAAAGCTTAGGTTCTCTTCTTTCCAACAATTGTTGGCTTTCCATCATAGCACAAGCTGGCTGCTTAAAATCAGACATTTATACCACACAATACCACACAACTTTCAGAGCTGGGTCAGAGGTCAAATCTGTTCTGTATATTTAGCCTGGTCTTTCAGGCTAGCATGATCTGATTTACTGGAGTGACACCTCAATTTAAAGCTCAGATTCAGACCTTTTCATAAACTCCAACATTGTTGATTTTAACCCTTCTGGTGGCTAGCAGCACACTGATGAATTATGGTTACATTCAGCTGTTTTCAAAAGGCCTGTAGCCAACTGGTTTTATATTCTAACTTATCCTCCTGTTTTTCTGGTAAACCTGCTTCAAATCAAACATGTTGCACATCAAATTAAAGCTTAGGTTCTCTTCTTTCCATTAATTGTTGGCTTTCCATCATAGCACAACCTGGCTGCTTAAAATCAGACATTTAGTGTGGTCAATACCACACAGCTTTCAGAGCTGGGTCAGAGGTCAAATCTGTTCTGTATATTTAGCCTGGTCTTTCAGGCTAGCATGATCTGATTTACTGGAGTGACACCTCAATTTAAAGCTCAGATTCAGACCTTTTCATAGAGTCCAACATTGTTCATTTTAAACCTTCTTGTGGCTAGCAGCACACTGATGAATTATGGTTATATTCAGCTGTTTTTAAAAGGCCTGTAGCCAACAGGTTTTATATTCTAACTTATCCTCCTGTATTTCTGGTAAACCTGCTTCAAATCAAACATGTTGCACATCAAATTAAAGCTTAGGTTCTCTTCTTTCCATCAATTGTTGGCTTTCCATCATAGCACAAGCTGGCTGCTTAAAATCAGACATTTAGTGTGGTCAATACCACACAACTTTAAGAGCTGGGTCAGAGGTCAAATCTGTTCTGTATATTTAGCCTGGTCTTTCAGGCTAGCATGATCTGATTTACTGGAGTGACACCTCAATTTAAAGCTCAGATTCAGACCTTTTCATAGACTCCAACATTGTTCATTTTAAACCTTCTGGTGGCTAGCAGCACACTGATGAATTATGGTTATATTCAGCTGTTTTTAAAAGGCCTGTAGCCAACAGGTTTTATATTCTAACTTATCCTCCTGTATTTCTGGTAAACCTGCTTCAAATCAAACATGTTGCGCATCAAATTAAAGCTTAGGTTCTCTTCTTTCCAACAATTGTTGGCTTTCCATCATAGCACAACCTGGCTGCTTAAAATCAGACATTTAGTGTGGTCAATACCACACAGCTTTCAGAGCTGGGTCAGAGGTCAAATCTGTTCTGTATATTTAGCCTGGTCCTTCAGGCTAGCATGATCTGATTTACTGGAGTGACACCTCAATTTAAAGCTCAGATTCAGACCTTTTCATAGAGTCCAACATTGTTGATTTTACCCCTTCTGGTGGCTAGCAGCACACTGATGAATTATGGTTACATTCAGCTGTTTTCAAAAGGCCTGCAGCCAACAGGTTTTATATTCTACCTTATCCTCCTGTATTTCTGGTAAACCTGCTTCAAATCAAACATGTTGCGCATCAAATTAAAGCTTAGGTTCTCTTCTTTCCAACAATTGTTGGCTTTCCATCATTGCACAACCTGGCTGCTTAAAATCAGACATTTAGTGTGGTCAATACCACACAGCTTTCAGAGCTGGGTCAGAGGTCAAATCTGTTCTGTATATTTAGCCTGGTCTTTCAGGCTAGCATGATCTGATTTACTGGAGTGATACCTCCATGTAAACCTCAGATTCAGACCTTTTCATAGAGTCCAACATTGTTGATTTTAACCCTTCTGGTGGCTAGCAGCACACTGATGAATTATGGTTACATTCAGCTGTTTTCAAAAGGCCTGCAGCCAACTGGTTTTATATTCTACCTTATCCTCCTGTATTTCTGGTAAACCTGCTTCAAATCAAACATGTTGCACATCAAATTAAAGCTTAGGTTCTCTTCTTTCCAACAATTGTTGGCTTCCCATCATAGCACAAGCTGGCTGCTTAAAATCAGACATTTAGTGTGGTCAATACCACACAACTTTCAGAGCTGGGTCAGAGGTCAAATCTGTTCTGTATATTTAGCCTGGTCTTTCAGGCTAGCATGATCTGATTTACTGGAGTGACACCTCAATTTAAAGCTCAGATTCAGACCTTTTCATAAACTCCAACATTGTTGATTTTAACCCTTCTGGTGGCTAGCAGCACACTGATGAATTATGGTTACATTCAGCTGTTTTCAAAAGGCCTGTAGCCAACTGGTTTTATATTCTAACTTATCCTCCTGTATTTCTGGTAAACCTGCTTCAAATCAAACATGTTGCACATCAAATTAAAGCTTAGGTTCTCTTCTTTCCATTAATTGTTGGCTTTCCATCATAGCACAACCTGGCTGCTTAAAATCAGACATTTAGTGTGGTCAATACCACACAGCTTTCAGAGCTGGGTCAGAGGTCAAATCTGTTCTGTATATTTAGCCTGGTCTTTCAGGCTAGCATGATCTGATTTACTGGAGTGACACCTCAATTTAAAGCTCAGATTCAGACCTTTTCATAGAGTCCAACATTGTTCATTTTAAACCTTCTTGTGGCTAGCAGCACACTGATGAATTATGGTTATATTCAGCTGTTTTTAAAAGGCCTGTAGCCAACAGGTTTTATATTCTAACTTATCCTCCTGTATTTCTGGTAAACCTGCTTCAAATCAAACATGTTGCACATCAAATTAAAGCTTAGGTTCTCTTCTTTCCATCAATTGTTGGCTTTCCATCATAGCACAAGCTGGCTGCTTAAAATCAGACATTTAGTGTGGTCAATACCACACAACTTTAAGAGCTGGGTCAGAGGTCAAATCTGTTCTGTATATTTAGCCTGGTCTTTCAGGCTAGCATGATCTGATTTACTGGAGTGACACCTCAATTTAAAGCTCAGATTCAGACCTTTTCATAGACTCCAACATTGTTCATTTTAAACCTTCTGGTGGCTAGCAGCACACTGATGAATTATGGTTATATTCAGCTGTTTTTAAAAGGCCTGTAGACAACAGGTTTTATATTCTAACTTATCCTCCTGTATTTCTGGTAAACCTGCTTCAAATCAAACATGTTGCGCATCAAATTAAAGCTTAGGTTCTCTTCTTTCCAACAATTGTTGGCTTTCCATCATAGCACAACCTGGCTGCTTAAAATCAGACATTTAGTGTGGTCAATACCACACAGCTTTCAGAGCTGGGTCAGAGGTCAAATCTGTTCTGTATATTTAGCCTGGTCCTTCAGGCTAGCATGATCTGATTTACTGGAGTGACACCTCAATTTAAAGCTCAGATTCAGACCTTTTCATAGAGTCCAACATTGTTGATTTTAACCCTTCTGGTGGCTAGCAGCACACTGATGAATTATGGTTACATTCAGCTGTTTTCAAAAGGCCTGCAGCCAACAGGTTTTATATTCTACCTTATCCTCCTGTATTTCTGGTAAACCTGCTTCAAATCAAACATGTTGCGCATCAAATTAAAGCTTAGGTTCTCTTCTTTCCAACAATTGTTGGCTTTCCATCATTGCACAACCTGGCTGCTTAAAATCAGACATTTAGTGTGGTCAATACCACACAGCTTTCAGAGCTGGGTCAGAGGTCAAATCTGTTCTGTATATTTAGCCTGGTCTTTCAGGCTAGCATGATCTGATTTACTGGAGTGATACCTCCATGTAAACCTCAGATTCAGACCTTTTCATAGAGTCCAACATTGTTGATTTTAACCCTTCTGGTGGCTAGCAGCACACTGATGAATTATGGTTACATTCAGCTGTTTTCAAAAGGCCTGCAGCCAACTGGTTTTATATTCTACCTTATCCTCCTGTATTTCTGGTAAACCTGCTTCAAATCAAACATGTTGCACATCAAATTAAAGCTTAGGTTCTCTTCTTTCCAACAATTGTTGGCTTTCCATCATAGCACAAGCTGGCTGCTTAAAATCAGACATTTAGTGTGGTCAATACCACACAACTTTCAGAGCTGGGTCAGAGGTCAAATCTGTTCTGTATATTTAGCCTGGTCTTTCAGGCTAGCATGATCTGATTTACTGGAGTGACACCTCAATTTAAAGCTCAGATTCAGACCTTTTCATAAACTCCAACATTGTTGATTTTACCCCTTCTGGTGGCTAGCAGCACACTGATGAATTATGGTTACATTCAGCTGTTTTCAAAAGGCCTGTAGCCAACTGGTTTTATATTCTAACTTATCCTCCTGTTTTTCTGGTAAACCTGCTTCAAATCAAACATGTTGCACATCAAATTAAAGCTTAGGTTCTCTTCTTTCCATTAATTGTTGGCTTTCCATCATAGCACAACCTGGCTGCTTAAAATCAGACATTTAGTGTGGTCAATACCACACAGCTTTCAGAGCTGGGTCAGAGGTCAAATCTGTTCTGTATATTTAGCCTGGTCTTTCAGGCTAGCATGATCTGATTTACTGGAGTGACACCTCAATTTAAAGCTCAGATTCAGACCTTTTCATAGAGTCCAACATTGTTCATTTTAAACCTTCTTGTGGCTAGCAGCACACTGATGAATTATGGTTATATTCAGCTGTTTTTAAAAGGCCTGTAGCCAACAGGTTTTATATTCTAACTTATCCTCCTGTATTTCTGGTAAACCTGCTTCAAATCAAACATGTTGCACATCAAATTAAAGCTTAGGTTCTCTTCTTTCCATCAATTGTTGGCTTTCCATCATAGCACAAGCTGGCTGCTTAAAATCAGACATTTAGTGTGGTCAATACCACACAACTTTAAGAGCTGGGTCAGAGGTCAAATCTGTTCTGTATATTTAGCCTGGTCTTTCAGGCTAGCATGATCTGATTTACTGGAGTGACACCTCAATTTAAAGCTCAGATTCAGACCTTTTCATAGACTCCAACATTGTTCATTTTAAACCTTCTGGTGGCTAGCAGCACACTGATGAATTATGGTTATATTCAGCTGTTTTTAAAAGGCCTGTAGCCAACAGGTTTTATATTCTAACTTATCCTCCTGTATTTCTGGTAAACCTGCTTCAAATCAAACATGTTGCGCATCAAATTAAAGCTTAGGTTCTCTTCTTTCCAACAATTGTTGGCTTTCCATCATAGCACAACCTGGCTGCTTAAAATCAGACATTTAGTGTGGTCAATACCACACAGCTTTCAGAGCTGGGTCAGAGGTCAAATCTGTTCTGTATATTTAGCCTGGTCCTTCAGGCTAGCATGATCTGATTTACTGGAGTGACACCTCAATTTAAAGCTCAGATTCAGACCTTTTCATAGAGTCCAACATTGTTGATTTTACCCCTTCTGGTGGCTAGCAGCACACTGATGAATTATGGTTACATTCAGCTGTTTTCAAAAGGCCTGCAGCCAACAGGTTTTATATTCTACCTTATCCTCCTGTATTTCTGGTAAACCTGCTTCAAATCAAACATGTTGCGCATCAAATTAAAGCTTAGGTTCTCTTCTTTCCATCAATTGTTGGCTTTCCATCATAGCACAACCTGGCTGCTTAAAATCAGACATTTAGTGTGGTCAATACCACACAGCTTTCAGAGCTGGGTCAGAGGTCAAATCTGTTCTGTATATTTAGCCTGGTCCTTCAGGCTAGCATGATCTGATTTACTGGAGTGACACCTCAATTTAAAGCTCAGATTCAGACCTTTTCATAGAGTCCAACATTGTTGATTTTACCCCTTCTGGTGGCTAGCAGCACACTGATGAATTATGGTTACATTCAGCTGTTTTCAAAAGGCCTGCAGCCAACTGGTTTTATATTCTACCTTATCCTCCTGTATTTCTGGTAAACCTGCTTCAAATCAAACATGTTGCACATCAAATTAAAGCTTAGGTTCTCTTCTTTCCATCAATTGTTGGCTTTCCATCATAGCACAACCTGGCTGCTTAAAATCAGACATTTAGTGTGGTCAATACCACACAGCTTTCAGAGCTGGGTCAGAGGTCAAATCTGTTCTGTATATTTAGCCTGGTCCTTCAGGCTAGCATGATCTGATTTACTGGAGTGACACCTCAATTTAAAGCTCAGATTCAGACCTTTTCATAGAGTCCAACATTGTTGATTTTACCCCTTCTGGTGGCTAGCAGCACACTGATGAATTATGGTTACATTCAGCTGTTTTCAAAAGGCCTGCAGCCAACAGGTTTTATATTCTATCTTATCCTCCTGTATTTCTGGTAAACCTGCTTCAAATCAAACATGTTGCACATCAAATTAAAGCTTAGGTTCTCTTCTTTCCATCAATTGTTGGCTTTCCATCATAGCACAACCTGGCTGCTTAAAATCAGACATTTAGTGTGGTCAATACCACACAGTTTTCAGAGCTGGGTCAGAGGTCAAATCTGTTCTGTATATTTAGCCTGGTCCTTCAGGCTAGCATGATCTGATTTACTGGAGTGACACCTCAATTTAAAGCTCAGATTCAGACCTTTTCATAGAGTCCAACATTGTTGATTTTACCCCTTCTGGTGGCTAGCAGCACACTGATGAATTATGGTTACATTCAGCTGTTTTCAAAAGGCCTGCAGCCAACAGGTTTTCGATTCTAACTTATCCTCCTGTATTTCTGGTAAACCTGCTTCAAATCAAACATGTTGCACATCAAATTAAAGCTTAGGTTCTCTTCTTTCCATTAATTGTTGGCTTTCCATCATAGCACAACCTGGGTGCTTAAAATCAGACATTTAGTGTGGTCAATACCACACAGCTTTCAGAGCTGGGTCAGAGGTCAAATCTGTTCTGTATATTTAGCCTGGTCTTTCAGGCTAGCATGATCTGATTTACTGGAGTGACACCTCAATTTAAAGCTCAGATTCAGACCTTTTCATAGACTCCAACATTGTTGAGTTTACCCCTTCTGGTGGCTAGCAGCACACTGATGAATTATGGTTACATTCAGCTGTTTTCAAAAGGCCTGCAGCCAACAGGTTTTATATTCTACCTTATCCTCCTGTATTTCTGGTAAACCTGCTTCAAATCAAACATGTTGCACATCAAATTAAAGCTTAGGTTCTCTTCTTTCCATCAATTGTTGGCTTTCCATCATAGCACAACCTGGCTGCTTAAAATCAGACATTTAGTGTGGTCAATACCAGACAGCTTTCAGAGCTGGGTCAGAGGTCAAATCTGTTCTGTATATTTAGCCTGGTGTTTCAGGCTAGCATGATCTGATTTACTGGAGTGACACCTCCATTTAAAACTAAGATTCAGACCTTTTCATAGAGTCCAACATTGTTGAGTTTACCCCTTCTGGTGGCTAGCAGCACACTGATGAATTATGGTTACATTCAGCTGTTTTAAAAAGGCCTGCAGCCAACAGGTTTTATATTCTAACTTATCCTCCTGTATTTCTGGTAAACCTGCTTCAAATCAAACATGTTGCACATCAAATTAAAGCTTAGGTTCTCTTCTTTCCATCAATTGTTGGCTTTCCATCATAGCACAACCTGGCTGCTTAAAATCAGACATTTAGTGTGGTCAATACCACACAGCTTTCAGAGCTGGGTCAGAGGTCAAATCCGTTCTGTATATTTAGCCTGGTTCTACAGGCTAGCATGATCTGATTTACTGGAGTGACACCTCAATTTAAAGCTAAGATTCAGACCTTTTCATAGAGTCCAACATTGTTGATTTTACCCCTTCTGGTGGCAAACAGCACACTGATGAATTATGGTTACATTCAGCTGTTTTCAAAAGGCCTGCAGCCAACAGGTTTTATATTCTAACTTATCCTCCTGTATTTCTGGTAAACCTGCTTCAAATCAAACATGTTGCACATCAAATTAAAGCTTAGGTTCTCTTCTTTCCATCAATTGTTGGCTTTCCATCCTATCACAACCTGGCTGCTTAAAATCAGACATTTAGTGTGGTCAACACCACACAGCTTTCAGAGCTGGGTCAGAGGTCAAATCTGTTCTGTATATTTAGCCTGGTCTTTCAGGCTAGCATGATCTGATTTACTGGAGTGACACCTCAATTTAAAGCTCAGATTCACACCTTTTCATGGAGTCCAACATTGTTGATTTTACCCCTTCTGGTGGCTAGCAGCACACTGATGAATTATGGTTACATTCAGCTGTTTTCAAAAGGCCTGCAGCCAACTGGTTTTATATTCTACCTTATCCTCCTGTATTTCTGGTAAACCTGCTTCAAATCAAACATGTTGCACATCAAATTAAAGCTTAGGTTCTCTTCTTTCCAACAATTGTTGGCTTTCCATCATAGCACAAGCTGGCTGCTTAAAATCAGACATTTAGTGTGGTCAATACCACACAACTTTCAGAGCTGGGTCAGAGGTCAAATCTGTTCTGTATATTTAGCCTGGTCTTTCAGGCTAGCATGATCTGATTTACTGGAGTGACACCTCAATTTAAAGCTCAGATTCAGACCTTTTCATAGACTCCAACATTGTTCATTTTAAACCTTCTGGTGGCTAGCAGCACACTGATGAATTATGGTTATATTCAGCTGTTTTTAAAAGGCCTGTAGCCAACAGGTTTTATATTCTAACTTATCCTCCTGTATTTCTGGTAAACCTGCTTCAAATCAAACATGTTGCGCATCAAATTAAAGCTTAGGTTCTCTTCTTTCCAACAATTGTTGGCTTTCCATCATAGCACAACCTGGCTGCTTAAAATCAGACATTTAGTGTGGTCAATACCACACAGCTTTCAGAGCTGGGTCAGAGGTCAAATCTGTTCTGTATATTTAGCCTGGTCCTTCAGGCTAGCATGATCTGATTTACTGGAGTGACACCTCAATTTAAAGCTCAGATTCAGACCTTTTCATAGAGTCCAACATTGTTGATTTTACCCCTTCTGGTGGCTAGCAGCACACTGATGAATTATGGTTACATTCAGCTGTTTTCAAAAGGCCTGCAGCCAACAGGTTTTATATTCTACCTTATCCTCCTGTATTTCTGGTAAACCTGCTTCAAATCAAACATGTTGCGCATCAAATTAAAGCTTAGGTTCTCTTCTTTCCATCAATTGTTGGCTTTCCATCATAGCACAACCTGGCTGCTTAAAATCAGACATTTAGTGTGGTCAATACCACACAGCTTTCAGAGCTGGGTCAGAGGTCAAATCTGTTCTGTATATTTAGCCTGGTCCTTCAGGCTAGCATGATCTGATTTACTGGAGTGACACCTCAATTTAAAGCTCAGATTCAGACCTTTTCATAGAGTCCAACATTGTTGATTTTACCCCTTCTGGTGGCTAGCAGCACACTGATGAATTATGGTTACATTCAGCTGTTTTCAAAAGGCCTGCAGCCAACTGGTTTTATATTCTAACTTATCCTCCTGTATTTCTGGTAAACCTGCTTCAAATCAAACATGTTGCACATCAAATTAAAGCTTAGGTTCTCTTCTTTCCATCAATTGTTGGCTTTCCATCATAGCACAACCTGGCTGCTTAAAATCAGACATTTAGTGTGGTCAATACCACACAGCTTTCAGAGCTGGGTCAGAGGTCAAATCTGTTCTGTATATTTAGCCTGGTCCTTCAGGCTAGCATGATCTGATTTACTGGAGTGACACCTCAATTTAAAGCTCAGATTCAGACCTTTTCATAGAGTCCAACATTGTTGATTTTACCCCTTCTGGTGGCTAGCAGCACACTGATGAATTATGGTTACATTCAGCTGTTTTCAAAAGGCCTGCAGCCAACAGGTTTTATATTCTATCTTATCCTCCTGTATTTCTGGTAAACCTGCTTCAAATCAAACATGTTGCACATCAAATTAAAGCTTAGGTTCTCTTCTTTCCATCAATTGTTGGCTTTCCATCATAGCACAACCTGGCTGCTTAAAATCAGACATTTAGTGTGGTCAATACCACACAGTTTTCAGAGCTGGGTCAGAGGTCAAATCTGTTCTGTATATTTAGCCTGGTCCTTCAGGCTAGCATGATCTGATTTACTGGAGTGACACCTCAATTTAAAGCTCAGATTCAGACCTTTTCATAGAGTCCAACATTGTTGATTTTACCCCTTCTGGTGGCTAGCAGCACACTGATGAATTATGGTTACATTCAGCTGTTTTCAAAAGGCCTGCAGCCAACAGGTTTTCGATTCTAACTTATCCTCCTGTATTTCTGGTAAACCTGCTTCAAATCAAACATGTTGCACATCAAATTAAAGCTTAGGTTCTCTTCTTTCCATTAATTGTTGGCTTTCCATCATAGCACAACCTGGGTGCTTAAAATCAGACATTTAGTGTGGTCAATACCACACAGCTTTCAGAGCTGGGTCAGAGGTCAAATCTGTTCTGTATATTTAGCCTGGTCTTTCAGGCTAGCATGATCTGATTTACTGGAGTGACACCTCAATTTAAAGCTCAGATTCAGACCTTTTCATAGACTCCAACATTGTTCATTTTAAACCTTCTGGTGGCTAGCAGCACACTGATGAATTATGGTTATATTCAGCTGTTTTTAAAAGGCCTGGAGCCAACAGGTTTTATATTCTAACTTATCCTCCTGTATTTCTGGTAAACCTGCTTCAAATCAAACATGTTGCGCATCAAATTAAAGCTTAGGTTCTCTTCTTTCCAACAATTGTTGGCTTTCCATCATAGCACAACCTGGCTGCTTAAAATCAGACATTTAGTGTGGTCAATACCACACAGCTTTCAGAGCTGGGTCAGAGGTCAAATCTGTTCTGTATATTTAGCCTGGTCTTTCAGGCTAGTATGATCTGATTTACTGGAGTGACACCTCAATTTAAAGCTCAGATTCAGACCTTTTCATAGACTCCAACATTGTTCATTTTAAACCTTCTGGTGGCTAGCAGCACACTGATGAATTATGGTTATTTTCAGCTGTTTTTAAAAGGCCTGCAGCCAATTGGTTTTATATTCTAAAGTATCCTCCTGTATTTCTGGTAAACCTGCTTCAAATCAAACATGTTGCACATCAAATTAAAGCTTAGGTTCTCTTCTTTCCAACAATTGTTGGCTTTCCATCCTATCACAACCTGGCTGCTTAAAATCAGACATTTAGTGTGGTCAATACCACACAGCTTTCAGAGCTGGGTCAGAGGTCAAATCTGTTCTGTATATTTAGCCTGGTCCTTCAGGCTAGCATGATCTGATTTACTGGAGTGACACCTCAATTTAAAGCTCAGATTCAGACCTTTTCATACAGTCCAACATTGTTGATTTTACCCCTTCTGGTGGCTAGCAGCACACTGATGAATTATGGTTACATTCAGCTGTTTTCAAAAGGCCTGCAGCCAACAGGTTTTATATTCTAACTTATCCTCCTGTATTTCTGGTAAACCTGCTTCAAATCAAACATGTTGCACATCAAATTAAAGCTTAGGTTCTCTTCTTTCCATCAATTGTTGGCTTTCCATCATAGCACAACCTGGCTGCTTAAAATCAGACATTTAGTGTGGTCACTACCACACAGCTTTCAGAGCTGGGTCAGAGGTCAAATCTGTTCTGTATATTTAGCCTGGTCCTTCAGGCTAGCATGATCTGATTTACTGGAGTGACACCTCAATTTAAAGCTCAGATTCAGACCTTTTCATAGAGTCCAACATTGTTGATTTTACCCCTTCTGGTGGCTAGCAGCACACTGATGAATTATGGTTACATTCAGCTGTTTTCAAAAGGCCTGCAGCCAACAGGTTTTATATTCTAACTTATCCTCCTGTATTTCTGGTAAACCTGCTTCAAATCAAACATGTTGCACATCAAATTAAAGCTTAGGTTCTCTTCTTTCCATTAATTGTTGGCTTTCCATCATAGCACAACCTGGCTGCTTAAAATCAGACATTTAGTGTGGTCAATACCACACAGCTTTCAGAGCTGGGTCAGAGGTCAAATCTGTTCTGTATATTTAGCCTGGTCTTTCAGGCTAGCATGATCTGATTTACTGGAGTGACACCTCAATTTAAAGCTCAGATTCAGACCTTTTCATAGACTCCAACATTGTTCATTTTAAACCTTCTGGTGGCTAGCAGCACACTGATGAATTATGGTTATATTCAGCTGTTTTTAAAAGGCCTGTAGCCAACAGGTTTTATATTCTAACTTATCCTCCTGTATTTCTGGTAAACCTGCTTCAAATCAAACATGTTGCACATCAAATTAAAGCTTAGGTTCTCTTCTTTCCATCAATTGTTGGCTTTCCATCATAGCACAACCTGGCTGCTTAAAATCAGACATTTAGTGTGGTCAATACCACACAGCTTTCAGAGCTGGGTCAGAGGTCAAATCTGTTCTGTATATTTAGCCTGGTCCTTCAGGCTAGCATGATCTGATTTACTGGAGTGACACCTCAATTTAAAGCTCAGATTCAGACCTTTTCATAGAGTCCAACATTGTTGATTTTACCCCTTCTGGTGGCTAGCAGCACACTGATGAATTATGGTTACATTCAGCTGTTTTCAAAAGGCCTGCAGCCAACTGGTTTTATATTCTACCTTATCCTCCTGTATTTCTGGTAAACCTGCTTCAAATCAAACATGTTGCACATCAAATTAAAGCTTAGGTTCTCTTCTTTCCATCAATTGTTGGCTTTCCATCATAGCACAACCTGGCTGCTTAAAATCAGACATTTAGTGTGGTCAATACCACACAGCTTTCAGAGCTGGGTCAGAGGTCAAATCTGTTCTGTATATTTAGCCTGGTCCTTCAGGCTAGCATGATCTGATTTACTGGAGTGACACCTCAATTTAAAGCTAAGATTCAGACCTTTTCATAGAGTCCAACATTGTTGAGTTTACCCCTTCTGGTGGCTAGCAGCACACTGATGAATTATGGTTACATTCAGCTGTTTTCAAAAGGCCTGTAGCCAACAGGTTTTCTATTCTAACTTATCCTCCTGTATTTCTGGTAAACCTGCTTCAAATCATACATGTTGCACATCAAATTAAAGCTTAGGTTCTCTTCTTTCCATCAATTGTTGGCTTTCCATCATAGCACAACCTGGCTGCTTAAAATCAGACATTTAGTGTGGTCAATACCACACAGTTTTCAGAGCTGGGTCAGAGGTCAAATCTGTTCTGTATATTTAGCCTGGTCCTTCAGGCTAGCATGATCTGATTTACTGGAGTGACACCTCAATTTAAAGCTCAGATTCAGACCTTTTCATAGAGTCCAACATTGTTGATTTTACCCCTTCTGGTGGCTAGCAGCACACTGATGAATTATGGTTACATTCAGCTGTTTTCAAAAGGCCTGCAGCCAACAGGTTTTCGATTCTAACTTATCCTCCTGTATTTCTGGTAAACCTGCTTCAAATCAAACATGTTGCACATCAAATTAAAGCTTAGGTTCTCTTCTTTCCATTAATTGTTGGCTTTCCATCATAGCACAACCTGGGTGCTTAAAATCAGACATTTAGTGTGGTCAATACCACACAGCTTTCAGAGCTGGGTCAGAGGTCAAATCTGTTCTGTATATTTAGCCTGGTCTTTCAGGCTAGCATGATCTGATTTACTGGAGTGACACCTCAATTTAAAGCTCAGATTCAGACCTTTTCATAGACTCCAACATTGTTCATTTTAAACCTTCTGGTGGCTAGCAGCACACTGATGAATTATGGTTATATTCAGCTGTTTTTAAAAGGCCTGGAGCCAACAGGTTTTATATTCTAACTTATCCTCCTGTATTTCTGGTAAACCTGCTTCAAATCAAACATGTTGCGCATCAAATTAAAGCTTAGGTTCTCTTCTTTCCAACAATTGTTGGCTTTCCATCATAGCACAACCTGGCTGCTTAAAATCAGACATTTAGTGTGGTCAATACCACACAGCTTTCAGAGCTGGGTCAGAGGTCAAATCTGTTCTGTATATTTAGCCTGGTCTTTCAGGCTAGTATGATCTGATTTACTGGAGTGACACCTCAATTTAAAGCTCAGATTCAGACCTTTTCATAGACTCCAACATTGTTCATTTTAAACCTTCTGGTGGCTAGCAGCACACTGATGAATTATGGTTATTTTCAGCTGTTTTTAAAAGGCCTGCAGCCAATTGGTTTTATATTCTAAAGTATCCTCCTGTATTTCTGGTAAACCTGCTTCAAATCAAACATGTTGCACATCAAATTAAAGCTTAGGTTCTCTTCTTTCCAACAATTGTTGGCTTTCCATCCTATCACAACCTGGCTGCTTAAAATCAGACATTTAGTGTGGTCAATACCACACAGCTTTCAGAGCTGGGTCAGAGGTCAAATCTGTTCTGTATATTTAGCCTGGTCCTTCAGGCTAGCATGATCTGATTTACTGGAGTGACACCTCAATTTAAAGCTCAGATTCAGACCTTTTCATACAGTCCAACATTGTTGATTTTACCCCTTCTGGTGGCTAGCAGCACACTGATGAATTATGGTTACATTCAGCTGTTTTCAAAAGGCCTGCAGCCAACAGGTTTTATATTCTAACTTATCCTCCTGTATTTCTGGTAAACCTGCTTCAAATCAAACATGTTGCACATCAAATTAAAGCTTAGGTTCTCTTCTTTCCATCAATTGTTGGCTTTCCATCATAGCACAACCTGGCTGCTTAAAATCAGACATTTAGTGTGGTCACTACCACACAGCTTTCAGAGCTGGGTCAGAGGTCAAATCTGTTCTGTATATTTAGCCTGGTCCTTCAGGCTAGCATGATCTGATTTACTGGAGTGACACCTCAATTTAAAGCTCAGATTCAGACCTTTTCATAGAGTCCAACATTGTTGATTTTACCCCTTCTGGTGGCTAGCAGCACACTGATGAATTATGGTTACATTCAGCTGTTTTCAAAAGGCCTGCAGCCAACAGGTTTTATATTCTAACTTATCCTCCTGTATTTCTGGTAAACCTGCTTCAAATCAAACATGTTGCACATCAAATTAAAGCTTAGGTTCTCTTCTTTCCATTAATTGTTGGCTTTCCATCATAGCACAACCTGGCTGCTTAAAATCAGACATTTAGTGTGGTCAATACCACACAGCTTTCAGAGCTGGGTCAGAGGTCAAATCTGTTCTGTATATTTAGCCTGGTCTTTCAGGCTAGCATGATCTGATTTACTGGAGTGACACCTCAATTTAAAGCTCAGATTCAGACCTTTTCATAGACTCCAACATTGTTCATTTTAAACCTTCTGGTGGCTAGCAGCACACTGATGAATTATGGTTATATTCAGCTGTTTTTAAAAGGCCTGTAGCCAACAGGTTTTATATTCTAACTTATCCTCCTGTATTTCTGGTAAACCTGCTTCAAATCAAACATGTTGCACATCAAATTAAAGCTTAGGTTCTCTTCTTTCCATCAATTGTTGGCTTTCCATCATAGCACAACCTGGCTGCTTAAAATCAGACATTTAGTGTGGTCAATACCACACAGCTTTCAGAGCTGGGTCAGAGGTCAAATCTGTTCTGTATATTTAGCCTGGTCCTTCAGGCTAGCATGATCTGATTTACTGGAGTGACACCTCAATTTAAAGCTCAGATTCAGACCTTTTCATAGAGTCCAACATTGTTGATTTTACCCCTTCTGGTGGCTAGCAGCACACTGATGAATTATGGTTACATTCAGCTGTTTTCAAAAGGCCTGCAGCCAACTGGTTTTATATTCTACCTTATCCTCCTGTATTTCTGGTAAACCTGCTTCAAATCAAACATGTTGCACATCAAATTAAAGCTTAGGTTCTCTTCTTTCCATCAATTGTTGGCTTTCCATCATAGCACAACCTGGCTGCTTAAAATCAGACATTTAGTGTGGTCAATACCACACAGCTTTCAGAGCTGGGTCAGAGGTCAAATCTGTTCTGTATATTTAGCCTGGTCCTTCAGGCTAGCATGATCTGATTTACTGGAGTGACACCTCAATTTAAAGCTCAGATTCAGACCTTTTCATAGAGTCCAACATTGTTGATTTTACCCCTTCTGGTGGCTAGCAGCACACTGATGAATTATGGTTACATTCAGCTGTTTTCAAAAGGCCTGCAGCCAACAGGTTTTATATTCTACCTTATCCTCCTGTATTTCTGGTAAACCTGCTTCAAATCAAACATGTTGCACATCAAATTAAAGCTTAGGTTCTCTTCTTTCCATCAATTGTTGGCTTTCCATCATAGCACAACCTGGCTGCTTAAAATCAGACATTTAGTGTGGTCAATACCACACAGCTTTCAGAGCTGGGTCAGAGGTCAAATCTGTTCTGTATATTTAGCCTGGTCCTTCAGGCTAGCATGATCTGATTTACTGGAGTGACACCTCAATTTAAAGCTCAGATTCAGACCTTTTCATAGAGTCCAACATTGTTGATTTTACCCCTTCTGGTGGCTAGCAGCACACTGATGAATTATGGTTACATTCAGCTGTTTTCAAAAGGCCTGCAGCCAACAGGTTTTATATTCTACCTTATCCTCCTGTATTTCTGGTAAACCTGCTTCAAATCAAACATGTTGCACATCAAATTAAAGCTTAGGTTCTCTTCTTTCCATCAATTGTTGGCTTTCCATCATAGCACAACCTGGCTGCTTAAAATCAGACATTTAGTGTGGTCAATACCACACAGCTTTCAGAGCTGGGTCAGAGGTCAAATCTGTTCTGTATATTTAGCCTGGTCCTTCAGGCTAGCATGATCTGATTTACTGGAGTGACACCTCAATTTAAAGCTCAGATTCAGACCTTTTCATAGAGTCCAACATTGTTGATTTTACCCCTTCTGGTGGCTAGCAGCACACTGATGAATTATGGTTACATTCAGCTGTTTTCAAAAGGCCTGCAGCCAACAGGTTTTATATTCTACCTTATCCTCCTGTATTTCTGGTAAACCTGCTTCAAATCAAACATGTTGCACATCAAATTAAAGCTTAGGTTCTCTTCTTTCCATCAATTGTTGGCTTTCCATCATAGCACAACCTGGCTGCTTAAAATCAGACATTTAGTGTGGTCAATACCACACAACTTTCAGAGCTGGGTCAGAGGTCAAATCTGTTCTGTATATTTAGCCTGGTCTTTCAGGCTAGCATGATCTGATTTACTGGAGTGACACCTCAATTTAAAGCTCAGATTCAGACCTTTTCATAGACTCCAACATTGTTCATTTTAAACCTTCTGGTGGCTAGCAGCACACTGATGAATTATGGTTATATTCAGCTGTTTTTAAAAGGCCTGCAGCCAACTGGTTTTATATTCTAAAGTATCCTCCTGTATTTCTGGTAAACCTGCTTCAAATCAAACATGTTGCACATCAAATTAAAGCTTAGGTTCTCTTCTTTCCATCAATTGTTGGCTTTCCATCATAGCACAACCTGGCTGCTTAAAATCAGACATTTAGTGTGGTCAATACCACACAGCTTTCAGAGCTGTGTCAGAGGTCAAATCTGTTCTGTATATTTAGCCTGGTCCTTCAGGCTAGCATGATCTGATTTACTGGAGTGACACCTCAATTTAAAGCTCAGATTCAGACCTTTTCATAGAGTCCAACATTGTTGATTTTACCCCTTCTGGTGGCTAGCAGCACACTGATGAATTATGGTTACATTCAGCTGTTTTCAAAAGGCCTGCAGCCAACAGGTTTTATATTCTACCTTATCCTCCTGTATTTCTGGTAAACCTGCTTCAAATCAAACATGTTGCACATCAAATTAAAGCTTAGGTTCTCTTCTTTCCATCAATTGTTGGCTTTCCATCATAGCACAACCTGGCTGCTTAAAATCAGACATTTAGTGTGGTCAATACCACACAGCTTTCAGAGCTGGGTCAGAGGTCAAATCTGTTCTGTATATTTAGCCTGGTCTTTCAGGCTAGCATGATCTGATTTACTGGAGTGACACCTCAATTTAAAGCTCAGATTCAGACCTTTTCATAGACTCCAACATTGTTCATTTTAAACCTTCTGGTGGCTAGCAGCACACTGATGAATTATGGTTATATTCAGCTGTTTTTAAAAGGCCTGCAGCCAACTGGTTTTATATTCTAACTTATCCTCCTGTATTTCTGGTAAACCTGCTTCAAATCAAACATGTTGCACATCAAATTAAAGCTTAGGTTCTCTTCTTTCCATTAATTGTTGGCTTTCCATCATAGCACAACCTGGCTGCTTAAAATCAGACATTTAGTGTGGTCAATACCACACAGCTTTCAGAGCTGGGTCAGAGGTCAAATCTGTTCTGTATATTTAGCCTGGTCTTTCAGGCTAGCATGATCTGATTTACTGGAGTGACACCTCAATTTAAAGCTCAGATTCAGACCTTTTCATAGACTCCAACATTGTTCATTTTAAACCTTCTGGTGGCTAGCAGCACACTGATGAATTATGGTTATATTCAGCTGTTTTTAAAAGGCCTGGAGCCAACAGGTTTTATATTCTACCTTATCCTCCTGTATTTCTGGTAAACCTGCTTCAAATCAAACATGTTGCGCATCAAATTAAAGCTTAGGTTCTCTTCTTTCCAACAATTGTTGGCTTTCCATCATAGCACAACCTGGCTGCTTAAAATCAGACATTTAGTGTGGTCAATACCACACAGCTTTCAGAGCTGGGTCAGAGGTCAAATCTGTTCTGTATATTTAGCCTGGTCTTTCAGGCTAGCATGATCTGATTTACTGGAGTGACACCTCAATTTAAAGCTCAGATTCAGACCTTTTCATAGACTCCAACATTGTTCATTTTAAACCTTCTGGTGGCTAGCAGCACACTGATGAATTATGGTTATATTCAGCTGTTTTTAAAAGGCCTGGAGCCAACAGGTTTTATATTCTAACTTATCCTCCTGTATTTCTGGTAAACCTGCTTCAAATCAAACATGTTGCGCATCAAATTAAAGCTTAGGTTCTTTTCTTTCCAACAATTGTTGGCTTTCCATCATAGCACAACCTGGCTGCTTAAAATCAGACATTTAGTGTGGTCAATACCACACAGCTTTCAGAGCTGGGTCAGAGGTCAAATCTGTTCTGTATATTTAGCCTGGTCTTTCAGGCTAGCATGATCTGATTTACTGGAGTGACACCTCAATTTAAAGCTCAGATTCAGACCTTTTCATAGAGTCCAACATTGTTGATTTTACCCCTTCTGGTGGCTAGCAGCACACTGATGAATTATGGTTACATTCAGCTGTTTTCAAAAGGCCTGCAGCCAACAGGTTTTATATTCTACCTTATCCTCCTGTATTTCTGGTAAACCTGCTTCAAATCAAACATGTTGCACATCAAATTAAAGCTTAGGTTCTCTTCTTTCCATCAATTGTTGGCTTTCCATCATAGCACAACCTGGCTGCTTAAAATCAGACATTTAGTGTGGTCAATACCACACAACTTTCAGAGCTGGGTCAGAGGTCAAATCTGTTCTGTATATTTAGCCTGGTCTTTCAGGCTAGCATGATCTGATTTACTGGAGTGACACCTCAATTTAAAGCTCAGATTCAGACCTTTTCATAGACTCCAACATTGTTCATTTTAAACCTTCTGGTGGCTAGCAGCACACTGATGAATTATGGTTATATTCAGCTGTTTTTAAAAGGCCTGCAGCCAACTGGTTTTATATTCTAAAGTATCCTCCTGTATTTCTGGTAAACCTGCTTCAAATCAAACATGTTGCACATCAAATTAAAGCTTAGGTTCTCTTCTTTCCATCAATTGTTGGCTTTCCATCATAGCACAACCTGGCTGCTTAAAATCAGACATTTAGTGTGGTCAATACCACACAGCTTTCAGAGCTGTGTCAGAGGTCAAATCTGTTCTGTATATTTAGCCTGGTCCTTCAGGCTAGCATGATCTGATTTACTGGAGTGACACCTCAATTTAAAGCTCAGATTCAGACCTTTTCATAGAGTCCAACATTGTTGATTTTACCCCTTCTGGTGGCTAGCAGCACACTGATGAATTATGGTTACATTCAGCTGTTTTCAAAAGGCCTGCAGCCAACAGGTTTTATATTCTACCTTATCCTCCTGTATTTCTGGTAAACCTGCTTCAAATCAAACATGTTGCACATCAAATTAAAGCTTAGGTTCTCTTCTTTCCATCAATTGTTGGCTTTCCATCATAGCACAACCTGGCTGCTTAAAATCAGACATTTAGTGTGGTCAATACCACACAGCTTTCAGAGCTGGGTCAGAGGTCAAATCTGTTCTGTATATTTAGCCTGGTCTTTCAGGCTAGCATGATCTGATTTACTGGAGTGACACCTCAATTTAAAGCTCAGGTTCAGACCTTTTCATAGACTCCAACATTGTTCATTTTAAACCTTCTGGTGGCTAGCAGCACACTGATGAATTATGGTTATATTCAGCTGTTTTTAAAAGGCCTGCAGCCAACTGGTTTTATATTCTAACTTATCCTCCTGTATTTCTGGTAAACCTGCTTCAAATCAAACATGTTGCACATCAAATTAAAGCTTAGGTTCTCTTCTTTCCATCAATTGTTGGCTTTCCATCATAGCACAAGCTGGCTGCTTAAAATCAGACATTTAGTGTGGTCAATACCACACAGCTTTCAGAGCTGGGTCAGAGGTCAAATCTGTTCTGTATATTTAGCCTGGTCTTTCAGGCTAGCATGATCTGATTTACTGGAGTGACACCTCAATTTAAAGCTCAGGTTCAGACCTTTTCATAGACTCCAACATTGTTCATTTTAAACCTTCTGGTGGCTAGCAGCACACTGATGAATTATGGTTATATTCAGCTGTTTTTAAAAGGCCTGCAGCCAACTGGTTTTATATTCTAACTTATCCTCCTGTATTTCTGGTAAACCTGCTTCAAATCAAACATGTTGCACATCAAATTAAAGCTTAGGTTCTCTTCTTTCCATCAATTGTTGGCTTTCCATCATAGCACAAGCTGGCTGCTTAAAATCAGACATTTAGTGTGGTCAATACCACACAGCTTTCAGAGCTGGGTCAGAGGTCAAATCTGTTCTGTATATTTAGCCTGGTCCTTCAGGCTAGCATGATCTGATTTACTGGAGTGACACCTCAATTTAAAGCTCAGATTCAGACCTTTTCATAGAGTCCAACATTGTTGAGTTTACCCCTTCTGGTGGCTAGCAGCACACTGATGAATTATGGTTACATTCAGCTGTTTTCAAAAGGCCTGCAGCCAACAGGTTTTCTATTCTAACTTATCCTCCTGTATTTCTGGTAAACCTGCTTCAAATCAAACATGTTGCACATCAAATTAAAGCTTAGGTTCTCTTCTTTCCAACAATTGTTGGCTTTCCATCATAGCACAACCTGGCTGCTTAAAATCAGACATTTAGTGTGGTCAATACCACACAGCTTTCAGAGGTGGGTCAGAGGTCAAATCTGTTCTGTATATTTAGCCTGGTCTTTCAGGCTAGCATGATCTGATTTACTGGAGTGACACCTCAATTTAAAGCTCAGATTCAGACCTTTTCATAGAGTCCAACATTGTTGATTGTACCCCTTCTGGTGGCTAGCAGCACACTCATTAATTATGGTTACATTCAGCTGTTTTCAAAAGGCCTGCAGCCAACAGGTTTTCTATTCTAACTTATCCTCCTGTATTTCTGGTAAACCTGCTTCAAATCAAACATGTTGCACATCAAATTAAAGCTTAGGTTCTCTTCTTTCCAACAATTGTTGGCTTTCCATCATAGCACAACCTGGCTGCTTAAAATCAGACATTTAGTGTGGTCAATACCACACAGCTTTCAGAGCTGGGTCAGAGGTCAAATCTGTTCTGTATATTTAGCCTGGTCTTTCAGGCTAGCATGATCTGATTTACTTGAGTGACACCTCAATTTAAAGCTCAGATTCAGACCTTTTCATAGAGTCCAACATTGTTGATTTTAACCCTTCTGGTGGCTAGCAGCACACTGATGAATTATGGTTACATTCAGCTGTTTTCAAAAGGCCTGTAACCAACAGGTTTTCTATTCTAACTTATCCTCCTGTATTTCTGGTAAACCTGCTTCAAATCAAACATGTTGCACATCAAATTAAAGCTTAGGTTCTCTTCTTTCCATCAATTGTTGGCTTTCCATCATAGCACAACCTGGCTGCTTAAAATCAGACATTTAGTGTGGTCAATACCACACAGCTTTCAGAGCTGGGTCAGAGGTCAAATCTGTTCTGTATATTTAGCCTGGTCCTTCAGGCTAGCATGATCTGATTTACTGGAGTGACACCTCAATTTAAAGCTAAGATTCAGACCTTTTCATAGAGTCCAACATTGTTGAGTTTACCCCTTCTGGTGGCTAGCAGCACACTGATGAATTATGGTTACATTCAGCTGTTTTCAAAAGGCCTGTAGCCAACAGGTTTTCTATTCTAACTTATCCTCCTGTATTTCTGGTAAACCTGCTTCAAATCATACATGTTGCACATCAAATTAAAGCTTAGGTTCTCTTCTTTCCATCAATTGTTGGCTTTCCATCATAGCACAACCTGGCTGCTTAAAATCAGACACTTAGTGTGGTCAATACCACACAGCTTTCAGATCTGGGTCAGAGGTCAAATCTGTTCTGTATATTTAGCCTGGTCCTTCAGGCTAGCATGATCTGATTTACTGGAGTGACACCTCAATTTAAAGCTAAGATTCAGACCTTTTCATAGAGTCCAACATTGTTGAGTTTACCCCTTCTGGTGGCTAGCAGCACACTGATGAATTATGGTTACATTCAGCTGTTTTCAAAAGGCCTGCAGCCAACAGGTTTTATATTCTAACTTATCCTCCTGTATTTCTGGGTTACCTGCTTCAAATCAAACATGTTGCACATCAAATTAAAGCTTAGGTTCTCTTCTTTCCATCAATTGTTGGCTTTCCATCCTATCACAACCTGGCTGCTTAAAATCAGACATTTAGTGTAGTCAATACCACACAGCTTTCAGAGCTGGGTCAGAGGTCAAATCTGTTCTGTATATTTAGCCTGGTCTTTCAGGCTAGCATGATCTGATTTACTGGAGTGACACCTCAATTTAAAGCTCAGATTCAGACCTTTTCATAGAGTCCAACATTGTTGATTTTACCCCTTCTGGTGGCTAGCAGCACACTGATGAATTATGGTTACATTCAGCTGTTTTCAAAAGGCCTGCAGCCAACAGGTTTTATATTCTACCTTATCCTCCTGTATTTCTGGTAAACCTGCTTCAAATCAAACATGTTGCACATCAAATTAAAGCTTAGGTTCTCTTCTTTCCATCAATTGTTGGCTTTCCATCATAGCACAACCTGGCTGCTTAAAATCAGACATTTAGTGTGGTCAATACCACACAACTTTCAGAGCTGGGTCAGAGGTCAAATCTGTTCTGTATATTTAGCCTGGTCTTTCAGGCTAGCATGATCTGATTTACTGGAGTGACACCTCAATTTAAAGCTCAGATTCAGACCTTTTCATAGACTCCAACATTGTTCATTTTAAACCTTCTGGTGGCTAGCAGCACACTGATGAATTATGGTTATATTCAGCTGTTTTTAAAAGGCCTGCAGCCAACTGGTTTTATATTCTAAAGTATCCTCCTGTATTTCTGGTAAACCTGCTTCAAATCAAACATGTTGCACATCAAATTAAAGCTTAGGTTCTCTTCTTTCCATCAATTGTTGGCTTTCCATCATAGCACAACCTGGCTGCTTAAAATCAGACATTTAGTGTGGTCAATACCACACAGCTTTCAGAGCTGGGTCAGAGGTCAAATCTGTTCTGTATATTTAGCCTGGTCTTTCAGGCTAGCATGATCTGATTTACTGGAGTGACACCTCAATTTAAAGCTCAGGTTCAGACCTTTTCATAGACTCCAACATTGTTCATTTTAAACCTTCTGGTGGCTAGCAGCACACTGATGAATTATGGTTATATTCAGCTGTTTTTAAAAGGCCTGCAGCCAACTGGTTTTATATTCTAACTTATCCTCCTGTATTTCTGGTAAACCTGCTTCAAATCAAACATGTTGCACATCAAATTAAAGCTTAGGTTCTCTTCTTTCCATCAATTGTTGGCTTTCCATCATAGCACAAGCTGGCTGCTTAAAATCAGACATTTAGTGTGGTCAATACCACACAGCTTTCAGAGCTGGGTCAGAGGTCAAATCTGTTCTGTATATTTAGCCTGGTCCTTCAGGCTAGCATGATCTGATTTACTGGAGTGACACCTCAATTTAAAGCTCAGATTCAGACCTTTTCATAGAGTCCAACATTGTTGAGTTTACCCCTTCTGGTGGCTAGCAGCACACTGATGAATTATGGTTACATTCAGCTGTTTTCAAAAGGCCTGCAGCCAACAGGTTTTCTATTCTAACTTATCCTCCTGTATTTCTGGTAAACCTGCTTCAAATCAAACATGTTGCACATCAAATTAAAGCTTAGGTTCTCTTCTTTCCAACAATTGTTGGCTTTCCATCATAGCACAACCTGGCTGCTTAAAATCAGACATTTAGTGTGGTCAATACCACACAGCTTTCAGAGGTGGGTCAGAGGTCAAATCTGTTCTGTATATTTAGCCTGGTCTTTCAGGCTAGCATGATCTGATTTACTGGAGTGACACCTCAATTTAAAGCTCAGATTCAGACCTTTTCATAGAGTCCAACATTGTTGATTGTACCCCTTCTGGTGGCTAGCAGCACACTCATTAATTATGGTTACATTCAGCTGTTTTCAAAAGGCCTGCAGCCAACAGGTTTTCTATTCTAACTTATCCTCCTGTATTTCTGGTAAACCTGCTTCAAATCAAACATGTTGCACATCAAATTAAAGCTTAGGTTCTCTTCTTTCCAACAATTGTTGGCTTTCCATCATAGCACAACCTGGCTGCTTAAAATCAGACATTTAGTGTGGTCAATACCACACAGCTTTCAGAGCTGGGTCAGAGGTCAAATCTGTTCTGTATATTTAGCCTGGTCTTTCAGGCTAGCATGATCTGATTTACTTGAGTGACACCTCAATTTAAAGCTCAGATTCAGACCTTTTCATAGAGTCCAACATTGTTGATTTTAACCCTTCTGGTGGCTAGCAGCACACTGATGAATTATGGTTACATTCAGCTGTTTTCAAAAGGCCTGTAGCCAACAGGTTTTCTATTCTAACTTATCCTCCTGTATTTCTGGTAAACCTGCTTCAAATCAAACATGTTGCACATCAAATTAAAGCTTAGGTTCTCTTCTTTCCATCAATTGTTGGCTTTCCATCATAGCACAACCTGGCTGCTTAAAATCAGACATTTAGTGTGGTCAATACCACACAGCTTTCAGAGCTGGGTCAGAGGTCAAATCTGTTCTGTATATTTAGCCTGGTCCTTCAGGCTAGCATGATCTGATTTACTGGAGTGACACCTCAATTTAAAGCTAAGATTCAGACCTTTTCATAGAGTCCAACATTGTTGAGTTTACCCCTTCTGGTGGCTAGCAGCACACTGATGAATTATGGTTACATTCAGCTGTTTTCAAAAGGCCTGTAGCCAACAGGTTTTCTATTCTAACTTATCCTCCTGTATTTCTGGTAAACCTGCTTCAAATCATACATGTTGCACATCAAATTAAAGCTTAGGTTCTCTTCTTTCCATCAATTGTTGGCTTTCCATCATAGCACAACCTGGCTGCTTAAAATCAGACACTTAGTGTGGTCAATACCACACAGCTTTCAGATCTGGGTCAGAGGTCAAATCTGTTCTGTATATTTAGCCTGGTCCTTCAGGCTAGCATGATCTGATTTACTGGAGTGACACCTCAATTTAAAGCTAAGATTCAGACCTTTTCATAGAGTCCAACATTGTTGAGTTTACCCCTTCTGGTGGCTAGCAGCACACTGATGAATTATGGTTACATTCAGCTGTTTTCAAAAGGCCTGCAGCCAACAGGTTTTATATTCTAACTTATCCTCCTGTATTTCTGGGTTACCTGCTTCAAATCAAACATGTTGCACATCAAATTAAAGCTTAGGTTCTCCTCTTTCCATCAATTGTTGGCTTTCCATCCTATCACAACCTGGCTGCTTAAAATCAGACATTTAGTGTGGTCAATACCACACAGCTTTCAGAGCTGGGTCAGAGGTCACATCTGTTCTGTATATTTAGCCTGGTCTTTCAGGCTAGCATGATCTGATTTACTGGAGTGACACCTCAATTTAAAGCTCAGATTCAGACCTTTTCATAGTGTCCAACATTGTTGAGTTTACCCCTTCTGGTGGCTAGCAGCACACTGATGAATTATGGTTACATTCAGCTGTTTTCAAAAGGCCTGCAGCCAACAGGTTTTCTATTCTAACTTATCCTCCTGTATTTCTGGTAAACCTGCTTCAAATCAAACATGTTGCACATCAAATTAAAGCTTAGGTTCTCTTCTTTCCATCAATTGTTGGCTTTCCATCATAGCACAACCTGGCTGCTTAAAATCAGACATTTAGTGTGGTCAATACCACACAGCTTTCAGAGCTGGGTCAGAGGTCAAATCTGTTCTGTATATTTAGCCTGGTCCTTCAGGCTAGCATGATCTGATTTACTGGAGTGACACCTCAATTTAAAGCTAAGATTCAGACCTTTTCATAGAGTCCAACATTGTTGAGTTTACCCCTTCTGGTGGCTAGCAGCACACTGATGAATTATGGTTACATTCAGCTGTTTTCAAAAGGCCTGCAGCAAACAGGTTTTATATTCTAACTTATCCTCCTGTATTTCTGGGTTACCTGCTTCAAATCAAACATGTTGCACATCAAATTAAAGCTTAGGTTCTCTTCTTTCCATCAATTGTTGGCTTTCCATCCTATCACAACCTGGCTGCTTAAAATCAGACATTTAGTGTGGTCAATACCACACAGCTTTCAGAGCTGGGTCAGAGGTCACATCTGTTCTGTATATTTAGCCTGGTCTTTCAGGCTAGCATGATCTGATTTACTGGAGTGACACCTCAATTTAAAGCTCAGATTCAGACCTTTTCATAGTGTCCAACATTGTTGAGTTTACCCCTTCTGGTGGCTAGCAGCACACTGATGAATTATGGTTACATTCAGCTGTTTTCAAAAGGCCTGCAGCCAACAGGTTTTCTATTCTAACTTATCCTCCTGTATTTCTGGTAAACCTGCTTCAAATCAAACATGTTGCACATCAAATTAAAGCTTAGGTTCTCTTCTTTCCAACAATTGTTGGCTTTCCATCCTATCACAACCTGGCTGCTTAAAATCAGACATTTAGTGTGGTCAATACCACACAGCTTTCAGAGCTGGGTCAGAGGTCAAATCTGTTCTGTATATTTAGCCTGGTCTTTCAGGCTAGCATGATCTGATTTACTGGAGTGACACCTCAATTTAAAGCTCAGATTCAGACCTTTTCATAGAGTCCAACATTGTTGATTGTACCCCTTCTGGTGGCTAGCAGCACACTCATTAATTATGGTTACATTCAGCTGTTTTCAAAAGGCCTGTAGCCAACAGGTTTTCTATTCTAACTTATCCTCCTGTATTTCTGGTAAACCTGCTTCAAATCATACATGTTGCACATCAAATTAAAGCTTAGGTTCTCTTCTTTCCATCAATTGTTGGCTTTCCATCATAGCACAACCTGGCTGCTTAAAATCAGACACTTTGTGTGGTCAATACCACACAGCTTTCAGATCTGGGTCAGAGGTCAAATCTGTTCTGTATATTTAGCCTGGTCTTTCAGGCTAGCATGATCTGATTTACTGGAGTGACACCTCAATTTAAAGCTAAGATTCAGACCTTTTCATAGAGTCCAACATTGTTGAGTTTACCCCTTCTGGTGGCTAGCAGCACACTGATGAATTATGGTTACATTCAGCTGTTTTCAAAAGGCCTGCAGCCAACAGGTTTTATATTCTAACTTATCCTCCTGTATTTCTGGTAAACCTGCTTCAAATCAAACATGTTGCACATCAAATTAAAGCTTAGGTTCTCTTCTTTCCATCAATTGTTGGCTTTCCATCCTATCACAACCTGGCTGCTTAAAATCAGACATTTAGTGTGGTCAATACCACACAGCTTTCAGAGCTGGGTTAGAGGTCACATCTGTTCTGTATATTTAGCCTGGTCTTTCAGGCTAGCATGATCTGATTTACTGGAGTGACACCTCAATTTAAAGCTCAGATTCAGACCTTTTCATAGTGTCCAACATTGTTGAGTTTACCCCTTCTGGTGGCTAGCAGCACACTGATGAATTATGGTTACATTCAGCTGTTTTCAAAAGGCCTGCAGCCAACAGGTTTTCTATTCTAACTTATCCTCCTGTATTTCTGGTAAACCTGCTTCAAATCAAACATGTTGCACATCAAATTAAAGCTTAGGTTCTCTTCTTTCCATCAATTGTTGGCTTTCCATCATAGCACAACCTGGCTGCTTAAAACAGACATTTAGTGTGGTCAATACCACACAGCTTTCAGAGCTGGGTCAGAGGTCAAATCTGTTCTGTATATTTAGCCTGGTCCTTCAGGCTAGCATGATCTGATTTACTGGAGTGACACCTCAATTTAAAGCTAAGATTCAGACCTTTTCATAGAGTCCAACATTGTTGAGTTTACCCCTTCTGGTGGCTAGCAGCACACTGATGAATTATGGTTACATTCAGCTGTTTTCAAAAGGCCTGCAGCAAACAGGTTTTATATTCTAACTTATCCTCCTGTATTTCTGGGTTACCTGCTTCAAATCAAACATGTTGCACATCAAATTAAAGCTTAGGTTCTCTTCTTTCCATCAATTGTTGGCTTTCCATCCTATCACAACCTGGCTGCTTAAAATCAGACATTTAGTGTGGTCAATACCACACAGCTTTCAGAGCTGGGTCAGAGGTCACATCTGTTCTGTATATTTAGCCTGGTCTTTCAGGCTAGCATGATCTGATTTACTGGAGTGACACCTCAATTTAAAGCTCAGATTCAGACCTTTTCATAGTGTCCAACATTGTTGAGTTTACCCCTTCTGGTGGCTAGCAGCACACTGATGAATTATGGTTACATTCAGCTGTTTTCAAAAGGCCTGCAGCCAACAGGTTTTCTATTCTAACTTATCCTCCTGTATTTCTGGTAAACCTGCTTCAAATCAAACATGTTGCACATCAAATTAAAGCTTAGGTTCTCTTCTTTCCAACAATTGTTGGCTTTCCATCCTATCACAACCTGGCTGCTTAAAATCAGACATTTAGTGTGGTCAATACCACACAGCTTTCAGAGCTGGGTCAGAGGTCAAATCTGTTCTGTATATTTAGCCTGGTCTTTCAGGCTAGCATGATCTGATTTACTGGAGTGACACCTCAATTTAAAGCTCAGATTCAGACCTTTTCATAGAGTCCAACATTGTTGATTGTACCCCTTCTGGTGGCTAGCAGCACACTCATTAATTATGGTTGCATTCAGCTGTTTTCAAAAGGCCTGTAGCCAACAGGTTTTCTATTCTAACTTATCCTCCTGTATTTCTGGTAAACCTGCTTCAAATCATACATGTTGCACATCAAATTAAAGCTTAGGTTCTCTTCTTTCCATCAATTGTTGGCTTTCCATCATAGCACAACCTGGCTGCTTAAAATCAGACACTTTGTGTGGTCAATACCACACAGCTTTCAGATCTGGGTCAGAGGTCAAATCTGTTCTGTATATTTAGCCTGGTCTTTCAGGCTAGCATGATCTGATTTACTGGAGTGACACCTCAATTTAAAGCTAAGATTCAGACCTTTTCATAGAGTCCAACATTGTTGAGTTTACCCCTTCTGGTGGCTAGCAGCACACTGATGAATTATGGTTACATTCAGCTGTTTTAAAAAGGCCTGCAGCCAACAGGTTTTATATTCTAACTTATCCTCCTGTATTTCTGGTAAACCTGCTTCAAATCAAACATGTTGCACATCAAATTAAAGCTTAGGTTCTCTTCTTTCCATCAATTGTTGGCTTTCCATCCTATCACAACCTGGCTGCTTAAAATCAGACATTTAGTGTGGTCAATACCACACAGCTTTCAGAGCTGGGTCAGAGGTCACATCTGTTCTGTATATTTAGCCTGGTCTTTCAGGCTAGCATGATCTGATTTACTGGAGTGACACCTCAATTTAAAGCTCAGATTCAGACCTTTTCATAGTGTTCAACATTGTTGAGTTTACCCCTTCTGGTGGCTAGCAGCACACTGATGAATTATGGTTACATTCAGCTGTTTTCAAAAGGCCTGCAGCCAACAGGTTTTCTATTCTAACTTATCCTCCTGTATTTCTGGTAAACCTGCTTCAAATCAAACATGTTGCACATCAAATTAAAGCTTAGGTTCTCTTCTTTCCAACAATTGTTGGCTTTCCATCCTATCACAACCTGGCTGCTTAAAATCAGACATTTAGTGTGGTCAATACCACACAGCTTTCAGAGCTGGGTCAGAGGTCAAATCTGTTCTGTATATTTAGCCTGGTCTTTCAGGCTAGCATGATCTGATTTACTGGAGTGACACCTCAATTTAAAGCTCAGATTCAGACCTTTTCATAGAGTCCAACATTGTTGATTGTACCCCTTCTGGTGGCTAGCAGCACACTCATTAATTATGGTTACATTCAGCTGTTTTCAAAAGGCCTGCAGCCAACAGGTTTTCTATTCTAACTTATCCTCCTGTATTTCTGGTAAACCTGCTTCAAATCAAACATGTTGCACATCAAATTAAAGCTTAGGTTCTCTTCTTTCCAACAATTGTTGGCTTTCCATCATAGCACAACCTGGCTGCTTAAAATCAGACATTTAGTGTGGTCAATACCACACAGCTTTCAGAGCTGGGTCAGAGGTCAAATCTGTTCTGTATATTTAGCCTGGTCTTTCAGGCTAGCATGATCTGATTTACTTGAGTGACACCTCAATTTAAAGCTCAGATTCAGACCTTTTCATAGAGTCCAACATTGTTGATTTTAACCCTTCTGGTGGCTAGCAGCACACTGATGAATTATGGTTACATTCAGCTGTTTTCAAAAGGCCTGTAGCCAACAGGTTTTCTATTCTAACTTATCCTCCTGTATTTCTGGTAAACCTGCTTCAAATCAAACATGTTGCACATCAAATTAAAGCTTAGGTTCTCTTCTTTCCATCAATTGTTGGCTTTCCATCATAGCACAACCTGGCTGCTTAAAATCAGACACTTAGTGTGGTCAATACCACACAGCTTTCAGAGCTGGGTCAGAGGTCAAATCTGTTCTGTATATTTAGCCTTGTCCTTCAGGCTAGCATGATCTGATTTACTGGAGTGACACCTCAATTTAAAGCTAAGATTCAGACCTTTTCATAGAGTCCAACATTGTTGAGTTTACCCCTTCTGGTGGCTAGCAGCACACTGATGAATTATGGTTACATTCAGCTGTTTTCAAAAGGCCTGCAGCCAACAGGTTTTATATTCTAACTTATCCTCCTGTATTTCTGGGTTACCTGCTTCAAATCAAACATGTTGCACATCAAATTAAAGCTTAGGTTCTCTTCTTTCCATCAATTGTTGGCTTTCCATCCTATCACAACCTGGCTGCTTAAAATCAGACATTTAGTGTGGTCAATACCACACAGCTTTCAGAGCTGGGTCAGAGGTCACATCTGTTCTGTATATTTAGCCTGGTCTTTCAGGCTAGCATGATCTGATTTACTGGAGTGACACCTCAATTTAAAGCTCAGATTCAGACCTTTTCATAGTGTCCAACATTGTTGAGTTTACCCCTTCTGGTGGCTAGCAGCACACTGATGAATTATGGTTACATTCAGCTGTTTTCAAAAGGCCTGCAGCCAACAGGTTTTCTATTCTAACTTATCCTCCTGTATTTCTGGTAAACCTGCTTCAAATCAAACATGTTGCACATCAAATTAAAGCTTAGGTTCTCTTCTTTCCATCAATTGTTGGCTTTCCATCATAGCACAAGCTGGCTGCTTAAAATCAGACATTTAGTGTGGTCAATACCACACAGCTTTCAGAGCTGGGTCAGAGGTCAAATCTGTTCTGTATATTTAGCCTGGTCCTTCAGGCTAGCATGATCTGATTTACTGGAGTGACACCTCAATTTAAAGCTAAGATTCAGACCTTTTCATAGAGTCCAACATTGTTGAGTTTACCCCTTCTGGTGGCTAGCAGCACACTGATAAATTATGGTTACATTCAGCTGTTTTCAAAAGGCCTGCAGCCAACAGGTTTTATATTCTAACTTATCCTCCTGTATTTCTGGTAAACCTGCTTCAAATCAAACATGTTGCACATCAAATTAAAGCTTAGGTTCTCTTCTTTCCATCAATTGTTGGCTTTCCATCATAGCACAACCTGGCTGCTTAAAATCAGACACTTAGTGTGGTCAATACCACACAGCTTTCAGATCTGGGTCAGAGGTCAAATCTGTTCTGTATATTTAGCCTGGTCCTTCAGGCTAGCATGATCTGATTTACTGGAGTGACACCTCAATTTAAAGCTAAGATTCAGACCTTTTCATAGAGTCCAACATTGTTGAGTTTACCCCTTCTGGTGGCTAGCAGCACACTGATGAATTATGGTTACATTCAGCTGTTTTCAAAAGGCCTGCAGCCAACAGGTTTTATATTCTAACTTATCCTCCTGTATTTCTGGGTTACCTGCTTCAAATCAAACATGTTGCACATCAAATTAAACCTTAGGTTCTCTTCTTTCCATCAATTGTTGGCTTTCCATCATAGCACAACCTGGCTGCTTAAAATCAGACATTTAGTGTGGTCAATACCACACAGCTTTCAGAGCTGGGTCAGAAGTCAAATCTGTTCTGTATATTTAGCCTGGTCCTTCAGGCTAGCATGATCTGATTTACTGGAGTGACACCTCAATTTAAAGCTAAGATTCAGACCTTTTCATAGAGTCCAACATTGTTGAGTTTACCCCTTCTGGTGGCTAGCAGCACACTGATGAATTATGGTTACATTCAGCTGTTTTCAAAAGGCCTGCAGCCAACAGGTTTTATATTCTAACTTATCCTCCTGTATTTCTGGTAAACCTGCTTCAAATCAAACATGTTGCACATCAAATTAAAGCTTAGGTTCTCTTCTTTCCAACAATTGTTGGCTTTCCATCATAGCACAACCTGGCTGCTTAAAATCAGACATTTAGTGTGGTCAATACCACACAGCTTTCAGAGCTGGGTCAGAGGTCAAATCTGTTCTGTATATTTAGCCTGGTCCTTCAGGCTAGCATGATCTGATTTACTGGAGTGACACCTCAATTTAAAGCTAAGATTCAGACCTTTTCATAGAGTCCAACATTGTTGAGTTTACCCCTTCTGGTGGCTAGCAGCACACTGATGAATTATGGTTACATTCAGCTGTTTTCAAAAGGCCTGCAGCCAACAGGTTTTCTATTCTAACTTATCCTCCTGTATTTCTGGTAAACCTGCTTCAAATCAAACATGTTGCACATCAAATTAAAGCTTAGGTTCTCTTCTTTCCAACAATTGTTGGCTTTCCATCATAGCACAACCTGGCTGCTTAAAATCAGACATTTAGTGTGGTCAATACCACACAGCTTTCAGAGCTGGGTCAGAGGTCAAATCTGTTCTGTATATTTAGCCTGGTCCTTCAGGCTAGCATGATCTGATTTACTGGAGTGACACCTCAATTTAAAGCTAAGATTCAGACCTTTTCATAGAGTCCAACATTGTTGAGTTTACCCCTTCTGGTGGCTAGCAGCACACTGATGAATTATGGTTACATTCAGCTGTTTTCAAAAGGCCTGCAGCCAACAGGTTTTATATTCTAACTTATCCTCCTGTATTTCTGGTAAACCTGCTTCAAATCAAACATGTTGCACATCAAATTAAAGCTTAGGTTCTCTTCTTTCCATCAATTGTTGGCTTTCCATCATAGCACAACCTGGCTGCTTAAAATCAGACACTTAGTGTGGTCAATACCACACAGCTTTCAGATCTGGGTCAGAGGTCAAATCTGTTCTGTATATTTAGCCTGGTCCTTCAGGCTAGCATGATCTGATTTACTGGAGTGACACCTCAATTTAAAGCTAAGATTCAGACCTTTTCATAGAGTCCAACATTGTTGAGTTTACCCCTTCTGGTGGCTAGCAGCACACTGATGAATTATGGTTACATTCAGCTGTTTTCAAAAGGCCTGCAGCCAACAGGTTTTATATTCTAACTTATCCTCCTGTATTTCTGGGTTACCTGCTTCAAATCAAACATGTTGCACATCAAATTAAACCTTAGGTTCTCTTCTTTCCATCAATTGTTGGCTTTCCATCATAGCACAACCTGGCTGCTTAAAATCAGACATTTAGTGTGGTCAATACCACACAGCTTTCAGAGCTGGGTCAGAGGTCAAATCTGTTCTGTATATTTAGCCTGGTCCTTCAGGCTAGCATGATCTGATTTACTGGAGTGACACCTCAATTTAAAGCTAAGATTCAGACCTTTTCATAGAGTCCAACATTGTTGAGTTTACCCCTTCTGGTGGCTAGCAGCACACTGATGAATTATGGTTACATTCAGCTGTTTTCAAAAGGCCTGCAGCCAACAGGTTTTATATTCTAACTTATCCTCCTGTATTTCTGGGTTACCTGCTTCAAATCAAACATGTTGCACATCAAATTAAACCTTAGGTTCTCTTCTTTCCATCAATTGTTGGCTTTCCATCATAGCACAACCTGGCTGCTTAAAATCAGACATTTAGTGTGGTCAATACCACACAGCTTTCAGAGCTGGGTCAGAGGTCAAATCTGTTCTGTATATTTAGCCTGGTCCTTCAGGCTAGCATGATCTGATTTACTGGAGTGACACCTCAATTTAAAGCTAAGATTCAGACCTTTTCATAGAGTCCAACATTGTTGAGTTTACCCCTTCTGGTGGCTAGCAGCACACTGATGAATTATGGTTACATTCAGCTGTTTTCAAAAGGCCTGCAGCCAACAGGTTTTATATTCTAACTTATCCTCCTGTATTTCTGGTAAACCTGCTTCAAATCAAACATGTTGCACATCAAATTAAAGCTTAGGTTCTCTTCTTTCCAACAATTGTTGGCTTTCCATCATAGCACAACCTGGCTGCTTAAAATCAGACATTTAGTGTGGTCAATACCACACAGCTTTCAGAGCTGGGTCAGAGGTCAAATCTGTTCTGTATATTTAGCCTGGTCTTTCAGGCTAGCATGATCTGATTTACTTGAGTGACACCTCAATTTAAAGCTCAGATTCAGACCTTTTCATAGAGTCCAACATTGTTGAGTTTACCCCTTCTGGTGGCTAGCAGCACACTGATGAATTATGGTTACATTCAGCTGTTTTCAAAAGGCCTGCAGCCAACAGGTTTTATATTCTAACTTATCCTCCTGTATTTCTGGTAAACCTGCTTCAAATCAAACATGTTGCACATCAAATTAAAGCTTAGGTTCTCTTCTTTCCAACAATTGTTGGCTTTCCATCATAGCACAACCTGGCTGCTTAAAATCAGACATTTAGTGTGGTCAATACCACACAGCTTTCAGAGCTGGGTCAGAGGTCAAATCTGTTCTGTATATTTAGCCTGGTCCTTCAGGCTAGCATGATCTGATTTACTGGAGTGACACCTCAATTTAAAGCTAAGATTCAGACCTTTTCATAGAGTCCAACATTGTTGAGTTTACCCCTTCTGGTGGCTAGCAGCACACTGATGAATTATGGTTACATTCAGCTGTTTTCAAAAGGCCTGCAGCCAACAGGTTTTATATTCTAACTTATCCTCCTGTATTTCTGGTAAACCTGCTTCAAATCAAACATGTTGCACATCAAATTAAAGCTTAGGTTCTCTTCTTTCCAACAATTGTTGGCTTTCCATCATAGCACAACCTGGCTGCTTAAAATCAGACATTTAGTGTGGTCAATACCACACAGCTTTCAGAGCTGGGTCAGAGGTCAAATCTGTTCTGTATATTTAGCCTGGTCCTTCAGGCTAGCATGATCTGATTTACTGGAGTGACACCTCAATTTAAAGCTAAGATTCAGACCTTTTCATAGAGTCCAACATTGTTGAGTTTACCCCTTCTGGTGGCTAGCAGCACACTGATGAATTATGGTTACATTCAGCTGTTTTCAAAAGGCCTGCAGCCAACAGGTTTTATATTCTAACTTATCCTCCTGTATTTCTGGTAAACCTGCTTCAAATCAAACATGTTGCACATCAAATTAAAGCTTAGGTTCTCTTCTTTCCATCAATTGTTGGCTTTCCATCATAGCACAACCTGGCTGCTTAAAATCAGACACTTAGTGTGGTCAATACCACACAGCTTTCAGATCTGGGTCAGAGGTCAAATCTGTTCTGTATATTTAGCCTGGTCCTTCAGGCTAGCATGATCTGATTTACTGGAGTGACACCTCAATTTAAAGCTAAGATTCAGACCTTTTCATAGAGTCCAACATTGTTGAGTTTACCCCTTCTGGTGGCTAGCAGCACACTGATGAATTATGGTTACATTCAGCTGTTTTCAAAAGGCCTGCAGCCAACAGGTTTTATATTCTAACTTATCCTCCTGTATTTCTGGGTTACCTGCTTCAAATCAAACATGTTGCACATCAAATTAAAGCTTAGGTTCTCTTCTTTCCATCAATTGTTGGCTTTCCATCATAGCACAACCTGGCTGCTTAAAATCAGACACTTAGTGTGGTCAATACCACACAGCTTTCAGATCTGGGTCAGAGGTCAAATCTGTTCTGTATATTTAGCCTGGTCCTTCAGGCTAGCATGATCTGATTTACTGGAGTGACACCTCAATTTAAAGCTAAGATTCAGACCTTTTCATAGAGTCCAACATTGTTGAGTTTACCCCTTCTGGTGGCTAGCAGCACACTGATGAATTATGGTTACATTCAGCTGTTTTCAAAAGGCCTGCAGCCAACAGGTTTTATATTCTAACTTATCCTCCTGTATTTCTGGGTTACCTGCTTCAAATCAAACATGTTGCACATCAAATTAAAGCTTAGGTTCTCTTCTTTCCATCAATTGTTGGCTTTCCATCCTATCACAACCTGGCTGCTTAAAATCAGACATTTAGTGTGGTCAATACCACACAGCTTTCAGAGCTGGGTCAGAGGTCACATCTGTTCTGTATATTTAGCCTGGTCTTTCAGGCTAGCATGATCTGATTTACTGGAGTGACACCTCAATTTAAAGCTCAGATTCAGACCTTTTCATAGTGTCCAACATTGTTGAGTTTACCCCTTCTGGTGGCTAGCAGCACACTGATGAATTATGGTTACATTCAGCTGTTTTCAAAAGGCCTGCAGCCAACAGGTTTTCTATTCTAACTTATCCTCCTGTATTTCTGGTAAACCTGCTTCAAATCAAACATGTTGCACATCAAATTAAAGCTTAGGTTCTCTTCTTTCCATCAATTGTTGGCTTTCCATCATAGCACAACCTGGCTGCTTAAAATCAGACATTTAGTGTGGTCAATACCACACAGCTTTCAGAGCTGGGTCAGATGTCAAATCTGTTCTGTATATTTAGCCTGGTCCTTCAGGCTAGCATGATCTGATTTACTGGAGTGACACCTCAATTTAAAGCTAAGATTCAGACCTTTTCATAGAGTCCAACATTGTTGAGTTTACCCCTTCTGGTGGCTAGCAGCACACTGATGAATTATGGTTACATTCAGCTGTTTTCAAAAGGCCTGCAGCCAACAGGTTTTATATTCTAACTTATCCTCCTGTATTTCTGGTAAACCTGCTTCAAATCAAACATGTTGCACATCAAATTAAAGCTTAGGTTCTCTTCTTTCCATCAATTGTTGGCTTTCCATCATAGCACAACCTGGCTGCTTAAAATCAGACACTTAGTGTGGTCAATACCACACAGCTTTCAGATCTGGGTCAGAGGTCAAATCTGTTCTGTATATTTAGCCTGGTCCTTCAGGCTAGCATGATCTGATTTACTGGAGTGACACCTCAATTTAAAGCTAAGATTCAGACCTTTTCATAGAGTCCAACATTGTTGAGTTTACCCCTTCTGGTGGCTAGCAGCACACTGATGAATTATGGTTACATTCAGCTGTTTTCAAAAGGCCTGCAGCCAACAGGTTTTATATTCTAACTTATCCTCCTGTATTTCTGGGTTACCTGCTTCAAATCAAACATGTTGCACATCAAATTAAACCTTAGGTTCTCTTCTTTCCATCAATTGTTGGCTTTCCATCATAGCACAACCTGGCTGCTTAAAATCAGACATTTAGTGTGGTCAATACCACACAGCTTTCAGAGCTGGGTCAGAGGTCAAATCTGTTCTGTATATTTAGCCTGGTCCTTCAGGCTAGCATGATCTGATTTACTGGAGTGACACCTCAATTTAAAGCTAAGATTCAGACCTTTTCATAGAGTCCAACATTGTTGAGTTTACCCCTTCTGGTGGCTAGCAGCACACTGATGAATTATGGTTACATTCAGCTGTTTTCAAAAGGCCTGCAGCCAACAGGTTTTATATTCTAACTTATCCTCCTGTATTTCTGGGTTACCTGCTTCAAATCAAACATGTTGCACATCAAATTAAACCTTAGGTTCTCTTCTTTCCATCAATTGTTGGCTTTCCATCATAGCACAACCTGGCTGCTTAAAATCAGACATTTAGTGTGGTCAATACCACACAGCTTTCAGAGCTGGGTCAGAGGTCAAATCTGTTCTGTATATTTAGCCTGGTCCTTCAGGCTAGCATGATCTGATTTACTGGAGTGACACCTCAATTTAAAGCTAAGATTCAGACCTTTTCATAGAGTCCAACATTGTTGAGTTTACCCCTTCTGGTGGCTAGCAGCACACTGATGAATTATGGTTACATTCAGCTGTTTTCAAAAGGCCTGCAGCCAACAGGTTTTATATTCTAACTTATCCTCCTGTATTTCTGGTAAACCTGCTTCAAATCAAACATGTTGCACATCAAATTAAAGCTTAGGTTCTCTTCTTTCCAACAATTGTTGGCTTTCCATCATAGCACAACCTGGCTGCTTAAAATCAGACATTTAGTGTGGTCAATACCACACAGCTTTCAGAGCTGGGTCAGAGGTCAAATCTGTTCTGTATATTTAGCCTGGTCTTTCAGGCTAGCATGATCTGATTTACTTGAGTGACACCTCAATTTAAAGCTCAGATTCAGACCTTTTCATAGAGTCCAACATTGTTGATTTTAACCCTTCTGGTGGCTAGCAGCACACTGATGAATTATGGTTACATTCAGCTGTTTTCAAAAGGCCTGTAGCCAACAGGTTTTATATTCTAACTTATCCTCCTGTATTTCTGGTAAACCTGCTTCAAATCAAACATGTTGCACATCAAATTAAAGCTTAGGTTCTCTTCTTTCCATCAATTGTTGGCTTTCCATCATAGCACAACCTGGCTGCTTAAAATCAGACACTTAGTGTGGTCAATACCACACAGCTTTCAGATCTGGGTCAGAGGTCAAATCTGTTCTGTATATTTAGCCTGGTCCTTCAGGCTAGCATGATCTGATTTACTGGAGTGACACCTCAATTTAAAGCTAAGATTCAGACCTTTTCATAGAGTCCAACATTGTTGAGTTTACCCCTTCTGGTGGCTAGCAGCACACTGATGAATTATGGTTACATTCAGCTGTTTTCAAAAGGCCTGTAGCCAACAGGTTTTCTATTCTAACTTATCCTCCTGTATTTCTGGTAAACCTGCTTCAAATCAAACATGTTGCACATCAAATTAAAGCTTAGGTTCTCTTCTTTCCATCAATTGTTGGCTTTCCATCATAGCACAACCTGGCTGCTTAAAATCAGACATTTAGTGTGGTCAATACCACACAGCTTTCAGAGCTGGGTCAGAGGTCAAATCTGTTCTGTATATTTAGCCTGGTCCTTCAGGCTAGCATGATCTGATTTACTGGAGTGACACCTCAATTTAAAGCTAAGATTCAGACCTTTTCATAGAGTCCAACATTGTTGAGTTTACCCCTTCTGGTGGCTAGCAGCACACTGATGAATTATGGTTACATTCAGCTGTTTTCAAAAGGCCTGCAGCCAACAGGTTTTCTATTCTAACTTATCCTCCTGTATTTCTGGTAAACCTGCTTCAAATCAAACATGTTGCACATCAAATTAAAGCTTAGGTTCTCTTCTTTCCAACAATTGTTGGCTTTCCATCATAGCACAACCTGGCTGCTTAAAATCAGACATTTAGTGTGGTCAATACCACACAGCTTTCAGAGCTGGGTCAGAGGTCAAATCTGTTCTGTATATTTAGCCTGGTCTTTCAGGCTAGCATGATCTGATTTACTTGAGTGACACCTCAATTTAAAGCTCAGATTCAGACCTTTTCATAGAGTCCAACATTGTTGATTTTAACCCTTCTGGTGGCTAGCAGCACACTGATGAATTATGGTTACATTCAGCTGTTTTCAAAAGGCCTGTAGCCAACAGGTTTTCTATTCTAACTTATCCTCCTGTATTTCTGGTAAACCTGCTTCAAATCAAACATGTTGCACATCAAATTAAAGCTTAGGTTCTCTTCTTTCCATCAATTGTTGGCTTTCCATCATAGCACAACCTGGCTGCTTAAAATCAGACACTTAGTGTGGTCAATACCACACAGCTTTCAGAGCTGGGTCAGAGGTCAAATCTGTTCTGTATATTTAGCCTTGTCCTTCAGGCTAGCATGATCTGATTTACTGGAGTGACACCTCAATTTAAAGCTCAGATTCAGACCTTTTCATAGACTCCAACATTGTTGATTTTACCCCTTCTGGTGGCTAGCAGCACACTGATGAATTATGGTTACATTCAGCTGTTTTCAAAAGGCCTGCAGCCAACAGGTTTTATATTCTAACTTATCCTCCTGTATTTCTGGGTTACCTGCTTCAAATCAAACATGTTGCACATCAAATTAAAGCTTAGGTTCTCTTCTTTCCATCAATTGTTGGCTTTCCATCCTATCACAACCTGGCTGCTTAAAATCAGACATTTAGTGTGGTCAATACCACACAGCTTTCAGAGCTGGGTCAGAGGTCAAATCTGTTCTGTATATTTAGCCTGGTCCTTCAGGCTAGTATGATCTGATTTACTGGAGTGACACCTCAATTTAAAGCTAAGATTCAGACCTTTTCATAGAGTCCAACATTGTTGAGTTTACCCCTTCTGGTGGCTAGCAGCACACTGATGAATTATGGTTACATTCAGCTGTTTTCAAAAGGCCTGCAGCCAACAGGTTTTCTATTCTAACTTATCCTCCTGTATTTCTGGTAAACCTGCTTCAAATCAAACATGTTGCACATCAAATTAAAGCTTAGGTTCTCTTCTTTCCATCAATTGTTGGCTTTCCATCATAGCACAACCTGGCTGCTTAAAATCAGACATTTAGTGTGGTCAATACCACACAGCTTTCAGAACTGGGTCAGAGGTCAAATCTGTTCTGTATATTTAGCCTGGTCCTTCAGGCTAGCATGATCTGATTTACTGGAGTGACACCTCAATTTAAAGCTAAGATTCAGACCTTTTCATAGAGTCCAACATTGTTGAGTTTACCCCTTCTGGTGGCTAGCAGCACACTGATGAATTATGGTTACATTCAGCTGTTTTCAAAAGGCCTGCAGCCAACAGGTTTTCTATTCTAACTTATCCTCCTGTATTTCTGGTAAACCTGCTTCAAATCAAACATGTTGCACATCAAATTAAAGCTTAGGTTCTCTTCTTTCCAACAATTGTTGGCTTTCCATCCTATCACAACCTGGCTGCTTAAAATCAGACATTTAGTGTGGTCAATACCACACAGCTTTCAGAGCTGGGTCAGAGGTCAAATCTGTTCTGTATATTTAGCCTGGTCTTTCAGGCTAGCATGATCTGATTTACTGGAGTGACACCTCAATTTAAAGCTCAGATTCAGACCTTTTCATAGAGTCCAACATTGTTGATTGTACCCCTTCTGGTGGCTAGCAGCACACTCATTAATTATGGTTACATTCAGCTGTTTTCAAAAGGCCTGCAGCCAACAGGTTTTCTATTCTAACTTATCCTCCTGTATTTCTGGTAAACCTGCTTCAAATCAAACATGTTGCACATCAAATTAAAGCTTAGGTTCTCTTCTTTCCAACAATTGTTGGCTTTCCATCATAGCACTGTTACGCCCGGCCTAGGGGAAAACCGAGCATAGCATAAAAGTGACTCCCCTCTTTCCCAGCTCCCAAAGATGACCAGTGCCACAGCAGGTGCAGTCCAAACAAAATTGATTTATTTAATCACTCTTCAATACGGTAGCAAAACGTCGGGGGGAGCACAGCCAAAATAACAAACAAAACGATCTATGAAAAAAAAGGTAACTAACTTGCCTAACTTAAGCAAACGAAAACAAAAGTACAATCATCTTCCCTGCCTCCCTATCAGAAACAAGAGAAAAGAAAACAAAGAAAAATAGGCTTCTCACCCCTATGGCTACCGGGACTGCTCTTCCAAAAGTTATTTACATTCTTAATAACAAAGTCAATCTACACCACTAGGTCAACACAGTATTCATGTGGCACAGCACAGCACGGTCCGGTTGGGAGCCAGGAAGGAGAAGGAGTGAGCCGGCATCGGACAGACGCCCTTTTTGAAGTAGGCGCCATCAGCCTCCCGTCCAATTACCAGCCGGCACCTGCAACTCAACAAACTGGAGAACACACAAACGGGGTGAACACCACCACCCTCAGGCAGGGAGGGATAAACAACAAAAACACACACTCAAATACAAATTATGACCCAGGGTCATAACACCCCCCCACCTAAGATCAAACATTTCTTCCCCCAAGAAATGCTTGATTTCTAAAACCCCACACGAGACAATGCATCAGCCACAATATTATCCACTCCTTTAATGTGATGTATCTCAATGTTGAAATCCTGCAGCAATAACGACCAGCGCATAAGACGCTGATTGTTATTCTGCATGCGAGACAGGAACACGAGAGGATTGTGGTCTGAATAAACATGAACCGGAATTGAGCTCGAACCAACATAGACCTCAAAGTGCTGTAACGCCAAAAGCAATGCCAAGGCTTCCTTCTCAATTGTACTGTAATTCAATTGGTGTTTGTTGAATTTCTTTGAGAAGTAACACACTGGGTGATCAATACCATGATCATCCTCCTGTAAAAGAACAGCGCCTGCACCATAAGCACTGGCATCTACCTCCAACTTAAAGGGACGTGCAAAATCAGGTGCAGCCAGTACAGGCGCGCTGCATAGAAGAGCCTTGGCAGAATCAAATGAGTCCTGACACACAGCAGTCCAGACAAATTGGCTGGAGGGGCTTACCAAGCTAGTTAGGGGCACAACTACACTAGCAAAATTTTTACAGAACCCTCGATAATAGCCACACATTCCCAGAAACCGGCGGAGTTGCCGCCGCGTTTCTGGCACAGGAAAATCCAGGATGGCCTGGACTTTGGCCAACAGGGGGCGCACCTGCCCCTGGCCTACTTGTTTTCCTAAGTAAGTGACTACAGCCTTACCAAACTCACATTTAGCCAGATTCAAAGTCAAAGAAGCACCCTTCAAACGACTGAATACTTCTCGCAAACTGTCTACATGCTCTGCCCAGGTGGAAGAATACACCACAATGTCATCCAAGTACGCCTCACAGTTTTTGACACCAGAAAGAACTGTATTCATTAACCGTTGGAAAGTGGCAGGAGCATTTCTTAACCCAAACGGCATAACGGTATACTGTAAGAAATGGTCAGGAGTAACAAAAGCTGAGACCTCAGATGCACAAGGTGTAAGGGGCACCTGCCAGTAACCCTTCAATAGGTCTAACTTAGTGACGTACTTGGCTGACCCGACACGATCTATACAATCATCCATACGTGGCAGAGGAAATGAGTCTGGCTTAGTAACAGCATTCACTTTACGGAAGTCATTACAAAAACGAGGCGTTTGATCCGATTTCGGAACCAAAAGCGAGGGTGAGCTCCACGGGCTGGAACTTGGCACAGCAAAACCATTTTCCAGGAGATACTCAACCTCCTTTTGCATTGCAGCCCTCTTTACCGGATTGACGCGGTACGCGTGCTGTTTAATGGGCTTATGGTCACCAACATCTACATCATGCTGCAAGACTGTAGTTTGGGTGGGCTTATCACCAAATAACGGTGCGTGACAACGAATAAGATGGCAAACATCACTTTTGGCCGGCTCAGACAAATACGACAAATGTTCCTCCAGGTTTTTCAGAATTTTTGAATTCTCTAATCGCGCACATGGAACTGAAACAGGCTGCCCACGCAACCCGTCCTCCTCGGGACTGTAGGGTGGTGACACAACAGTCGCCACAGGAGAGACACATGGCACCGAGTTCACAGTTGGCACCTCGGAGGTTTCACGAACAAAATAATATGGCTTCAACATATTGATGTGACACACACGGGACTTCTTTCTCCTATCCGGCGTACTAACTACATAGTCTGTGTCACTCAATTTGCGCTCAACCTCGTAAGGACCACAAAACTTTGCCTGGAGGCTGGACCCAACAATAGGTAACAGAACCAAAACACGGTCACCTGACTGAAAATTGCGACTGAGTGTTTTCTTATCATACTGTTTCTTCATTTTAGACTGTGCAGCGGAAAGGGAACTGCGTGCCAGCTCACAAGCCGTGTGCAACCTCTCCCTGAATGAACTCACATAGTCTAAAATGCTGTGCGCGGGGCTGGGTTTGTCTGCAAGCCACCTCTCCCGCAGCAAACGTAGCGGGCCGCGCACAGTGTGCCCAAAAACCAACTCAGCCGGACTAAACCCAAGAGACTCCTGTATGGTTTCACGAATGGCAAACAGAAGCAGTGGCAGACCCTCATCCCACTCCCTGTTTGACCCAGCACAATACTTTCGAAGCATGGACTTCAATGTCTGATGAAATCTCTCCAGTGCGCCCTGACTCTCCGGGTGGTACGCACTGGAGATCTGATGCTTAATGGACAACTCTGTCATCACCTGTGAAAAAACCTTAGACATAAAGTTAGATCCTTGGTCTGTTTGAATGCGTTTGGGCAAACCAAAAGTGGAAAAGAACTTAACCAAGGCTTTCACCACTGCTTTAGCCCTCAACGTGCGCAACGGGACAGCCTCAGGAAAACGTGTGGCTGCGCACATGATGGTAAGCAGGTACTGGTGACCAGTCTTGGTTTTTGGCAAGGGACCGACACAGTCTATTATGACATGCTCAAAAGGTTCGCCAATTACCGGGATCGGATGTAAAGGAGCCGGAGGAATAACCTGGTTTGGTTTTCCAGTAATTTGGCAAACATGGCAAGATCGACAAAATTTGGTGACATCGGATTTTAACCCTGGCCAGAAAAAAATATCGGAGCACCCGATGATACGTTTTCTTGATCCCCAAATGGCCGGACAGACTGTGATCGTGGGCTAAACTTAACACTTGGAGCCGGAACTCTTTCGGCACAACAACCTGGGAGACCACATCACATTCCATCCCAGACACAGGCGACCATTTACGCAACAACACACCTTCATCAAACAGATAAGACACTGGCTGTGAAGCATTTCTCTGTTCCTGAGCTGCAGACAAACATGCAGCCAATGTACCATCTGACTGCTGAGCCTGGATAAGCCGATCCTTATCTATTACCAAACACAAATCCATATTATTAGGCAACACATCCACAGTAACAGGCACACTTTCAGGTTCAGAAGAGGGGCTGACCGGATCATCAGACGCGTTCAAAAAACAATCGGAAAGGTCCACTAAATCACCAAGCTTACGAGCCTGGGCACGCGTCACGACGCACGCCGGAAAAACGGGAGGCAAATCGAGCGCAGCGGGAGCAACAACACACACATCAGCAGTGGGGATTTCAGTGACCTCGGGAGTAGGAAACACTTTCTCACCAGCCAAATCATTCCCGAGGATGAAATCTACTCCTGCAACAGGTAGCTGATCACGCACACCAACTCGCACTGTACCAGACACAAAGGAGGAGGAGAAAATAACTGTGTGAAGCGGCACGCGTAAAACACTCAGTTTAATTCCCCACACCAATAAGTCTGAACCACAGTACGACTGGTCGGAAAAAGGCAGGACACCACGTCGAGCCACAGAATACTTCGCACCGGTATCTCGCAGAATAGTAACGGGAACCCTGTCCACCTCATTGTCAGTCAGAGAAACAAAACCCTGCGTAACGAAAGGCTTAAAATCATCGTCAATTTCTTTTGTTGGCAAGGTTGCTGTCAAAAGTTCAGGTTGGCTAGCGACTGGCCCACACTGAATCAGACTAACAGCAGAGGGCCCTTTACCCTTCATCTGTTCTTTTTTTTGTAACACAGGACAAACTGCAATGAGGTGGCCAGGTTCATGACAATAAAAGCACGCACGGTTTTCACCCCCGGGGGAAAAGTTGCCCCGAGAAACTCTTGGTGAACGCGTTCTTCTATTGTCACGTACCGGGGATTCGCGACGCACGGGAGATGGAAAAACACTCTTGTGAGTTAAAGCAAACTCATCTGCCAGAACAGCAGCTCCAGCGAGAGACGCAACCTTTTGTTCGTTCAAATACACGACAATGCGCTCTGGCAAACACTTTTTAAACTCCTCCAGAAGCACAAGCTCTCGCAGCTGCGCGAAATTCTTAGCTTTACTGGCGTGCCACCATTTATCAAAAAGCACTCCCTTCTCACGCGCGAACTCAACATAAGTCTGGTTGACACTCTTTTCACATTTTCTAAATTTTTGTCTATATGCTTCAGGCACCAATTCATATGCACGTAACACAGTAGCCTTAACAATCTCGTAATCCAAGCTCTGTTCAATTGTGAGGGTGGCACACACCTCCTGAGCTTTCCCTACCAATTTACACTGAAGCAATAATGACCAAACATCCTTTGGCCAATTCAAAGTGGCTGCAATGCGCTCAAATGCGTTGAAATACGAGTCCACCTCAGACTCCCTGAAAGGTGGAACCAGTGCAATGTGCCTGCTCACATCGAAGCTTCCACGGGGAGAGTACGGGGTTTGCTGCATGACAGGTGAATGGGGAGCAACACTAGGCTGGCGTTCCAGCTCTAAAGCCTTCACCCTAAGGTGCATAGCCTCCACCTCCAACTCCCGATTTCTCACCTCCATTTCTTTAATGCGGAGAGCCAGCCGGAGCTCCTCAGCCGACATCCCCGACGTAATAGGAGGATCTGTGGGAGTAGTGGGAGTGACGGGCGGCACTAGACCTCGGAGCTCCACGTTACTTTTCCCTTCTCCCTCTGGAGTGGATGAACCCTCAAGCAAACCCCCCTCCTCCAGCTTCCCAACCACGAGCTCTCTCAGCTCCTCTTTCCTCGCATTTACCGGCACTTGCACATTAAACAAATTCGCAATGAGCATCAAATCCACTTTTCTACATTTATCCACTTGCTGCAAACTAGGATTTCTTGCAAAACTGTCCAAATCGAAATCCATAGTGCCACTCAAGAAAAAAGTGTCAACCAAAATTATGAAACAAAAATAGGTCAAAATACCTACCGAACCTACCCGACGAAACATGAGAAAAGAACGGACGAGCCCCCAATTTATGTTACGCCCGGCCTAGGGGAAAACCGAGCATAGCATAAAAGTGACTCCCCTCTTTCCCAGCTCCCAAAGATGACCAGTGCCACAGCAGGTGCAGTCCAAACAAAATTGATTTATTTAATCACTCTTCAATACGGTAGCAAAACGTCGGGGGGAGCACAGCCAAAATAACAAACAAAACGATCTATGAAAAAAAAGGTAACTAACTTGCCTAACTTAAGCAAACGAAAACAAAAGTACAATCATCTTCCCTGCCTCCCTATCAGAAACAAGAGAAAAGAAAACAAAGAAAAATAGGCTTCTCACCCCTATGGCTACCGGGACTGCTCTTCCAAAAGTTATTTACATTCTTAATAACAAAGTCAATCTACACCACTAGGTCAACACAGTATTCATGTGGCACAGCACAGCACGGTCCGGTTGGGAGCCAGGAAGGAGAAGGAGTGAGCCGGCATCGGACAGACGCCCTTTTTGAAGTAGGCGCCATCAGCCTCCCGTCCAATTACCAGCCGGCACCTGCAACTCAACAAACTGGAGAACACACAAACGGGGTGAACACCACCACCCTCAGGCAGGGAGGGATAAACAACAAAAACACACACTCAAATACAAATTATGACCCAGGGTCATAACACACAACCTGGCTGCTTAAAATCAGACATTTAGTGTGGTCAATACCACACAGCTTTCAGAGCTGGGTCAGAGGTCAAATCTGTTCTGTATATTTAGCCTGGTCTTTCAGGCTAGCATGATCTGATTTACTTGAGTGACACCTCAATTTAAAGCTCAGATTCAGACCTTTTCATAGAGTCCAACATTGTTGATTTTAACCCTTCTGGTGGCTAGCAGCACACTGATGAATTATGGTTACATTCAGCTGTTTTCAAAAGGCCTGTAGCCAACAGGTTTTCTATTCTAACTTATCCTCCTGTATTTCTGGTAAACCTGCTTCAAATCAAACATGTTGCACATCAAATTAAAGCTTAGGTTCTCTTCTTTCCATCAATTGTTGGCTTTCCATCATAGCACAACCTGGCTGCTTAAAATCAGACATTTAGTGTGGTCAATACCACACAGCTTTCAGAGCTGGGTCAGAGGTCAAATCTGTTCTGTATATTTAGCCTGGTCCTTCAGGCTAGCATGATCTGATTTACTGGAGTGACACCTCAATTTAAAGCTAAGATTCAGACCTTTTCATAGAGTCCAACATTGTTGAGTTTACCCCTTCTGGTGGCTAGCAGCACACTGATGAATTATGGTTACATTCAGCTGTTTTCAAAAGGCCTGCAGCCAACAGGTTTTCTATTCTAACTTATCCTCCTGTATTTCTGGTAAACCTGCTTCAAATCAAACATGTTGCACATCAAATTAAAGCTTAGGTTCTCTTCTTTCCAACAATTGTTGGCTTTCCATCATAGCACAACCTGGCTGCTTAAAATCAGACATTTAGTGTGGTCAATACCACACAGCTTTCAGAGCTGGGTCAGAGGTCAAATCTGTTCTGTATATTTAGCCTTGTCCTTCAGGCTAGCATCATCTGATTTACTGGAGTGACACCTCAATTTAAAGCTAAGATTCAGACCTTTTCATAGACTCCAACATTGTTGATTTTACCCCTTCTGGTGGCTAGCAGCACACTGATGAATTATGGTTACATTCAGCTGTTTTCAAAAGGCCTGCAGCCAACAGGTTTTATATTCTAACTTATCCTCCTGTATTTCTGGGTTACCTGCTTCAAATCAAACATGTTGCACATCAAATTAAAGCTTAGGTTCTCTTCTTTCCATCAATTGTTGGCTTTCCATCCTATCACAACCTGGCTGCTTAAAATCAGACATTTAGTGTGGTCAATACCACACAGCTTTCAGAGCTGGGTCAGAGGTCACATCTGTTCTGTATATTTAGCCTGGTCTTTCAGGCTAGCATGATCTGATTTACTGGTGTGACACCTCAATTTAAAGCTAAGATTCAGACCTTTTCATAGAGACCAACATTGTTGAGTTTACCCCTTCTGGTGGCTAGCAGCACACTGATGAATTATGGTTACATTCAGCTGTTTTCAAAAGGCCTGCAGCCAACAGGTTTTCTATTCTAACTTATCCTCCTGTATTTCTGGTAAACCTGCTTCAAATCAAACATGTTGCACTTCAAATTAAAGCTTAGGTTCTCTTCTTTCCAACAATTGTTGGCTTTCCATCATAGCACAACCTGGCTGCTTAAAATCAGACATTTAGTGTGGTCAATACCACACAGCTTTCAGAGCTGGGTCAGAGGTCACATCTGTTCTGTATATTTAGCCTGGTCTTTCAGGCTAGCATGATCTGATTTACTGGAGTGACACCTCAATTTAAAGCTCAGATTCAGACCTTTTCATAGAGTCCAACATTGTTGAGTTTACCCCTTCTGGTGGCTAGCAGCACACTGATGAATTATGGTTACATTCAGCTGTTTTCAAAAGGCCTGCAGCCAACAGGTTTTCTATTCTAACTTATCCTCCTGTATTTCTGGTAAACCTGCTTCAAATCAAACATTTTGCACATCAAATTAAAGCTTAGGTTCTCTTCTTTCCATCAATTGTTGGCTTTCCATCATAGCACAACCTGGCTGCTTAAAATCAGACACTTAGTGTGGTCAATACCACACAGCTTTCAGAGCTGGGTCAGAGGTCAAATCTGTTCTGTATATTTAGCCTGGTCCTTCAGGCTAGCATGATCTGATTTACTGGAGTGACACCTCAATTTAAAGCTAAGATTCAGACCTTTTCATAGAGTCCAACATTGTTGAGTTTACCCCTTCTGGTGGCTAGCAGCACACTGATGAATTATGGTTACATTCAGCTGTTTTCAAAAGGCCTGCAGCCAACAGGTTTTCTATTCTAACTTATCCTCCTGTATTTCTGGTAAACCTGCTTCAAATCAAACATGTTGCACATCAAATTAAAGCTTAGCTTCTCTTCTTTCCATCAATTGTTGGTTTCCATCCTATCACAACCTGGCTGCTTAAAATCAGACATTTAGTGTGGTCAATACCACACAGCTTTCAGAGCTGGGTCAGAGGTCAAATCTGTTCTGTATATTTAGCCTGGTCTTTCAGGCTAGCATGATCTGATTTACTGGAGTGACACCTCAATTTAAAGCTAAGATTCAGACCTTTTCATAGTGTCCAACATTGTTGAGTTTACCCCTTCTGGTGGCTAGCAGCACACTGATGAATTATGGTTACATTCAGCTGTTTTCAAAAGGCCTGCAGCCAACAGGTTTTATATTCTAACTTATCCTCCTGTATTTCTGGGTTACCTGCTTCAAATCAAACATGTTGCACATCAAATTAAAGCTTAGGTTCTCTTCTTTCCATCAATTGTTGGCTTTCCATCCTATCACAACCTGGCTGCTTAAAATCAGACATTTAGTGTGGTCAATACCACACAGCTTTCAGAGCTGGGTCAGAGGTCACATCTGTTCTGTATATTTAGCCTGGTCTTTCAGGCTAGCATGATCTGATTTACTGGAGTGACACCTCAATTTAAAGCTAAGATTCAGACCTTTTCATAGAGTCCAACATTGTTGAGTTTACCCCTTCTGGTGGCTAGCAGCACACTGATGAATTATGGTTACATTCAGCTGTTTTCAAAAGGCCTGCAGCCAACAGGTTTTCTATTCTAACTTATCCTCCTGTATTTCTGGTAAACCTGCTTCAAATCAAACATTTTGCACATCAAATTAAAGCTTAGGTTCTCTTCTTTCCATCAATTGTTGGCTTTCCATCATAGCACAACCTGGCTGCTTAAAATCAGACACTTAGTGTGGTCAATACCACACAGCTTTCAGAGCTGGGTCAGAGGTCAAATCTGTTCTGTATATTTAGCCTGGTCCTTCAGGCTAGCATGATCTGATTTACTGGAGTGACACCTCAATTAAAAGCTAAGATTCAGACCTTTTCATAGAGTCCAACATTGTTGAGTTTACCCCTTCTGGTGGCTAGCAGCACACTGATGAATTATGGTTACATTCAGCTGTTTTCAAAAGGCCTGCAGCCAACAGGTTTTCTATTCTAACTTATCCTCCTGTATTTCTGGTAAACCTGCTTCAAATCAAACATGTTGCACATCAAATTAAAGCTTAGGTTCTCTTCTTTCCATCAATTGTTGGCTTTCCATCATAGCACAACCTGGCTGCTTAAAATCAGACATTTAGTGTGGTCAATACCACACAGCTTTCAGAGCTGGGTCAGAGGTCAAATCTGTTCTGTATATTTAGCCTGGTCCTTCAGGCTAGCATGATCTGATTTACTGGAGTGACACCTCAATTTAAAGCTAAGATTCAGACCTTTTCATAGAGTCCAACATTGTTGAGTTTACCCCTTCTGGTGGCTAGCAGCACACTGATGAATTATGGTTACATTCAGCTGTTTTCAAAAGGCCTGCAGCCAACAGGTTTTCTATTCTAACTTATCCTCCTGTATTTCTGGTAAACCTGCTTCAAATCAAACATGTTGCACATCAAATTAAAGCTTAGGTTCTCTTCTTTCCATCAATTGTTGGCTTTCCATCATAGCACAACCTGGCTGCTTAAAATCAGACATTTAGTGTGGTCAATACCACACAGCTTTCAGAGCTGGGTCAGAGGTCAAATCTGTTCTGTATATTTAGCCTGGTCCTTCAGGCTAGCATGATCTGATTTACTGGAGTGACACCTCAATTTAAAGCTAAGATTCAGACCTTTTCATAGAGTCCAACATTGTTGAGTTTACCCCTTCTGGTGGCTAGCAGCACACTGATGAATTATGGTTACATTCAGCTGTTTTCAAAAGGCCTGCAGCCAACAGGTTTTCTATTCTAACTTATCCTCCTGTATTTCTGGTAAACCTGCTTCAAATCAAACATGTTGCACATCAAATTAAAGCTTAGGTTCTCTTCTTTCCATCAATTGTTGGCTTTCCATCATAGCACAACCTGGCTGCTTAAAATCAGACATTTAGTGTGGTCAATACCACACAGCTTTCAGAGCTGGGTCAGAGGTCAAATCTGTTCTGTATATTTAGCCTGGTCCTTCAGGCTAGCATGATCTGATTTACTGGAGTGACACCTCAATTTAAAGCTAAGATTCAGACCTTTTCATAGAGTCCAACATTGTTGAGTTTACCCCTTCTGGTGGCTAGCAGCACACTGATGAATTATGGTTACATTCAGCTGTTTTCAAAAGGCCTGCAGCCAACAGGTTTTCTATTCTAACTTATCCTCCTGTATTTCTGGTAAACCTGCTTCAAATCAAACATGTTGCACATCAAATTAAAGCTTAGGTTCTCTTCTTTCCAACAATTGTTGGCTTTCCATCCTATCACAACCTGGCTGCTTAAAATCAGACATTTAGTGTGGTCAATACCACACAGCTTTCAGAGCTGGGTCAGAGGTCAAATCTGTTCTGTATATTTAGCCTGGTCTTTCAGGCCAGCATGATCTGATTTACTTGAGTGACACCTCAATTTAAAGCTCAGATTCAGACCTTTTCATAGAGTCCAACATTGTTGATTTTACCCCTTCTGGTGGCTAGCAGCACACTGATGAATTATGGTTACATTCAGCTGTTTTCAAAAGGCCTGCAGCCAACAGGTTTTATATTCTAACTTATCCTCCTGTATTTCTGGGTTACCTGCTTCAAATCAAACATGTTGCACATCAAATTAAAGCTTAGGTTCTCTTCTTTCCATCAATTGTTGGCTTTCCATCCTATCACAACCTGGCTGCTTAAAATCAGACATTTAGTGTGGTCAATACCACACAGCTTTCAGAGCTGGGTCAGAGGTCACATCTGTTCTGTATATTTAGCCTGGTCTTTCAGGCTAGCATGATCTGATTTACTGGAGTGACACCTCAATTTAAAGCTCAGATTCAGACCTTTTCATAGAGTCCAACATTGTTGAGTTTACCCCTTCTGGTGGCTAGCAGCACACTGATGAATTATGGTTACATTCAGCTCTTTTCAAAAGGCCTGCAGCCAACAGGTTTTCTATTCTAACTTATCCTCCTGTATTTCTGGTAAACCTGCTTCAAATCAAACATTTTGCACATCAAATTAAAGCTTAGGTTCTCTTCTTTCCATCAATTGTTGGCTTTCCATCATAGCACAACCTGGCTGCTTAAAATCAGACACTTAGTGTGGTCAATACCACACAGCTTTCAGAGCTGGGTCAGAGGTCAAATCTGTTCTGTATATTTAGCCTGGTCCTTCAGGCTAGCATGATCTGATTTACTGGAGTGACACCTCAATTTAAAGCTAAGATTCAGACCTTTTCATAGAGTCCAACATTGTTGAGTTTACCCCTTCTGGTGGCTAGCAGCACACTGATGAATTATGGTTACATTCAGCTGTTTTCAAAAGGCCTGTAGCCAACAGGTTTTCTATTCTAACTTATCCTCCTCTATTTCTGGTAAACCTGCTTCAAATCAAACATGTTGCACATCAAATTAAAGCTTAGGTTCTCTTCTTTCCATCAATTGTTGGCTTTCCATCATAGCACAACCTGGCTGCTTAAAATCAGACATTTAGTGTGGTCAATACCACACAGCTTTCAGAGCTGGGTCAGAGGTCAAATCTGTTCTGTATATTTAGCCTGGTCCTTCAGGCTAGCATGATCTGATTTACTGAAGTGACACCTCAATTTAAAGCTAAGATTCAGACCTTTTCATAGAGTCCAACATTGTTGAGTTTACCCCTTCTGGTGGCTAGCAGCACACTCATTAATTATGGTTACATTCAGCTGTTTTCAAAAGGCCTGCAGCCAACAGGTTTTCTATTCTAACTTATCCTCCTGTATTTCTGGTAAACCTGCTTCAAATCAAACATGTTGCACATCAAATTAAAGCTTAGGTTCTCTTCTTTCCATCAATTGTTGGTTTCCATCCTATCACAACCTGGCTGCTTAAAATCAGACATTTAGTGTGGTCAATACCACACAGCTTTCAGAGCTGGGTCAGAGGTCAAATCTGTTCTGTATATTTAGCCTGGTCTTTCAGGCTAGCATGATCTGATTTACTGGAGTGACACCTCAATTTAAAGCTAAGATTCAGACCTTTTCATAGTGTCCAACATTGTTGAGTTTACCCCTTCTGGTGGCTAGCAGCACACTGATGAATTATGGTTACATTCAGCTGTTTTCAAAAGGCCTGCAGCCAACAGGTTTTCTATTCTAACTTATCCTCCTGTATTTCTGGTAAACCTGCTTCAAATCAAACATGTTGCACATCAAATTAAAGCTTAGGTTCTCTTCTTTCCATCAATTGTTGGCTTTCCATCCTATCACAACCTGGCTGCTTAAAATCAGACATTTAGTGTGGTCAATACCACACAGCTTTCAGAGCTGGGTCAGAGGTCAAATCTGTTCTGTATATTTAGCCTGGTCCTTCAGGCTAGCATGATCTGATTTACTGGAGTGACACCTCAATTTAAAGCTAAGATTCAGACCTTTTCATAGAGTCCAACATTGTTGAGTTTACCCCTTCTGGTTGCTAGCAGCACACTGATGAATTATGGTTACATTCAGCTGTTTTCAAAATGCCTGTAGCCAACAGGTTTTCTATTCTAACTTATCCTCCTCTATTTCTGGTAAACCTGCTTCAAATCAAACATGTTGCACATCAAATTAAAGCTTAGGTTCTCTTCTTTCCATCAATTGTTGGCTTTCCATCATAGCACAACCTGGCTGCTTAAAATCAGACATTTAGTATGGTCAATACCACACAGCTTTCAGAGCTGGGTCAGAGGTCAAATCTGTTCTGTATATTTAGCCTGGTCCTTCAGGCTAGCATGATCTGATTTACTGGAGTGACACCTCAATTTAAAGTTAAGATTCAGACCTTTTCATAGTGTCCAACATTGTTCATTTTAAACCTTCTGGTGGCTAGCAGCACACTGATGAATTATGGTTATATTCAGCTGTTTTTAAAAGGCCTGCAGCCAACTGGTTTTATATTCTAACTTATCCTCCTGTATTTCTGGTAAACCTGCTTCAAATCAAACATGTTGCACATCAAATTAAAGCTTAGGTTCTCTTCTTTCCAACAATTGTTGGCTTTCCATCCTATCACAACCTGGCTGCTTAAAATCAGACATTTAGTGTGGTCAATACCACACAGCTTTCAGAGCTGGGTCAGAGGTCAAATCTGTTCTGTATATTTAGCCTGGTCTTTCAGGCTAGCATGATCTGATTTACTTGAGTGACACCTCAATTTAAAGATCAGATTCAGACCTTTTCATAGACTCCAACATTGTTCATTTTAAACCTTCTGGTGGCTAGCAGCACACTGATGAATTATGGTTACATTCAGCTGTTTTCAAAAGGCCTGCAGCCATCAGGTTTTCTATTCTAACTTATCCTCCTGTATTTCTGGTAAACCTGCTTCAAATCAAACATGTTGCACATCAAATTAAAGCTTAGGTTCTCTTCTTTCCATCAATTGTTGGCTTTCCATCCTATCACAACCTGGCTGCTTAAAATCAGACATTTAGTGTGGTCAATACCACACAGCTTTCAGAGCTGGGTCAGAGGTCAAATCTGTTCTGTATATTTAGCCTGGTCTTTCAGGCTAGCATGATCTGATTTACTGGAGTGACACCTCAATTTAAAGCTAAGATTCAGACCTTTTCATAGAGTCCAACATTGTTGAGTTTACCCCTTCTGGTGGCTAGCAGCACACTGATGAATTATGGTTACATTCAGCTGTTTTCAAAAGGCCTGCAGCCAACAGGTTTTCTATTCTAACTTATCCTCCTGTATTTCTGGTAAACCTGCTTCAAATCAAACATGTTGCACATCAAATTAAAGCTTAGGTTCTCTTCTTTCCATCAATTGTTGGCTTTCCATCCTATCACAACCTGTCTGCTTAAAATCAGACATTTAGTGTGGTCAATACCACACAGCTTTCAGAGCTGGGTCAGAGGTCAAATCTGTTCTGTATATTTAGCCTGGTCTTTCAGGCTAGCATGATCTGATTTACTGGAGTGACACCTCAATTTAAAGCTCAGATTCAGACCTTTTCATAGACTCCAACATTGTTCATTTTAAACCTTCTGGTGGCTAGCAGCACACTGATGAATTATGGTTATATTCAGGTGTTTTCAAAAGGCCTGCAGCCAACTGGTTTTATATTCTAACTTATCCTCCTGTATTTCTGGTAAACCTGCTTCAAATCAAACATGTTGCACATCAAATTAAAGCTTAGGTTCTCTTCTTTCCGTCAATTGTTGGCTTTCCATCATAGCACAAGCTGGCTGCTTAAAATCAGACATTTAGTGTGGTCAATACCACACAGCTTTCAGAGCTGGGTCAGAGGTCAAATCTGTTCTGTATATTTAGCCTGGTCTTTCAGGCTAGCATGATCTGATTTACTGGAGTGACACCTCAATTTAAAGTTAAGATTCAGACCTTTTCATAGTGTCCAACATTGTTCATTTTAAACCTTCTGGTGGCTAGCAGCACACTGATGAATTATGGTTATATTCAGCTGTTTTTAAAAGGCCTGCAGCCAACTGGTTTTATATTCTAACTTATCCTCCTGTATTTCTGGTAAACCTGCTTCAAATCAAACATGTTGCACATCAAATTAAAGCTTAGGTTCTCTTCTTTCCAACAATTGTTGGCTTTCCATCCTATCACAACCTGGCTGCTTAAAATCAGACATTTAGTGTGGTCAATACCACACAGCTTTCAGAGCTGGGTCAGAGGTCAAATCTGTTCTGTATATTTAGCCTGGTCTTTCAGGCTAGCATGATCTGATTTACTTGAGTGACACCTCAATTTAAAGATCAGATTCAGACCTTTTCATAGACTCCAACATTGTTCATTTTAAACCTTCTGGTGGCTAGCAGCACACTGATGAATTATGGTTACATTCAGCTCTTTTCAAAAGGCCTGCAGCCAACAGGTTTTATATTCTAACTTATCCTCCTGTATTTCTGGTAAACCTGCTTCAAATCAAACATGTTGCACATCAAATTAAAGCTTAGGTTCTCTTCTTTCCAACAATTGTTGGCTTTCCATCCTATCACAACCTGGCTGCTTAAAATCAGACATTTAGTGTGGTCAATACCACACAGCTTTCAGAGCTGGGTCAGAGGTCAAATCTGTTCTGTATATTTAGCCTGGTCTTTCAGGCTAGCATGATCTGATTTACTGGAGTGACACCTCAATTTAAAGCTCAGATTCAGACCTTTTCATAGACTCCAACATTGTTCATTTTAAACCTTCTGGTGGCTAGCAGCACACTGATGAATTATGGTTATATTCAGCTGTTTTTAAAAGGCCTGCAGCCAACTGGTTTTATATTCTAACTTATCCTCCTGTATTTCTGGTAAACCTGCTTCAAATCAAACATGTTGCACATCAAATTAAAGCTTAGGTTCTCTTCTTTCCATCAATTGTTGGCTTTCCATCCTATCACAACCTGGCTGCTTAAAATCAGACATTTAGTGTGGTCAATACCACACAGCTTTCAGAGCTGGGTCAGAGGTCAAATCTGTTCTGTATATTTAGCCTGGTCTTTCAGGCTAGCATGATCTGATTTACTGGAGTGACACCTCAATTTAAAGCTCAGATTCAGACCTTTTCATAGAGTCCAACATTGTTGAGTTTACCCCTTCTGGTGGCTAGCAGCACACTGATGAATTATGGTTACATTCAGCTGTTTTCAAAAGGCCTGTAGCCAACAGGTTTTATATTCTAACTTATCCTCCTCTATTTCTGGTAAACCTGCTTCAAATCAAACATGTTGCACATCAAATTAAAGCTTAGGTTCTCTTCTTTCCAACAATTGTTGGCTTTCCATCCTATCACAACCTGGCTGCTTAAAATCAGACATTTAGTGTGGTCAATACCACACAGCTTTCAGAGCTGGGTCAGAGGTCAAATCTGTTCTGTATATTTAGCCTGGTCTTTCAGGCTAGCATGATCTGATTTACTGGAGTGACACCTCAATTTAAAGCTCAGATTCAGACCTTTTCATAGAGTCCAACATTGTTGAGTTTACCCCTTCTGGTGGCTAGCAGCACACTGATGAATTATGGTTACATTCAGCTGTTTTCAAAAGGCCTGTAGCCAACAGGTTTTATATTCTAACTTATCCTCCTCTATTTCTGGTAAACCTGCTTCAAATCAAACATGTTGCACATCAAATTAAAGCTTAGGTTCTCTTCTTTCCATCAATTGTTGGCTTTCCATCATAGCACAAGCTGGCTGCTTAAAATCAGACATTTAGTGTGGTCAATACCACACAGCTTTCAGAGCTGGGCCAGAGGTCAAATCTGTTCTGTATATTTAGCCTGGTCTTTCAGGCTAGCATGATCTGATTTACTGGAGTGACACCTCAATTTAAAGCTCAGATTCAGACCTTTTCATAGACTCCAACATTGTTCATTTTAAACCTTCTGGTGGCTAGCAGCACACTGATGAATTATGGTTATATTCAGCTGTTTTTAAAAGGCCTGCAGCCAACTGGTTTTATATTCTAACTTATCCTCCTGTATTTCTGGTAAACCTGCTTCAAATCAAACATGTTGCACATCAAATTAAAGCTTAGGTTCTCTTCTTTCCAACAATTGTTGGCTTTCCATCCTATCACAACCTGGCTGCTTAAAATCAGACATTTAGTGTGGTCAATACCACACAGCTTTCAGAGCTGGGTCAGAGGTCAAATCTGTTCTGTATATTTAGCCTGGTCTTTCAGGCTAGCATGATCTGATTTACTGGAGTGACACCTCCATTTAAAGCTGAGATTCAGACCTTTTCATAGACTCCAACATTGTTCATTTTAAACCTTCTGGTGGCTAGCAGCACACTGATGAATTATGGTTATATTCAGCTGTTTTTAAAAGGCCTGCAGCCAACTGGTTTTATATTCTAAAGTATCCTCCTGTATTTCTGGTAAACCTGCTTCAAATCAAACATGTTGCACATCAAATTAAAGCTTAGATTCTCTTCTTTCCAACAATTGTTGGCTTTCCATCATAGCACAAGCTGGCTGCTTAAAATCAGACATTTAGTGTGGTCAATACCACACAGCTTTCAGAGCTGGGTCAGAGGTCAAATCTGTTCTGTATATTTAGCCTGGTCTTTCAGGCTAGCATGATCTGATTTACTGGAGTGACACCTCAATTTAAAGCTCAGATTCAGACCTTTTCATAGACTCAAACATTGTTCATTTTAAACCTTCTGGTGGCTAGCAGCACACTGATGAATTATGGTTATATTCAGCTGTTTTTAAAAGGCCTGCAGCCAACTGGTTTTATATTCTAACTTATCCTCCTGTATTTCTGGTAAACCTGCTTCAAATCAAACATGTTGCACATCAAATTAAAGCTTAGGTTCTCTTCTTTCCAACAATTGTTGGCTTTCCATCCTATCACAACCTGGCTGCTTAAAATCAGACATTTAGTGTGGTCAATACCACACAGCTTTCAGAGCTGGGTCAGAGGTCAAATCTGTTCTGTATATTTAGCCTGGTCTTGCAGGCTAGCATGATCTGATTTACTGGAGTGACACCTCAATTTAAAGCTCAGATTCAGACCTTTTCATAGAGTCCAACATTGTTGAGTTTACCCCTTCTGGTGGCTAGCAGCACACTGATGAATTATGGTTACATTCAGCTGTTTTCAAAAGGCCTGTAGCCAACAGGTTTTATATTCTAACTTATCCTCCTCTATTTCTGGTAAACCTGCTTCAAATCAAACATGTTGCACATCAAATTAAAGCTTAGGTTCTCTTCTTTCCATCAATTGTTGGCTTTCCATCATAGCACAAGCTGGCTGCTTAAAATCAGACATTTAGTGTGGTCAATACCACACAGCTTTCAGAGCTGGGTCAGAGGTCAAATCTGTTCTGTATATTTAGCCTGGTCTTTCAGGCTAGCATGATCTGATTTACTGGAGTGACACCTCAATTTAAAGCTCAGATTCAGACCTTTTCATAGACTCCAACATTGTTCATTTTAAACCTTCTGGTGGCTAGCAGCACACTGATGAATTATGGTTATATTCAGCTGTTTTCAAAAGGCCTGCAGCCAACTGGTTTTATATTCTAACTTATCCTCCTGTATTTCTGGTAAACCTGCTTCAAATCAAACATGTTGCACATCAAATTAAAGCTTAGGTTCTCTTCTTTCCGTCAATTGTTGGCTTTCCATCATAGCACAAGCTGGCTGCTTAAAATCAGACATTTAGTGTGGTCAATACCACACAGCTTTCAGAGCTGGGTCAGAGGTCAAATCTGTTCTGTATATTTAGCCTGGTCTTTCAGGCTAGCATGATCTGATTTACTGGAGTGACACCTCAATTTAAAGCTCAGATTCAGACCTTTTCATAGACTCCAACATTGTTCATTTTAAACCTTCTGGTGGCTAGCAGCACACTGATGAATTATGGTTATATTCAGCTGTTTTTAAAAGGCCTGCAGACAACTGGTTTTATATTCTAAAGTATCCTCCTGTATTTCTGGTAAACCTGCTTCAAATCAAACATGTTGCACATCAAATTAAAGCTTAGGTTCTCTTCTTTCCAACAATTGTTGGCTTTCCATCATAGCACAAGCTGGCTGCTTAAAATCAGACATTTAGTGTGGTCAATACCACACAGCTTTCAGAGCTGGGTCAGAGGTCAAATCTGTTCTGTATATTTAGCCTGGTCTTTCAGGCTAGCATGATCTGATTTACTGGAGTTACACCTCAATTTAAAGCTCAGATTCAGACCTTTTCATAGACTCCAACATTGTTCATTTTAAACCTTCTGGTGGCTAGCAGCACACTGATGAATTATGGTTATATTCAGCTGTTTTTAAAAGGCCTGCAGCCAACTGGTTTTATATTCTAACTTATCCTCCTGTATTTCTGGTAAACCTGCTTCAAATCAAACATGTTGCACATCAAATTAAAGCTTAGGTTCTCTTCTTTCCAACAATTGTTGGCTTTCCATCCTATCACAACCTGGCTGCTTAAAATCAGACATTTAGTGTGGTCAATACCACACAGCTTTCAGAGCTGGGTCAGAGGTCAAATCTGTTCTGTATATTTAGCCTGGTCTTTCAGGCTAGCATGATCTGATTTACTTGAGTGACACCTCAATTTAAAGCTCAGATTCAGACCTTTTCATAGTGTCCAACATTGTTGAGTTTACCCCTTCTGGTGGCTAGCAGCACACTGATGAATTATGGTTATATTCAGCTGTTTTTAAAAGGCCTGCAGCCAACTGGTTTTATATTCTAAAGTATCCTCCTGTATTTCTGGTAAACCTGCTTCAAATCAAACATGTTGCACATCAAATTAAAGCTTAGATTCTCTTCTTTCCAACAATTGTTGGCTTTCCATCATAGCACAAGCTGGCTGCTTAAAATCAGACATTTAGTGTGGTCAATACCACACAGCTTTCAGAGCTGGGTCAGAGGTCAAATCTGTTCTGTATATTTAGCCTGGTCTTTCAGGCTAGCATGATCTGATTTACTGGAGTGACACCTCAATTTAAAGCTCAGATTCAGACCTTTTCATAGAGTCCAACATTGTTGATTTTACCCCTTCTGGTGGCTAGCAGCACACTGATGAATTATGGTTATATTCAGCTGTTTTTAAAAGGCCTGCAGCCAACTGGTTTTATATTCTAAAGTATCCTCCTGTATTTCTGGTAAACCTGCTTCAAATCAAACATGTTGCACATCAAATTAAAGCTTAGATTCTCTTCTTTCCAACAATTGTTGGCTTTCCATCATAGCACAAGCTGGCTGCTTAAAATCAGACATTTAGTGTGGTCAATACCACACAGCTTTCAGAGCTGGGTCAGAGGTCAAATCTGTTCTGTATATTTAGCCTGGTCTTTCAGGCTAGCATGATCTGATTTACTGGAGTGACACCTCAATTTAAAGCTCAGATTCAGACCTTTTCATAGACTCAAACATTGTTCATTTTAAACCTTCTGGTGGCTAGCAGCACACTGATGAATTATGGTTATATTCAGCTGTTTTTAAAAGGCCTGCAGCCAACTGGTTTTATATTCTAACTTATCCTCCTGTATTTCTGGTAAACCTGCTTCAAATCAAACATGTTGCACATCAAATTAAAGCTTAGGTTCTCTTCTTTCCAACAATTGTTGGCTTTCCATCCTATCACAACCTGGCTGCTTAAAATCAGACATTTAGTGTGGTCAATACCACACAGCTTTCAGAGCTGGGTCAGAGGTCAAATCTGTTCTGTATATTTAGCCTGGTCTTTCAGGCTAGCATGATCTGATTTACTGGAGTGACACCTCAATTTAAAGCTCAGATTCAGACCTTTTCATAGACTCAAACATTGTTCATTTTAAACCTTCTGGTGGCTAGCAGCACACTGATGAATTATGGTTATATTCAGCTGTTTTTAAAAGGCCTGCAGCCAACTGGTTTTATATTCTAACTTATCCTCCTGTATTTCTGGTAAACCTGCTTCAAATCAAACATGTTGCACATCAAATTAAAGCTTAGGTTCTCTTCTTTCCAACAATTGTTGGCTTTCCATCATAGCACAACCTGGCTGCTTAAAATCAGACATTTAGTGTGGTCAATATCACACAGCTTTCAGAGCTGGGTCAGAGGTCAAATCTGTTCTGTATATTTAGCCTGGTCTTTCAGGCTAGCATGATCTGATTTACTGGAGTGACACCTCAATTTAAAGCTCAGATTCAGACCTTTTCATAGACTCCAACATTGTTCATTTTAAACCTTCTGGTGGCTAGCAGCACACTGATGAATTATGGTTATATTCAGCTGTTTTTAAAAGGCCTGCAGCCAACTGGTTTTATATTCTAACTTATCCTCCTGTATTTCTGGTAAACCTGCTTCAAATCAAACATGTTGCACATCAAATTAAAGCTTAGGTTCTCTTCTTTCCATCAATTGTTGGCTTTCCATCCTATCACAACCTGGCTGCTTAAAATCAGACATTTAGTGTGGTCAATACCACACAGCTTTCAGAGCTGGGTCAGAGGTCAAATCTGTTCTGTATATTTAGCCTGGTCTTTCAGGCTAGCATGATCTGATTTACTGGAGTGACACCTCAATTTAAAGCTCAGATTCAGACCTTTTCATAGAGTCCAACATTGTTGAGTTTACCCCTTCTGGTGGCTAGCAGCACACTGATGAATTATGGTTACATTCAGCTGTTTTCAAAAGGCCTGTAGCCAACAGGTTTTATATTCTAACTTATCCTCCTGTATTTCTGGTAAACCTGCTTCAAATCAAACATGTTGCACATCAAATTAAAGCTTAGGTTCTCTTCTTTCCATCAATTGTTGGCTTTCCATCCTATCACAACCTGGCTGCTTAAAATCAGACATTTAGTGTGGTCAATACCACACAGCTTTCAGAGCTGGGTCAGAGGTCAAATCTGTTCTGTATATTTAGCCTGGTCTTTCAGGCTAACATGATCTGATTTACTGGAGTGACACCTCAATTTAAAGCTCAGATTCAGACCTTTTCATAGAGTCCAACATTGTTGATTTTACCCCTTCTGGTGGCTAGCAGCACACTGATGAATTATGGTTACATTCAGCTGTTTTCAAAAGGCCTGCAGCCAACAGGTTTTCTATTCTAACTTATCCTCCTGTATTTCTGGTAAACCTGCTTCAAATCAAACATGTTGCACATCAAATTAAAGCTTAGGTTCTCTTCTTTCCGTCAATTGTTGGCTTTCCATCATAGCACAAGCTGGCTGCTTAAAATCAGACATTTAGTGTGGTCAATACCACACAGCTTTCAGAGCTGGGTCAGAGGTCAAATCTGTTCTGTATATTTAGCCTGGTCTTTCAGGCTAGCATGATCTGATTTACTGGAGTGACACCTCAATTTAAAGCTCAGATTCAGACCTTTTCATAGACTCAAACATTGTTCATTTTAAACCTTCTGGTGGCTAGCAGCACACTGATGAATTACGGTTATATTCAGCTGTTTTTAAAAGGCCTGCAGCCAACTGGTTTTATATTCTAACTTATCCTCCTGTATTTCTGGTAAACCTGCTTCAAATCAAACATGTTGCACATCAAATTAAAGCTTAGGTTCTCTTCTTTCCGTCAATTGTTGGCTTTCCATCATAGCACAAGCTGGCTGCTTAAAATCAGACATTTAGTGTGGTCAATACCACACAGCTTTCAGAGCTGGGCCAGAGGTCAAATCTGTTCTGTATATTTAGCCTGGTCTTTCAGGCTAGCATGATCTGATTTACTGGAGTGACACCTCAATTTAAAGCTCAGATTCAGACCTTTTCATAGACTCCAACATTGTTGATTTTAAACCTTCTGGTGGCTAGCAGCACACTGATGAATTATGGTTATATTCAGCTGTTTTTAAAAGGCCTGCAGCCAACTGGTTTTATATTCTAACTTATCCTCCTGTATTTCTGGTAAACCTGCTTCAAATCAAACATGTTGCACATCAAATTAAAGCTTAGGTTCTCTTCTTTCCAACAATTGTTGGCTTTCCATCCTATCACAACCTGGCTGCTTAAAATCAGACATTTAGTGTGGTCAATACCACACAGCTTTCAGAGCTGGGTCAGAGGTCAAATCTGTTCTGTATATTTAGCCTGGTCTTTCAGGCTAGCATGATCTGATTTACTGGAGTGACACCTCAATTTAAAGCTCAGATTCAGACCTTTTCATAGAGTCCAACATTGTTGAGTTTACCCCTTCTGGTGGCTAGCAGCACACTGATGAATTATGGTTACATTCAGCTGTTTTCAAAAGGCCTGTAGCCAACAGGTTTTATATTCTAACTTATCCTCCTCTATTTCTGGTAAACCTGCTTCAAATCAAACATGTTGCACATCAAATTAAAGCTTAGGTTCTCTTCTTTCCATCAATTGTTGGCTTTCCATCATAGTACAAGCTGGCTGCTTAAAATCAGACATTTAGTGTGGTCAATACCACACAGCTTTCAGAGCTGGGTCAGAGGTCAAATCTGTTCTGTATATTTAGCCTGGTCTTTCAGGCTAACATGATCTGATTTACTGGAGTGACACCTCAATTTAAAGCTCAGATTCAGACCTTTTCATAGACTCAAACATTGTTCATTTTAAACCTTCTGGTGGCTAGCAGCACACTGATGAATTATGGTTATATTCAGCTGTTTTTAAAAGGCCTGCAGCCAACTGGTTTTATATTCTAACTTATCCTCCTGTATTTCTGGTAAACCTGCTTCAAATCAAACATGTTGCACATCAAATTAAAGCTTAGGTTCTCTTCTTTCCATCAATTGTTGGCTTTCCATCATAGCACAACCTGGCTGCTTAAAATCAGACATTTAGTGTGGTCAATACCACACAGCTTTCAGAGCTGGTTCAGAGGTCAAATCTGTTCTGTATATTTAGCCTGGTCTTTCAGGCTAGCATGATCTGATTTACTGGAGTGACACCTCCATTTAAAGCTGAGATTCAGACCTTTTCATAGACTCCAACATTGTTCATTTTAAACCTTCTGGTGGCTAGCAGCACACTGATGAATTATGGTTATATTCAGCTGTTTTTAAAAGGCCTGCAGCCAACTGGTTTTATATTCTAAAGTATCCTCCTGTATTTCTGGTAAACCTGCTTCAAATCAAACATGTTGCACATCAAATTAAAGCTTAGGTTCTCTTCTTTCCAACAATTGTTGGCTTTCCATCATAGCACAAGCTGGCTGCTTAAAATCAGACATTTAGTGTGGTCAATACCACACAGCTTTCAGAGCTGGGCCAGAGGTCAAATCTGTTCTGTATATTTAGCCTGGTCTTTCAGGCTAGCATGATCTGATTTACTGGAGTGACACCTCAATTTAAAGCTCAGATTCAGACCTTTTCATAGACTCCAACATTGTTCATTTTAAACCTTCTGGTGGCTAGCAGCACACTGATGAATTATGGTTATATTCAGCTGTTTTTAAAAGGCCTGCAGCCAACTGGTTTTATATTCTAACTTATCCTCCTGTATTTCTGGTAAACCTGCTTCAAATCAAACATGTTGCACATCAAATTAAAGCTTAGGTTCTCTTCTTTCCAACAATTGTTGGCTTTCCATCCTATCACAACCTGGCTGCTTAAAATCAGACATTTAGTGTGGTCAATACCACACAGCTTTCAGAGCTGGGTCAGAGGTCAAATCTGTTCTGTATATTTAGCCTGGTCTTTCAGGCTAGCATGATCTGATTTACTGGAGTGACACCTCCATTTAAAGCTGAGATTCAGACCTTTTCATAGACTCCAACATTGTTCATTTTAAACCTTCTGGTGGCTAGCAGCACACTGATGAATTATGGTTATATTCAGCTGTTTTTAAAAGGCCTGCAGCCAACTGGTTTTATATTCTAAAGTATCCTCCTGTATTTCTGGTAAACCTGCTTCAAATCAAACATGTTGCACATCAAATTAAAGCTTAGATTCTCTTCTTTCCAACAATTGTTGGCTTTCCATCATAGCACAAGCTGGCTGCTTAAAATCAGACATTTAGTGTGGTCAATACCACACAGCTTTCAGAGCTGGGTCAGAGGTCAAATCTGTTCTGTATATTTAGCCTGGTCTTTCAGGCTAGCATGATCTGATTTACTGGAGTGACACCTCAATTTAAAGCTCAGATTCAGACCTTTTCATAGACTCAAACATTGTTCATTTTAAACCTTCTGGTGGCTAGCAGCACACTGATGAATTATGGTTATATTCAGCTGTTTTTAAAAGGCCTGCAGCCAACTGGTTTTATATTCTAACTTATCCTCCTGTATTTCTGGTAAACCTGCTTCAAATCAAACATGTTGCACATCAAATTAAAGCTTAGGTTCTCTTCTTTCCAACAATTGTTGGCTTTCCATCCTATCACAACCTGGCTGCTTAAAATCAGACATTTAGTGTGGTCAATACCACACAGCTTTCAGAGCTGGGTCAGAGGTCAAATCTGTTCTGTATATTTAGCCTGGTCTTTCAAGCTAGCATGATCTGATTTACTGGAGTGACACCTCAATTTAAAGCTCAGATTCAGACCTTTTCATAGACTCCAACATTGTTCATTTTAAACCTTCTGGTGGCTAGCAGCACACTGATGAATTATGGTTATATTCAGCTGTTTTTAAAAGGCCTGCAGCCAACTGGTTTTATATTCTAACTTATCCTCCTGTATTTCTGGTAAACCTGCTTCAAATCAAACATGTTGCACATCAAATTAAAGCTTAGGTTCTCTTCTTTCCATCAATTGTTGGCTTTCCATCATAGCACAAGCTGGCTGCTTAAAATCAGACATTTAGTGTGGTCAATACCACACAGCTTTCAGAGCTGGGTCAGAGGTCAAATCTGTTCTGTATATTTAGCCTGGTCTTTCAGGCTAGCATGATCTGATTTACTGGAGTGACACCTCAATTTAAAGCTCAGATTCAGACCTTTTCATAGACTCAAACATTGTTCATTTTAAACCTTCTGGTGGCTAGCAGCACACTGATGAATTATGGTTATATTCAGCTGTTTTTAAAAGGCCTGCAGCCAACTGGTTTTATATTCTAACTTATCCTCCTGTATTTCTGGTAAACCTGCTTCAAATCAAACATGTTGCACATCAAATTAAAGCTTAGGTTCTCTTCTTTCCGTCAATTGTTGGCTTTCCATCATAGCACAAGCTGGCTGCTTAAAATCAGACATTTAGTGTGGTCAATACCACACAGCTTTCAGAGCTGGGCCAGAGGTCAAATCTGTTCTGTATATTTAGCCTGGTCTTTCAGGCTAGCATGATCTGATTTACTGGAGTGACACCTCAATTTAAAGCTCAGATTCAGACCTTTTCATAGACTCAAACATTGTTCATTTTAAACCTTCTGGTGGCTAGCAGCACACTGATGAATTATGGTTATATTCAGCTGTTTTTAAAAGGCCTGCAGCCAACTGGTTTTATATTCTAACTTATCCTCCTGTATTTCTGGTAAACCTGCTTCAAATCAAACATGTTGCACATCAAATTAAAGCTTAGGTTCTCTTCTTTCCAACAATTGTTGGCTTTCCATCCTATCACAACCTGGCTGCTTAAAATCAGACATTTAGTGTGGTCAATACCACACAGCTTTCAGAGCTGGGTCAGAGGTCAAATCTGTTCTGTATATTTAGCCTGGTCTTTCAGGCTAGCATGATCTGATTTACTGGAGTGACACCTCCATTTAAAGCTGAGATTCAGACCTTTTCATAGACTCCAACATTGTTCATTTTAAACCTTCTGGTGGCTAGCAGCACACTGATGAATTATGGTTATATTCAGCTGTTTTTAAAAGGCCTGCAGCCAACTGGTTTTATATTCTAAAGTATCCTCCTGTATTTCTGGTAAACCTGCTTCAAATCAAACATGTTGCACATCAAATTAAAGCTTAGGTTCTCTTCTTTCCAACAATTGTTGGCTTTCCATCATAGCACAAGCTGGCTGCTTAAAATCAGACATTTAGTGTGGTCAATACCACACAGCTTTCAGAGCTGGGTCAGAGGTCAAATCTGTTCTGTATATTTAGCCTGGTCTTTCAGGCTAGCATGATCTGATTTACTGGAGTGACACCTCCATTTAAAGCTGAGATTCAGACCTTTTCATAGACTCAAACATTGTTCATTTTAAACCTTCTGGTGGCTAGCAGCACACTGATGAATTATGGTTATATTCAGCTGTTTTTAAAAGGCCTGCAGCCAACTGGTTTTATATTCTAAAGTATCCTCCTGTATTTCTGGTAAACCTGCTTCAAATCAAACATGTTGCACATCAAATTAAAGCTTAGGTTCTCTTCTTTCCATCAATTGTTGGCTTTCCATCCTATCACAACCTGGCTGCTTAAAATCAGACATTTAGTGTGGTCAATACCACACAGCTTTCAGAGCTGGGTCAGAGGTCAAATCTGTTCTGTATATTTAGCCTGGTCTTTCAGGCTAGCATGATCTGATTTACTGGAGTGACACCTCAATTTAAAGCTCAGATTCAGACCTTTTCATAGAGTCCAACATTGTTGAGTTTACCCCTTCTGGTGGCTAGCAGCACACTGATGAATTATGGTTACATTCAGCTGTTTTCAAAAGGCCTGTAGCCAACAGGTTTTATATTCTAACTTATCCTCCTCTATTTCTGGTAAACCTGCTTCAAATCAAACATGTTGCACATCAAATTAAAGCTTAGGTTCTCTTCTTTCCATCAATTGTTGGCTTTCCATCATAGCACAAGCTGGCTGCTTAAAATCAGACATTTAGTGTGGTCAATACCACACAGCTTTCAGAGCTGGGTCAGAGGTCAAATCTGTTCTGTATATTTAGCCTGGTCTTTCAGGCTAACATGATCTGATTTACTGGAGTGACACCTCAATTTAAAGCTCAGATTCAGACCTTTTCATAGAGTCCAACATTGTTGATTTTACCCCTTCTGGTGGCTAGCAGCACACTGATGAATTATGGTTACATTCAGCTGTTTTCAAAAGGCCTGCAGCCAACAGGTTTTCTATTCTAACTTATCCTCCTGTATTTCTGGTAAACCTGCTTCAAATCAAACATGTTGCACATCAAATTAAAGCTTAGGTTCTCTTCTTTCCGTCAATTGTTGGCTTTCCATCATAGCACAAGCTGGCTGCTTAAAATCAGACATTTAGTGTGGTCAATACCACACAGCTTTCAGAGCTGGGTCAGAGGTCAAATCTGTTCTGTATATTTAGCCTGGTCTTTCAGGCTAGCATGATCTGATTTACTGGAGTGACACCTCAATTTAAAGCTCAGATTCAGACCTTTTCATAGACTCAAACATTGTTCATTTTAAACCTTCTGGTGGCTAGCAGCACACTGATGAATTATGGTTATATTCAGCTGTTTTTAAAAGGCCTGCAGCCAACTGGTTTTCTATTCTAACTTATCCTCCTGTATTTCTGGTAAACCTGCTTCAAATCAAACATGTTGCACATCAAATTAAAGCTTAGGTTCTCTTCTTTCCGTCAATTGTTGGCTTTCCATCATAGCACAAGCTGGCTGCTTAAAATCAGACATTTAGTGTGGTCAATACCACACAGCTTTCAGAGCTGGGCCAGAGGTCAAATCTGTTCTGTATATTTAGCCTGGTCTTTCAGGCTAGCATGATCTGATTTACTGGAGTGACACCTCAATTTAAAGCTCAGATTCAGACCTTTTCATAGACTCAAACATTGTTCATTTTAAACCTTCTGGTGGCTAGCAGCACACTGATGAATTATGGTTATATTCAGCTGTTTTTAAAAGGCCTGCAGCCAACTGGTTTTATATTCTAACTTATCCTCCTGTATTTCTGGTAAACCTGCTTCAAATCAAACATGTTGCACATCAAATTAAAGCTTAGGTTCTCTTCTTTCCAACAATTGTTGGCTTTCCATCCTATCACAAGCTGGCTGCTTAAAATCAGACATTTAGTGTGGTCAATACCACACAGCTTTCAGAGCTGGGTCAGAGGTCAAATCTGTTCTGTATATTTAGCCTGGTCTTTCAGGCTAGCATGATCTGATTTACTGGAGTGACACCTCAATTTAAAGCTCAGATTCAGACCTTTTCATAGACTCAAACATTGTTCATTTTAAACCTTCTGGTGGCTAGCAGCACACTGATGAATTATGGTTATATTCAGCTGTTTTTAAAAGGCCTGCAGCCAACTGGTTTTATATTCTAACTTATCCTCCTGTATTTCTGGTAAACCTGCTTCAAATCAAACATGTTGCACATCAAATTAAAGCTTAGGTTCTCTTCTTTCCAACAATTGTTGGCTTTCCATCCTATCACAACCTGGCTGCTTAAAATCAGACATTTAGTGTGGTCAATACCACACAGCTTTCAGAGCTGGGTCAGAGGTCAAATCTGTTCTGTATATTTAGCCTGGTCTTTCAGGCTAGCATGATCTGATTTACTGGAGTGACACCTCAATTTAAAGCTCAGATTCAGACCTTTTCATAGACTCCAACATTGTTCATTTTAAACCTTCTGGTGGCTAGCAGCACACTGATGAATTATGGTTATATTCAGCTGTTTTTAAAAGGCCTGCAGCCAACTGGTTTTATATTCTAAAGTATCCTCCTGTATTTCTGGTAAACCTGCTTCAAATCAAACATGTTGCACATCAAATTAAAGCTTAGGTTCTCTTCTTTCCAACAATTGTTGGCTTTCCATCCTATCACAACCTGGCTGCTTAAAATCAGACATTTAGTGTGGTCAATACCACACAGCTTTCAGAGCTGGGTCAGAGGTCAAATCTGTTCTGTATATTTAGCCTGGTCTTTCAGGCTAGCATGATCTGATTTACTGGAGTGACACCTCAATTTAAAGCTCAGATTCAGACCTTTTCATAGACTCCAACATTGTTCATTTTAAACCTTCTGGTGGCTAGCAGCACACTGATGAATTATGGTTATATTCAGCTGTTTTCAAAAGGCCTGCAGCCAACTGGTTTTATATTCTAACTTATCCTCCTGTATTTCTGGTAAACCTGCTTCAAATCAAACATGTTGCACATCAAATTAAAGCTTAGGTTCTCTTCTTTCCAACAATTGTTGGCTTTCCATCCTATCACAACCTGGCTGCTTAAAATCAGACATTTAGTGTGGTCAATACCACACAGCTTTCAGAGCTGGGTCAGAGGTCAAATCTGTTCTGTATATTTAGCCTGGTCTTTCAGGCTAGCATGATCTGATTTACTGGAGTGACACCTCAATTTAAAGCTCAGATTCAGACCTTTTCATAGAGTCCAACATTGTTGATTTTACCCCTTCTGGTGGCTAGCAGCACACTGATGAATTATGGTTACATTCAGCTGTTTTCAAAAGGCCTGCAGCCAACAGGTTTTATATTCTAACTTATCCTCCTGTATTTCTGGTAAACCTGCTTCAAATCAAACATGTTGCACATCAAATTAAAGCTTAGGTTCTCTTCTTTCCGTCAATTGTTGGCTTTCCATCATAGCACAAGCTGGCTGCTTAAAATCAGACATTTAGTGTGGTCAATACCACACAGCTTTCAGAGCTGGGTCAGAGGTCAAATCTGTTCTGTATATTTAGCCTGGTCTTTCAGGCTAGCATGATCTGATTTACTGGAGTGACACCTCAATTTAAAGCTCAGATTCAGACCTTTTCATAGACTCAAACATTGTTCATTTTAAACCTTCTGGTGGCTAGCAGCACACTGATGAATTATGGTTATATTCAGCTGTTTTTAAAATGCCTGCAGCCAACTGGTTTTATATTCTAAAGTATCCTCCTGTATTTCTGGTAAACCTGCTTCAAATCAAACATGTTGCACATCAAATTAAAGCTTAGGTTCTCTTCTTTCCAACAATTGTTGGCTTTCCATCATAGCACAAGCTGGCTGCTTAAAATCAGACATTTAGTGTGGTCAATACCACACAGCTTTCAGAGCTGGGTCAGAGGTCAAATCTGTTCTGTATATTTAGCCTGGTCTTTCAGGCTAGCATGATCTGATTTACTGGAGTGACACCTCAATTTAAAGCTCAGATTCAGACCTTTTCATAGACTCCAACATTGTTCATTTTAAACCTTCTGGTGGCTAGCAGCACACTGATGAATTATGGTTATATTCAGCTGTTTTCAAAAGGCCTGCAGCCAACTGGTTTTATATTCTAACTTATCCTCCTGTATTTCTGGTAAACCTGCTTCAAATCAAACATGTTGCACATCAAATTAAAGCTTAGGTTCTCTTCTTTCCAACAATTGTTGGCTTTCCATCCTATCACAACCTGGCTGCTTAAAATCAGACATTTAGTGTGGTCAATACCACACAGCTTTCAGAGCTGGGTCAGAGGTCAAATCTGTTCTGTATATTTAGCCTGGTCTTTCAGGCTAGCATGATCTGATTTACTGGAGTGACACCTCAATTTAAAGCTCAGATTCAGACCTTTTCATAGACTCCAACATTGTTCATTTTAAACCTTCTGGTGGCTAGCAGCACACTGATGAATTATGGTTATATTCAGCTGTTTTTAAAAGGCCTGCAGCCAACTGGTTTTATATTCTAACTTATCCTCCTGTATTTCTGGTAAACCTGCTTCAAATCAAACATGTTGCACATCAAATTAAAGCTTAGGTTCTCTTCTTTCCATCAATTGTTGGCTTTCCATCATAGCACAACCTGGCTGCTTAAAATCAGACATTTAGTGTGGTCAATACCACACAGCTTTCAGAGCTGGTTCAGAGGTCAAATCTGTTCTGTATATTTAGCCTGGTCTTTCAGGCTAGCATGATCTGATTTACTGGAGTGACACCTCCATTTAAAGCTGAGATTCAGACCTTTTCATAGACTCCAACATTGTTCATTTTAAACCTTCTGGTGGCTAGCAGCACACTGATGAATTATGGTTATATTCAGCTGTTTTTAAAAGGCCTGCAGCCAACTGGTTTTATATTCTAAAGTATCCTCCTGTATTTCTGGTAAACCTGCTTCAAATCAAACATGTTGCACATCAAATTAAAGCTTAGGTTCTCTTCTTTCCAACAATTGTTGGCTTTCCATCATAGCACAAGCTGGCTGCTTAAAATCAGACATTTAGTGTGGTCAATACCACACAGCTTTCAGAGCTGGGCCAGAGGTCAAATCTGTTCTGTATATTTAGCCTGGTCTTTCAGGCTAGCATGATCTGATTTACTGGAGTGACACCTCAATTTAAAGCTCAGATTCAGACCTTTTCATAGACTCCAACATTGTTCATTTTAAACCTTCTGGTGGCTAGCAGCACACTGATGAATTATGGTTATATTCAGCTGTTTTTAAAAGGCCTGCAGCCAACTGGTTTTATATTCTAACTTATCCTCCTGTATTTCTGGTAAACCTGCTTCAAATCAAACATGTTGCACATCAAATTAAAGCTTAGGTTCTCTTCTTTCCAACAATTGTTGGCTTTCCATCATAGCACAAGCTGGCTGCTTAAAATCAGACATTTAGTGTGGTCAATACCACACAGCTTTCAGAGCTGGGTCAGAGGTCAAATCTGTTCTGTATATTTAGCCTGGTCTTTCAGGCTAGCATGATCTGATTTACTGGAGTGACACCTCAATTTAAAGCTCAGATTCAGACCTTTTCATAGACTCAAACATTGTTCATTTTAAACCTTCTGGTGGCTAGCAGCACACTGATGAATTATGGTTATATTCAGCTGTTTTTAAAAGGCCTGTAGCCAACTGGTTTTATATTCTAACTTATCCTCCTGTATTTCTGATAAACCTGCTTCAAATCAAACATGTTGCACATCAAATTAAAGCTTAGGTTCTCTTCTTTCCAACAATTGTTGGCTTTCCATCCTATCACAACCTGGCTGCTTAAAATCAGACATTTAGTGTGGTCAATACCACACAGCTTTCAGAGCTGGGTCAGAGGTCAAATCTGTTCTGTATATTTAGCCTGGTCTTTCAGGCTAGCATGATCTGATTTACTGGAGTGACACCTCAATTTAAAGCTCAGATTCAGACCTTTTCATAGACTCCAACATTGTTCATTTTAAACCTTCTGGTGGCTAGCAGCACACTGATGAATTATGGTTATATTCAGCTGTTTTTAAAAGGCCTGCAGCCAACTGGTTTTATATTCTAACTTATCCTCCTGTATTTCTGGTAAACCTGCTTCAAATCAAACATGTTGCACATCAAATTAAAGCTTAGGTTCTCTTCTTTCCATCAATTGTTGGCTTTCCATCCTATCACAACCTGGCTGCTTAAAATCAGACATTTAGTGTGGTCAATACCACACAGCTTTCAGAGCTGGGTCAGAGGTCAAATCTGTTCTGTATATTTAGCCTGGTCTTTCAGGCTAGCATGATCTGATTTACTGGAGTGACACCTCAATTTAAAGCTCAGATTCAGACCTTTTCATAGAGTCCAACATTGTTGAGTTTACCCCTTCTGGTGGCTAGCAGCACACTGATGAATTATGGTTACATTCAGCTGTTTTCAAAAGGCCTGTAGTCAACAGGTTTTATATTCTAACTTATCCTCCTCTATTTCTGGTAAACCTGCTTCAAATCAAACATGTTGCACATCAAATTAAAGCTTAGGTTCTCTTCTTTCCATCAATTGTTGGCTTTCCATCATAGCACAACCTGGCTGCTTAAAATCAGACATCTAGTGTGGTCAATACCACACAGCTTTCAGAGCTGGGTCAGAGGTCAAATCTGTTCTGTATATTTAGCCTGGTCTTTCAGGCTAGCATGATCTGATTTACTGGAGTGACACCTCAATTTAAAGCTCAGATTCAGACCTTTTCATAGACTCCAACATTGTTCATTTTAAACCTTCTGGTGGCTAGCAGCACACTGATGAATTATGGTTATATTCAGCTGTTTTCAAAAGGCCTGCAGCCAACTGGTTTTATATTCTAACTTATCCTCCTGTATTTCTGGTAAACCTGCTTCAAATCAAACATGTTGCACATCAAATTAAAGCTTAGGTTCTCTTCTTTCCAACAATTGTTGGCTTTCCATCCTATCACAACCTGGCTGCTTAAAATCAGACATTTAGTGTGGTCAATACCACACAGCTTTCAGAGCTGGGTCAGAGGTCAAATCTGTTCTGTATATTTAGCCTGGTCTTTCAGGCTAGCATGATCTGATTTACTGGAGTGACACCTCAATTTAAAGCTCAGATTCAGACCTTTTCATAGACTCCAACATTGTTCATTTTAAACCTTCTGGTGGCTAGCAGCACACTGATGAATTATGGTTATATTCAGCTGTTTTTAAAAGGCCTGCAGCCAACTGGTTTTATATTCTAACTTATCCTCCTGTATTTCTGGTAAACCTGCTTCAAATCAAACATGTTGCACATCAAATTAAAGCTTAGGTTCTCTTCTTTCCATCAATTGTTGGCTTTCCATCATAGCACAACCTGGCTGCTTAAAATCAGACATTTAGTGTGGTCAATACCACACAGCTTTCAGAGCTGGTTCAGAGGTCAAATCTGTTCTGTATATTTAGCCTGGTCTTTCAGGCTAGCATGATCTGATTTACTGGAGTGACACCTCCATTTAAAGCTGAGATTCAGACCTTTTCATAGACTCCAACATTGTTCATTTTAAACCTTCTGGTGGCTAGCAGCACACTGATGAATTATGGTTATATTCAGCTGTTTTTAAAAGGCCTGCAGCCAACTGGTTTTATATTCTAAAGTATCCTCCTGTATTTCTGGTAAACCTGCTTCAAATCAAACATGTTGCACATCAAATTAAAGCTTAGGTTCTCTTCTTTCCAACAATTGTTGGCTTTCCATCATAGCACAAGCTGGCTGCTTAAAATCAGACATTTAGTGTGGTCAATACCACACAGCTTTCAGAGCTGGGCCAGAGGTCAAATCTGTTCTGTATATTTAGCCTGGTCTTTCAGGCTAGCATGATCTGATTTACTGGAGTGACACCTCAATTTAAAGCTCAGATTCAGACCTTTTCATAGACTCCAACATTGTTCATTTTAAACCTTCTGGTGGCTAGCAGCACACTGATGAATTATGGTTATATTCAGCTGTTTTTAAAAGGCCTGCAGCCAACTGGTTTTATATTCTAACTTATCCTCCTGTATTTCTGGTAAACCTGCTTCAAATCAAACATGTTGCACATCAAATTAAAGCTTAGGTTCTCTTCTTTCCAACAATTGTTGGCTTTCCATCATAGCACAAGCTGGCTGCTTAAAATCAGACATTTAGTGTGGTCAATACCACACAGCTTTCAGAGCTGGGTCAGAGGTCAAATCTGTTCTGTATATTTAGCCTGGTCTTTCAGGCTAGCATGATCTGATTTACTGGAGTGACACCTCAATTTAAAGCTCAGATTCAGACCTTTTCATAGACTCAAACATTGTTCATTTTAAACCTTCTGGTGGCTAGCAGCACACTGATGAATTATGGTTATATTCAGCTGTTTTTAAAAGGCCTGTAGCCAACTGGTTTTATATTCTAACTTATCCTCCTGTATTTCTGATAAACCTGCTTCAAATCAAACATGTTGCACATCAAATTAAAGCTTAGGTTCTCTTCTTTCCAACAATTGTTGGCTTTCCATCCTATCACAACCTGGCTGCTTAAAATCAGACATTTAGTGTGGTCAATACCACACAGCTTTCAGAGCTGGGTCAGAGGTCAAATCTGTTCTGTATATTTAGCCTGGTCTTTCAGGCTAGCATGATCTGATTTACTGGAGTGACACCTCAATTTAAAGCTCAGATTCAGACCTTTTCATAGACTCCAACATTGTTCATTTTAAACCTTCTGGTGGCTAGCAGCACACTGATGAATTATGGTTATATTCAGCTGTTTTTAAAAGGCCTGCAGCCAACTGGTTTTATATTCTAACTTATCCTCCTGTATTTCTGGTAAACCTGCTTCAAATCAAACATGTTGCACATCAAATTAAAGCTTAGGTTCTCTTCTTTCCATCAATTGTTGGCTTTCCATCCTATCACAACCTGGCTGCTTAAAATCAGACATTTAGTGTGGTCAATACCACACAGCTTTCAGAGCTGGGTCAGAGGTCAAATCTGTTCTGTATATTTAGCCTGGTCTTTCAGGCTAGCATGATCTGATTTACTGGAGTGACACCTCAATTTAAAGCTCAGATTCAGACCTTTTCATAGAGTCCAACATTGTTGAGTTTACCCCTTCTGGTGGCTAGCAGCACACTGATGAATTATGGTTACATTCAGCTGTTTTCAAAAGGCCTGTAGTCAACAGGTTTTATATTCTAACTTATCCTCCTCTATTTCTGGTAAACCTGCTTCAAATCAAACATGTTGCACATCAAATTAAAGCTTAGGTTCTCTTCTTTCCATCAATTGTTGGCTTTCCATCATAGCACAAGCTGGCTGCTTAAAATCAGACATTTAGTGTGGTCAATACCACACAGCTTTCAGAGCTGGGTCAGAGGTCAAATCTGTTCTGTATATTTAGCCTGGTCTTTCAGGCTAACATGATCTGATTTACTGGAGTGACACCTCAATTTAAAGCTCAGATTCAGACCTTTTCATAGAGTTCAACATTGTTGATTTTACCCCTTCTGGTGGCTAGCAGCACACTGATGAATTATGGTTACATTCAGCTGTTTTCAAAAGGCCTGCAGCCAACAGGTTTTCTATTCTAACTTATCCTCCTGTATTTCTGGTAAACCTGCTTCAAATCAAACATGTTGCACATCAAATTAAAGCTTAGGTTCTCTTCTTTCCGTCAATTGTTGGCTTTCCATCATAGCACAAGCTGGCTGCTTAAAATCAGACATTTAGTGTGGTCAATACCACACAGCTTTCAGAGCTGGGTCAGAGGTCAAATCTGTTCTGTATATTTAGCCTGGTCTTTCAGGCTAGCATGATCTGATTTACTGGAGTGACACCTCAATTTAAAGCTCAGATTCAGACCTTTTCATAGACTCAAACATTGTTCATTTTAAACCTTCTGGTGGCTAGCAGCACACTGATGAATTATGGTTATATTCAGCTGTTTTTAAAAGGCCTGCAGCCAACTGGTTTTATATTCTAACTTATCCTCCTGTATTTCTGGTAAACCTGCTTCAAATCAAACATGTTGCACATCAAATTAAAGCTTAGGTTCTCTTCTTTCCGTCAATTGTTGGCTTTCCATCATAGCACAAGCTGGCTGCTTAAAATCAGACATTTAGTGTGGTCAATACCACACAGCTTTCAGAGCTGGGTCAGAGGTCAAATCTGTTCTGTATATTTAGCCTGGTCTTTCAGGCTAGCATGATCTGATTTACTGGAGTGACACCTCAATTTAAAGCTCAGATTCAGACCTTTTCATAGACTCAAACATTGTTCATTTTAAACCTTCTGGTGGCTAGCAGCACACTGATGAATTATGGTTATATTCAGCTGTTTTTAAAAGGCCTGCAGCCAACTGGTTTTATATTCTAACTTATCCTCCTGTATTTCTGGTAAACCTGCTTCAAATCAAACATGTTGCACATCAAATTAAAGCTTAGGTTCTCTTCTTTCCAACAATTGTTGGCTTTCCATCCTATCACAACCTGGCTGCTTAAAATCAGACATTTAGTGTGGTCAATACCACACAGCTTTCAGAGCTGGGTCAGAGGTCAAATCTGTTCTGTATATTTAGCCTGGTCTTTCAGGCTAGCATGATCTGATTTACTAAAGTGATACCTCCATGTAAACCTCAGATTCAGACCTTTTCATAGACTCCAACATTGTTCATTTTAAACCTTCTGGTGGCTAGCAGCACACTGATGAATTATGGTTATATTCAGCTGTTTTTAAAAGGCCTGCAGCCAACAGGTTTTATATTCTAACTTATCCTCCTGTATTTCTGGTAAACCTGCTTCAAATCAAACATGTTGCACATCAAATTAAAGCTTAGGTTCTCGTCTTTCCAACAATTGTTGGCTTTCCATCATATCACAACCTGGCTGCTTAAAATCAGACATTTAGTGTGGTCAATACCACACAGCTTTCAGAGCTGGGTCAGAGGTCAAATCTGTTCTGTATATTTAGCCTGGTCTTTCAGGCTAGCATGATCTGATTTACTAAAGTGATACCTCCATGTAAACCTCAGATTCAGACCTTTTCATAGACTCCAACATTGTTCATTTTAAACCTTCTGGTGGCTAGCAGCACACTGATGAATTATGGTTATATTCAGCTGTTTTTAAAAGGCCTGCAGCCAACTGGTTTTATATTCTAACTTATCCTCCTCTATTTCTGGTAAACCTGCTTCAAATCAAACATGTTGCACATCAAATTAAAGCTTAGGTTCTCTTCTTTCCATCAATTGTTGGCTTTCCATCATAGCACAAGCTGGCTGCTTAAAATCAGACATTTAGTGTGGTCAATACCACACAGCTTTCAGAGCTGGGTCAGAGGTCAAATCTGTTCTGTATATTTAGCCTGGTCTTTCAGGCTAACATGATCTGATTTACTGGAGTGACACCTCAATTTAAAGCTCAGATTCAGACCTTTTCATAGAGTCCAACATTGTTGATTTTACCCCTTCTGGTGGCTAGCAGCACACTGATGAATTATGGTTACATTCAGCTGTTTTCAAAAGGCCTGCAGCCAACAGGTTTTCTATTCTAACTTATCCTCCTGTATTTCTGGTAAACCTGCTTCAAATCAAACATGTTGCACATCAAATTAAAGCTTAGGTTCTCTTCTTTCCGTCAATTGTTGGCTTTCCATCATAGCACAAGCTGGCTGCTTAAAATCAGACATTTAGTGTGGTCAATACCACACAGCTTTCAGAGCTGGGTCAGAGGTCAAATCTGTTCTGTATATTTAGCCTGGTCTTTCAGGCTAGCATGATCTGATTTACTGGAGTGACACCTCAATTTAAAGCTCAGATTCAGACCTTTTCATAGACTCAAACATTGTTCATTTTAAACCTTCTGGTGGCTAGCAGCACACTGATGAATTATGGTTATATTCAGCTGTTTTTAAAAGGCCTGCAGCCAACTGGTTTTATATTCTAACTTATCCTCCTGTATTTCTGGTAAACCTGCTTCAAATCAAACATGTTGCACATCAAATTAAAGCTTAGGTTCTCTTCTTTCCGTCAATTGTTGGCTTTCCATCATAGCACAAGCTGGCTGCTTAAAATCAGACATTTAGTGTGGTCAATACCACACAGCTTTCAGAGCTGGGTCAGAGGTCAAATCTGTTCTGTATATTTAGCCTGGTCTTTCAGGCTAGCATGATCTGATTTACTGGAGTGACACCTCAATTTAAAGCTCAGATTCAGACCTTTTCATAGACTCAAACATTGTTCATTTTAAACCTTCTGGTGGCTAGCAGCACACTGATGAATTATGGTTATATTCAGCTGTTTTTAAAAGGCCTGCAGCCAACTGGTTTTATATTCTAACTTATCCTCCTGTATTTCTGGTAAACCTGCTTCAAATCAAACATGTTGCACATCAAATTAAAGCTTAGGTTCTCTTCTTTCCAACAATTGTTGGCTTTCCATCCTATCACAACCTGGCTGCTTAAAATCAGACATTTAGTGTGGTCAATACCACACAGCTTTCAGAGCTGGGTCAGAGGTCAAATCTGTTCTGTATATTTAGCCTGGTCTTTCAGGCTAGCATGATCTGATTTACTAAAGTGATACCTCCATGTAAACCTCAGATTCAGACCTTTTCATAGACTCCAACATTGTTCATTTTAAACCTTCTGGTGGCTAGCAGCACACTGATGAATTATGGTTATATTCAGCTGTTTTTAAAAGGCCTGCAGCCAACAGGTTTTATATTCTAACTTATCCTCCTGTATTTCTGGTAAACCTGCTTCAAATCAAACATGTTGCACATCAAATTAAAGCTTAGGTTCTCGTCTTTCCAACAATTGTTGGCTTTCCATCATATCACAACCTGGCTGCTTAAAATCAGACATTTAGTGTGGTCAATACCACACAGCTTTCAGAGCTGGGTCAGAGGTCAAATCTGTTCTGTATATTTAGCCTGGTCTTTCAGGCTAGCATGATCTGATTTACTAAAGTGATACCTCCATGTAAACCTCAGATTCAGACCTTTTCATAGACTCCAACATTGTTCATTTTAAACCTTCTGGTGGCTAGCAGCACACTGATGAATTATGGTTATATTCAGCTGTTTTTAAAAGGCCTGCAGCCAACTGGTTTTATATTCTAACTTATCCTCCTCTATTTCTGGTAAACCTGCTTCAAATCAAACATGTTGCACATCAAATTAAAGCTTAGGTTCTCTTCTTTCCATCAATTGTTGGCTTTCCATCATAGCACAAGCTGGCTGCTTAAAATCAGACATTTAGTGTGGTCAATACCACACAGCTTTCAGAGCTGGGTCAGAGGTCAAATCTGTTCTGTATATTTAGCCTGGTCTTTCAGGCTAGCATGATCTGATTTACTGGAGTGACACCTCAATTTAAAGCTCAGATTCAGACCTTTTCATAGACTCAAACATTGTTCATTTTAAACCTTCTGGTGACTAGCAGCACACTGATGAATTATGGTTATATTCAGCTGTTTTTAAAAGGCCTGCAGCCAACTGGTTTTATATTCTAACTTATCCTCCTGTATTTCTGGTAAACCTGCTTCAAATCAAACATGTTGCACATCAAATTAAAGCTTAGGTTCTCTTCTTTCCAACAATTGTTGGCTTTCCATCCTATCACAACCTGGCTGCTTAAAATCAGACATTTAGTGTGGTCAATACCACACAGCTTTCAGAGCTGGGTCAGAGGTCAAATCTGTTCTGTATATTTAGCCTGGTCTTTCAGGCTAGCATGATCTGATTTACTGGAGTGACACCTCCATTTAAAGCTGAGATTCAGACCTTTTCATAGACTCCAACATTGTTCATTTTAAACCTTCTGGTGGCTAGCAGCACACTGATGAATTATGGTTATATTCAGCTGTTTTTAAAAGGCCTGCAGCCAACTGGTTTTATATTCTAAAGTATCCTCCTGTATTTCTGGTAAACCTGCTTCAAATCAAACATGTTGCACATCAAATTAAAGCTTAGATTCTCTTCTTTCCAACAATTGTTGGCTTTCCATCATAGCACAAGCTGGCTGCTTAAAATCAGACATTTAGTGTGGTCAATACCACACAGCTTTCAGAGCTGGGTCAGAGGTCAAATCTGTTCTGTATATTTAGCCTGGTCTTTCAGGCTAGCATGATCTGATTTACTGGAGTGACACCTCAATTTAAAGCTCAGATTCAGACCTTTTCATAGACTCAAACATTGTTCATTTTAAACCTTCTGGTGGCTAGCAGCACACTGATGAATTATGGTTATATTCAGCTGTTTTTAAAAGGCCTGCAGCCAACTGGTTTTATATTCTAACTTATCCTCCTGTATTTCTGGTAAACCTGCTTCAAATCAAACATGTTGCACATCAAATTAAAGCTTAGGTTCTCTTCTTTCCAACAATTGTTGGCTTTCCATCCTATCACAACCTGGCTGCTTAAAATCAGACATTTAGTGTGGTCAATACCACACAGCTTTCAGAGCTGGGTCAGAGGTCAAATCTGTTCTGTATATTTAGCCTGGTCTTTCAGGCTAGCATGATCTGATTTACTGGAGTGACACCTCAATTTAAAGCTCAGATTCAGACCTTTTCATAGAGTCCAACATTGTTGAGTTTACCCCTTCTGGTGGCTAGCAGCACACTGATGAATTATGGTTACATTCAGCTGTTTTCAAAAGGCCTGTAGCCAACAGGTTTTATATTCTAACTTATCCTCCTCTATTTCTGGTAAACCTGCTTCAAATCAAACATGTTGCACATCAAATTAAAGCTTAGGTTCTCTTCTTTCCATCAATTGTTGGCTTTCCATCATAGCACAAGCTGGCTGCTTAAAATCAGACATTTAGTGTGGTCAATACCACACAGCTTTCAGAGCTGGGTCAGAGGTCAAATCTGTTCTGTATATTTAGCCTGGTCTTTCAGGCTAACATGATCTGATTTACTGGAGTGACACCTCAATTTAAAGCTCAGATTCAGACCTTTTCATAGAGTCCAACATTGTTGATTTTACCCCTTCTGGTGGCTAGCAGCACACTGATGAATTATGGTTAAATTCAGCTGTTTTCAAAAGGCCTGCAGCCAACAGGTTTTCTATTCTAACTTATCCTCCTGTATTTCTGGTAAACCTGCTTCAAATCAAACATGTTGCACATCAAATTAAAGCTTAGGTTCTCTTCTTTCCGTCAATTGTTGGCTTTCCATCATAGCACAAGCTGGCTGCTTAAAATCAGACATTTAGTGTGGTCAATACCACACAGCTTTCAGAGCTGGGTCAGAGGTCAAATCTGTTCTGTATATTTAGCCTGGTCTTTCAGGCTAGCATGATCTGATTTACTGGAGTGACACCTCAATTTAAAGCTCAGATTCAGACCTTTTCATAGACTCAAACATTGTTCATTTTAAACCTTCTGGTGGCTAGCAGCACACTGATGAATTATGGTTATATTCAGCTGTTTTTAAAAGGCCTGCAGCCAACTGGTTTTATATTCTAACTTATCCTCCTGTATTTCTGGTAAACCTGCTTCAAATCAAACATGTTGCACATCAAATTAAAGCTTAGGTTCTCTTCTTTCCGTCAATTGTTGGCTTTCCATCATAGCACAAGCTGGCTGCTTAAAATCAGACATTTAGTGTGGTCAATACCACACAGCTTTCAGAGCTGGGTCAGATGTCAAATCTGTTCTGTATATTTAGCCTGGTCTTTCAGGCTAGCATGATCTGATTTACTGGAGTGACACCTCAATTTAAAGCTCAGATTCAGACCTTTTCATAGACTCAAACATTGTTCATTTTAAACCTTCTGGTGGCTAGCAGCACACTGATGAATTATGGTTATATTCAGCTGTTTTTAAAAGGCCTGCAGCCAACTGGTTTTATATTCTAACTTATCCTCCTGTATTTCTGGTAAACCTGCTTCAAATCAAACATGTTGCACATCAAATTAAAGCTTAGGTTCTCTTCTTTCCAACAATTGTTGGCTTTCCATCCTATCACAACCTGGCTGCTTAAAATCAGACATTTAGTGTGGTCAATACCACACAGCTTTCAGAGCTGGGTCAGAGGTCAAATCTGTTCTGTATATTTAGCCTGGTCTTTCAGGCTAGCATGATCTGATTTACTAAAGTGATACCTCCATGTAAACCTCAGATTCAGACCTTTTCATAGACTCCAACATTGTTCATTTTAAACCTTCTGGTGGCTAGCAGCACACTGATGAATTATGGTTATATTCAGCTGTTTTTAAAAGGCCTGCAGCCAACAGGTTTTATATTCTAACTTATCCTCCTGTATTTCTGGTAAACCTGCTTCAAATCAAACATGTTGCACATCAAATTAAAGCTTAGGTTCTCGTCTTTCCAACAATTGTTGGCTTTCCATCATATCACAACCTGGCTGCTTAAAATCAGACATTTAGTGTGGTCAATACCACACAGCTTTCAGAGCTGGGTCAGAGGTCAAATCTGTTCTGTATATTTAGCCTGGTCTTTCAGGCTAGCATGATCTGATTTACTAAAGTGATACCTCCATGTAAACCTCAGATTCAGACCTTTTCATAGACTCCAACATTGTTCATTTTAAACCTTCTGGTGGCTAGCAGCACACTGATGAATTATGGTTATATTCAGCTGTTTTTAAAAGGCCTGCAGCCAACAGGTTTTATATTCTAACTTATCCTCCTGTATTTCTGGTAAACCTGCTTCAAATCAAACATGTTGCACATCAAATTAAAGCTTAGGTTCTCGTCTTTCCAACAATTGTTGGCTTTCCATCATATCACAACCTGGCTGCTTAAAATCAGACATTTAGTGTGGTCAATACCACACAGCTTTCAGAGCTGGGTCAGAGGTCAAATCTGTTCTGTATATTTAGCCTGGTCTTTCAGGCTAGCATGATCTGATTTACTAAAGTGATACCTCCATGTAAACCTCAGATTCAGACCTTTTCATAGACTCCAACATTGTTCATTTTAAACCTTCTGGTGGCTAGCAGCACACTGATGAATTATGGTTATATTCAGCTGTTTTTAAAAGGCCTGCAGCCAACTGGTTTTATATTCTAACTTATCCTCCTGTATTTCTGGTAAACCTGCTTCAAATCAAACATGTTGCACATCAAATTAAAGCTTAGGTTCTCTTCTTTCCAACAATTGTTGGCTTTCCATCCTATCACAACCTGGCTGCTTAAAATCAGACATTTAGTGTGGTCAATACCACACAGCTTTCAGAGCTGGGTCAGAGGTCAAATCTGTTCTATATATTTAGCCTGGTCTTTCAGGCTAGCATGATCTGATTTACTGGAGTGACACCTCAATTTAAAGCTCAGATTCAGACCTTTTCATAGACTCAAACATTGTTCATTTTAAACCTTCTGGTGGCTAGCAGCACACTGATGAATTATGGTTATATTCAGCTGTTTTTAAAAGGCCTGCAGCCAACTGGTTTTATATTCTAACTTATCCTCCTGTATTTCTGGTAAACCTGCTTCAAATCAAACATGTTGCACATCAAATTAAAGCTTAGGTTCTCTTCTTTCCATCAATTGTTGGCTTTCCATCCTATCACAACCTGGCTGCTTAAAATCAGACATTTAGTGTGGTCAATACCACACAGCTTTCAGAGCTGGGTCAGAGGTCAAATCTGTTCTGTATATTTAGCCTGGTCTTTCAGGCTAGCATGATCTGATTTACTGGAGTGACACCTCAATTTAAAGCTCAGATTCAGACCTTTTCATAGAGTCCAACATTGTTGAGTTTACCCCTTCTGGTGGCTAGCAGCACACTGATGAATTATGGTTACATTCAGCTGTTTTCAAAAGGCCTGTAGCCAACAGGTTTTATATTCTAACTTATCCTCCTCTATTTCTGGTAAACCTGCTTCAAATCAAACATGTTGCACATCAAATTAAAGCTTAGGTTCTCTTCTTTCCATCAATTGTTGGCTTTCCATCATAGCACAAGCTGGCTGCTTAAAATCAGACATTTAGTGTGGTCAATACCACACAGCTTTCAGAGCTGGGTCAGAGGTCAAATCTGTTCTGTATATTTAGCCTGGTCTTTCAGGCTAACATGATCTGATTTACTGGAGTGACACCTCAATTTAAAGCTCAGATTCAGACCTTTTCATAGAGTCCAACATTGTTGATTTTACCCCTTCTGGTGGCTAGCAGCACACTGATGAATTATGGTTACATTCAGCTGTTTTCAAAAGGCCTGCAGCCAACAGGTTTTCTATTCTAACTTATCCTCCTGTATTTCTGGTAAACCTGCTTCAAATCAAACATGTTGCACATCAAATTAAAGCTTAGGTTCTCTTCTTTCCGTCAATTGTTGGCTTTCCATCATAGCACAAGCTGGCTGCTTAAAATCAGACATTTAGTGTGGTCAATACCACACAGCTTTCAGAGCTGGGTCAGAGGTCAAATCTGTTCTGTATATTTAGCCTGGTCTTTCAGGCTAGCATGATCTGATTTACTGGAGTGACACCTCAATTTAAAGCTCAGATTCAGACCTTTTCATAGACTCAAACATTGTTCATTTTAAACCTTCTGGTGGCTAGCAGCACACTGATGAATTATGGTTATATTCAGCTGTTTTTAAAAGGCCTGCAGCCAACTGGTTTTATATTCTAACTTATCCTCCTGTATTTCTGGTAAACCTGCTTCAAATCAAACATGTTGCACATCAAATTAAAGCTTAGGTTCTCTTCTTTCCGTCAATTGTTGGCTTTCCATCATAGCACAAGCTGGCTGCTTAAAATCAGACATTTAGTGTGGTCAATACCACACAGCTTTCAGAGCTGGGTCAGAGGTCAAATCTGTTCTGTATATTTAGCCTGGTCTTTCAGGCTAGCATGATCTGATTTACTGGAGTGACACCTCAATTTAAAGCTCAGATTCAGACCTTTTCATAGACTCAAACATTGTTCATTTTAAACCTTCTGGTGGCTAGCAGCACACTGATGAATTATGGTTATATTCAGCTGTTTTTAAAAGGCCTGCAGCCAACTGGTTTTATATTCTAACTTATCCTCCTGTATTTCTGGTAAACCTGCTTCAAATCAAACATGTTGCACATCAAATTAAAGCTTAGGTTCTCGTCTTTCCAACAATTGTTGGCTTTCCATCATATCACAACCTGGCTGCTTAAAATCAGACATTTAGTGTGGTCAATACCACACAGCTTTCAGAGCTGGGTCAGAGGTCAAATCTGTTCTGTATATTTAGCCTGGTCTTTCAGGCTAGCATGATCTGATTTACTAAAGTGATACCTCCATGTAAACCTCAGATTCAGACCTTTTCATAGACTCCAACATTGTTCATTTTAAACCTTCTGGTGGCTAGCAGCACACTGATGAATTATGGTTATATTCAGCTGTTTTTAAAAGGCCTGCAGCCAACTGGTTTTATATTCTAACTTATCCTCCTGTATTTCTGGTAAACCTGCTTCAAATCAAACATGTTGCACATCAAATTAAAGCTTAGGTTCTCTTCTTTCCAACAATTGTTGGCTTTCCATCCTATCACAACCTGGCTGCTTAAAATCAGACATTTAGTGTGGTCAATACCACACAGCTTTCAGAGCTGGGTCAGAGGTCAAATCTGTTCTGTATATTTAGCCTGGTCTTTCAGGCTAGCATGATCTGATTTACTGGAGTGACACCTCAATTTAAAGCTCAGATTCAGACCTTTTCATAGACTCCAACATTGTTCATTTTAAACCTTCTGGTGGCTAGCAGCACACTGATGAATTATGGTTATATTCAGCTGTTTTTAAAAGGCCTGCAGCCAACTGGTTTTATATTCTAACTTATCCTCCTGTATTTCTGGTAAACCTGCTTCAAATCAAACATGTTGCACATCAAATTAAAGCTTAGGTTCTCTTCTTTCCATCAATTGTTGGCTTTCCATCCTATCACAACCTGGCTGCTTAAAATCAGACATTTAGTGTGGTCAATACCACACAGCTTTCAGAGCTGGGTCAGAGGTCAAATCTGTTCTGTATATTTAGCCTGGTCTTTCAGGCTAGCATGATCTGATTTACTGGAGTGACACCTCAATTTAAAGCTCAGATTCAGACCTTTTCATAGAGTCCAACATTTTTGATTTTACCCCTTCTGGTGGCTAGCAGCACACTGATGAATTATGGTTACATTCAGCTGTTTTCAAAAGGCCTGCAGCCAACAGGTTTTCTATTCTAACTTATCCTCCTGTATTTCTGGTAAACCTGCTTCAAATCAAACATGTTGCACATCAAATTAAAGCTTAGGTTCTCTTCTTTCCGTCAATTGTTGGCTTTCCATCATAGCACAAGCTGGCTGCTTAAAATCAGACATTTAGTGTGGTCAATACCACACAGCTTTCAGAGCTGGGTCAGAGGTCAAATCTGTTCTGTATATTTAGCCTGGTCTTTCAGGCTAGCATGATCTGATTTACTGGAGTGACACCTCAATTTAAAGCTCAGATTCAGACCTTTTCATAGACTCAAACATTGTTCATTTTAAACCTTCTGGTGGCTAGCAGCACACTGATGAATTATGGTTATATTCAGCTGTTTTTAAAAGGCCTGCAGCCAACTGGTTTTATATTCTAACTTATCCTCCTGTATTTCTGGTAAACCTGCTTCAAATCAAACATGTTGCACATCAAATTAAAGCTTAGGTTCTCTTCTTTCCGTCAATTGTTGGCTTTCCATCATAGCACAAGCTGGCTGCTTAAAATCAGACATTTAGTGTGGTCAATACCACACAGCTTTCAGAGCTGGGTCAGAGGTCAAATCTGTTCTGTATATTTAGCCTGGTCTTTCAGGCTAGCATGATCTGATTTACTAAAGTGATACCTCCATGTAAACCTCAGATTCAGACCTTTTCATAGACTCCAACATTGTTCATTTTAAACCTTCTGGTGGCTAGCAGCACACTGATGAATTATGGTTATATTCAGCTGTTTTTAAAAGGCCTGCAGCCAACTGGTTTTATATTCTAACTTATCCTCCTGTATTTCTGGTAAACCTGCTTCAAATCAAACATGTTGCACATCAAATTAAAGCTTAGGTTCTCTTCTTTCCATCAATTGTTGGCTTTCCATCATAGCACAACCTGGCTGCTTAAAATCAGACATTTAGTGTGGTCAATACCACACAGCTTTCAGAGCTGGGTCAGAGGTCAAATCTGTTCTGTATATTTAGCCTGGTCTTTCAGGCTAGCATGATCTGATTTACTGGAGTGACACCTCAATTTAAAGCTCAGATTCAGACCTTTTCATAGAGTCCAACATTGTTCATTTTAAACCTTCTGGTGGCTAGCAGCACACTGATGAATTATGGTTATATTCAGCTGTTTTTAAAAGGCCTGCAGCCAACTGGTTTTATATTCTAACTTATCCTCCTGTATTTCTGGTAAACCTGCTTCAAATCAAACATGTTGCACATCAAATTAAAGCTTAGGTTCTCTTCTTTCCAACAATTGTTGGCTTTCCATCCTATCACAACCTGGCTGCTTAAAATCAGACATTTAGTATGGTCAATACCACACAGCTTTCAGAGCTGGGTCAGAGGTCAAATCTGTTCTGTATATTTAGCCTGGTCCTTCAGGCTAGCATGATCTGATTTACTGGAGTGACACCTCAATTTAAAGCTAAGATTCAGACCTTTTCATAGAGTCCAACATTGTTGAGTTTACCCCTTCTGGTGGCTAGCAGCACACTGATGAATTATGGTTACATTCAGCTCTTTTCAAAAGGCCTGCAGCCAACAGGTTTTATATTCTAACTTATCCTCCTGTATTTCTGGTAAACCTGCTTCAAATCAAACATGTTGCACATCAAATTAAAGCTTAGGTTCTCTTCTTTCCGTCAATTGTTGGCTTTCCATCATAGCACAAGCTGGCTGCTTAAAATCAGACATTTAGTGTGGTCAATACCACACAGCTTTCAGAGCTGGGTCAGAGGTCAAATCTGTTCTGTATATTTAGCCTGGTCTTTCAGGCTAGCATGATCTGATTTACTGGAGTGACACCTCAATTTAAAGCTCAGATTCAGACCTTTTCATAGACTCAAACATTGTTCATTTTAAACCTTCTGGTGGCTAGCAGCACACTGATGAATTATGGTTATATTCAGCTGTTTTTAAAAGGCCTGCAGCCAACTGGTTTTATATTCTAACTTATCCTCCTGTATTTCTGGTAAACCTGCTTCAAATCAAACATGTTGCACATCAAATTAAAGCTTAGGTTCTCTTCTTTCCGTCAATTGTTGGCTTTCCATCATAGCACAAGCTGGCTGCTTAAAATCAGACATTTAGTGTGGTCAATACCACACAGCTTTCAGAGCTGGGTCAGAGGTCAAATCTGTTCTGTATATTTAGCCTGGTCTTTCAGGCTAGCATGATCTGATTTACTGGAGTGACACCTCAATTTAAAGCTCAGATTCAGACCTTTTCATAGACTCAAACATTGTTCATTTTAAACCTTCTGGTGGCTAGCAGCACACTGATGAATTATGGTTATATTCAGCTGTTTTTAAAAGGCCTGCAGCCAACTGGTTTTATATTCTAACTTATCCTCCTGTATTTCTGGTAAACCTGCTTCAAATCAAACATGTTGCACATCAAATTAAAGCTTAGGTTCTCTTCTTTCCAACAATTGTTGGCTTTCCATCCTATCACAACCTGGCTGCTTAAAATCAGACATTTAGTGTGGTCAATACCACACAGCTTTCAGAGCTGGGTCAGAGGTCAAATCTGTTCTGTATATTTAGCCTGGTCTTTCAGGCTAGCATGATCTGATTTACTAAAGTGATACCTCCATGTAAACCTCAGATTCAGACCTTTTCATAGACTCCAACATTGTTCATTTTAAACCTTCTGGTGGCTAGCAGCACACTGATGAATTATGGTTATATTCAGCTGTTTTTAAAAGGCCAGCAGCCAACAGGTTTTATATTCTAACTTATCCTCCTGTATTTCTGGTAAACCTGCTTCAAATCAAACATGTTGCACATCAAATTAAAGCTTAGGTTCTCGTCTTTCCAACAATTGTTGGCTTTCCATCATATCACAACCTGGCTGCTTAAAATCAGACATTTAGTGTGGTCAATACCACACAGCTTTCAGAGCTGGGTCAGAGGTCAAATCTGTTCTGTATATTTAGCCTGGTCTTTCAGGCTAGCATGATCTGATTTACTAAAGTGATACCTCCATGTAAACCTCAGATTCAGACCTTTTCATAGACTCCAACATTGTTCATTTTAAACCTTCTGGTGGCTAGCAGCACACTGATGAATTATGGTTATATTCAGCTGTTTTTAAAAGGCCTGCAGCCAACTGGTTTTATATTCTAACTTATCCTCCTGTATTTCTGGTAAACCTGCTTCAAATCAAACATGTTGCACATCAAATTAAAGCTTAGGTTCTCTTCTTTCCATCAATTGTTGGCTTTCCATCATAGCACAACCTGGCTGCTTAAAATCAGACATTTAGTGTGGTCAATACCACACAGCTTTCAGAGCTGGGTCAGAGGTCAAATCTGTTCTGTATATTTAGCCTGGTCTTTCAGGCTAGCATGATCTGATTTACTGGAGTGACACCTCAATTTAAAGCTCAGATTCAGACCTTTTCATAGAGTCCAACATTGTTCATTTTAAACCTTCTGGTGGCTAGCAGCACACTGATGAATTATGGTTATATTCAGCTGTTTTTAAAAGGCCTGCAGCCAACTGGTTTTATATTCTAACTTATCCTCCTGTATTTCTGGTAAACCTGCTTCAAATCAAACATGTTGCACATCAAATTAAAGCTTAGGTTCTCTTCTTTCCAACAATTGTTGGCTTTCCATCCTATCACAACCTGGCTGCTTAAAATCAGACATTTAGTATGGTCAATACCACACAGCTTTCAGAGCTGGGTCAGAGGTCAAATCTGTTCTGTATATTTAGCCTGGTCCTTCAGGCTAGCATGATCTGATTTACTGGATGACACCTCAATTTAAAGCTAAGATTCAGACCTTTTCATAGAGTCCAACATTGTTGAGTTTACCCCTTCTGGTGGCTAGCAGCACACTGATGAATTATGGTTACATTCAGCTCTTTTCAAAAGGCCTGCAGCCAACAGGTTTTATATTCTAACTTATCCTCCTGTATTTCTGGTAAACCTGCTTCAAATCAAACATGTTGCACATCAAATTAAAGCTTAGGTTCTATTCTTTCCATCAATTGTTGGCTTTCCATCCTATCACAACCTGGCTGCTTAAAATCAGACATTTAGTGTGGTCAATACCACACAGCTTTCAGAGCTGGGTCAGAGGTCAAATCTGTTCTGTATATTTAACCTGGTCTTTCAGGCTAGCATGATCTGATTTACTTGAGTGACACCTCAATTTAAAGCTCAGATTCAGACCTTTTCATAGAGTCCAACATTGTTCATTTTAAACCTTCTGGTGGCTAGCAGCACACTGATGAATTATGGTTACATTCAGCTGTTTTCAAAAGGCCTGCAGCCAACAGGTTTTCTAATCTAACTTATCCTCCTGTATTTCTGGTAAACCTGCTTCAAATCAAACATGTTGCACATCAAATTAAAGCTTGGGTTCTCTTCTTTCCATCAATTGTTGGCTTTCCATCCTATCACAACCTGGCTGCTTAAAATCAGACATTTAGTATGTTCAATACCACACAGCTTTCAGAGCTGGGTCAGAGGTCAAATCTGTTCTGTATATTTAGCCTGGTCCTTCAGGCTAGCATGATCTGATTTACTGGAGTGACACCTCAATTTAAAGCTAAGATTCAGACCTTTTCATAGAGTCCAACATTGTTGAGTTTACCCCTTCTGGTGGCTAGCAGCACACTGATGAATTATGGTTACATTCAGCTGTTTTCAAAAGGCCTGCAGCCAACAGGTTTTATATTCTAACTTATCCTCCTGTATTTCTGGTAAACCTGCTTCAAATCAAACATGTTGCACATCAAATTAAAGCTTGGGTTCTCTTCTTTACATCAATTGTTGGCTTTCCATCCTATCACAACCTGGCTGCTTAAAATCAGACATTTAGTATGGTCAATACCACACAGCTTTCAGAGCTGGGTCAGAGGTCAAATCTGTTCTGTATATTTAGCCTGGTCCTTCAGGCTAGCATGATCTGATTTACTGGAGTCACACCTCAATTTAAAGCTAAGATTCAGACCTTTTCATAGAGTCCAACATTGTTGAGTTTACCCCTTCTGGTGGCTAGCAGCACACTGATGAATTATGGTTACATTCAGCTGTTTTCAAAAGGCCTGCAGCCAACAGGTTTTCTAATCTAACTTATCCTCCTGTATTTCTGGTAAACCTGCTTCAAATCAAACATGTTGCACATCAAATTAAAGCTTGGGTTCTCTTCTTTCCATCAATTGTTGGCTTTCCATCCTATCACAACCTGGCTGCTTAAAATCAGACATTTAGTATGTTCAATACCACACAGCTTTCAGAGCTGGGTCAGAGGTCAAATCTGTTCTGTATATTTAGCCTGGTCCTTCAGGCTAGCATGATCTGATTTACTGGAGTGACACCTCAATTTAAAGCTAAGATTCAGACCTTTTCATAGAGTCCAACATTGTTGAGTTTACCCCTTCTGGTGGCTAGCAGCACACTGATGAATTATGGTTACATTCAGCTGTTTTCAAAAGGCCTGCAGCCAACAGGTTTTATATTCTAACTTATCCTCCTGTATTTCTGGTAAACCTGCTTCAAATCAAACATGTTGCACATCAAATTAAAGCTTGGGTTCTCTTCTTTACATCAATTGTTGGCTTTCCATCCTATCACAACCTGGCTGCTTAAAATCAGACATTTAGTATGGTCAATACCACACAGCTTTCAGAGCTGGGTCAGAGGTCAAATCTGTTCTGTATATTTAGCCTGGTCCTTCAGGCTAGCATGATCTGATTTACTGGAGTGACACCTCAATTTAAAGCTAAGATTCAGACCTTTTCATAGAGTCCAACATTGTTGAGTTTACCCCTTCTGGTGGCTAGCAGCACACTGATGAATTATGGTTACATTCAGCTCTTTTCAAAAGGCCTGCAGCCAACAGGTTTTCTATTCTAACTTATCCTCCTGTATTTCTGGTAAACCTGCTTCAAATCAAACATGTTGCACATCAAATTAAAGCTTAGGTTCTCTTCTTTCCATCAATTGTTGGCTTTCCATCCTATCACAACCTGGCTGATTAAAATCAGACATTTAGTGTGGTCAATACCACACAGCTTTCAGAGCTGGGTCAGAGGTCAAATCTGTTCTGTATATTTAGCCTGGTCTTTCAGGCTAGCATGATCTGATTTACTGGAGTGACACCTCAATTTAAAGCTCAGATTCAGACCTTTTCATAGAGTCCAACATTGTTGAGTTTACCCCTTCTGGTGGCTAGCAGCACACTGATGAATTATGGTTACATTCAGCTGTTTTCAAAAAGCCTGCATCCAACTGGTTTTATATTCTAACTTATCCTCCTGTATTTCTGGTAAACCTGCTTCAAATCAAACATGTTGCACATCAAATTAAAGCTTAGGTTCTCTTCTTTCCAACAATTGTTGGCTTTCCATCCTATCACAACCTGGCTGCTTAAAATCAGACATTTAGTGTGGTCAATACCACACAGCTTTCAGAGCTGGGTCAGAGGTCAAATCTGTTCTGTATATTTAGCCTGGTCTTTCAGGCTAGCATGATCTGATTTACTGGAGTGACACCTCAATTTAAAGCTAAGATTCAGACCTTTTCATAGAGTCCAACATTGTTGAGTTTACCCCTTCTGGTGGCTAGCAGCACACTGATGAATTATGGTTACATTCAGCTCTTTTCAAAAGGCCTGCAGCCAACAGGTTTTCTATTCTAACTTATCCTCCTGTATTTCTGGTAAACCTGCTTCAAATCAAACATGTTGCACATCAAATTAAAGCTTAGGTTCTCTTCTTTACAACAATTGTTGGCTTTCCATCATAGCACAAGCTGGCTGCTTAAAATCAGACATTTAGTATGGTCAATACCACACAGCTTTCAGAGCTGGGTCAGATGTCAAATCTATTCTGTATATTTAACCTGGTCTTTCAGGCTAGCATGATCTGATTTACTGGAGTGACACCTCAATTTAAAGCTCAGATTCAGACCTTTTCATAGAGTCCAACATTGTTGAGTTTACCCCTTCTGGTGGCTAGCAGCACACTGATGAATTATGGTTACATTCAGCTCTTTTCAAAAGGCCTGCAGCCAACAGGTTTTATATTCTAACTTATCCTCCTGTATTTCTGGTAAACCTGCTTCAAATCAAACATGTTGCACATCAAATTAAAGCTTAGGTTCTCTTCTTCCCATCAATTGTTGGCTTTCCATCCTATCACAACCTGGCTGCTTAAAATCAGACATTTAGTGGGGTCAATACCACACAGCTTTCAGAGCTGGGTCAGAGGTCAAATCTGTTCTGTATATTTAGCCTGGTCCTTCAGGCTAGCATGATCTGATTTACTGGAGTGACACCTCAATTTAAAGCTAAGATTCAGACCTTTTCATAGAGTCCAACATTGTTGAGTTTACCCCTTCTGGTGGCTAGCAGCACACTGATGAATTATGGTTACATTCAGCTGTTTTCAAAAGGCCTGCAGCCAACAGGTTTTATATTCTAACTTATCCTCCTGTATTTCTGGTAAACCTGCTTCAAATCAAACATGTTGCACATCAAATTAAAGCTTAGGTTCTTTTCTTTCCATCAATTGTTGGCTTTCCATCCTATCGCAACCTGGCTGCTTAAAATCAGACATTTAGTGTGGTCAATACCACACAGCTTTCAGAGCTGGGTCAGAGGTCAAATCTGTTCTGTATATTTAGCCTGGTCTTTCAGGCTAGCATGATCTGATTTACTGGAGTGACACCTCAATTTAAAGCTCAGATTCAGACCTTTTCATAGACTCCAACATTGTTGAGTTTACCCCTTCTGGTGGCTAGCAGCACACTGATGAATTATGGTTACATTCAGCTGTTTTCAAAAGGCCTGCAGCCAACAGGTTTTATATTCTAACTTATCCTCCTGTATTTCTGGTAAACCTGCTTCAAATCAAACATGTTGCACATCAAATTAAAGCTTAGGTTCTATTCTTTCCATCAATTGTTGGCTTTCCATCCTATCACAACCTGGCTGCTTAAAATCAGACATTTAGTGTGGTCAATACCACACAGCTTTCAGAGCTGGGTCAGAGGTCAAATATGTTCTGTATATTTAACCTGGTCTTTCAGGCTAGCATGATCTGATTTACTTGAGTGACACCTCAATTTAAAGCTCAGATTCAGACCTTTTCATAGAGTCCAACATTGTTGAGTTTACCCCTTCTGGTGGCTAGCAGCACACTGATGAATTATGGTTACATTCAGCTGTTTTCAAAAGGCCTGCAGCCAACAGGTTTTCTAATCTAACTTATCCTCCTGTATTTCTGGTAAACCTGCTTCAAATCAAACATGTTGCACATCAAATTAAAGCTTGGGTTCTCTTCTTTCCATCAATTGTTGGCTTTCCATCCTATCACAACCTGGCTGCTTAAAATCAGACATTTAGTATGTTCAATACCACACAGCTTTCAGAGCTGGGTCAGAGGTCAAATCTGTTCTGTATATTTAGCCTGGTCCTTCAGGCTAGCATGATCTGATTTACTGGAGTGACACCTCAATTTAAAGCTAAGATTCAGACCTTTTCATAGAGTCCAACATTGTTGAGTTTACCCCTTCTGGTGGCTAGCAGCACACTGATGAATTATGGTTACATTCAGCTGTTTTCAAAAGGCCTGCAGCCAACAGGTTTTATATTCTAACTTATCCTCCTGTATTTCTGGTAAACCTGCTTCAAATCAAACATGTTGCACATCAAATTAAAGCTTAGGTTCTATTCTTTCCATCAATTGTTGGCTTTCCATCCTATCACAACCTGGCTGCTTAAAATCAGACATTTAGTGTGGTCAATACCACACAGCTTTCAGAGCTGGGTCAGAGGTCAAATATGTTCTGTATATTTAACCTGGTCTTTCAGGCTAGCATGATCTGATTTACTTGAGTGACACCTCAATTTAAAGCTCAGATTCAGACCTTTTCATAGAGTCCAACATTGTTGAGTTTACCCCTTCTGGTGGCTAGCAGCACACTGATGAATTATGGTTACATTCAGCTGTTTTCAAAAGGCCTGCAGCCAACAGGTTTTCTAATCTAACTTATCCTCCTGTATTTCTGGTAAACCTGCTTCAAATCAAACATGTTGCACATCAAATTAAAGCTTGGGTTCTCTTCTTTCCATCAATTGTTGGCTTTCCATCCTATCACAACCTGGCTGCTTAAAATCAGACATTTAGTATGTTCAATACCACACAGCTTTCAGAGCTGGGTCAGAGGTCAAATCTGTTCTGTATATTTAGCCTGGTCCTTCAGGCTAGCATGATCTGATTTACTGGAGTGACACCTCAATTTAAAGCTAAGATTCAGACCTTTTCATAGAGTCCAACATTGTTGAGTTTACCCCTTCTGGTGGCTAGCAGCACACTGATGAATTATGGTTACATTCAGCTGTTTTCAAAAGGCCTGCAGCCAACAGGTTTTATATTCTAACTTATCCTCCTGTATTTCTGGTAAACCTGCTTCAAATCAAACATGTTGCACATCAAATTAAAGCTTGGGTTCTCTTCTTTACATCAATTGTTGGCTTTCCATCCTATCACAACCTGGCTGCTTAAAATCAGACATTTAGTATGGTCAATACCACACAGCTTTCAGAGCTGGGTCAGAGGTCAAATCTGTTCTGTATATTTAGCCTGGTCCTTCAGGCTAGCATGATCTGATTTACTGGAGTGACACCTCAATTTAAAGCTAAGATTCAGACCTTTTCATAGAGTCCAACATTGTTGAGTTTACCCCTTCTGGTGGCTAGCAGCACACTGATGAATTATGGTTACATTCAGCTCTTTTCAAAAGGCCTGCAGCCAACAGGTTTTCTATTCTAACTTATCCTCCTGTATTTCTGGTAAACCTGCTTCAAATCAAACATGTTGCACATCAAATTAAAGCTTAGGTTCTCTTCTTTCCATCAATTGTTGGCTTTCCATCCTATCACAACCTGGCTGCTTAAAATCAGACATTTAGTGTGGTCAATACCACACAGCTTTCAGAGCTGGGTCAGAGGTCAAATCTGTTCTGTATATTTAGCCTGGTCTTTCAGGCTAGCATGATCTGATTTACTGGAGTGACACCTCAATTTAAAGCTCAGATTCAGACCTTTTCATAGAGTCCAACATTGTTGAGTTTACCCCTTCTGGTGGCTAGCAGCACACTGATGAATTATGGTTACATTCAGCTGTTTTCAAAAAGCCTGCATCCAACTGGTTTTATATTCTAACTTATCCTCCTGTATTTCTGGTAAACCTGCTTCAAATCAAACATGTTGCACATCAAATTAAAGCTTAGGTTCTCTTCTTTCCAACAATTGTTGGCTTTCCATCCTATCACAACCTGGCTGCTTAAAATCAGACATTTAGTGTGGTCAATACCACACAGCTTTCAGAGCTGGGTCAGAGGTCAAATCTGTTCTGTATATTTAGCCTGGTCTTTCAGGCTAGCATGATCTGATTTACTGGAGTGACACCTCAATTTAAAGCTAAGATTCAGACCTTTTCATAGTGTCCAACATTGTTGAGTTTACCCCTTCTGGTGGCTAGCAGCACACTGATGAATTATGGTTACATTCAGCTCTTTTCAAAAGGCCTGCAGCCAACAGGTTTTCTATTCTAACTTATCCTCCTGTATTTCTGGTAAACCTGCTTCAAATCAAACATGTTGCACATCAAATTAAAGCTTAGGTTCTCTTCTTTACAACAATTGTTGGCTTTCCATCATAGCACAAGCTGGCTGCTTAAAATCAGACATTTAGTATGGTCAATACCACACAGCTTTCAGAGCTGGGTCAGATGTCAAATCTATTCTGTATATTTAACCTGGTCTTTCAGGCTAGCATGATCTGATTTACTGGAGTGACACCTCAATTTAAAGCTCAGATTCAGACCTTTTCATAGAGTCCAACATTGTTGAGTTTACCCCTTCTGGTGGCTAGCAGCACACTGATGAATTATGGTTACATTCAGCTCTTTTCAAAAGGCCTGCAGCCAACAGGTTTTATATTCTAACTTATCCTCCTGTATTTCTGGTAAACCTGCTTCAAATCAAACATGTTGCACATCAAATTAAAGCTTAGGTTCTCTTCTTCCCATCAATTGTTGGCTTTCCATCCTATCACAACCTGGCTGCTTAAAATCAGACATTTAGTGGGGTCAATACCACACAGCTTTCAGAGCTGGGTCAGAGGTCAAATCTGTTCTGTATATTTAACCTGGTCTTTCAGGCTAGCATGATCTGATTTACTGGAGTGACACCTCAATTTAAAGCTCAGATTCAGACCTTTTCATAGAGTCCAACATTGTTGAGTTTACCCCTTCTGGTGGCTAGCAGCACACTGATGAATTATGGTTACATTCAGCTGTTTTCAAAAGGCCTGCATCCAACTGGTTTTATATTCTAACTTATCCTCCTGTATTTCTGGTCAACCTGCTTCAAATCAAACATGTTGCACATCAAATTAAAGCTTAGGTTCTCTTCTTTCCAACAATTGTTGGCTTTCCATCCTATCACAAGCTGGCTGCTTAAAATCAGACATTTAGTGTGGTCAATACCACACAGCTTTCAGAGCTGGGTCAGAGGTCAAATCTGTTCTGTATATTTAGCCTGGTCTTTCAGGCTAGCATGATCTGATTTACTGGAGTGACACCTCAATTTAAAGCTAAGATTCAGACCTTTTCATAGAGTCCAACATTGTTGAGTTTACCCCTTCTGGTGGCTAGCAGCACACTGATGAATTATGGTTACATTCAGCTCTTTTCAAAAGGCCTGCAGCCAACAGGTTTTATATTCTAACTTATCCTCCTGTATTTCTGGTAAACCTGCTTCAAATCAAACATGTTGCACATCAAATTAAAGCTTAGGTTCTCTTCTTTCCATCAATTGTTGGCTTTCCATCCTATCACAACCTGGCTGCTTAAAATCAGACATTTAGTGTGGTCAATACCACACAGCTTTCAGAGCTGGGTCAGAGGTCAAATCTGTTCTGTATATTTAGCCTGGTCTTTCAGGCTAGCATGATCTGATTTACTGGAGTGACACCTCAATTTAAAGCTAAGATTCAGACCTTTTCATAGAGTCCAACATTGTTGAGTTTACCCCTTCTGGTGGCTAGCAGCACACTGATGAATTATGGTTACATTCAGCTGTTTTCAAAAGGCCTGCATCCAACTGGTTTTATATTCTAACTTATCCTCCTGTATTTCTGGTAAACCTGCTTCAAATCAAACATGTTGCACATCAAATTAAAGCTTAGGTTCTCTTCTTTCCAACAATTGTTGGCTTTCCATCCTATCACAAGTTGGCTGCTTAAAATCAGACATTTAGTGTGGTCGATACCACACAGCTTTCAGAGCTGGGTCAGAGGTCAAATCTGTTCTGTATATTTAGCCTGGTCCTTCAGGCTAGCATGATCTGATTTACTGGAGTGACACCTCAATTTAAAGCTAAGATTCAGACCTTTTCATAGAGTCCAACATTGTTGAGTTTACCCCTTCTGGTGGCTAGCAGCACACTGATGAATTATGGTTACATTCAGCTGTTTTCAAAAGGCCTGCATCCAACTGGTTTTATATTCTAACTTATCCTCCTGTATTTCTGGTCAACCTGCTTCAAATCAAACATGTTGCACATCAAATTAAAGCTTAGGTTCTCTTCTTTCCAACAATTGTTGGCTTTCCATCCTATCACAAGCTGGCTGCTTAAAATCAGACATTTAGTGTGGTCAATACCACACAGCTTTCAGAGCTGGGTCAGAGGTCAAATCTGTTCTGTATATTTAGCCTGGTCTTTCAGGCTAGCATGATCTGATTTACTGGAGTGACACCTCAATTTAAAGCTAAGATTCAGACCTTTTCATAGAGTCCAACATTGTTGAGTTTACCCCTTCTGGTGGCTAGCAGCACACTGATGAATTATGGTTACATTCAGCTCTTTTCAAAAGGCCTGCAGCCAACAGGTTTTATATTCTAACTTATCCTCCTGTATTTCTGGTAAACCTGCTTCAAATCAAACATGTTGCACATCAAATTAAAGCTTAGGTTCTCTTCTTTCCATCAATTGTTGGCTTTCCATCCTATCACAACCTGGCTGCTTAAAATCAGACATTTAGTGTGGTCAATACCACACAGCTTTCAGAGCTGGGTCAGAGGTCAAATCTGTTCTGTATATTTAGCCTGGTCTTTCAGGCTAGCATGATCTGATTTACTGGAGTGACACCTCAATTTAAAGCTAAGATTCAGACCTTTTCATAGAGTCCAACATTGTTGAGTTTACCCCTTCTGGTGGCTAGCAGCACACTGATGAATTATGGTTACATTCAGCTGTTTTCAAAAGGCCTGCATCCAACTGGTTTTATATTCTAACTTATCCTCCTGTATTTCTGGTAAACCTGCTTCAAATCAAACATGTTGCACATCAAATTAAAGCTTAGGTTCTCTTCTTTCCAACAATTGTTGGCTTTCCATCCTATCACAAGTTGGCTGCTTAAAATCAGACATTTAGTGTGGTCAATACCACACAGCTTTCAGAGCTGGGTCAGAGGTCAAATCTGTTCTGTATATTTAGCCTGGTCTTTCAGGCTAGCATGATCTGATTTACTGGAGTGACACCTCAATTTAAAGCTCAGATTCAGACCTTTTCATAGAGTCCAACATTGTTGAGTTTACCCCTTCTGGTGGCTAGCAGCACACTGATGAATTATGGTTACATTCAGCTCTTTTCAAAAGGCCTGCAGCCAACAGGTTTTATATTCTAACTTATCCTCCTGTATTTCTGGTAAACCTGCTTCAAATCAAACATGTTGCACATCAAATTAAAGCTTAGGTTCTCTTCTTCCCATCAATTGTTGGCTTTCCATCCTATCACAACCTGGCTGCTTAAAATCAGACATTTAGTGGGGTCAATACCACACAGCTTTCAGAGCTGGGTCAGAGGTCAAATCTGTTCTGTATATTTAGCCTGGTCCTTCAGGCTAGCATGATCTGATTTACTGGAGTGACACCTCAATTTAAAGCTAAGATTCAGACCTTTTCATAGAGTCCAACATTGTTGAGTTTACCCCTTCTGGTGGCTAGCAGCACACTGATGAATTATGGTTACATTCAGCTGTTTTCAAAAGGCCTGCAGCCAACAGGTTTTATATTCTAACTTATCCTCCTGTATTTCTGGTAAACCTGCTTCAAATCAAACATGTTGCACATCAAATTAAAGCTTAGGTTCTTTTCTTTCCATCAATTGTTGGCTTTCCATCCTATCGCAACCTGGCTGCTTAATTCAGACATTTAGTGTGGTCAATACCACACAGCTTTCAGAGCTGGGTCAGAGGTCAAATCTGTTCTGTATATTTAGCCTGGTCTTTCAGGCTAGCATGATCTGATTTACTGGAGTGACACCTCAATTTAAAGCTCAGATTCAGACCTTTTCATAGACTCCAACATTGTTCATTTTAAACCTTCTGGTGGCTAGCAGCACACTGATGAATTATGGTTATATTCAGCTGTTTTTAAAAGGCCTGCAGCCAACTGGTTTTATATTCTAACTTATCCTCCTGTATTTCTGGTAAACCTGCTTCAAATCAAACATGTTGCACATCAAATTAAAGCTTAGTTTCTCTTCTTTCCATCAATTGTTGGCTTTCCATCATAGCACAACCTGGCTGCTTAAAATCAGACATTTAGTGTGGTCAATACCACACAGCTTTCAGAGCTGGTTCAGAGGTCAAATCTGTTCTGTATATTTAGCCTGGTCCTTCAGGCTAGCATGATCTGATTTACTGGAGTGACACCTCAATTTAAAGCTAAGATTCAGACCTTTTCATAGAGTCCAACATTGTTGAGTTTACCCCTTCTGGTGGCTCGCAGCACACTGATGAATTATGGTTACATTCAGCTGTTTTTAAAAGGCCTGCAGCCAACAGGTTTTATATTCTAACTTATCCTCCTGTATTTCTGGTAAACCTGCTTCAAATCAAACATGTTGCACATCAAATTAAAGCTTAGGTTCTCTTCTTTCCATCAATTGTTGGCTTTCCATCCTATCACAACCTGGCTGCTTAAAATCAGACATTTAGTTTGGTCAATACCACACAGCTTTCAGAGCTGGGTCAGAGGTCAAATCTGTTCTGTATATTTAGCCTGGTCTTTCAGGCTAGCATGATCTGATTTACTGGAGTGACACCTCAATTTAAAGCTCAGATTCAGACCTTTTCATAGAGTCCAACATTGTTGATTTTACCCCTTCTGGTGGCTAGCAGCACACTGATGAATTATGGTTACATTCAGCTGTTTTTAAAAGGCCTGCAGCCAACAGGTTTTCTATTCTAACTTATCCTCCTGTATTTCTGGTAAACCTGCTTCAAATCAAACATGTTGCACATCAAATTAAAGCTTAGGTTCTCTTCTTTCCATCAATTGTTGGCTTTCCATCCTATCACAACCTGGCTGCTTAAAATCAGACATTTAGTATGGTCAATACCACACAGCTTTCAGAGCTGGGTCAGAGGTCAAATCTGTTCTGTATATTTAGCCTGGTCCTTCAGGCTAGCATGATCTGATTTACTGGAGTGACACCTCAATTTAAAGCTAAGATTCAGACCTTTTCATAGAGTCCAACATTGTTGAGTTTACCCCTTCTGGTGGCTAGCAGCACACTGATGAATTATGGTTACATTCAGCTCTTTTCAAAAGGCCTGCAGCCAACAGGTTTTATATTCTAACTTATCCTCCTGTATTTCTGGTAAACCTGCTTCAAATCAAACATGTTGCACATCAAATTAAAGCTTAGGTTCTCTTCTTTCCATCAATTGTTGGCTTTCCATCCTATCACAACCTGGCTGCTTAAAATCAGACATTTAGTGTGGTCAATACCACACAGCTTTCAGAGCTGGATCAGAGGTCAAATCTGTTCTGTATATTTAGCCTGGTCTTTCAGGCTAGCATGATCTGATTTACTGGAGTGACACCTCAATTTAAAGCTCAGATTCAGACCTTTTCATAGAGTCCAACATTGTTGATTTTACCCCTTCTGGTGGCTAGCAGCACACTGATGAATTATGGTTACATTCAGCTGTTTTTAAAAGGCCTGCAGCCAACAGGTTTTCTATTCTAACTTATCCTCCTGTATTTCTGGTAAACCTGCTTCAAATCAAACATGTTACACATCAAATTAAAGCTTAGGTTCTCTTCTTTCCATCAATTGTTGGCTGTCCATCCTATCACAACCTGGCTGCTTAAAATCAGACATTTAGTATGGTCAATACCACACAGCTTTCAGAGCTGGGTCAGAGGTCAAATCTGTTCTGTATATTTAGCCTGGTCCTTCAGGCTAGCATGATCTGATTTACTGGAGTGACACCTCAATTTAAAGCTAAGATTCAGACCTTTTCATAGAGTCCAACATTGTTGAGTTTACCCCTTCTGGTGGCTAGCAGCACACTGATGAATTATGGTTACATTCAGCTGTTTTCAAAAGGCCTGCAGCCAACAGGTTTTATATTCTAACTTATCCTCCTGTATTTCTGGTAAACCTGCTTCAAATCAAACATGTTGCACATCAAATTAAAGCTTAGGTTCTCTTCTTTCCAACAATTGTTGGCTTTCCATCCTATCACAAGTTGGCTGCTTAAAATCAGACATTTAGTGTGGTCAATACCACACAGCTTTCAGAGCTGGGTCAGAGGTCAAATCTGTTCTGTATATTTAGCCTGGTCTTTCAGGCTAGCATGATCTGATTTACTGGAGTGACACCTCAATTTAAAGCTCAGATTCAGACCTTTTCATAGAGTCCAACATTGTTGAGTTTACCCCTTCTGGTGGCTAGCAGCACACTGATGAATTATGGTTACATTCAGCTCTTTTCAAAAGGCCTGCAGCCAACAGGTTTTATATTCTAACTTATCCTCCTGTATTTCTGGTAAACCTGCTTCAAATCAAACATGTTGCACATCAAATTAAAGCTTAGGTTCTCTTCTTTCCAACAATTGTTGGCTTTCCATCCTATCACAAGTTGGCTGCTTAAAATCAGACATTTAGTGTGGTCGATACCACACAGCTTTCAGAGCTGGGTCAGAGGTCAAATCTGTTCTGTATATTTAGCCTGGTCCTTCAGGCTAGCATGATCTGATTTACTGGAGTGACACCTCAATTTAAAGCTAAGATTCAGACCTTTTCATAGAGTCCAACATTGTTGAGTTTACCCCTTCTGGTGGCTAGCAGCACACTGATGAATTATGGTTACATTCAGCTCTTTTCAAAAGGCCCGCAGCCAACAGGTTTTATATTCTAACTTATCCTCCTGTATTTCTGGTAAACCTGCTTCAAATCAAACATGTTGCACATCAAATTAAAGCTTAGGTTCTCTTCTTTCCATCAATTGTTGGCTTTCCATCCTATCACAACCTGGCTGCTTAAAATCAGACATTTAGTGTGGTCAATACCACACAGCTTTCAGAGCTGGGTCAGAGGTCAAATCTGTTCTGTATATTTAGCCTGGTCTTTCAGGCTAGCATGATCTGATTTACTGGAGTGATACCTCCATGTAAAGCTCAGATTCAGACCTTTTCATAGAGTCCAACATTGTTCATTTTACCCCTTCTGGTGGCTAGCAGCACACTGATGAATTATGGTTACATTCAGCTGTTTTCAAAAGGCCTGCAGCCAACTGGTTTTATATTCTACCTTATCCTCCTGTATTTCTGGTAAACCTGCTTCAAATCAAACATGTTGCACATCAAATTAAAGCTTAGGTTCTCTTCTTTCCATCAATTGTTGGCTTTCCATCATAGCACAAGCTGGCTGCTTAAAATCAGACATTTAGTATGGTCAATACCACACAGCTTTCAGAGCTGGGTCAGAGGTCAAATCTGTTCTGTATATTTAGCCTGGTCCTTCAGGCTAGCATGATCTGATTTACTGGAGTGACACCTCAATTTAAAGCTAAGATTCAGACCTTTTCATAGAGTCCAACATTGTTGAGTTTACCCCTTCTGGTGGATAGCAGCACACTGATGAATTATGGTTACATTCAGCTCTTTTCAAAAGGCCTGCAGCCAACAGGTTTTCTATTCTAACTTATCCTCCTGTATTTCTGGTAAACCTGCTTCAAATCAAACATGTTGCACATCAAATTAAAGCTTAGGTTCTCTTCTTTCCATCAATTGTTGGCTTTCCATCCTATCACAACCTGGCTGCTTAAAATCAGACATTTAGTATGGTCAATACCACACAGCTTTCAGAGCTGGGTCAGAGGTCAAATCTGTTCTGTATATTTAGCCTGGTCCTTCAGGCTAGCATGATCTGATTTACTGGAGTGACACCTCAATTTAAAGCTAAGATTCAGACCTTTTCATAGAGTCCAACATTGTTGAGTTTACCCCTTCTGGTGGCTAGCAGCACACTGATGAATTATGGTTACATTCAGCTGTTTTCAAAAGGCCTGCAGCCAACAGGTTTTCTATTCTAACTTATCCTCCTGTATTTCTGGTAAACCTGCTTCAAATCAAACATGTTGCACATCAAATTAAAGCTTAGGTTCTCTTCTTTCCATCAATTGTTGGCTTTCCATCCTATCACAACCTGGCTGCTTAAAATCAGACATTTAGTGTGGTCAATACCACACAGCTTTCAGAGCTGGGTCAGAGGTCAAATCTGTTCTGTATATTTAGCCTGGTCCTTCAGGCTAGCATGATCTGATTTACTGGAGTGATACCTCCATGTAAAGCTCAGATTCAGACCTTTTCATAGAGTCCAACATTGTTCATTTTACCCCTTCTGGTGGCTAGCAGCACACTGATGAATTATGGTTACATTCAGCTGTTTTCAAAAGGCCTGCAGCCAACTGGTTTTATATTCTACCTTATCCTCCTGTATTTCTGGTAAACCTGCTTCAAATCAAACATGTTGCACATCAAATTAAAGCTTAGGTTCTCTTCTTTCCATCAATTGTTGGCTTTCCATCATAGCACAAGCTGGCTGCTTAAAATCAGACATTTAGTATGGTCAATACCACACAGCTTTCAGAGCTGGGTCAGAGGTCAAATCTGTTCTGTATATTTAGCCTGGTCCTTCAGGCTAGCATGATCTGATTTACTGGAGTGACACCTCAATTTAAAGCTAAGATTCAGACCTTTTCATAGAGTCCAACATTGTTGAGTTTACCCCTTCTGGTGGCTAGCAGCACACTGATGAATTATGGTTACATTCAGCTCTTTTCAAAAGGCCTGCAGCCAACAGGTTTTATATTCTAACTTATCCTCCTGTATTTCTGGTAAACCTGCTTCAAATCAAACATGTTGCACATCAAATTAAAGCTTAGGTTCTATTCTTTCCATCAATTGTTGGCTTTCCATCCTATCACAACCTGGCTGCTTAAAATCAGACATTTAGTGTGGTCAATACCACACAGCTTTCAGAGCTGGGTCAGAGGTCAAATCTGTTCTGTATATTTAACCTGGTCTTTCAGGCTAGCATGATCTGATTTACTTGAGTGACACCTCAATTTAAAGCTCAGATTCAGACCTTTTCATAGAGTCCAACATTGTTCATTTTAAACCTTCTGGTGGCTAGCAGCACACTGATGAATTATGGTTACATTCAGCTGTTTTCAAAAGGCCTGCAGCCAACAGGTTTTCTAATCTAACTTATCCTCCTGTATTTCTGGTAAACCTGCTTCAAATCAAACATGTTGCACATCAAATTAAAGCTTGGGTTCTCTTCTTTCCATCAATTGTTGGCTTTCCATCCTATCACAACCTGGCTGCTTAAAATCAGACATTTAGTATGTTCAATACCACACAGCTTTCAGAGCTGGGTCAGAGGTCAAATCTGTTCTGTATATTTAGCCTGGTCCTTCAGGCTAGCATGATCTGATTTACTGGAGTGACACCTCAATTTAAAGCTAAGATTCAGACCTTTTCATAGAGTCCAACATTGTTGAGTTTACCCCTTCTGGTGGCTAGCAGCACACTGATGAATTATGGTTACATTCAGCTGTTTTCAAAAGGCCTGCAGCCAACAGGTTTTATATTCTAACTTATCCTCCTGTATTTCTGGTAAACCTGCTTCAAATCAAACATGTTGCACATCAAATTAAAGCTTGGGTTCTCTTCTTTACATCAATTGTTGGCTTTCCATCCTATCACAACCTGGCTGCTTAAAATCAGACATTTAGTATGGTCAATACCACACAGCTTTCAGAGCTGGGTCAGAGGTCAAATCTGTTCTGTATATTTAGCCTGGTCCTTCAGGCTAGCATGATCTGATTTACTGGAGTCACACCTCAATTTAAAGCTAAGATTCAGACCTTTTCATAGAGTCCAACATTGTTGAGTTTACCCCTTCTGGTGGCTAGCAGCACACTGATGAATTATGGTTACATTCAGCTGTTTTCAAAAGGCCTGCAGCCAACAGGTTTTCTAATCTAACTTATCCTCCTGTATTTCTGGTAAACCTGCTTCAAATCAAACATGTTGCACATCAAATTAAAGCTTGGGTTCTCTTCTTTCCATCAATTGTTGGCTTTCCATCCTATCACAACCTGGCTGCTTAAAATCAGACATTTAGTATGTTCAATACCACACAGCTTTCAGAGCTGGGTCAGAGGTCAAATCTGTTCTGTATATTTAGCCTGGTCCTTCAGGCTAGCATGATCTGATTTACTGGAGTGACACCTCAATTTAAAGCTAAGATTCAGACCTTTTCATAGAGTCCAACATTGTTGAGTTTACCCCTTCTGGTGGCTAGCAGCACACTGATGAATTATGGTTACATTCAGCTGTTTTCAAAAGGCCTGCAGCCAACAGGTTTTATATTCTAACTTATCCTCCTGTATTTCTGGTAAACCTGCTTCAAATCAAACATGTTGCACATCAAATTAAAGCTTGGGTTCTCTTCTTTACATCAATTGTTGGCTTTCCATCCTATCACAACCTGGCTGCTTAAAATCAGACATTTAGTATGGTCAATACCACACAGCTTTCAGAGCTGGGTCAGAGGTCAAATCTGTTCTGTATATTTAGCCTGGTCCTTCAGGCTAGCATGATCTGATTTACTGGAGTGACACCTCAATTTAAAGCTAAGATTCAGACCTTTTCATAGAGTCCAACATTGTTGAGTTTACCCCTTCTGGTGGCTAGCAGCACACTGATGAATTATGGTTACATTCAGCTCTTTTCAAAAGGCCTGCAGCCAACAGGTTTTCTATTCTAACTTATCCTCCTGTATTTCTGGTAAACCTGCTTCAAATCAAACATGTTGCACATCAAATTAAAGCTTAGGTTCTCTTCTTTCCATCAATTGTTGGCTTTCCATCCTATCACAACCTGGCTGCTTAAAATCAGACATTTAGTGTGGTCAATACCACACAGCTTTCAGAGCTGGGTCAGAGGTCAAATCTGTTCTGTATATTTAGCCTGGTCTTTCAGGCTAGCATGATCTGATTTACTGGAGTGACACCTCAATTTAAAGCTCAGATTCAGACCTTTTCATAGAGTCCAACATTGTTGAGTTTACCCCTTCTGGTGGCTAGCAGCACACTGATGAATTATGGTTACATTCAGCTGTTTTCAAAAAGCCTGCATCCAACTGGTTTTATATTCTAACTTATCCTCCTGTATTTCTGGTAAACCTGCTTCAAATCAAACATGTTGCACATCAAATTAAAGCTTAGGTTCTCTTCTTTCCAACAATTGTTGGCTTTCCATCCTATCACAACCTGGCTGCTTAAAATCAGACATTTAGTGTGGTCAATACCACACAGCTTTCAGAGCTGGGTCAGAGGTCAAATCTGTTCTGTATATTTAGCCTGGTCTTTCAGGCTAGCATGATCTGATTTACTGGAGTGACACCTCAATTTAAAGCTAAGATTCAGACCTTTTCATAGAGTCCAACATTGTTGAGTTTACCCCTTCTGGTGGCTAGCAGCACACTGATGAATTATGGTTACATTCAGCTCTTTTCAAAAGGCCTGCAGCCAACTGGTTTTCTATTCTAACTTATCCTCCTGTATTTCTGGTAAACCTGCTTCAAATCAAACATGTTGCACATCAAATTAAAGCTTAGGTTCTCTTCTTTACAACAATTGTTGGCTTTCCATCATAGCACAAGCTGGCTGCTTAAAATCAGACATTTAGTATGGTCAATACCACACAGCTTTCAGAGCTGGGTCAGATGTCAAATCTATTCTGTATATTTAACCTGGTCTTTCAGGCTAGCATGATCTGATTTACTGGAGTGACACCTCAATTTAAAGCTCAGATTCAGACCTTTTCATAGAGTCCAACATTGTTGAGTTTACCCCTTCTGGTGGCTAGCAGCACACTGATGAATTATGGTTACATTCAGCTCTTTTCAAAAGGCCTGCAGCCAACAGGTTTTATATTCTAACTTATCCTCCTGTATTTCTGGTAAACCTGCTTCAAATCAAACATGTTGCACATCAAATTAAAGCTTAGGTTCTCTTCTTCCCATCAATTGTTGGCTTTCCATCCTATCACAACCTGGCTGCTTAAAATCAGACATTTAGTGGGGTCAATACCACACAGCTTTCAGAGCTGGGTCAGAGGTCAAATCTGTTCTGTATATTTAGCCTGGTCCTTCAGGCTAGCATGATCTGATTTACTGGAGTGACACCTCAATTTAAAGCTAAGATTCAGACCTTTTCATAGAGTCCAACATTGTTGAGTTTACCCCTTCTGGTGGCTAGCAGCACACTGATGAATTATGGTTACATTCAGCTGTTTTCAAAAGGCCTGCAGCCAACAGGTTTTATATTCTAACTTATCCTCCTGTATTTCTGGTAAACCTGCTTCAAATCAAACATGTTGCACATCAAATTAAAGCTTAGGTTCTTTTCTTTCCATCAATTGTTGGCTTTCCATCCTATCGCAACCTGGCTGCTTAAAATCAGACATTTAGTGTGGTCAATACCACACAGCTTTCAGAGCTGGGTCAGAGGTCAAATCTGTTCTGTATATTTAGCCTGGTCTTTCAGGCTAGCATGATCTGATTTACTGGAGTGACACCTCAATTTAAAGCTCAGATTCAGACCTTTTCATAGACTCCAACATTGTTCATTTTAAACCTTCTGGTGGCTAGCAGCACACTGATGAATTATGGTTATATTCAGCTGTTTTTAAAAGGCCTGCAGCCAACTGGTTTTATATTCTAACTTATCCTCCTGTATTTCTGGTAAACCTGCTTCAAATCAAACATGTTGCACATCAAATTAAAGCTTAGGTTCTCTTCTTTCCATCAATTGTTGGCTTTCCATCCTATCACAACCTGGCTGCTTAAAATCAGACATTTAGTATGGTCAATACCACACAGCTTTCAGAGCTGGGTCAGAGGTCAAATCTGTTCTGTATATTTAGCCTGGTCCTTCAGGCTAGCATGATCTGATTTACTGGAGTGACACCTCAATTTAAAGCTAAGATTCAGACCTTTTCATAGAGTCCAACATTGTTGAGTTTACCCCTTCTGGTGGCTAGCAGCACACTGATGAATTATGGTTACATTCAGCTCTTTTCAAAAGGCCTGCAGCCAACAGGTTTTATATTCTAACTTATCCTCCTGTATTTCTGGTAAACCTGCTTCAAATCAAACATGTTGCACATCAAATTAAAGCTTAGGTTCTCTTCTTTCCATCAATTGTTGGCTTTCCATCCTATCACAACCTGGCTGCTTAAAATCAGACATTTAGTGTGGTCAATACCACACAGCTTTCAGAGCTGGATCAGAGGTCAAATCTGTTCTGTATATTTAGCCTGGTCTTTCAGGCTAGCATGATCTGATTTACTGGAGTGACACCTCAATTTAAAGCTCAGATTCAGACCTTTTCATAGAGTCCAACATTGTTGATTTTACCCCTTCTGGTGGCTAGCAGCACACTGATGAATTATGGTTACATTCAGCTGTTTTTAAAAGGCCTGCAGCCAACAGGTTTTCTATTCTAACTTATCCTCCTGTATTTCTGGTAAACCTGCTTCAAATCAAACATGTTACACATCAAATTAAAGCTTAGGTTCTCTTCTTTCCATCAATTGTTGGCTGTCCATCCTATCACAACCTGGCTGCTTAAAATCAGACATTTAGTATGGTCAATACCACACAGCTTTCAGAGCTGGGTCAGAGGTCAAATCTGTTCTGTATATTTAGCCTGGTCCTTCAGGCTAGCATGATCTGATTTACTGGAGTGACACCTCAATTTAAAGCTAAGATTCAGACCTTTTCATAGAGTCCAACATTGTTGAGTTTACCCCTTCTGGTGGCTAGCAGCACACTGATGAATTATGGTTACATTCAGCTCTTTTCAAAAGGCCTGCAGCCAACAGGTTTTATATTCTAACTTATCCTCCTGTATTTCTGGTAAACCTGCTTCAAATCAAACATGTTGCACATCAAATTAAAGCTTAGGTTCTCTTCTTCCCATCAATTGTTGGCTTTCCATCCTATCACAACCTGGCTGCTTAAAATCAGACATTTAGTGGGGTCAATACCACACAGCTTTCAGAGCTGGGTCAGAGGTCAAATCTGTTCTGTATATTTAACCTGGTCTTTCAGGCTAGCATGATCTGATTTACTGGAGTGACACCTCAATTTAAAGCTCAGATTCAGACCTTTTCATAGAGTCCAACATTGTTGAGTTTACCCCTTCTGGTGGCTAGCAGCACACTGATGAATTATGGTTACATTCAGCTCTTTTCAAAAGGCCTGCAGCCAACAGGTTTTATATTCTAACTTATCCTCCTGTATTTCTGGTAAACCTGCTTCAAATCAAACATGTTGCACATCAAATTAAAGCTTAGGTTCTCTTCTTTCCAACAATTGTTGGCTTTCCATCCTATCACAAGTTGGCTGCTTAAAATCAGACATTTAGTGTGGTCGATACCACACAGCTTTCAGAGCTGGGTCAGAGGTCAAATCTGTTCTGTATATTTAGCCTGGTCCTTCAGGCTAGCATGATCTGATTTACTGGAGTGACACCTCAATTTAAAGCTAAGATTCAGACCTTTTCATAGAGTCCAACATTGTTGAGTTTACCCCTTCTGGTGGCTAGCAGCACACTGATGAATTATGGTTACATTCAGCTGTTTTCAAAAGGCCTGCATCCAACTGGTTTTATATTCTAACTTATCCTCCTGTATTTCTGGTCAACCTGCTTCAAATCAAACATGTTGCACATCAAATTAAAGCTTAGGTTCTCTTCTTTCCAACAATTGTTGGCTTTCCATCCTATCACAAGCTGGCTGCTTAAAATCAGACATTTAGTGTGGTCAATACCACACAGCTTTCAGAGCTGGGTCAGAGGTCAAATCTGTTCTGTATATTTAGCCTGGTCTTTCAGGCTAGCATGATCTGATTTACTGGAGTGACACCTCAATTTAAAGCTAAGATTCAGACCTTTTCATAGAGTCCAACATTGTTGAGTTTACCCCTTCTGGTGGCTAGCAGCACACTGATGAATTATGGTTACATTCAGCTCTTTTCAAAAGGCCTGCAGCCAACAGGTTTTATATTCTAACTTATCCTCCTGTATTTCTGGTAAACCTGCTTCAAATCAAACATGTTGCACATCAAATTAAAGCTTAGGTTCTCTTCTTTCCATCAATTGTTGGCTTTCCATCCTATCACAACCTGGCTGCTTAAAATCAGACATTTAGTGTGGTCAATACCACACAGCTTTCAGAGCTGGGTCAGAGGTCAAATCTGTTCTGTATATTTAGCCTGGTCTTTCAGGCTAGCATGATCTGATTTACTGGAGTGACACCTCAATTTAAAGCTAAGATTCAGACCTTTTCATAGAGTCCAACATTGTTGAGTTTACCCCTTCTGGTGGCTAGCAGCACACTGATGAATTATGGTTACATTCAGCTGTTTTCAAAAGGCCTGCATCCAACTGGTTTTATATTCTAACTTATCCTCCTGTATTTCTGGTAAACCTGCTTCAAATCAAACATGTTGCACATCAAATTAAAGCTTAGGTTCTCTTCTTTCCAACAATTGTTGGCTTTCCATCCTATCACAAGTTGGCTGCTTAAAATCAGACATTTAGTGTGGTCAATACCACACAGCTTTCAGAGCTGGGTCAGAGGTCAAATCTGTTCTGTATATTTAGCCTGGTCTTTCAGGCTAGCATGATCTGATTTACTGGAGTGACACCTCAATTTAAAGCTCAGATTCAGACCTTTTCATAGAGTCCAACATTGTTGAGTTTACCCCTTCTGGTGGCTAGCAGCACACTGATGAATTATGGTTACATTCAGCTCTTTTCAAAAGGCCTGCAGCCAACAGGTTTTATATTCTAACTTATCCTCCTGTATTTCTGGTAAACCTGCTTCAAATCAAACATGTTGCACATCAAATTAAAGCTTAGGTTCTCTTCTTCCCATCAATTGTTGGCTTTCCATCCTATCACAACCTGGCTGCTTAAAATCAGACATTTAGTGGGGTCAATACCACACAGCTTTCAGAGCTGGGTCAGAGGTCAAATCTGTTCTGTATATTTAGCCTGGTCCTTCAGGCTAGCATGATCTGATTTACTGGAGTGACACCTCAATTTAAAGCTAAGATTCAGACCTTTTCATAGAGTCCAACATTGTTGAGTTTACCCCTTCTGGTGGCTAGCAGCACACTGATGAATTATGGTTACATTCAGCTGTTTTCAAAAGGCCTGCAGCCAACAGGTTTTATATTCTAACTTATCCTCCTGTATTTCTGGTAAACCTCCTTCAAATCAAACATGTTGCACATCAAATTAAAGCTTAGGTTCTTTTCTTTCCATCAATTGTTGGCTTTCCATCCTATCGCAACCTGGCTGCTTAAAATCAGACATTTAGTGTGGTCAATACCACACAGCTTTCAGAGCTGGGTCAGAGGTCAAATCTGTTCTGTATATTTAGCCTGGTCTTTCAGGCTAGCATGATCTGATTTACTGGAGTGACACCTCAATTTAAAGCTCAGATTCAGACCTTTTCATAGACTCCAACATTGTTCATTTTAAACCTTCTGGTGGCTAGCAGCACACTGATGAATTATGGTTATATTCAGCTGTTTTTAAAAGGCCTGCAGCCAACTGGTTTTATATTCTAACTTATCCTCCTGTATTTCTGGTAAACCTGCTTCAAATCAAACATGTTGCACATCAAATTAAAGCTTAGGTTCTCTTCTTTCCATCAATTGTTGGCTTTCCATCATAGCACAACCTGGCTGCTTAAAATCAGACATTTAGTGTGGTCAATACCACACAGCTTTCAGAGCTGGTTCAGAGGTCAAATCTGTTCTGTATATTTAGCCTGGTCCTTCAGGCTAGCATGATCTGATTTACTGGAGTGACACCTCAATTTAAAGCTAAGATTCAGACCTTTTCATAGAGTCCAACATTGTTGAGTTTACCCCTTCTGGTGGCTCGCAGCACACTGATGAATTATGGTTACATTCAGCTGTTTTCAAAAGGCCTGCAGCCAACAGGTTTTATATTCTAACTTATCCTCCTGTATTTCTGGTAAACCTGCTTCAAATCAAACATGTTGCACATCAAATTAAAGCTTAGGTTCTCTTCTTTCCATCAATTGTTGGCTTTCCATCCTATCACAACCTGGCTGCTTAAAATCAGACATTTAGTTTGGTCAATACCACACAGCTTTCAGAGCTGGGTCAGAGGTCAAATCTGTTCTGTATATTTAGCCTGGTCTTTCAGGCTAGCATGATCTGATTTACTGGAGTGACACCTCAATTTAAAGCTCAGATTCAGACCTTTTCATAGAGTCCAACATTGTTGATTTTACCCCTTCTGGTGGCTAGCAGCACACTGATGAATTATGGTTACATTCAGCTGTTTTTAAAAGGCCTGCAGCCAACAGGTTTTCTATTCTAACTTATCCTCCTGTATTTCTGGTAAACCTGCTTCAAATCAAACATGTTGCACATCAAATTAAAGCTTAGGTTCTCTTCTTTCCATCAATTGTTGGCTTTCCATCCTATCACAACCTGGCTGCTTAAAATCAGACATTTAGTATGGTCAATACCACACAGCTTTCAGAGCTGGGTCAGAGGTCAAATCTGTTCTGTATATTTAACCTGGTCTTTCAGGCTAGCATGATCTGATTTACTGGACTTACACCTCAATTTAAAGCTCAGATTCAGACCTTTTCATAGAGTCCAACATTGTTGAGTTTACCCCTTCTGGTGGCTAGCAGCACACTGATGAATTATGGTTACATTCAGCTCTTTTCAAAAGGCCTGCAGCCAACAGGTTTTCTATTCTAACTTATCCTCCTGTATTTCTGGTAAACCTGCTTCAAATCAAACATGTTGCACATCAAATTAAAGCTTAGGTTCTCTTCTTTCCATCAATTGTTGGCTTTCCATCCTATCACAACCTGGCTGCTTAAAATCAGACATTTAGTATGGTCAATACCACACAGCTTTCAGAGCTGGGTCAGAGGTCAAATCTGTTCTGTATATTTAGCCTGGTCCTTCAGGCTAGCATGATCTGATTTACTGGAGTGATACCTCCATGTAAAGCTCAGATTCAGACCTTTTCATAGAGTCCAACATTGTTCATTTTACCCCTTCTGGTGGCTAGCAGCACACTGATGAATTATGGTTACATTCAGCTGTTTTCAAAAGGCCTGCAGCCAACTGGTTTTATATTCTACCTTATCCTCCTGTATTTCTGGTAAACCTGCTTCAAATCAAACATGTTGCACATCAAATTAAAGCTTAGGTTCTCTTCTTTCCATCAATTGTTGGCTTTCCATCCTATCACAACCTGGCTGCTTAAAATCAGACATTTAGTATGGTCAATACCACACAGCTTTCAGAGCTGGGTCAGAGGTCAAATCTGTTCTGTATATTTAGCCTGGTCCTTCAGGCTAGCATGATCTGATTTACTGGAGTGACACCTCAATTTAAAGCTAAGATTCAGACCTTTTCATAGAGTCCAACATTGTTGAGTTTACCCCTTCTGGTGGCTAGCAGCACACTGATGAATTATGGTTACATTCAGCTCTTTTCAAAAGGCCTGCAGCCAACAGGTTTTCTATTCTAACTTATCCTCCTGTATTTCTGGTAAACCTGCTTCAAATCAAACATGTTGCACATCAAATTAAAGCTTAGGTTCTCTTCTTTCCATCAATTGTTGGCTTTCCATCCTATCACAACCTGGCTGCTTAAAATCAGACATTTAGTATGGTCAATACCACACAGCTTTCAGAGCTGGGTCAGAGGTCAAATCTGTTCTGTATATTTAGCCTGGTCCTTCAGGCTAGCATGATCTGATTTACTGGAGTGACACCTCAATTTAAAGCTCAGATTCAGACCTTTTCATAGAGTCCAACATTGTTGAGTTTACCACTTCTGGTGGATAGCAGCACACTGATGAATTATGGTTACATTCAGCTCTTTTCAAAAGGCCTGCAGCCAACAGGTTTTATATTCTAACTTATCCTCCTGTATTTCTGGTAAACCTGCTTCAAATCAAACATGTTGCACATCAAATTAAAGCTTAGGTTCTCTTCTTTCCATCAATTGTTGGCTTTCCATCCTATCACAACCTGGCTGCTTAAAATCAGACATTTAGTATGGTCAATACCACACAGCTTTCAGAGCTGGGTCAGAGGTCAAATCTGTTCTGTATATTTAGCCTGGTCCTTCAGGCTAGCATGATCTGATTTACTGGAGTGACACCTCAATTTAAAGCTAAGATTCAGACCTTTTCATAGAGTCCAACATTGTTGAGTTTACCCCTTCTGGTGGCTAGCAGCACACTGATGAATTATGGTTACATTCAGCTCTTTTCAAAAGGCCTGCAGCCAACAGGTTTTCTATTCTAACTTATCCTCCTGTATTTCTGGTCAACCTGCTTCAAATCAAACATGTTGCACATCAAATTAAAGCTTAGGTTCTCTTCTTTCCATCAATTGTTGGCTTTCCATCCTATCACAACCTGGCTGCTTAAAATCAGACATTTAGTATGGTCAATACCACACAGCTTTCAGAGCTGGGTCAGAGGTCAAATCTGTTCTGTATATTTAGCCTGGTCCTTCAGGCTAGCATGATCTGATTTACTGGAGTGACACCTCAATTTAAAGCTAAGATTCAGACCTTTTCATAGAGTCCAACATTGTTGAGTTTACCCCTTCTGGTGGCTAGCAGCACACTGATGAATTATGGTTACATTCAGCTGTTTTCAAAAGGCCTGCAGCCAACTGGTTTTATATTCTAACTTATCCTCCTGTATTTCTGGTAAACCTGCTTCAAATCAAACATGTTGCACATCAAATTAAAGCTTAGGTTCTCTTCTTTCCAACAATTTTTGGCTTTCCATCATAGCACAAGCTGGCTGCTTAAAATCAGACATTTAGTATGGTCAATACCACACAGCTTTCAGAGCTGGGTCAGAGGTCAAATCTGTTCTGTATATTTAGCCTGGTCCTTCAGGCTAGCATGATCTGATTTACTGGAGTGACACCTCAATTTAAAGCTAAGATTCAGACCTTTTCATAGAGTCCAACATTGTTGAGTTTACCCCTTCTGGTGGCTAGCAGCACACTGATGAATTATGGTTACATTCAGCTCTTTTCAAAAGGCCCGCAGCCAACAGGTTTTATATTCTAACTTATCCTCCTGTATTTCTGGTAAACCTGCTTCAAATCAAACATGTTGCACATCAAATTAAAGCTTAGGTTCTCTTCTTTCCATCAATTGTTGGCTTTCCATCCTATCACAACCTGGCTGCTTAAAATCAGACATTTAGTGTGGTCAATACCACACAGCTTTCAGAGCTGGGTCAGAGGTCAAATCTGTTCTGTATATTTAGCCTGGTCTTTCAGGCTAGCATGATCTGATTTACTGGAGTGATACCTCCATGTAAAGCTCAGATTCAGACCTTTTCATAGAGTCCAACATTGTTGATTTTACCCCTTCTGGTGGCTAGCAGCACACTGATGAATTATGGTTACATTCAGCTGTTTTCAAAAGGCCTGCAGCCAACTGGTTTTATATTCTACCTTATCCTCCTGTATTTCTGGTAAACCTGCTTCAAATCAAACATGTTGCACATCAAATTAAAGCTTAGGTTCTCTTCTTTCCATCAATTGTTGGCTTTCCATCCTATCACAACCTGGCTGCTTAAAATCAGACATTTAGTGTGGTCAATACCACACAGCTTTCAGAGCTGGGTCAGAGGTCAAATCTGTTCTGTATATTTAACCTGGTCTTTCAGGCTAGCATGATCTGATTTACTGGACTTACACCTCAATTTAAAGCTCAGATTCAGACCTTTTCATAGAGTCCAACATTGTTGAGTTTACCCCTTCTGGTGGCTAGCAGCACACTGATGAATTATGGTTACATTCAGCTCTTTTCAAAAGGCCTGCAGCCAACAGGTTTTATATTCTAACTTATCCTCCTGTATTTCTGGTAAACCTGCTTCAAATCAAACATGTTGCACATCAAATTAAAGCTTAGGTTCTCTTCTTTCCATCAATTGTTGGCTTTCCATCCTATCACAACCTGGCTGCTTAAAATCAGACATTTAGTATGGTCAATACCACACAGCTTTCAGAGCTGGGTCAGAGGTCAAATCTGTTCTGTATATTTAGCCTGGTCCTTCAGGCTAGCATGATCTGATTTACTGGAGTGATACCTCCATGTAAAGCTCAGATTCAGACCTTTTCATAGAGTCCAACATTGTTCATTTTACCCCTTCTGGTGGCTAGCAGCACACTTTTTGACCACATCACTCCTATCCTAACCTCCCTTCACTGGCTCCCAATTCAAGCCAGATCTGACTTTAAGGTGCTTCTGTTAGCTTATAAATCGTTACATGGGCTTGCACCATCATATCTATCCGACCTCATCATCCCTTATATTCCATCTCGTGCCCTCCGTTCGCAGGACGCTGGCTACCTTATTGTCCCTAGAATCAAGAAAAAATCAGCAGGCAGTAGAGCTTTCTCCTACCGAGCTCCCTATCTCTGGAACCAGCTACCTCTTACAGTCAGGGAAGCTAATTCTGTCGAAATCTTCAAATCTAGACTCAAAACCTATCTTTTCTCGCAATCTTACGACCTACCTTAGCACCGCTGGCCTGGGCTCGTCACAGTCTTCTCTCTTACCCTAGCCTAGATAGTATTTATATAGAAATTTGCCGTTGGGAACATAAGCATAGGGATGCCCTCTGGCTACACTGTGTCTAATCACTTCCTATCTGCTGTCTGTATGAGCGTGTCTGTGCCCAAATACGTCTGGGTCTTGTGCTGCTTCTGCACAGCTCTGTGTGTGTGTGTGTGTGTGTGCGCGGCTGGTTTTCTCCTCCCTTTCTCAGATTCCTCTGACCCTGATGGTTTTCGGTGCTGGCCTTAGTCCCATCCCTAACGCTGCTCCCACCTGGATCTCTCTCCGTGTGTTCGCTGTCTTTGTGTGTACCTGTCTCCTCCCCCTTTCTCAGACTCCGGTGCAGTGCAGTGGTCGCCAGTGCATGCCATAGTCCCATCCCTGCTGCCGCTCCCACCCGATGTGCTCTGACTCCGTGTGTTCTGTGTGCAGCTGTCTTCTCTCCCCTTCCTCAAACTCCGGTCCAGTGCTCCACCTGCCAGTGGACAGGTGTCGCTCCCGCCGGTCGTTGGCGCCGGCCTTGGTCCTGCTCCCACCCAACGTGCCTGTCTTGTGTTCTGCTGCTGCTGCTTCTCCCCTTACTCTCTCCCCCCTTCAGACTCCGGTGCAGTCCAGTGGTCGTCAGCGCCGGCCTCGGTCCCTTCCACATCCCTGATGCTGCTGCCCCCCGTGTGTCTCTGACCCTGTGTGTTCTGTTTGCAGCTGTTTCCCCCCTTCTTCTTTACGTGTGTGTGTGTGTCTGGGTGTGTTGTGTGTGTGTGTACGCGGCTTCCTCTCTCTCCTCCTCTCTGACTCCAGGTCAGTGTTCTACCTGGCAGTGACGGGTGCTGCCCTGGCTCTTCGTCGTCAGTGCTGCCTTGCCCTTCCTTTCCGCTGCTCCCTCCTGGACGCTGCTGCCCTCGCTCCTTTACTGCTGGCCTCAGCCCCCCCCCCACCGCCGCATGCTCCTCCCCTTCTTTTGTCTCTCTCTGTTTTCTCTTGTCATCATTGTTGCCCATGACTCTGTCAATGTTTTGCCCGGCACCTATTGCACGTTAAGCCGTCCCGGGGGGGGATCCCTATCTGCCTCAGCCCACCCAAGGTTTCTTCCAAATTTTTTCCTGGGAGTTTTTCCTTGTGTGCATTTAGGGTCTAAGGCTGGGGTGCCGGGTAGGTTAGGCTATATAGAATAGGTAGATTGTTTGTCTCGCTAAATCTGCTCCTACCTACCTTGTGTTTTTCATCATGCTGTCCTACAAAATTTTGTTTACCACTGATTGTGTTTAGTTAGACCTAGCTAGACACACTCTCTGTAAAGCCCTCTGAGACATGCTTGTGATAAAGGGCTATATAAATAAATAAACTTGAACTTGAACTTGATGAATTATGGTTACATTCAGCTGTTTTCAAAAGGCCTGCAGCCAACTGGTTTTATATTCTACCTTATCCTCCTGTATTTCTGGTAAACCTGCTTCAAATCAAACATGTTGCACATCAAATTAAAGCTTAGGTTCTCTTCTTTCCATCAATTGTTGGCTTTCCATCCTATCACAACCTGGCTGCTTAAAATCAGACATTTAGTATGGTCAATACCACACAGCTTTCAGAGCTGGGTCAGAGGTCAAATCTGTTCTGTATATTTAGCCTGGTCCTTCAGGCTAGCATGATCTGATTTACTGGAGTGACACCTCAATTTAAAGCTAAGATTCAGACCTTTTCATAGAGTCCAACATTGTTGAGTTTACCCCTTCTGGTGGCTAGCAGCACACTGATGAATTATGGTTACATTCAGCTCTTTTCAAAAGGCCTGCAGCCAACAGGTTTTCTATTCTAACTTATCCTCCTGTATTTCTGGTAAACCTGCTTCAAATCAAACATGTTGCACATCAAATTAAAGCTTAGGTTCTCTTCTTTCCATCAATTGTTGGCTTTCCATCCTATCACAACCTGGCTGCTTAAAATCAGACATTTAGTATGGTCAATACCACACAGCTTTCAGAGCTGGGTCAGAGGTCAAATCTGTTCTGTATATTTAGCCTGGTCCTTCAGGCTAGCATGATCTGATTTACTGGAGTGACACCTCAATTTAAAGCTCAGATTCAGACCTTTTCATAGAGTCCAACATTGTTGAGTTTACCCCTTCTGGTGGATAGCAGCACACTGATGAATTATGGTTACATTCAGCTCTTTTCAAAAGGCCTGCAGCCAACAGGTTTTATATTCTAACTTATCCTCCTGTATTTCTGGTAAACCTGCTTCAAATCAAACATGTTGCACATCAAATTAAAGCTTAGGTTCTCTTCTTTCCATCAATTGTTGGCTTTCCATCCTATCACAACCTGGCTGCTTAAAATCAGACATTTAGTATGGTCAATACCACACAGCTTTCAGAGCTGGGTCAGAGGTCAAATCTGTTCTGTATATTTAGCCTGGTCCTTCAGGCTAGCATGATCTGATTTACTGGAGTGACACCTCAATTTAAAGCTAAGATTCAGACCTTTTCATAGAGTCCAACATTGTTGAGTTTACCCCTTCTGGTGGCTAGCAGCACACTGATGAATTATGGTTACATTCAGCTCTTTTCAAAAGGCCTGCAGCCAACAGGTTTTCTATTCTAACTTATCCTCCTGTATTTCTGGTCAACCTGCTTCAAATCAAACATGTTGCACATCAAATTAAAGCTTAGGTTCTCTTCTTTCCATCAATTGTTGGCTTTCCATCCTATCACAACCTGGCTGCTTAAAATCAGACATTTAGTATGGTCAATACCACACAGCTTTCAGAGCTGGGTCAGAGGTCAAATCTGTTCTGTATATTTAGCCTGGTCCTTCAGGCTAGCATGATCTGATTTACTGGAGTGACACCTCAATTTAAAGCTAAGATTCAGACCTTTTCATAGAGTCCAACATTGTTGAGTTTACCCCTTCTGGTGGCTAGCAGCACACTGATGAATTATGGTTACATTCAGCTGTTTTCAAAAGGCCTGCAGCCAACTGGTTTTATATTCTAACTTATCCTCCTGTATTTCTGGTAAACCTGCTTCAAATCAAACATGTTGCACATCAAATTAAAGCTTAGGTTCTCTTCTTTCCAACAATTTTTGGCTTTCCATCATAGCACAAGCTGGCTGCTTAAAATCAGACATTTAGTATGGTCAATACCACACAGCTTTCAGAGCTGGGTCAGAGGTCAAATCTGTTCTGTATATTTAGCCTGGTCCTTCAGGCTAGCATGATCTGATTTACTGGAGTGACACCTCAATTTAAAGCTAAGATTCAGACCTTTTCATAGAGTCCAACATTGTTGAGTTTACCCCTTCTGGTGGCTAGCAGCACACTGATGAATTATGGTTACATTCAGCTCTTTTCAAAAGGCCCGCAGCCAACAGGTTTTATATTCTAACTTATCCTCCTGTATTTCTGGTAAACCTGCTTCAAATCAAACATGTTGCACATCAAATTAAAGCTTAGGTTCTCTTCTTTCCATCAATTGTTGGCTTTCCATCCTATCACAACCTGGCTGCTTAAAATCAGACATTTAGTGTGGTCAATACCACACAGCTTTCAGAGCTGGGTCAGAGGTCAAATCTGTTCTGTATATTTAGCCTGGTCTTTCAGGCTAGCATGATCTGATTTACTGGAGTGATACCTCCATGTAAAGCTCAGATTCAGACCTTTTCATAGAGTCCAACATTGTTGATTTTACCCCTTCTGGTGGCTAGCAGCACACTGATGAATTATGGTTACATTCAGCTGTTTTCAAAAGGCCTGCAGCCAACTGGTTTTATATTCTACCTTATCCTCCTGTATTTCTGGTAAACCTGCTTCAAATCAAACATGTTGCACATCAAATTAAAGCTTAGGTTCTCTTCTTTCCATCAATTGTTGGCTTTCCATCATAGCACAAGCTGGCTGCTTAAAATCAGACATTTAGTATGGTCAATACCACACAGCTTTCAGAGCTGGGTCAGAGGTCAAATCTGTTCTGTATATTTAGCCTGGTCCTTCAGGCTAGCATGATCTGATTTACTGGAGTGACACCTCAATTTAAAGCTAAGATTCAGACCTTTTCATAGAGTCCAACATTGTTGAGTTTACCCCTTCTGGTGGATAGCAGCACACTGATGAATTATGGTTACATTCAGCTCTTTTCAAAAGGCCTGCAGCCAACAGGTTTTCTATTCTAACTTATCCTCCTGTATTTCTGGTAAACCTGCTTCAAATCAAACATGTTGCACATCAAATTAAAGCTTAGGTTCTCTTCTTTCCATCAATTGTTGGCTTTCCATCCTATCACAACCTGGCTGCTTAAAATCAGACATTTAGTGTGGTCAATACCACACAGCTTTCAGAGCTGGGTCAGAGGTCAAATCTGTTCTGTATATTTAGCCTGGTCTTTCAGGCTAGCATGATCTGATTTACTGGAGTGATACCTCCATGTAAAGCTCAGATTCAGACCTTTTCATAGAGTCCAACATTGTTGATTTTACCCCTTCTGGTGGCTAGCAGCACACTGATGAATTATGGTTACATTCAGCTCTTTTCAAAAGGCCTGCAGCCAACTGGTTTTATATTCTACCTTATCCTCCTGTATTTCTGCTAAACCTGCTTCAAATCAAACATGTTGCACATCAAATTAAAGCTTAGGTTCTCTTCTTTCCATCAATTTTTGGCTTTCCATCATAGCACAAGCTGGCTGCTTAAAATCAGACATTTAGTATGGTCAATACCACACAGCTTTCAGAGCTGGGACAGAGGTCAATTCTGTTCTGTATATTTAGCCTGGTCCTTCAGGCTAGCATGATCTGATTTACTGGAGTGACACCTCAATTTAAAGCTAAGATTCAGACCTTTTCATAGAGTCCAACATTGTTGAGTTTACCCCTTCTGGTGGCTAGCAGCACACTGATGAATTATGGTTACATTCAGCTCTTTTCAAAAGGCCCGCAGCCAACAGGTTTTATATTCTAACTTATCCTCCTGTATTTCTGGTAAACCTGCTTCAAATCAAACATGTTGCACATCAAATTAAAGCTTAGGTTCTCTTCTTTCCATCAATTGTTGGCTTTCCATCCTATCACAACCTGGCTGCTTAAAATCAGACATTTAGTGTGGTCAATACCACACAGCTTTCAGAGCTGGGTCAGAGGTCAAATCTGTTCTGTATATTTAGCCTGGTCTTTCAGGCTAGCATGATCTGATTTACTGGAGTGATACCTCCATGTAAAGCTCAGATTCAGACCTTTTCATAGAGTCCAACATTGTTGATTTTACCCCTTCTGGTGGCTAGCAGCACACTGATGAATTATGGTTACATTCAGCTGTTTTCAAAAGGCCTGCAGCCAACTGGTTTTATATTCTACCTTATCCTCCTGTATTTCTGGTAAACCTGCTTCAAATCAAACATGTTGCACATCAAATTAAAGCTTAGGTTCTCTTCTTTCCATCAATTGTTGGCTTTCCATCATAGCACAAGCTGGCTGCTTAAAATCAGACATTTAGTATGGTCAATACCACACAGCTTTCAGAGCTGGGTCAGAGGTCAAATCTGTTCTGTATATTTAGCCTGGTCCTTCAGGCTAGCATGATCTGATTTACTGGAGTGACACCTCAATTTAAAGCTCAGATTCAGACCTTTTTATAGAGCCCTACATTGTTCATTTTAAACCTTCTGGTGGTTGGCAGCACACTGATGAATTACGGTTATATTCAGCTGTTTTTAAAAGGCCTGCAGCCAACAGGTTTTATATTCTAACTTATCCTCCTGTATTTCTGGTAAACCTGCTTCAAATCAAACATGTTGCACATCAAATTAAAGCTTAGGTTCTCTTCTTTCCAACAATTGTTGGCTTTCCATCCTATCACAACCTGGCTGCTTAAAATCAGACATTTAGTGTGGTCAATACCACACAGCTTTCAGAGCTGGGTCAGAGGTCAAATCTGTTCTGTATATTTAGCCTGGTCTTTCAGGCTGTAGTCAGCTCAGCCAATCAGCAGTCATATAACACTCAAATTTAATCAGCTCAGCCAATCAGCAGTCATATAAAACAAGCCTGTAGTGAGTTCAACCAATCAGCAGCCATGTAATATTTCCCTGTAGTCAGCTCAGCCAATCAGAAGTCATGTAACATCTGCCTGTAGTCAGCTCAGCCAATCAGCAGTCGTGTAACACTATACTGTATTCAGCTCAGCCAATCAGCAGCCATGTAACACTCAAATGTAGTCGGCTCAGCCAATCAGAAATCATGTAACACTAGCCTGTAGTCAGCTCAGCCAATCAGCAGCCTGTTACACGGCTGCTGATTGGCTGAGCTGACTACAGGCTAGAAGTCAGGTAACACTAGCCTGTAGACAGCTCATGCAATCAGAAGTCCTGTAACACAAGCATGTAGTGAGTTCAACCTATCAGCAGCCATGTAACACTAGCCTGTAGTCAGCTCAGCCAATCAGAAGTCATGTAACACTCAAATTTAGTCAGCTCAGCCAGTCAGCAGTCGTGTAACACTAGCCTTTAGTCAGCGCAGCCAATCAGTAGAAATGTAACACTAGCCTGTAGTCAGCTCAGCCAATCAGCAGTCGTGTAACACTAGCCTTTAGTCAGCGCAGCCAATCAGTAGAAATGTAACACTAGCCTGTAGTCAGGTCAGCCAATCAGCAGTCATGTAAAATAACACTGTAGTCAGCTCAGCCAATCAGCAGCCATGTAACACTCAAATGTAATCAGCTCAGCCAATCAGCAGTCATGTAACACTAGACTGTAGTCAGCTCAGCCAATCAGCAACCATGTAACACTAGACTGTAGCCAGCTCAGCCAATCAAAAGTCATGTACCACTAGACCTTTTTATAGAGCCCTACATTGTTCATTTTAAACCTTCTGGTGGTTGGCAGCACACTGATGAATTACGGTTATATTCAGCTGTTTTTAAAAGGCCTGCAGCCAACAGGTTTTATATTCTAACTTATCCTCCTGTATTTCTGGTAAACCTGCTTCAAATCAAACATGTTGCACATCAAATTAAAGCTTAGGTTCTCTTCTTTCCAACAATTGTTGGCTTTCCATCCTATCACAACCTGGCTGCTTAAAATCAGACATTTAGTGTGGTCAATACCACACAGCTTTCAGAGCTGGGTCAGAGGTCAAATCTGTTCTGTATATTTAGCCTGGTCTTTCAGGCTGTAGTCAGCTCAGCCAATCAGCAGTCATATAACACTCAAATTTAATCAGCTCAGCCAATCAGCAGTCATATAAAACAAGCCTGTAGTGAGTTCAACCAATCAGCAGCCATGTAATATTTCCCTGTAGTCAGCTCAGCCAATCAGAAGTCATGTAACATCTGCCTGTAGTCAGCTCAGCCAATCAGCAGTCGTGTAACACTATACTGTATTCAGCTCAGCCAATCAGCAGCCATGTAACACTCAAATGTAGTCGGCTCAGCCAATCAGAAATCATGTAACACTAGCCTGTAGTCAGCTCAGCCAATCAGCAGCCTGTTACACGGCTGCTGATTGGCTGAGCTGACTACAGGCTAGAAGTCAGGTAACACTAGCCTGTAGACAGCTCATGCAATCAGAAGTCCTGTAACACAAGCATGTAGTGAGTTCAACCTATCAGCAGCCATGTAACACTAGCCTGTAGTCAGCTCAGCCAATCAGAAGTCATGTAACACTCAAATTTAGTCAGCTCAGCCAGTCAGCAGTCGTGTAACACTAGCCTTTAGTCAGCGCAGCCAATCAGTAGAAATGTAACACTAGCCTGTAGTCAGCTCAGCCAATCAGCAGTCGTGTAACACTAGCCTTTAGTCAGCGCAGCCAATCAGTAGAAATGTAACACTAGCCTGTAGTCAGGTCAGCCAATCAGCAGTCATGTAAAATAACACTGTAGTCAGCTCAGCCAATCAGCAGCCATGTAACACTCAAATGTAATCAGCTCAGCCAATCAGCAGTCATGTAACACTAGACTGTAGTCAGCTCAGCCAATCAGCAACCATGTAACACTAGACTGTAGCCAGCTCAGCCAATCAAAAGTCATGTACCACTAGCCTGTAGTCAGCTCAGCCAATCAGCAGCCATGTAACACTCAAATGTTGTCAGCTAAGCCAATCAGCAATCATGTAACACTAGCTTGTCATCAGCACAGCCAATCAGCAGTAATGTAAAACTTGCCTGTCCTCAGCTCAGCTCATCAGAAGTCATGTAACACCTGCCTGTAGTCAGCTCAGCCAATCAGCAGCCATGTAACACTAGCCTGTAGTCATCTCAGCCAATCAGCAGCCATGTAACAGTCAAATGTAGTCAGCTCAGCCAATCAGAATAAAAGTAACACTAGCCTGTAGTCAGCTCAGCCAATCAGAAGAAGAGTAATGCTAGCCTGTAGTCAGCTCAGCCAAACAGAAGAAAAGTAATGCTAGCCTGTAGTCAGCTCAGCCAATCAGAAGAAAAGTAATGCTAACCTGTCGTCAGCTCAGTCAATCAGAAGTCATGTAACACCTGCCTGTAGTCAGCTCAGCCAATAAGCAGCCATGTAAAACTACACTGTAGTCAGCTCAGCCAATCAGCAGTCATGTAAAACTACATTGAAGTCAGCTCTTCCAATCAGCAGCGATGTAACACTCAAATATATTCAGTTCAGGCAATCAGAAGTCATGTAACACTTGCCTGTGACTACAGGCAAGTGCTGATGATGAGATAAGCCAATCAGCAAACATGTAACACTCAAATGTAGTCATCTCAGCCAATCAGCAGCCATGTAACACTCAAATATAGTCAGCTCAGCCAATCAGAAGTCATGTAACACTAGCCTGTAGTCAGCTCAGCCAATCAGCAATCTTGTAACACTAGCCTATCATCAGCACAGCCAATCAGCAGTAATGTAACACTCGCCTGTCCTCAGCTCAGCCCATCACAAGTCATATAACACTAGCCTGTAGTGAGTTCAACCTATCAGCAGCCATGTAACACTAGCCTGTAATCAACTCAGCCAATCATAAGTCATGTAACACTAGACTGTATTAAGGTCAGCCAATCAGCAGCCATGTAACACTCAAATGTAGTCAGCTCAGCCAACCAGAAGTCATGTAACACTCAAATGTAGTCATCTCAGCCAATCAGAAGTCATGTAACACTCAATATTTGTCAACTCATCCAATCAGAAGTCAGGTAACACTAGCCTGTAGACAGCTCATGCAATCAGAAGTCCTGTAACACAAGCATGTAGTCAGCTCAGCCAATCAGCAGCCATGTAACACTAGACTGTAGTCAGCTCAGCCAATCAGCAGCCATGTAACACTCAAATGTTGTCAGCTAAGCCAATCAGCAATCATGTAACACTAGCTTGTCATCAGCACAGCCAATCAGCAGTAATGTAACACTCGCCTGTCCTCAGCTCAGCTAATCAGAAGTCATGTAACACCTGCCTGTAGTCAGCTCAGCCAATCAGCAGCCATGTAACACTAGACTGTAGTCAGCTCAGCCAACCAGCAGCCATGTAACACTCAAATGTACTCAGCTCAGCCAATCAGAAGTCATGTAACACCTGCCTGTAGTCAGCTAAGCCAATCAGCAGCCATGTAACACTCAAATGTAGTCAGTTCAGCCAATCGGCAGTCATGTAACACTAGACTGTAGTCAGCTCAGTCAATCAGCAGCCATGTAACACTCAAATGTAGTCAGCTCAGCCGATCAGAAGTCATGTAGCACCTGCCTGTAGTCAGCTCAGCCAATCAGCAGTCATGAAAAACTACACTGTAGTCAGCTCAGCCAATCAGCAGCCATATAACACTCAAATGTAGTCCGCTCAGCCAATGAGCAGCCATGTAACACTAACCTGCAGTCAGCTCAGCCAGTCCAGAAGTCAGGTAACACTAGCCTGTAGTCAGCTCAGCCAATCAGCAGCTGTGTAACACTAGCGTGTAGTCAGCTCAGCCAATAAGCAGTCATATAACACTCAAATTTAATCAGCTCAGCCAATCAGCAGTCATATAAAACAAGCCTGTAGTGAGCTCAACCAATCAGCAGCCATGTAATACTTCCCTGTAGTCAGCTCAGCCAATCAGAAGTCATGTAACATCTGCCTGTAGTCAGCTCAGCCAATCATCAGTCGTGTAACACTATACTGTATTCAGCTCAGCCAATCAGCAGCCATGTAACAGTCAAATGTAGTCGGCTCAGCCAATCAGAAATCATGTAACACTAGCCTGTAGTCAGCTCAGCCAATCAGCAGCCGTGTAACACTAGCCTGTAGTCAGCTCAGCCAATCAGCAGTCATGTAACACTCAAATTTAGTCAGCTCAGCCAATCAGCAGTCATGTAACACCAGACTGTAGTCAGCCCAGCCAATCAGCAGTCATGTAAAACTACATTGAAGTCAGCTCTTCCAATCAGCAGCCATGTAACACTCAAATATAGTCAGCTCAGCCAATCAGAAGTCATGTAACACTAGCCTGTAGTCAGTTCAGCCAAACAGCAATCTTGTAACACTAGCCTGTCATCAGCACAGCCAATCAGCAGCAATGTAACACTCGCCTGTCCTCAGCTCAGCCAATCAGAAGTCATATAACACTAGCCTGTAGTGAGTTAAACCAATCAGCAGCCATGTAACACTAGCCTGTAGTCAGCTCAGCCAATCATAAGTCATGTAACACTAGACTGTATTAAGATCAGCCAATCAGCAGTCATGTAACACTCAAATGTAGTCATCTCAGCCAATCAGAAGTCATGTTACACTCAATATTAGTCATCTCAGCCAATCAGAAGTCAGGTAACACTAGCCTGTAGTCAGCTCATCCAATCAGAAGTCCTGTAACACAAGCATGTAGTCAGCTCAGCCAATCAGCAGCCATGTAACACTAGACTGTAGTCAGCTCAGCCAATCAGCAGCCATGTAACACTCAAATGTTGTCAGCTAAGCCAATCAGCAATCATGTAACACTAGCTTGTCATCAGCACAGCCAATCAGCAGTAATGTAAAACTCGCCTGTCCTCAGCTCAGCTAATCAGAAGTCATGTAACACCTGCCTGTAGTCAGCTCAGCCAATCAGCAGCCATGTAACACTAGACTGTAGTCAGCTCAGCCAATCAGCAGCCATGTAAAACTCAAATGTACTCAGCTCAGCCAATCAGAGGTCATGTAACACCTGCCTGTAGTCAGCTAAGAAAATCAGCAGTCATGTAACACTCAAATGTAGTCATCTCAGCTAATCAGAAGTCATGTAATACTAGACTGTAGTCAGCTCAGCCAATCAGAAGAAAAGCAATGCTAGCCTGTCGTCAGCTCAGCCAATCAGAAGTCATGTAACACCTGCCTGTAGTCAGCTCAGCCAATAAGCAGTCATGTAAAACTACACTGTAGTCAGCTCAGCCAATCAGCAGCCATGTAACACTCAAATGTAGTCAGCTCAGCCAATAAGCAGTCATGTAAAACTACACTGTAGTCAGCTCAGCCAATCAGCAGCCATGTAACACTCAAATGTAGTCAGCTCAGCCAATCAGCAGCCATGTAAAAGTACACTATAGTAATCTCAGCCAATCAGCTGACAGTCAAACAGTCAAATGTAGTCAGCTCAGCCAATCAGAAGACATGTAACACTAGACTGTAGCCAGCTCAGCCAATCAAAAGTCATGTACCACTAGCCTGTAGTCAGCTCAGCCAATAAGCAGCCATGTAACGCTCAAATGTAGTCAACTCAGCCAATCAGCAGTCATGTAAAACTACACTATAGTAATCTCAGCCAATCAGCAGCCATGTAACAGTCAAATGTAGTCAGCTCAGCCAATCAGAAGACATGTAACACTAGACTGTAGTCAGCTCAGACAGTCAGCAGCCATGTGACACTAGACTGTAGCCAGCTCAGCCAATCAGAAGTCATGTAACACTAGCCTGTAGTCATCTCAGCCAATCAGCAGCCATGTAACAGTCAAATGTGGTCAGCTCAGCCAATCAGCAGTCATGTAAAACTACACTATAGTAATCTCAGCCAATCAGCTGACAGTCAAACAGTCAAATGTAGTCAGCTCAGCCAATCAGAAGACATGTAACACTAGACTGTAGTCAGCTCAGCCAGTCAGCAGCCATGTAACACTAGACTGTAGTCAGCTCAGCCTATAAGCAGTCATGTAAAACTAAACTGTAGTCAGCTCAGCCAATCAGCAGCCATGTAACGCTCAAATGTAGTCAACTCAGCCAATCAGCAGTCATCTAAAACTACACTATAGTAATCTCAGCCAATCAGCAGCCATGTAACAGTCAAATGTAGTCAGCTCAGCCAATCAGAAGACATGTAACACTAGACTGTAGTCAGCTCAGACAGTCAGCAGCCATGTGACACTAGACTGTAGCCAGCTCAGCCAATCAGAAGTCATGTAACACTAGCCTGTAGTCATCTCAGCCAATCAGCAGCCATGTAACAGTCAAATGTAGTCAGCTCAGCCAATCAGAATAAAAGTAACACTAGCCTGTAGTCAGCTCAGCCAATCAGAAGAAAAGTAATGCTAGCCTGTCGTCAGCTCAGACAATCAGAAGTCATGTAACACCTGCCTGTAGTCAGCTCAGCCAATAAGCAGTCATGTAAAACTACACTGTAGTCAGCTCAGCCAATCAGCAGCCATGTAACACTCAAATGTAGTCAGCTCAGCCAATCAGCAGTCATATAAAACAAGCCTGTAGTGAGTTCAACCAATCAGCAGCCATGTAACACTTGCCTGTAGTCAGCTCAGCCAATCAGCAGCCATGTAACACTCAAATGTAGTCAGCTCAGCCAATCAGCAGCCATGTAACACTTAAATGTAGTCAGCTCAGCCAATCAGCAGCCATGTAACACTCAAATGTAGTCAGCTCAGCCAATCAGCAGTCATGTAACACTAGACTGTAGTCAACTAATCCTATCAGAAGTCATGTAACACCTGCCTCTAGTCAGCTCAGCCAATCAGCAGTCATGAAAAACTACACTGTAGTCAGCTCAGCCAATCAGCAGCCATATAACACTCAAATGTAGTCAGCTCAGCCAATGAGCAGCCATGTAACACTAACCTGCAGTCAGCTCAGCCAGTCAGAAGTCAGGTAACACTAGCCTGTAGTCAGCTCAGCCAATCAGCAGTCATGTAACACTCAAATGTAGTCAGCTCAGCCAATGAGCAGCCATGTAACACCTGCCTGTAGTCAGCTCAGCCAATCAGCAGCTGTGTAACACTAGCCTGTAGTCAGCTCAGCCAATCAGCAGTCATGTAACACTCAAATTTAGTCAGCTCAGCCAATCAGCAGTCACATAAAACAAGCCTGTAGTGAGTTCAACCAATCAGCAGTCATGTAACACTCAAATTTAGTCAGCTCAGCCAATCAGCAGTCATATAAAACAAGCCTGTAGTGAGTTCAACCAATCAGCAGCCATGTAACACTTGCCTGTAGTCAGCTCAGCCAATCAGAAGTCATGTAACATCTGCCTGTAGTCAGCTCAGCCAATTAGCAGTCATGTAACAGTCAAATGTAGTCAGCTCAGCCAATCAGAAATCATGTAACACTAACCTGTAGTCAGCTCAGCCAATCAGCAGCCGTGTAACACTAGCCTGTAGTCAGCTCAGCCAATCAGAAGTCATGTAACACTCAAATTTAGTCAGCTCAGCCAATCAGCAGTCATTTAAGACCAGACTGTAGTCAGCCCAGCCAATCAGCAGCCATGTAACACTCAAATGTAGTCAGGTTAGTAAATCAGAAGTCATGTAATACCTGCCTGTAGTCAGCTAACCCAATCAGCAGCCATATAACACTCAAATGTAGTCATCTCAGCCAATCAGAAGTCATGTAACACTAGATTGTAGTCTGCTCAGCCAATCAGAAGTCATGTAACACCTGCCTGTAGCACCTTGTTGATTTTCAATGGACTCCTTTTTAATAAAATGTACTCTTCAATAGAATTACTTTTTAGTGTTTTGGAATTTTCTACTTTACCATGTCCAGCTAACACTTAAAATAAGTAAAACTTAAAATGTTTGCAGGGGGGAAAAAACAACAAACACCATTATATCCATGTCTTAATACCAATTTATTAAAAATAAAAATAAAAACAATAACCCTCAAGGTTTAGTTTACAATTCAAAAACAAGTTTTCATTTTCTTTAGGTTTTGTGATGCAAGTGTGACAGCTCCCTTATCACGTGCTACATAACAATGAAACTTCACTTTCAGTTGAAAAGATGAAAAAAATAAAAAAACACATTGTTCTTAAAAGACATGGTACATTTAAAATTGTTACTATGAGAGGAAGGACAGTTAAAATCTTAACCATTTCTCTTACACTGAAAAATGTGTGTTTAAAGTGCATTTCAGAGGATACACACATCAGAGGATAATTCCAGCCATTTTCAACCTAGAACAAACTTTGCCATCATCTGGAATCTACCAATCGATTCTAACCAAAATCTTATCAAATGGGTCACTGAGTGAGTTGTGATGTGAGAGTGTGCCTGCCTTCGTGTGTGTTTGTGTTGACTTTAACAGTTGGCCAAGTTCTGAATTTTTTTCCAGTGGTGAGACATGACATATTTGGGTGCTTTAGAAGATCTGACTATCTGTTGCCTCGATACATTGTACTGCTGCTGGATAAACACCAGCGAACTCAAGTGCCAAAAAATAAAATTCACTCAATGGTAGGGTTGTCATTTTTCCATTTGAAATACTGCTCAAACACGGTAAAATGGATGTAAAATATTGTATCTGTAACTATGTGTTTAAATTCCAAATTGGAGTGCAGTTAGATTTACGATCTGACTTTCGATTTGCCACAGATTAGTGGGCCTTCTATTCCAACAGGTGTTCAAATTAGATTTTTAAAGGAGAGATTTGCCGATTTTCAACCTTATCTCTATCTATCCGCATTACAGATATAGTGTGAAAAACGCCTGCAATTATACACATCAAATGACGTTGCTGGTGCCGGAAGAACAACAGATTTTGCAGCTGCGCGGTGCAGCGCCCCAGAGACACAGAAAACATCGGCAAAAACTGCAGGTCAGTTGTTTCCCTCATCTGTAAGATGAGGGAAAAACATTGTGTTTTCTTCCAACTTTGCGTCCACTTGGGTTGTCTCAAAAAGAAAAAAACATTTTTAACATCCGTTCACTAGGCTACAATACAAACTTTCTTTGTATAGTAATATAGAGTTGGGACTAACCTCTCCAAAAACGTGGCAGCTACATCTTCTCCAAACTGCAGGATGAAGTCTTGCTCGATCTGCAATAGATAAATGACATACCAAGAGAGAGCTTTTAAGAAATGTAACTACTGCCTCAACATCAGATAAGCAAACTACATCAAGGTGTGCGTTGCAGGGGCTGGCGTGTTGGGACTGTCCAGAAAAATCTTACATTTTAGGTCTAGCAGTTGACCAGGTATTTTTAAACAATGGTATACAGAAATCTTTATTTCTATAAAATTATAATAGCCGTAAGGCCTTGCAAATTGTTTAACAGTATCAGTTTCATAAAGATGAGGCAACGGAGTATAAAAGCCTCTGTCTGTCTTCTTTCTTAAAATGTATAAACAGGAATACTCTGAAGTCAGTGCAAGTCTGGCCCATCCTCCAGAGTCACCTTCCCCCTTATGAAATTTGTGTGCAGTCCTATCGCCACAACAGGCATGTTATTAATTTACCTATACAGATGCAATTCACTTCCCATTCAGCTGCAAAAATAATATTAAAATAAACTTCCTAAGAAATTCCTAAGTTTATGTAGTTATGTAATCCATGGAGATTTGTGTGTGAGAAATTTTCTCTTCGCCTTGCCTTATTAGGCATGCGTGTTTGACTTCCTGAATGCACCAACTGATTCAAAATGGCTCAACATTTGAAACTACTTCTCAATCACAAAAACAGTAGCCTTTTAATGCTTCATATGATTAAGTCATGCTCATACACAAATCTCGATGGATTTACATTACTACAATAACTTTGGAATCTCTATGTTTGATTTTGATATTGGTTGGAGTTGAATGGGAAGTGAATGGCGTCCAGACTGTAGATAGAATCAGGTACACCAACACAAGGAAAGGATGGGGAGAGGGCACCAAATGTGTAGGGTAGTGGAGACAGTTATACATATTGTTATATCGGGGATATAATAGGGGATAAAAGTGTTGCCGTTAACATTAATTTACATTTGTATGGCCTAATGCACATTTTTCTGTAAAATACTCAATTACCAGGCCTTTGACGTCTTTGAAGCGCGGAAATTCAGTCAAGACGTCTGAGGATTTATCTTCGTCGAAGACCATATTGCGACAATATTCAAATGCCATCTTCATCTTCTGCTTGATAGTGGCCTCATCAGAGGAATGCTTCATTAAGGACATGGCCTCCCTGCATTGCTCTTCACTCAGGGTCATCTCAGGACTAAATGAAGCATCTCTCCTTGCTGTCGGCCATCCACCAGTCAGCTGACCTGATGACCCTCTGCTCTCTGATGAAGTACTCTTCCTCTGGATGGTTTTGAGCCTCCATGCTAAGTAACCACTGCCACTTTCACCATCATAGAAATGTTCCTTTAAAATTATAACAGGATCATTAGTTATGAAAACAGCAGCAGTTGGTTAAAATGATGAAGTTGGATAAATGTAATACAGGATAACTTATGTGATCTAAATGCTTTGGACACTGGAATATTTGGAAATAGCAATTCAATATTTTCATAGTATGAATCGTGCATCAGGTCTCTAAAGTGCAACCATTTTAGTCGCATATGTGATCTAATTTTAAGTTGTGCAACCCGTAAATTAAATTTGGGCGCACTGGTGTGATCAAATTTACTTGTGTTGGTGGCCTTTGCTTCTTTCTTTCTTCAGTACGGCCTATAGTAGGAATAATTTGCTCTCAACCGTCTAATAACAAGAACACTTAAAAAATCTTACATATCCATTTTTGGAATATGGATCCATCAGGTAAGGGAACGTGGCAACTATGCCTCGAGCATACATCTCTCTCACATGCCGTGGCGGTGCCGTCCTGACAAGAGAAAAGTGAATAGTTCTATTAATTTCAATGCTTACAATAAGTTTCAGAGCAATGAGAATTAAAGAATGGCACTTAATAAATATTGATGTTTTCCCCACAAGCATGGAAGAAATGTCTTGTCACATGTCACATGTCAAATGTCACAAGCATGGACGAAAAGTTCTGCTTGAAAAAAAGACATCCGAATTACCCATGAGTTTCAGTCATGTCTGCAGCGAGAATGTTCATCTGTTGCCGTGAGGAGTCAGTCAGACCTTTCGTCCGGTTGTATTCCTTGACAATGCGGTCTCCACCAGGTTTCTTGGTCAGTGCAGATTCAACCACCTGTGAAAGGACAGAGTAGAAGACAAGCCAATATTCACTAAAAAATAAATAATCTTGAACAATTGACAGTAAATACACCTAAAAAAATAACAAACAATCAAAAAAGTGTGCAATCCCCAAAGGAAGCTGTCACAACAAACAAATTTTACACATCAATTTACATGTTTGGCATCTTTATCCGCCTTCTGCCGTTTTCTGGAAGGGCTGTAATCCTCATCCAGGATGACTGTATCATCAGAGCTGCAGGCTGAAAGTGCCAGCGCTGAATTGGTTACGACATCAAGCAGTGGACTGGCGGACGAAGTTGTCCCCTGGGAACAGCCAGACGAAGTTGTTCCCTGGGAACCTAAGTGTAATTCAGGAGAGAGAGGGAGGAGAGAAAAAATAAATAAATAAACACCTACCATTTGTCGGTTTTTCACAACCTAAAAGTGTAACTGAGTCTTAGGCAACATTCCATGGACTATGCTGAAAGAAATGGGAATCAAGAGAGAACAAGTTTACCGTTGTCAAATCTGATAGTAAATACACCAGCGTTGGGTTGCTGTGCTACTTCTTCAAAGACGTCTGCATCCACCTCAGTTCCCATCTCATCATAAACTCTGATGCCTTCGCTGATGGGTGGGATGGAGAACTTCATGAAAGCTTAGGGAAAAAACACAAAGAGGGAGTCATTCCATATGAAATGCTCAAGATTAACAAAGGGTATACCCCCGAAACGCCCTCAGTGATATCTTTTGACCATGCCACTAATCTGGTCACAATGTCTGGCCTACCAACTTTCATTAATCAAATTTAAAAAACAGTGGTCCCTAGATACCACACCAATTAAGTGAGAAACAAAACTCAACTAAGCCGACCAACAAAAGCCAGCCCTTGATTGCTGTGACCTCTGGAGATGCCCAAAAGGTAGCTTGCCAGAAAGTGAGAGATGGAGATTATTTTCAATCGATAGAACAATGACGTGCATCTCCAAAAGTCATGAACTGACACATCCACTTTCCTTGTGTTTTTACAATGGCGTGACTGATGGCTTACCAGAATTCAAGAATTCATCCAGGCTCGGTTCACTGATCTTGACATATTTCTGTTCGTTATCGATTTTTGTTTTAATCAACATGATGGTATCTATAAAAACAGCAAAACTGAATCCGTATTGTGATCTACAACACAAAGCTACTCTGACAGTAGCGTCAGCTCCTGTTGGCATATTACAGTAGATGGGGAAATTGTATTGGTCGATTTGGGCTTTAAAAATCACTATCAGAATTTGTCTAATTTCAAATTTAAAGCCACTGGACTGTGTGGAGTCTCTGAGGTGTGTAAGCAGAAACAATTTTGACATGTGCGTAAACAAAGACTAATGTTAATATTAACTTATCTAAAATGTTACTTACCATCACCGGACCATAGCACATAACGGACAAATCTGAAGAACAAAGTAGAAAAATAAATGAATTCCATGTAACGTTAAAAGGAATAAAGGGAAAATAAAGTCAGCTAGCTTATATCAGGGTATGAACAGATTTTACAAAGTCTAATTAAATACTTTAAGACTTTTTGATTATAAGAACTACCACTATGCGTTGCCATCAGCTTCACAGCAATTTGCCATTCTACCTGTTCCACAGTTTGTCGTTTTGACTTTTATCCAAGGGACACATTGATAAAATTCACTATGCAACAATTTTGACTCCATTCATTTCCTATGGCAGACGAACCATTGCTGCATTAGACATGATTGTATGGCAGGGTTTTTCCCGCATGGAAGATTTTTTGGTGGCCACCAAAGACAAATCAGGGCCACCAAAATGTGTAAAAACAGCCATTTCAATTCTCGATAAACAGAAGAAGCGGTACACATCTCCACTGGAGAGGGAGGGAGTGTGAGAAAACAAGCACAGTGAACTGGATGGATGGAATGCCCTCAAACTAAAAGGCAGCTATTTTTGAAACTAGAAGTTAAATTCTTATTTTATGTATTTCTTGTATGCCTTGTTATATACTTGCATTGTCTAATTCAACTATCGTATTAACATACATTGACTAACCAATGTAATTTCAATATTGAAAGCTCGCCTTGCCTTTGTTTGTGTAATTATATCTTGGGGAGCATGCAGGCAAATAATTCAGTGTTTCTCAGTGGCTCTTCACTTTCAAAGTCTACTTTAACAGTACACCGAATCAGAAGGACATTTTAATGGCACACTTGCGCTCTCAAGCGGAGCAGGAAAACGCTTCCACTTCTGCTTTGAGGCGTGACAAAATTTTCTATGCAAGAAAAACCCTCTTAATACAGCTATTTAGACTAACATTACTTTCATCTAACTGAAATGGGAATAAATACGACCTCAAATTTGTATTGTGAGGCATTTTAATGCCTCTAAATGTATTCCAAAGAGTTTGACTTTTTACAGAGCTGCAGTGTTACCCCTGGCCTGCATACCGTTGTCCCACGTGCAACATGGAGCCAACAACGTGCAACCTGTCTGGACAAGTTAACGTTAGCTACTTAGCTACCTAAGCTAACGTTAGGCTAACCAGTTTCATACCCCTCCTCGAAATTATCAAAACATTGACACTATTATCAGGTTTAGCTTCAACAAATATTTAGTTAGCACTTAACGTAACAACATAGAATGCCAACTATTGCTAATATAAAGCAAGCACACAGCCCAGGCCATTTTTTCATCTCATTGTTGACAGTCTTTCTTTAGTTTACGTTAACTACCACCTATGCGTTTAATTCAAATTTGAATGTTAACGTTAGCTAGCAATATTAACATAGAAATTAAACATTGAAGTTTGGCTAAAATTAGTTGACTGTTAAATTGACTTATACGTGGCGTATAAGTCAATTTAACAGTCAACTAATTTAGTTAGCCTTTTTTGTTTCTCACCTTTTCAAATATTCAACGAGGTCTCCACAGCTTCGGGAGATGGCGGTTGAAGAGGAGATGACTGGGCGGAGTCTAGGTTTTGCATAAAGTTAACGTCAGTTAGTTACAGTTGTCAACACTGTTATTCTAACACATTTTTGGACATCACCAAGTTTTGCTTTAAGCAGCATGCTCCCTGCAGAGAGTATCAGCACATAATTTCTCATAGTTAAAAGTTCATATGCTCATTATTACAATAAACAAAAACAAAAATATATGTATAACAATCTCATGCATTTCAACAGAAGCAGCCCTGCAGCAAGGCCAACTTTTATGAGGTGAATCATGTTCAATTTATTTGAGTATAAGAAAAGGTGTTGTTTCAAGCCACCAAACAGCTGACAAATGATCAGCTATTTTGCAGAAATGGCCAGCAAGGTTTAATTCTACTTATGTTTAATCATGTCATCTTGCTGAAGGTGCCAACCGGCACATGAAATCACTTTACAAATCACGTTTCTCTACCTGGGTCCACTACCAGCAATGTAAGAGGCAAACTGGCTCCTATCTAGACTCAAAACACACGTTAAGATAATTAAAAAGATTAAGTTAATTAGCACTGGTGAGCCACTTAGCATGGTGTCTCCTAATCATCACTGAACACCCGGGAGGTTGTCAGACATCAGAAACAGAACAGAGTTTGTCAATAATTGTTTATGCAATGCATCTTGCTTGTTCTTTTATATGAATTTTATCTTTTTATCTGTCTCTTATCTGCCTTTTATTGGTGTAAAGCACTTTGAGCTGCATGTTGTGTATGAAAGGTACTATACAAATAAAGGTTATTATTAGTGTGCTTGCTTCAGCAAGCAAACTATTGTTATTCTCCTTACTTATTATTAGTGTGCTTGCTTCAGCAAGCAAACTATTGTTATCCATCTTACTTATTAGTGTGCTTGCTTCAGCAAGCAAACTATTGTTATCCGTCTTACTTATTATTATTTTTCAATATCTTCAACTTCTTTTTATTCTTCCGGACACTTTAATGCGGCTTGAACCGTTTGAGCTATCGATGCGGTTCCAACTCTCAAACGTTCAGCATGTTCGGGAATAGCATGCTATTACTTTTCTAAGCGTTCCGATGTTTAGTTTTTCCGCAATTTACGTTTAAACGGGAATTTTTTCCCAATAGAAATGAATGGTGGAATGTTCAGCTCGCTAGAGTGTGTGATGTCATCCCCACTCTAGCTACTCTTCAGACTTCAGATGCTGTGATTTTTAACTAAATGTTCAAATTTCTTAAACTGTCATGACTCCCACAATTTTCACACTATATACACGTTACACTAGGGTTGGGCGGTAATACGGTATCCCGGGGTATTTGAAAATAGCAACGGTGTCCGTTTCATTACCGTCATAAAAAAATTTCTGGCAGAAGAAGAGGAGAGAGATGCCCAACCTGCACCCCCGAAAAAAAAGATAACTTTGGGCAGTCTCTTGCAAAAAAAAGCTGATGCGGCGGGCGCGGCAGGTCCCGTCGGACTCGGCACCATAGAGGAGCGAGCAGAATCAGAGATGAATGCCTATTGTCGCGAGCCTGTGATTCACGGAGACGAAGATCCCCTTCTCTGGTGGAAGTCAAATGGAGCCAGCCGCTTTCCGCTGATGTCGAGGGTGGCCCGAAAGTACTTGTGCGCGTGTGCCACAAGCTCACCATCAGAGCGGGTGTTCAGCACCGCAGGCAAAGTTGTAAGTCCGTTACGTGCCCTGCTCAAGCTGGAAAAAGTAAATACCGTATTTCCTCTAATAGTAGCCTGTAGTCAATTAAAAGCCGGGTCTCCGATAATGGCCGGGGCCGTGGTCGACACAAACAAATAAAGGCCGGCCTCAAATACAGGCTGGGGGAAAAAACTAGGTCAAAACCTAGTACATGGCTGGACCATGTCCGTCTCCTCTCTCCGCCGCTGCCTCTCCACCGCGCCCACGGCGCATTGATCCTCCCGATCCAAGCCCCGGACCCCCGCCGAAATCTCGGCCGGATCACCGGGAATACATCGGTGCCCAGGTTCAGTTAGCTTCAGTTAGCTTCAGCTTACATGCAAACAACGGTGGATACTGGTAAACTCCTGGTGCCTGTTTGTAACTGTAACGTACAAGTGCCACAAGACGGTTCGGCCGGCGGAAGTCTCTGGAGCATGCCGTCGTCGATTACCGTAATTATCGTAATGCATTGCAGTAACAAAAAAAGTCTACCTAACGTACCGTAACAGAAGCAGATCAGAAAACAAGGAGGCTTCGTACTAAAATAGGAGCAAATATACTTATCAAACAGAGGGAATTAGAAATAAAGATAGATGACATGTTGTTAATTTTGTACATGTTTTGTTGTTATTGTTTCAATATTCTGTTGTAAATATGCAACGTTTGCTATTCCGTTTCTGATGTTGTTCAGAGAATAAAACTGGAACATGTATCACATTTTTGTCGTGTGAAAATCACAGTTGAAGTGCACTGCAGCCACCTTGTGGCGGGAAACGGTATAGCAGCGACTACATAAATTCATCATTTGGAATTGGCGGCTCCCTCCAAGCCATACAATGTGATTTTTAATCAGATGGTAATACCGTATACCGTGGGAAAATTTGGGGAAGGTTTAACGGTGTCAAAAATTGGATACCGCCCAACCCTACGTTACACATCAAACTGTTCAGCTACTCCTTCTGCCACTCACAATGTAAATATCTAAGTCATAGTGTTTAGACTTTTTCAGCTATGATGGTTTGTTCAACACTAGTGCAAAACTGTGTTTTACGGCCCCTATCTAACTTTTAAACAGCTTTGTCATTTCCACATTCTTAAACTGTCACTATTCCCACAATTTTTATACTACATACATATATTTTACAGCAAACTGTTCAGCTACTCCTTCTGTCACTCACAATGTAAATATCTAAGTAATAGCACTTGTAGTTTTTGAGCTGTGATGGCTTGTTCAACACTAGTGCTGTTCAGTTTTTGGCTCCCACACTTCAACATTAGTGCTTTACAGTAATTTTGCCTACTTTAAACAGCTTTTTCTTCTTGCACATTCAGTATTTAAACTGAAGTAGTTTCCACTATTTTCACACTACATACATATATTATATATCACACTGTTCAGCTACTTCTTCTGTCACTGACAATGTAAATATCTAAGTGGTAGCATTTGTAGTTTTTGAGCTATGATGGTTTGTTCAACACTAGTGCTGTTCAGTTTTTGGCTCCTATGAGCAGATTTTTTCTGCTTACACATATTTGAACTATCACAATGTCCACAACTTTGAGACTACATGCATATATTACACATTAAAATGTTCAGCCAGTCCTACTCTTTCTCACAATGTAAATATCTAAGTGCTGGGATTTGTAGTTTTTCAGTTAGGTACGTTTGTTCAGCATTAGTGCTCCAATTCAACTTTTTCACTTCATTTTACTACAATTCAACTTCTTCAACTTTCTTTCAACTGTAATCAACTTACTACTATTTCTAATGCTGCTGCTACTACTGCTACTGCAGCTACTACTACTACTACTACTACTTCTAATACTGCTACTACTGCTACTTCTACTACTACTGCTACTACTACTACCTCTAATACTACTACTACTACTGCTACTGCTAAAACTACTACTGCTAATAGTACTACTACTGCTACTTCTACTACTACTGCTACTTCTAATACTACTACTACTTCTAATACTGCTACTATTACTACTGCTACTACTTCTAATACTACTACTACTTCTAATACTGCTACTATTACTACTGCTACTACTTCTAATGCTGCTACTATTACTACTGCTACTACTTCTAATACTACTACTATTACTACTGCTACTACTTCTAATACTACTACTACTTCTAATACTGCTACTATTACTACTGCTACTACTTCTAATACTACTACTACTTCTAATACTGTTACTACTACTGCTACTACTGCTACTAGTATTACTACTACTGTTACTACTACTACTATTTCTAATGCTGCTACTACTACTGCCACTACTACTGCTACTGCAGCTACTACTACTGCTACTACTACTACGTCTAATACTGCTACTACTTCTACTGCTACTACTACTACTTCTACTACTACTACCTCTAATACTACTACTACTACTACTACTGCTACTGCTATCACTACTACTGCTACTACTACTATTACTTCTACTACTTCTCTCCTAATGCAGCTCTCCTAATGCTGCTGTCTGCACTTCTCCACTTTCATACACACGTAGGGGGCCACACACACACACACACACACACACACACACACACACGTATTGGATTTGATGAATAAATAAAAATAAATCTGTTTAAATCTATATTTTAAGGTTTAAACTTTATGGCTTTTATTTTGAAGGCTGAAAGCCTAAACCGGAAGTTGACAAGCTGGAAGTCTCCCATTTCCCAGTTCACCTGAACGCACCACGTGTAAAAGCTGCCTGTGACGGTTAGAAAAATATCATTTGTGTTTTGGTAAGAGAAGGTGAGGGCAACGTCGCTTTATCGGCCAACTTAACGGTCATTTTACCGCTATGTTGGTCCAATGTAGGCTGAGACATTGTTTCTGTTTTTAAAATGTCATTAGATTTAACATTACTTGCTAACTGAGACAAGCGACAGCTTTCAGACATTAATGTTACGTTGGTAGCGTTGAAGACTGCTTTGAAAACGTCAACTGCCCAGTGTTAACGTTAGCCTGCTTAGCTAGCAAGAGACTGACATTACTCTTTATGTAACGTTAACGTTAATAATGTTAGTTAGCATTGTTGACAAGTTATTTCCAGTCGACAACCAAGGTTGACCACTTCACTAGCTAACCGGGCTAACGTTAATGTGGCTATCTTATCGGTCATAGCTAGAAATTGCATTAGTTTGAAAAAACAGATGTAAAAATAGCGGCCAATTAAAGCTACAACATAGTAACCTGGCCAAAAAAATGTTAGATAAACCGGGTGGTGTTTTTTCATTGTCACTGAGATGATACAGATAAAGATATTTGAGACTAGTTAAACGTAAGAGAAGACTAGCCTGTATTTGTGATCTGACAGCTCTGGGGTGTGTGTAAATGTCTCATTGCTCTTGTATTTGCCCTGTATTTACAGATTGCCCTTGCTGAGACTCCTGCTTTGTGGGTGAGGATGTGTTCATGTGTGTTTTAAAGTAGCTCCAATCAAGTGAACAGAAACATTCGCTACTTTTTACCTTCAACATGAAATACTTGTGGTTACAGTGCAGTACCCAAATATATGCTTCGAATAAATGGGGATTTCATCACCTATAGTCTCACTACAATAGTTTGTATATTGTAATGTAGTATTTTGATATGTCATGTGTTTTGATGGTGGTTTTTACTATGACAATTGTACTTTTTTTCTGAATTACTTAGGTGTTTTTTGTGACTGCTTAGTGGTAAATTCATGAACTAATCAATAACCTCTTAGCATATGTCTATCACTTTACAAGGGATTTACATTGCCTTGTAAATCCCTTGCAATACCATTTAAAACAGGGCAAAAATCTATGCCTGCATACATGTTCGTATTTCATCCCCTCAATTTTCTTTGCAATGCAGTTGTGGTGGTTATATCTTCCAGCACACTGCTTTCTTATGTGTAAATATTTGAGTGATAGGATTTGTAGTTTTTGAGTTATGAATGTTCATGCTTTACAGTAATTTTGCCTCTTTTCAACAGCTTTGTCTTCTGACAGCTCTGGGGTGTGTCAATGTCTCATTGCTCTTGTATTTACCCTGTATTTACAGATTGCCATTGCTGAGACTCCTGCTCTGTGTGAGTATGCAGTGTGTTCACGTGTGTTTTAAAGTAGTTCCAATCAACTGAACAGGAACATTCTCTACATTTTACCTTCAACATTAAATACTGCTGGTTACAGTGCAGTACCCAAATATATCCTTAGAATAAATAGGGATTTCAGCACCTATACTCTCACTGCAATAGTTTGTATATTCTAATGTAGTATTTTGATATGTCATTATGTGTTTTGATGGTGGTTTTTACTATGACAATTATACTTTTTCTGAATTGCTTAGGTGTTTTTGTTTTTGTTTGTGACTGCTTAGTGGTAAAGTTAAGTGTTTTTTTCCCCTCCTCCTTTGTTCACAGATTTCATTTCTGGTGATCACATCCTCAAGGTGAGTTAATTTTAGGTTGCCACTCATGTTATGATTCACACATGTGATCTTTGTGCTGCAGGGCAGTTTTGGGTTTATTCTATTGATTTCAGTCTGCCCACTCTCTCACATCCTGCTTTGTGTAGCCTTCCCAAGGTTTCTCCCTTTTTTTTTTTCCTTACTCAGGTTTTGTGGGCATTTTTCCCCGTTCACACAGGGGTCAAAGGTCAAACCAGTGCCGCTGTTGATTTAATTTGTTTCATAATGTGGCTGCTAAGAAGCCCTTTGATATTGTAATGGTGAGGAGGGAGAGTATATACTGTATGTCTAACTGTTAATGTTGGACCTTAACACACAACAAGCCACGCTGTATGGATAGTAGGGCTGCACAATTAATCGTATATTAATCGCGATGTCGATATTGGCTTCCACAATTAATTGATTCTGGCCGCGGGCGATTATTCACGCTGGGTTTAGCTTGCTCTGGTGTAGGGCTGCAACAGTTAGTCAACGTAATCAAAACTCAAATTACTTGAATTTTGACCCAGTTTGCCGCTGACCTTTCAAAGTGCGTATAAACTCTTCCATTAGCTTGGATCCAAGTGTAGTATACAATGAAGCACGGGTTACGGGGTAAAATATTTCCTTTTTAATCTCCGACCAGAGACGCAGTACACAGGCAAACGTACTACTTCCTTATTTACACTAATTCTCCCGCGGGTCCTTATGGGAAACTTCAAAATAAAAGCCCACAAACACCCAAATAGACTTCTTACAAAATAAGTGTCTTAGAATACAAATGCCCAAAAACTAAGGCTACAGAGGTGATGGTCCCGGAAAAAAAAACAACGGACCCGGTGCACCGGAATCACAGGTTCAAAGATTTGTACATTTGAATGTTTTTTTATTTATAGGTTTATAAAATACATTATGAATGTGAAGGCATTTCGGTTAACTTAAAATGCTCAAGTGCAATAAAACAAAATGGATGAATACTCATGATAATATAATCGTGCAGCCCTAATGGATAGTTGTGTCCCTGCTGTGATGTTGTTGTGGCAATTTGCTCTGATCAGCTGCTTTTGTCTAACCCATCTCTCTCTTTCTCACTCTCACAGAGATTGTCGATTTGTCCTGAGCTACCCTCATCAGTAAGTTCACACTTTTTACAGTACCAAAGCAAAGTACCAAAACAAATTCTTAGAAAATAGGGATTTCAGCACCTGTAGTATCACTGCAATAGTTTGTATATTCTAATGTAGTAATAGTATTTTAGAGTGTATAGTGGACAGTACTCAAACACAAGAATCCCAAATATATATATTTTGTCATAACAAAATGTGCAAAAAGTCAAGGGAGTTGACCAAAATCTTTAAGCAACTGCCCTAAAACTTGGACTCTTGAGTGTGTGCAGTGCAAACATTTAAGTGGTATTGCTCATTGAACAAATTTCAATCAATACTCAGCAAATACAACAAGAAAAAACATGTGGCAATTCAGAATTTGTTTTCAGTGATTTTATTCTGTGTCTTTCTATTAGTCTACAGTCAAAATAAGGTCAGTGGAACATAACACAATATTTTATGAAATTATCCACAGTTTTCCTAATACAATTTTAGAGTAATCTGACAAGCATATAAAGAGCCCATTGTCCACAGTGGATGCTGTAGTTGGTTTGTAAGACTACGCTCACTCCTAATTGTAAACCTTGCCTAATTACTGTAAATAGGCTGTAGGGCTATAGAGATACATGACAGATGTGCATATTAACTTTTTCTGATTTGTTTCTGACAGGTCTGTACACCACAGTAGGCTATGTCTGTTTCATGTTCATTGCACAGTTGACATTGTAAACCTTTTCAAACATCAGTACAGCATTAACCCAAACTGGATGTAAGCTGACAGGCATCTAATCGTACAGTTTCCTTGTTCAAGGAGAACAACATTGTTTTTAGCCGTGCATCTATGAACAAGTGTTACAGGTACTGGTTTGTTAATTTCAATTATTTTACTCAACAACCGTGTCTTATGAATTTTTTCTTCTTGTCTTACAGGTGTGCTGCTGCTGCTGCCGCTGGTTCCAGTTGCACCTCTATACACGTTCCATCTTTCTATCCCTCTAGTCTATACCGCTCTGTCTTTTTTTGGATTTTCTTCTCTTTCTGTCCCTTATACTGCTGTCTAAATTTTGGATTATTCTATCTTTCTCTCCTCTAGTCTATCCCACTCTATCTAATTTTGGATGACATTCTACCATTGTGTGACACAATTTGAGATTCTGCTTTGAGAAACTGCTTTGAAAAACGATTTTGAGATTTGCACCTTTTGATACATTGCTTTGGTGTTCACTATATTGATTGCATTGTCTGATTGCACTCACACCCCATTACACCGAATTCTCTCTCTCTGAATTCGTTTGCTCTCTCTCTCTCTCTCTCTCTCTCTCTCTTTCACACTCTCTCTGTTGCTAACTGTGCTCCCACTGCATTTGGCAGGATTTGAAAAGCACTAATCTGTATCCAGACAGAATTTAAAGAATTGCTATTCATAGACTACAGAACTACTGAGTACTTTAATATTGAATCTGAATAGAAAGAATATTGAATGGAGTTATTTTTATTTTTTATTTATACAGTTTAAAGTTACAGGGACAGTGTACATTAATAAACATTTCTGTAAATGTGCCAGCTTAGCCATCTTGGCTAATTTTCAACTGCAGTCCCTGGGCAGGTGTAATGACAGCTACAAAAGACACATAAAATACATTAAATCAGGAACAGCAATACTGTACATATAGCAGAGCACACTTCATAAGAACACATAAAATACTTTAAAACAAGGACAACAATACATAAAACAAAGCACGCTTCAGATTATTTGAATAAGTTACAGTGTATGGCCACACACTTGATTGTCTTTTAACCATGATTTTAAATTAATTTTAAATGAACGATATGTGTCACAGTCTCTGATAAGTGTTGGCAGACTGTTCCATGTGTGAGCTGCTCTCACTGAAAAAGCTGACTGTCCGAAGGCAGTCCTCCTCATAGGTATTATACAATCCCCTCTTGCCACAGACCTAGTATGTCTATCATTAGTTGTTTTCTGCTTTATAAAAGCACTAAGAGGGGGAGGAGCCAAGCCATGCAGAATCTTATAGACAAGACAAGCGTCTGTAAATTTGATAAGATTGTCCCAGCTCAGTAAATTATGATTTCTTAGGCAGTAACAATGGTGATGGGTGTTTGGCTTCCTGTCAAGCACCTTAAGAGCCTGGTGGTATACTGACTGTACAGGTTTGAGTGTTGTACAGGAGGCTTGTGCCCAGCTAGTCAAACAGTATGACAAATATGACATGATCATGGCCTTGAAATATAGTGTTGCTGCCTTAGTAGTTAGACAGTTTCTGATATGGCGGAAATTTGACAAGTTGAACTTTACTACCTTTGTTACCATCTTAATTTGTTTTTTAAATGTAAGATTAGAATCAATTGTTACACCAAGATATTTGAAATCAGATACCACTGTCAGCTTTTCCCCTGCAACATAAACGTTAGGTGTGAGATTATCTGTTGACCTCTTAGTGAAGAACATACAAACTGTTTTCTTTATGTTTAAGTGAAGACAGGAGTTATTAAGCCACTGTGTGACATAGGCCATCACTGCCGTGAGCTTACATGCAGCTTGCTGTTTGGTCGCTGCATGTACATAAATGACAGTATCATCTGCGTACATTTGAAGCTCAGACTCATTGCATACAGTGGGAAGATCATTTATGTAAAGGCTAAACAACAGGGGCCCCAGAATTGATCCCTGAGGTACACCGATATCACAACTAAGGGCTGATGACAGCTCCCCATTTATCTTAACCCTCTGTGCTCTGCCTTCCAGATAGGATTGCATCCATTTAATAGCATTCGGGGAGAAGTTGAACATTGAAAGCTTTGCAAGTAGGACATCATGATCCACAGTGTCAAAGGCTTTCTTTAGATCTAAGAATATGGCCCCAACAACTCCCCCCTTATCTAGTTTAGATTTCATATTCTCCAGGAGAAAGCAGTTAGCAGTTTCCGTTGAATGGTTAGATCTAAAACCAAACTGCATGGGATGCAGTCTGAAAGGGCTTTTGTTAAGGTGGCTAGTAAGTTGTTCTGCTACATATCTTTCAATTACCTTTGACACGATAGGTACTATGCTAATTGGCCTGTAATTGCATACCTCTGAAGGACCACCTGTTTTGTAAGTAGGTGTTATTATGGCTGTCTTCCATGCTCTTGGGAAGACCCCTTCATTAATGGATCTATTGATAACATTTGTTATTGGACCAGACAAACACTCATTAAACATTTTCAGGAACATTGTGTCCAGTCCATACACATCTTTGGCTTTGGAATTCTTTAGGGAGTTTATAATCATTCTTACTTTTGTTTCAGAAATTTCCCTAATCTCAAACACAGGTTGATTGTAATTTACAGGCATCATACTTAGTAGATTGGTGGAAGAGCTCTGTATTAGTGTCCGTACTGATTCCACAAAATATGAATTAAAAGTTGCTGCTATTTGAGCTTCATCCTGTGTAATACTGCCATTCACACAGATTTCAAGGCGCTTTTCATTACCAGTATGATGTTTCCCTGTCAACCTCTTTAAGTTTTCCCAAATCAATTTGGAATTTCCCTTTGCTTGGTCAATGATATTAATAAAAAATTTTGCTTTTGCTTTCCTAATTTCTTTTGTTACCTTATTTCGTAGTCCCACAAACTTTAATCTATCAGTAACTAATTTTGATTTTAGAACTGCTTTCAGTGCCGCATCACGTTCTCTCATCCATTTATGTATGTCACCAAAAAGTATTCATTATACATTGGATTGTGGACAAAAAGACCTGGCAGTCAGAGTCAACATCAGAATAAGACAGAATATTATTCCATTTAATCCCTTTAATTGCATTTTCAAAGTTATTTTGTTCTCCCTTAGGTATTCTGAGCTGACTGGGCTTTCTTACATCACAAGGACTAAGGCGCTTTTTGGACAATTTCCTAACTACAAGGGTTAAGTTATGATCAGATAGCCCAGTGATCATATTAAATGTTTTGACAATACTCTCTGGTTTATTACTGAATATCAAATCTATCTGTGTTTTTGACAACTGTGTTATTCTTGTTGGTCCCTTAATTAGCTGTGTCAGGTCAAAGATATTTGTAATTCGTTTAAGAGCACTTCTATTGCATTTATCTTCCCAATTTATGTTAAAATCCCCCATTAAAATTACCTCTTTGTTGAAATTACATTCTTTTAGTATACTGCTTAATTGGTCAAAAAAAGTAGTTTTGGAAGAGGGTGGTCTATACAAACCAACAAGGGTGAAAGACATTTGTGGAGATAATGTAATATTAAGTCCAATACATTCAAGTCCATTATCACATCGCCACTGGATTTGATGGCAACTGATATTATCTCTGACATAAAACATTATCCCCCCTCCTCTTCCTTCAGGTCTGTCCCTCCTGTAGATATTGTAGCCCGGGACGCTTAGTGCTGCACTTGGAGAGTTTTTATGTAGCCAGGTCTCTGATAGACACAGGTAATCCAAATTCGAGTCTGCGATAAGATGTTGAATTTGTTCACTTTTCCCAGTGACACTGCGAATGTTTATGTGCCCTCCAAGTAATCCCTTGGGTTTTGCTCGCGGATCCCACAGTATTCGTGCCTGATTGACAGTTTGGAAGAAGTTCCACCTCTTGCGCTTAATGATTGCAGGGTTTAAGAGTTTATGCTTCCTTTTGATTAGCTGTTGTGTCGTCGCCTTATTTTGATTGGCTGCTGCTGGTAGTTGCCTGGTAACGGTATTTACAGGGTCCAGTTCAATATCGGAAGACACTGAAATCAAAGTGGATACTTTTCTATGGCTCATGTCAATTCCCGGACAAGAACAGGGAGATGCAGATAACATCGGGCCTTGACACTCACCCAACTCGCCGACCACCTGCACGTCGCCGGCTGTCTCCACCGTGGTGAGTTCAGTTTGTTTATTAGGCCCGGGATTGGGCTGGACATCCCCAGAGAGTAGGAGAGTTGTTGTCAACAGGTAGCTGAGCAATTTCCGAAATGCGTGGTATCCGTTGTTGTTTCGACTCTTGGATGAATCGTTACGTTGCGGTACAAAGTACGCTTGACCGTTGTTTAAGACATCACGATATGCTCCATACTGTCCGCTCCGAAAAAACGGCAAGCAGACGTGCTTTGTAGGGAAGTTGGCTTTTCCCGACGTCGACATTGTGACATCCCAGCATGGTCGCACTGACATGATCATTAATACCGCTACATAGCTGGTGATTATGGTGACATGCCAGAAATAAGGCGCAGAATTGCGTATCCACTCATTGCGAGATTTTCTTTGCTGAGGTCTGCGTGATTGCAAAATGACATTAGACTTTGGAGGAGCAGCACCTGCCTCACTGCACCCTCCTTGGTCGGCCATCTTGAGCTGACCAACTACATATATTTAATTGTTTAGACTGTTTAGAGTTCTTTAGACTTGTGTGTACTGAATTATATTTAAACTATTGAGAATTTTATACATAAGTTAATTCTGATTGTTGCAGATCCACGCTAATAACAGTCTGAGTAGAATCCATTTGTTTGATCTGAATAGCCATATCAAAGTGTTTATTAAAAGTTGCCAAGGAGAAGAAACTCGACATCTGAAGCAGCCGTATCCTGTCAGCAGAACAACGTACCTGACTGGTGAATGGTAAACAGGTGGTAGAATACTGATGCTGAAAGCACTCATATTTGTTTAGACTTTTCCCTAATACTTCATGCTCAACTGAGTGAGCTGAATTGAATTTGTTTACACTGAATTAAAATCAACTGATCTGTTGCATTTGACATAAGAAATTAGACAAATTTTAATAGTTTATTGATACAGAACTCTTGATACACATTTATTTACATCTGTTGCTATCTACTGTGTGTATTTTAGACGGATACCAGTTATATACACAACACTTACATATTACATTGATTTGATTTAGATTTGTGTTTACTGAATTACATTCAAATTAAACAAGTAGAAATAGCCTGCTGCTTGTAATATTTCAAAAGTACATTCTATTACTGATTACCAGGCAACTGAGTTGAGTCGTCTCAGAACTCAAATTTGACTGACATTACACTGAAAAGGAGTTATTACATTATTTTCAGTTCTTTTGGAGACAGAACAATTAATAGATAAGCTGATACAGATCATTCTTCATATTTCTGTATTGAGATCGCACTTACTGACATTTCTATCTCTGAATTGCATTTACTGCAATACATACCGTTCTCTACCAGTGTATATTTAAGGACGTAACATCTAAATATTGAGTAAGGTCAGGTAATTCCTTAGACCTGTCTGTAGCTGTCTGAATTCTATTGCAAACATATTTTGTAAATATAGTGGAAATAAGTGTTTGCTGCTTCCAAATACAAGAGTAGGCTACATCCTATTACTGATTGTAGCTGATAAATATAGTCTCAATTTCAGTTGTCAATAGCCATATCTGCCAATTTACAGCTACATTGTATAAGGTATCAAAAGAGAATCAACAACCTAAATGGACATTTGAACTTTTATATTGACCTGTGTAGAACATTGAAGTGAGTGAGAAATACTGTTTGAGTGAAAAAAACAATTAAAAAAAACTGTCATATCACCCAGTTCTTACAGTAGTGTTCATTGTATAGTGGTATTAACACTTGCACCTTAAATTTGGAATATAAGTAAATTTACAGAAAATATTTACATTTATTCCTGTTAGATTTACGCTGATTGCATTTCTATAGCAGTGTTTGTCACTTTTGTACACATTTTCATCACTTATTGATTGTATAGGGAACAAAGGTACATTTTATCTGTGTCCAATAGTGTAATAAAGAGTAAATACTTTGCAACAAGCTTATTTTCTTTGGGGAAAAACTGCTGAACTCGGGATAACCATGCCAAGGCGAGGGAAAAGATCAGAAGCATCAAAACAGCGTTGGAGGAAGCTGAGCTTAGAAGTTGGTGTACCCAGTCAGCAGACACACACAGCAGAGTCTGGTCACACAGCCCCTGTACAGGTCACAGCCAGCCAGCCAGATGTGATGTATGTCAGAGCCTCCCACTGCCAGGCTGATGCTAGATATAATGAGTACTCCAGAAATGCTCAGTGCGCTTGTAATTCTCTCACATTTCTTGTCCATCACAATGAAAATGAGCAGCTCCAAAGCCCTGATCTTGATTGCATACTGGAGGAAGGCGATGCTGTGTACACTAGTGTCAGGGCAATGCTCGAGATAGAGAACAGATTTAAGGAGAGACGTTTGGCCCGTTGATGAGCTCCCATGCTGGGCTATGTGCAATAACCATGAGTACGATGTCATCAAAGCAGATGTAATGCATGGTTTCTTCACTGCTACTGCCCCTTGTGCAGAAATGGAAGCGCTGTACCCAAACCTTGCAACAAGACTTCAGTGTCTCTCAACCGATGTCAATCAAGCATTGCTTACATTATCTGGGACCACCACTGCTGTATTCAGAGACACCTCTGGAAGATATGGCATCTTTGACCCACACTCCAGGTCAGCTGATGGACTGATACTGATGGAACACTCTGGAGGCAAAGCTTTAATGCTGTCTTTCAAAAGTTTGAATGACATGATTGAGAGATTACATATGATGTTTGACTGGGTGTCTCCTGATAAGCAATATAATTTCATGCCCGTCTCATTTCAGAGGGTAGATGTATCTGTAAATGATGTTCTACACCAAGCAGATCCTGCTGCACACATCCCTGATCCAGCTGCATGTGCTGAAACGGCAGAGGTCACACTTTCTGTTCAGCAAGTTGAAACACAGACCGGTAATGATGCAAAATTATCAAACCAACAACAAGGAAAGACTTCATATGGCAAGCAATTTGAGCTACATGCATCCAGTAATTTCAAAAAAATGACCAAAGGGCAACGGAAAAAGAAAATTCAAAGAGCTGTAGCAAAGAGAAAAAGTGAAAAAGCTTCAAGCTATGAAAACAGAAAGGCAAAAAAGAGGCTGCATGATAAGAACAAATATTCAAAGTCTCTACTGTTCAGGATGAATAAAAAACTGTCATTAACTCATAGATATTCAAATGACTTTGAATACCATGCAAAGAAAATAAGTAATATCAGTACACGATACAATCAAGATGAAAAATTTCGGATGAAACGGAAATCCTATATCACTACACGATACAATCAAGATGAAGAATTTCTGACAAAACGGAAATCCTGTTTCACTACACGATACAATCAAGATGAAGAATTTCGGACAAAATGGAAATCCTATTTCACTACACGATACAATCAAGATGAAGAATTTCGGACAAAATGGAAATCCTATTTCACTACACGATACAATCAAGATGAAGAATTTCGGACAAAACGGAAATCCTGTTTCACTACACGATACAATCAAGATGAAAAATTTCGGATGAAACGGAAATCATATATCACTACACGATACAATCAAGATGAAGTATTTCGCACAAAACAAATGTCTTATATAACAGAACGATATGCAAATGACCAAGTGTACAGAAAGAAACAAAAACAGTCTCTACTAAACATATATATAAATGATCCAAAGTTCAGATCACACCATGTAAAACGCTGTGCACTTCACACAAAAAACAGGTATGCCAGTGAACCAGCTTTCAGGATGCTTCACAAATTGCGCTGTGCCCAACGCATAAAGAGAAAATATAGACAAGGCAACTTTTGGTGCCCCAACAGACTTCAGCAACTCGTTACAACCAATAATCGACCCAATGAAATGCAAAGCAGGCTGATACAGCTGGCTATATCATCTTTCAAGCAGGCTATACAACGTGCCCCGACGTGTGTGTGTACAGTGTGTCACAGAGTGCTGTTTCCTGATCAAGTGAAACAATGCAACTGTGCAGCATACATAAAGAACCCCGCTATCATTCCTGCTTGCCTGACTGGTACCTATGTTCATGTATGCAATGAAACATGTGCAGGCCTCGAACAATGCTGCATTCCTGAGAGGAGAACAGAATGGATCTGTCATAGCTGTCATGAGAATCTCAAGTCAGGACGTATGCCAACAATAGCAGTAGCCAACAAGTTAGCGCTGTCACCAATTCCATCAGAGCTGCGTGATTTAAACATACTGGAAAGACAACTCCTGGCAAAAATGTTGCCCTTTTCAAAGATTGTGACACTTGCAAAAGGGAAACAGAGAGCTATACACGGTGCTATGGTGTGCGTACCATCGGAGGTGGAAACAACAGTGACCAGCTTACCAAGATCTCACAGCACCTCCCAGCTCTTGAAAGTGAAATTGAAACGACGCCTGAGTTATAAATCATACCAGCAATTTCAGACAGTGAACATGAAAAATGTCCTTGCTGGCCTAGCAAAACTGAAAGAGACTCACTCTGAATACAAAGACATAACCATCAACAATAATGCTGTCTTTCATGTTGACAACATGACACATGACCAAATTGATGACGTTGAAGTGACAGGGGCACAAGTATCCATCGCACCCGGTGTTATCTCTGTGCAGGCATCTCACTGTCAAGCTCACAAGGACTATAAGGAGTTTTCAAGAAATCATCAATGCACATGTATGGCTCTCACATTTTTGGCCCACCATAATGAGGAAGCAGAGTTAAGCAGTGCTGATCTTGACAACATACTAAAGCGTGGTGATTCTCTCTATACTGATGTCAAACAAAAGCTCATTGCAGAGGAGAAGTTTAGAGACACCACTTGACCATGGAAGAACTGCCACAGACTGTTCAAACTGAGAGAGATGAATACACAGTGATCAAGTCTCCAGTGATGATGGGATACCTGAGAGCCAAAGCTTTGCGTGCTGACTGGGAGAGTTGGTGGCTTGATCTTTCCACAAGACTTGAGTGTCTGTCATCAGAGGTCCACCATGCATTGCTTATTGTATCTCCTGAGTGCATTGCTGTGTTTCGTGACAGATCAGGAAGATTTGGTTTCTTTGATTCTCACTCTAGAACTGCTGATGGTTTGCGTGACCCTGGTAACGGAACTGCTGTGATGCTCACTTTTACACATCTGAGTGATATGATTGAAAGAATTCACATGTTGTTCCAAATTCATGCTGATGAAGCCCCATATGATTTCATGCCAGTGTCATTTGAAAGTGTAAACATGCCCTCTGATGAAAATGGTGCATCACAAAATGCCATGGCTGTGTCATATAATGACTCTGAGTTAATGGATGTTGACAACTGTGATGGTAGTGATTTAACAATGGAACAAGAGCATGGTTGGCAAATCAAAAAGGAACACAACACCATTTGCCACCTGTAGGAGAAAATGATGCACAGCATGAACAAACTAGTACATCAGATTCCCAAAGTGATGTGATGGAGGTTGATAATGATAACGTACTTGAGCAGAACACAGATGCAACACTTAGAAATGAAAGTGATGGACAAAATGAGCAGTCACCTAACTCAGAGGAGGAGAAAGATGATCTGAGACCTGGTCTTGCCCTTGACACTTGCCTGCAACCAACTGATATTGGACAGGATATTCTATCATATGGTGAAGGAATATTCAGTATCGCCCCTGCCGAAGGAAAAAGGCCAAAACTAGAAGCAATGGCTTTCCCTGTTCAGTTCCCTACTGGAAATAACACACTCGATGAGGTCAGACAGATAAAAATATCTCCAAGCATGTACTTCAATGCAAGGCTGTTTTCTGTGGATACTCGTTTTGCGAGAGAACAAACCTACCTCTTCTTTGCACAGTTTGTCACAGAGATACACATGGCCACATCTAGTATGTCAATACAGTTAAGAAAAGGGAAAGCTAAAACCAAAGATGGCCGCAAAATATCTAACAGGCTATTGCGGGATAAGCGTGAGGTTGAGAAACTGGTACACAATAAGGATGCAACAAGATTCATGCAGCCTCTGAGAGGGACTCCAGCATACTGGGACAAAACGCTAAAAGATCTGCTCGCCATGATCAGACAGTTGGGGAAGCCTACTTTCTTCTGTACATTCAGTGCTGCAGAGATGAGATGGCCAGAGGTTATAACAGCAATAAAAGCACAACAAGGTGAACAGGTGGAATTTTCAGAGCTTGACTGGACTACAAAATGTGACATACTACGAAGCAACCCTGTCACAGTCATGCGCATGTTTGAGAAACGTGTCGATGCGTTAATGAGAGATCTGCTCATGTCAGAGGCACAGCCCATTGGTGAGGTACTCGATTACTTTTACCGTGTCGAATTCCAGGCTAGAGGCAGCCCGCATATTCATCTCATGGTTTGGATACAAGATGCGCCTGTATTCGAAGAAGACTCTGATGCAACCGTGTGTGCCTTTGTCGATCGCTACATAACATGCCAGCTGCCAGATGCAATCAAAGACCCTGAGCTGTACAGCATAGTTACGGAGGTTCAGACGCACAGCAGAAATCATTCCACTTCATGCAGGAAAGGCTCTAAACTCTGCCGTTTTGGTTTTCCAAAGCCACCTATGCCACAGACAAAGATAACTCGCCCAAGGTCAGCAAACATGGATGAAGCAGACACCTCAGTTCCAAAAGAGTCAAACAACAATGATTCAGACACACAGGCAGCCAAATTGAAGCTCAAACCAGTGTGGGATCTGCTCAACGACCCTAACGTCTCTTTCGACAGTCTATCAGAGCTGTTAGCCCAATGTAATTTGAGCTTGGAGGAATACAAGCAATGCGCTGAGGCAATGACCAAGTCGAGTGTGATTATCATGAAGCGAGATCCAAAAGACTGTTGGGTGAATGGATACAACGCAGATCTACTGAGAGCCTGGAATGCCAACATGGATATCCAGTACATTCTCGACCACTACAGATGCATTATGTACATGTTGTCGTACATATCCAAACCCGAACACGACATGAGTGAATATCTAAAGGCAATAATCCAAGATGTCAGGCAAACAGATGTAACTCAGCAGGAGGAAATGAAGCAAGTTATGCAGGCTTACTCTAAACATAGACAAGTTAGCGCTCAAGAGTCTGTGGCCCGAACGTGCAGCCTGCCACTGAAAAAAAGCTCCCGCAACGTTGTGTTTATACAGACAGATGACAATGCCCTGAAAATGAGTCTTCCCATGAGTGCACTGGAGAACAAGACACCAGAGTCACTGGATGTGTGGATGACAGGATTACCAGAGAAATACAGGGCAAGACCAGAAACACCTGAATTTGAAACTATGTGTCTGGCAGACTTTGCTTCAGGTTGTAGAGTTGTCTATGGCAGGCAAAAGAATGGGAAGAATGTTGTGCCTCTACTCAATGACGCGGGACACATTCAAAAACCAACAGTAGGGAAACCTGCAATTATCAGATATGTCCGCTTTTCCCAGGAAAGAGATCCAGAGAAACACTATGGCAGGCTACTCAAACTGTATCTCCCTAACCGCTCTGACTCACAGCTGAAAACCGAGAGATTCCCAACATATGAAGCATTTTACAAAAGTGCCTGTGTGAAACTTCCAGGAACTGAGTACATCCACTCTGTGTACGAAATTGTGAATGAAAACAGAGCACAATATGAGCAACATGAAGAAGAGGTAGAGAGAGCCGTTAAGGAGTTTGAACAGAATGGCTCTTTTGAGGATGCATGGTCCACTTTTGCACCTGAAATTGATCTAGTTCGGTTGGAATGTATTGCAGAACAAGAGCAAGTACACCCTGATGAACAAAATGAACAAGATGATATTCCAGACTACAGCACTCGCTCAGATGAAAGAGGAGGAACAGTACCAACAGTGGAAGGCCCCAAAATAAACAATAAAGTCATCCACTCGATGTATCAAAACCTGAACCAGACACAGGCCTCTATATTTTACACAGTCCGTGATTGGTGCACAAAGCGCGTGTGGGGCCAAAATCCTGACCAGTTCTTCTATTTCATCACTGGAGGCGCCGGCTGTGGCAAGTCACATCTCATCAAATGCATCTATGCTGAGGCCACTAAGATACTGTGTGAACTCCCCCGACTCTGTGAAGAAACAGACATATCGATGCCCACAGTGTTACTGACTGCATTCACTGGTACCGCAGCATTCAACATATCAGGAAAAACACTGTATTCCACTCTCAAACTGCCGAGAAGTTTAAAGCCACCTTATCAAGGACTTGGAAATGCACTAGATGAAGTCAGATCTACACTGTCAAATGCAGAGATAATTATCATTGATGAAGTGTCAATGGTTTCGAAACATCTGTTTGCCTATGTCAACTGGAGATTGCAGCAGATCAAAGGCAGCAAAAAACCTTTTGGAGGCATGTCAGTTATTGCGGTTGGAGACTTTCATCAGCTGCCCCCACTTGGAAAAGCAAAAGCCCTCTGCGTGTTTGAGGATCATGTGATCGACTTCTGGCAAGAGCATTTTCAAATGATCACGCTGACAGAGATCATGCGACAGAAAGAGGATGTTGCTTTTGCCCAACTGCTGAACAGAATCCGGGTGAAACAAAAGACAGAGCCCCTATCTGAGGATGACAAAGCTTTGCTCTCACAAGCTGTGACTGACCCGGCAAACTGCCCCAATGATGTGATACACATATTTGCAACCAACAAAGAGGTGGATGAACACAATGCTGCAACAATATCCGCTCTTCACAGCAATATCATTAATATAGATGCAGATGACTACAAAAAAGATCCACGGACAGGAAAGGAGATCTGCCTGACATGATACAAGCTGCCAAGGGTGCCCGTGTAATGCTCATCAGAAATATAGATGTGGAAGACGGCCTGGTGAACGGTTCGTTTGGCAAGATTTCCAGAATTGTGACTCAGACTCTAAATGGTGTGAGCAGAGTACAAATGCTTGGCCTGGAGCTTGACAGTTCAAGTGCAGGACAGAAACACTGCAACAAGGTACCTGGTGGACCTGATAACCTGGTGTACATTGAGAGAATAGAGGAAAACCTGAGCAGAAAAGGAGTGGTTCGCAGGCAATTCCCAATGAAGTTAGCGTTTGCATGCACAACGCACAAAGTTCAAGGCATGACAACACAGTCTGCAGTAGTTTCACTGAAACATGTATTTGAACCAGGCATGGCATATGTTGCACTGAGCAGAACAACTTCCCTCCGTGGACTGCATGTCACTCATTTGGATGAAAAGAAAATATACACAGATCCTGAAATCACAGCCTCTCTGCAGAGCATGAGAAAAGCATCACTTGACCACATGATGCCACTATTACAAATTGCACGAGCATCAAATCAAACACCTACTCTAAAAATCATTCATCACAACACAGAGGGATTACAGTGTCACATTCAGGATATCAAAAGTCATCATGAGTTGAGACTTGCAGATATTTTGTGTTTTACGGAAACTTGGCTTTCAGGCTCTTCTGTTGATGAAAGTCTCCAACTGGAAGGCTACAACATGTTCAAACGCAACAGACACGCCTCGTACACAAACTCTTCTCAGATTTCTGACAAAAACGGTGGAGGAGTTGTTGTCTATGTGAAAAGCCACTGTGAAGCTCAGGCCATACAGTATATGCACAATGTGACTGACCTGGAGTATGTTGTCGTCAAAATTGAGGCCCCAGTGAGTGCACTGATCGCTGTAGTCTACAGACCTCCAAAGTACAGCCTGCTGCAATTCCTGTCTAACCTGCGCAGCCTACTGGATTGTTTGGACATCATAGATCACCACCCGATCATTGTCTGTGGAGACTTCAATGAGGATCTGTTATCAAAAGAAAGGAAGCCCATCTTTGAGCTGTTTCAGTTGAGAGGATACACACAACTCATCAACACTGCCACCACTGAGAAGCAGACCCTGCTGGATCACATTTTCATTTCCAGACCAGAGCAATGCCTGCAGTCAGGTGTTCTGCAAACGTATTACAGCTATCATGATCCAACCTTCTGCGTTTTGTCTTCAAACATGACATGATTGGAGCGTCATATCACACATGTTGCATTAATGGTTACATTGTTGTTGTTGAACTTATAATAGCAGACCTTGCATTTGGTAACTTTGTATTTGATAACTTAATTATTGGAGCGTAATGTTACATATCTTGTATTAATGGTTACATTATTGTTGTTGAACTTATGATAGCAGACTTTGCATCTGGTAATCAAGTATATGATAATCTAATTTTTGGAGCCTAATTTCACAAGTCCTATATTAATTGGTCAACTTAATCAACCTATCAACTAATTTGGAAAAAAATGTGGGTGGAAGGAAGACACAGCTCTTCAGTTGTGTCTTCCTTACTTCACCCCACACACCAATGCCCCACCCATTAATCAACCTATCAACTCATTTGGAAAATTTAAACCTCCACCTCTGGCCACTTGCCCGAGGATATTATTGATGCTGGCCCCTCCCCTCCTCCAGCCCTTGTGTGCTGTGAGGTGCTGGATCAGCTGACCTTCCCATCAATGGTGGACTCCAGCACAGTACTAAGCTCTTCCTCACAGTCCATAAGGTATTGGACTTTTAAATATTACATTTAATACATTCAGTGTTTCCCACAGAATTCGAATGTACTTGTGGTGGTAGGTGGGTTGGCAATGGGGGGGGGGGGGGCTTTTTATTCTTGTATTCTCTTATATTGTCAATATATAGGCTAATATCAATGAAGGATCCCACTACCTGGATGGCTGAAAAATTATCTAATATATTCCATTTTAAATAGTTCCATTTGTCAAACAAATAACTAACCTGTATATATCTAAAGTACTTTGTGTCAAAGATAACATAACTTAAAAATATAAACAGTGCTACACTGTTCTGTCTGTTGCTTGCTTTAGTCTACAAGGTGAAGAATAGAAATGAGACTCCTTTTACAGAGAAATCTGCTGTTCTGCCCCTCTGCCCTGCTACATCTCTCTGTGCTGTCAGTCTCACCTGTATCTTTACATCGTTACATTACAGCCTTTGACATTATTATCTGCTCTGTTTTACTGCTCAGCTCCTCTGGTCCAGACTGTCCTGCTCCTCCTCAGGACGAGTCCTTTTCCTTCTTTGAAAATATTTTTCAATATTAATCTGGATTGAGGGAGCAAACATTCAGAGTCAGAGTTAAAAAGTTAATATTAACGTTATCAGTCCACTCAGTGGATACTGACTAGCAGCTAGGCTATACAGCGTGCTAATCTCGGAAACTCAGCTGGATTCCGAGTAACGTTAACTGTTAGTTCTTCTTTTCGGGAATTCAGTCGGCCGTTTTCTTGGCATGGCGAGGGGAGATTGCCCACTAGTTAATTGATCGCGGATGGCGTCGTTCTCTCGGACGGATAAAAAAATAAAAATAAAAAATGCTAAAATGGGTCGCCAAATATACTTTGGCGGCCGTGAATATACCTGGGCGGCCCGCCCAAGTAAAGTCTATGTGTGGGAAACACTGACATTGTTGTTGTTGACTGTTTGCACTAATCATATTGTTTCACTAACCAATACTACTTTACATACTACATACATACACACATACTTCTTTTTACACATTATTGTTGCTCTACACTGTATTACAACTTCCTGTTTTTCTTTTCAGAACTACTGCCAACCTCCTCTCTCCACATCACCTTCTGGACACCCAGCGCTACACGGAGCGGTAGAAGGCAACTAGTAATACAGGAGAAGAGACACAGCTTTGAGGATCATAATTTTAGATAAAGAGGCTGTTGTTAAGGAGGCCATATACATCAAACTGGAATGACCTTCACTAAACAGAGGGGAGGAGTGCAACATCACCGCTACATACAACGCTGTCATAACATCTGGAGGACCATAGTGCCAATGCCAAGTTTTAACATCTTTCCAGCAGTTTCAGACTTATTCACACCTCCACTCATGCGACTCAAAAGACTCTCATGTTCATGGTGTGAATCACCCACACAGGTTAAATGCCAGGGAATTCTCCACCATTCAGTACAGCTGGAGAAGCCTCTCGGATGAGTGGTGAAACACCTTCCACTCTTCCAGTGGATTTTGTTATTTATTTTGTTTATTTTTATTTTTTGACATCTTACTTCCTTAATTTAATGTGTTTTGTGTTGAAACAATTATTGTTTTTGCTCTTATTATGTGGCAAGGCCTACATCTACTTAAAAACCTTTAACCATTTCCGCTTCTAATAGTACTTCTACTACTGCTTCTACTGCCCCCTAGCACTAGTACTACAACACTACTACAGTAGTGCAACTACTAATTCAACTACTTCCACTGCTTGAACTCCTGCAACTACTACATTTTCTGAATATTTTGACTTTTATTAGTAAAAGTTCTTTTCAAAAAATCAATAATTGTGTACATAAAGTGCCTTGATTTTCAGAATTGTATCTTCAATTTTGAATTCATGAAAACTATTTGTGTTCTGCCCTTATTGTCACACAAAGCTCTCATTCAGGAGCAGACAGGAAAAATGTTGAAGCCAGCTGTAGGTCATTCCTTCCTTCCCTTTTTCCCTCTTCCTTCTGGAATGAAGGAAAGAAACAAAGAGGGAAGAAAAGAACATAGCTTTTCTTCCTTGTTTCTTTCCTTCATTCCAGAGTTTGATTTTGGTTTTGTTTGGTCTCTGCTTTTTTTGTTTTTTTGTTTTGATGTTTAACTGTGTCCCTGAATTGATGGGGGGCCCACAAGCAGGCTTTGAGGCCTGATTGGTTGCCCCATCACCCTTATGATTTTGGTTTTGTTTATGTATTTTTATTTTGATGTTTAATTGTTTCCCTGATTTGATGGGGGGCCTACAGGCAGGTGGAAACACTGTAAGGCCTGATAGGTTACCCCATCGCCCTTATAGTTGTTGTTTTTTTTAGATTGTTTTATATTCTCATCTCATGTATATAGTCTAATATGTATTGTCAATACTGAGACCAATTTATTGTAAATGTACATATATTTGATCAAATATATACCATTATACAGTATATTTTAATATGTATTTTATCAGATTTTAGAGCATTATCAATACCAGATTTATGATTCATCAGGAATCTGAAGACACATTTAATGTTTGTCTAGCAGTCTATGTTCTAATGTAATACCCATGATTTCTCTTTTATTCCTGTATAAATTGAGAAATACATTATTTTGAAATACAGCATGACTTCCATTTCCGTATATACATGTCAGTTCAGGTTGACAATTTGAAACATTCTGTATGTTACATTATATTGACAACACCTAAACTATTTTAGATAAAGAGCTTGATGTACACTTAATAAGATCCATTATTATAACTTCTAGTACTGTACTACTACTGCAGCTACTTCTACTGCTACTACTACTACTACTGCAGCTACTTCTACTGCTACTACTACTGCAGCTACTACTACTGCTACTACTTCTAATACTGCTACTACTGCTACTACTACCACTACTTCTACTGCTACTACTTCTAATACTGCTACTACTGCTAGTACTACCACTACTTCTACTGCTACTACTACTACTTATACTGCTACCACTACTACTTCTAATACTGCTACTACTACTACTGCTACTACTACTACTTCTACTGCTACCACTACTACTTCTAATACTGCTACTACTATTACTGCTACTACTACTGCTACCACTACTACTTCTAATACTGCTACTACTACTGCTACTACTACTGCTACTACTACTACTACTACTGCAGCTACTTCTACTGCTACTACGACTACTACTGCAGCTACTACTACTGCTACTACTTCTAATACTGCTACTACTACTACTGCTACTACTACTACTTCTACTACTACTGCTACTACTACTACCTCTAATACTACTACTACTACTGCTACTGCTATCACTACTACTGCTAATAGTACTACTACTGCTACTTCTACTACTATTATTACTTCTTATACTACTACTATTACTACTGCTACTACTTCTAATACTACTACTACTTCTAATACTGCTACTATTACTACTGCTACTACTTCTAATGCTGCTACTATTACTACTGCTACTACTTCTAATACTACTGCTATTACTACTGCTACTTCTAATACTGCTACTATTACTACTGCTACTACTTCTAATACTACTACTACTTCTAATACTGTTACTACTACTGCTATTTCTAATACTACTACTACTAATACTGCTACTATTACTACTGCTACTACTTCTAATACTACTACTACTTCTAATACTGCTACTATTACTACTGCTACTACTTCTAATACTACTACTGCTTCTAATACTGCTACTATTACTAATGCTACTACTTCTAATACTACTACTACTAATACTGCTACTGTTACTACTGTTACTACTTCTAATACTACTACTAAACTACTTCTAATACTGCTACTATTACTACTGCTACTACTTCTAATACTACTACTACTGCTACTATTACTACTGCTACTACTTCTATTACTACTACTATTACTACTGCTACTAGTTCTAATACTACTACTACTTCTAATACTGCTACTATTACTACTGCTACGACTTCTAATACTGTTACTACTACTGCTACTACTGCTACTGCTACTAGTATTACTACTACTGTTACTACTACTACTATTTCTAATGCTGCTACTACTACTGCCACTACTACTGCTACTGCAGCTACTACTACTGCTACTACTACTACTTCTAATACTGCTACTACTTCTACTGCTACTACTACTACTTCTACTACTACTGCTACTACTACCTCTAATACTACTACTACTACTACTACTGTTACTACTGCTAATAGTACTACTACTGCTACTTCTACTACTACTACTACTTCTAATACTACTACTTCTAACACTGCTACTACTACAACTATTACTTCAGCTAAGTACTGCTTCAAACACCAGATCGAAATACTCAAAATGTACAAACATTTAAACTCTTGGTAATGAAATTCAACTGTCTTCAGCCCTCTCTGGTTGAAGCAAGCACACAAATTTTCTTCAGAAAATGTAACCTTTTCTAGTGTTATTCTTCTTACTTATTATTATTCAACAACTTCTTTTTATTCTTCTTCTTTAATGCGGCTTGAACCGTTTGAGCTATCGATGCGGTTCCAACTCTCAAACGTTCAGCATGTTCGGGAATAGCGTGCTTCTATTTTTATAAGCATTCCGATGTTTACTTTTTCCGCTATTTACATTTAAACGGGAATTTTTTTCCCAATAGAAATGAATTGCGGAATGTTCAGCTCACTAGAGTGCATGATGTCATCCCCACTCTAGCCGCTCTTCAGACTTCAGATGTTGTGATTTTGTACTAAATATTCAAATTTCTTAAACTGTTGTTATTCCCACAACTTTCACACTATATACACGTTACACATCAAACTGTTCAGCTACTCCTTCTGCCACTCACAATGTAAATATCAAAGTCATAGTTCAGCTTTTTCAGCTATGATTGTTTGTTCAACACTAGTGCAAAACTGTGTTTTACAGCCCCTTTCTATCTTTTAAACAGCTTTGTCATTTCCACATTCTCAAATTGTCACTATTCCCACAATTTTCATACTACATACATATATTTTACAGCAAACTGTTCAGCTACTCCTTCTGCCACTCACAATGTAAATATCTAAGTAATAGCATTTGTAGTTTTTGAGCTGTGATGGTTTGTTCAACACTAGTGCTTTACAGTAATTTTGCCTACTTTAAACAGCTTTTTCTTTCTGCATATGCAGTATTTAAACTGTAGTAGTTCCCACAAGTTTCACACTACATACATATATTATATATCAAACTGTTCAGCTATTTCTTCTCTCTCACACAATATAAATATCTAAGTGATGGGATTTGTAGTTTTTGAGCTATGATGGTTTGTTCAACACTAGTGCTGTACAGTTTTTGGCTCCTATGAGCAGATTTTTTCTGCTTACACATATTTGAACTATCACAATGTCCACAACTTTAAGACTACATGCATATATTACACATTAAAATGTTCAGCCAGTCCTACTCTTTTTCACAATGTAAATATCTAAGTGCTGGGATTTGTAGTTTTTTAGTTAGGTACGTTTGTTCAACATTAGTGCTCCAATTCAACTTTTTCCACTTCATTTTACTACAGTTCAACTTCTTCAACTTTCTTTCAACTGTAATAATTCCCACAAATTTGAACAGTTCATTCACATATTACACATCAAACTGTTCAGCTGTTCCTGCTTTAACTTATGTGTAAATATCTAAGTGATAGCATTTGTAGTTTTTGAGTTAGGGACGTTTGTTCAACACTAGTGCTTTACAGTCATTTTGCCTACTTTAAATAGCTTTTTCTTCTTGCATATTCAGTATTTGAACTGTAGTAGTTTCCACTATTTTCACACTACATACATATATTATATATATAACTGTTCAGCTACTTCTTCTGTCACTGACAATGTAAATATCTAAGTGGTAGCATTTGTAGCTTTTGAGCTATGATGGTTTGTTCAACATTAGTTATTATTAGCTGTACTGTTTTTGGCTCTTATGAACAGATTTTTCCTGTTTACACATATTTGAACTGTCACAGTTTCCAGAATTTTAGCACTATGTGCATATATTACACATTAAAATGTTCAGCCAGTTCTGCTCTTTCTCACAATCTAAATGGTGGGATTTGTAGTTTTTGAATTATGAACGTTTGAGCTCCACTTGCGCCTCTGCTGCTCTCCTAATGCAGCTTTCCTAATGCTGCTGGCACTTCTCCACTTTCATACACACGTGTCTCTCTCTCTCTCTGTTAATACTGCTACTACTGCTACTTCTACTTCTAATACTACTACTACTGCTTCTAATACTGCTACTATTACTACTGCTACTACTTCTAATACTACTACTACTAATACTGCTACTATTACTACTGCTACTACTTCTAATACTACTACTAGCCTACTTCTAATACTGCTAATATTACTACTGCTACTACTTCTAATACTACTACTACTAATACTGCTACTATTACTACTGCTACTACTTCTAATACTACTACTAGCCTACTTCTAATACTGCTACTACTTCTAATGCTGCTACTATTACTACTGCTACTACTTCTAATACTACTACTATTACTACTGCTACTACTTCTAATACTACTACTACTTCTAATACTGCTACTATTACAACTGCTACTACTTCTAATACTAGGTTACTACTAGGTTACTACTAGCCTACTTCTAATACTGCTACTACTTCGAATGCTGCTACTATTACTACTGCTACTACTTCTAATACTACTACTACTTCTAATACTGCTACTATTACAACTGCTACTACTTCTAACACTACTACTACTTCTAATACTGTTACTACTACTGCTACTAGCACTACTACTACTGTTACTACTACTACTATTTCTAATGCTGCTACTACTACTGCCACTACTACTGCTACTGCAGCTACTACTACTGCTACTACTACTACTTCTAATACTGCTACTACTTCTACTGCTACTACTTCTACTACTACTGCTACTACCTCTACTACTACTACTACTACTACTGCTACTGCTATCACTACTACTGCTAATAGTACTACTACTGCTACTTCTACTACTACTACTAGTTCTAATACTGCTACTTCTAACACTGCTACTACTACAGCTGTTACTTCAGCAAAGTACTGCTTCAAACACCAGATCGAAATACTCAAAATGTACAGACATTTAAACTCTTTGTAATGAAATTCAACTGTCTTCAGCCTTCTCTTGCTGAAGCAAGCACACACATTTTCTTCAGAAAATTTAACCTTTTCTAGTTTAGTTTAACTAGCCAAAAATACACCGATTACGCAGTAACTAATTCATACGAAACTAATTTGTTAACGCTATGTTAGCGTTACATCTTCTAGTTAGTGTTAATCCTTGTAGGATTGCCCGCGCACGCAAACGTAACGTTAGCCACGGATAACTAGTCAAGCTAACATTAGCTAGTTTAGCCAACTCCCCACACATGCAGTCTTTGCTATTTTACTGGAATTTATGGACGTTACAAAGAATACAACACAATCACCCCTCCACATTAACAACATTAACGTTACCTCTTGCCGACATTGTCTAGTTTGACGTTAGCTAGTTAGCGTTAATTAGCTTAATGTTGCTCGCACATTTAAGCTAGCCATCAACTCGGTCATGTTAGCCCTTTGGAATTCGGTATTTTAAGATTCAAAACCAGCTGGAGTGTATGGTGAACAACAATATAAAGTTATTCTAAAATGCTGCTTCTGTTGACATGCCAAATAATTGGTTTAATAGGTGATTAGGAGAAACTTACCCCAGTCTTTCGATGAGAAGAAAATGGCGCTGTGAAAATTCTTGTCGGTTTGAAACGAGAAGGAGGTGGGCGGGGCTTTCCAGAGTACTTCTTACACCATGTATTTTAACTACGAAAATTTTCACCAACACTGTGGGGCATCTTAGTCAAGCTGTTGTTGTAATAACTCTGAAAGAGTCCATGTACTTTGACACTGCATATTTTACACTGGGGAATTTACTGTGTAACACCTGCCTGTAGTAAACTCAGCCAATCAGAAGTCATGTAAAACTACACTGTAGTCATGGCCGGATTAACCATATGGGCAACTGGGCGAGTGCCCAGGGGCACCAAGACTCCTGGGGCACCAAGCAACCGATGTTATTTTTATTTTTATTTTTTTAATAATTAAAAAAATGAAATAAATTTAATTGCAATAATACAGTAGGCCTACATAAGTTTGGGACAACAGTGACCAAAAAATCACTCACGTTAACTTCTTGTCCCACAATGTGTCTCAGTGACTGCCCATGGTGCCTGCGGCTGCGGCGGGTGGGGGTAGGTGGGAGTCAGCTCAGCCAATCAGCAGCCATGTAACACTACACTATAGTAATCTCAGCCAATCAGCAGCCATGTAACAGTCAAATGTAGTCAGCTCAGCCAATCAGAAGACATGCAACACTAGACTGTAGTCAGCTCAGCCAGTCAGCAGCCATGTAACACTAGACTGTAGCCAGCTCAGCCAATCAGAAGTCATGTACCACTAGCCTGTAATCAGCTCAGCCAATCAGCAGCCATGTAACACTAGACTGTAGTAAGCTCAGCCAATCAGCAGCCATGTAACACTCAAATGTAGTCAGCCCAGCCTATCAGAAGTCATGTAACACCAGCCTGTAGTCAGCTCAGCCAATCAGCAGTCATGAAAAACTACACTGTAGTCAGCTCAGCCAATCAGCAGCTGTGTAACACTAGCCTGTAGTCAGCTCTGCCAATCAGAAGTCATGTAACACTCAAATTTAGTGAGCTCAGCCAATCAGCAGTCATGTAACACCATACTGTAGTCAGCCCAGCCATTCAGCAGCCATGTAACACTCAAATATAGTCAGCTCAGCCAATCAGAAGTCATGTAACACTAGCCTGTAGTAAGCTCAGCTAATCAGCAATATTGTAACACTAGCCTGTCATCAGCACAGCCAATCAGAAGTAATGTAACACTCGCCTGTCCTCAGCTCAGCCAATCAGAAGTCATATAAGACTAGCCTGTAGTAAGTTCAATCAATCAGATCGCTCCTTTCCTCCTGCTGTGGTCCAATCAGATCCCTCCTTTCCTCTTGCTGTGGTCCAATCAGATCCCTCCTTTTATGCCACGGTCCAATCAGATCCCTCCTTTTATGCCACGGTCCAATCAGAGCTCTACTTTCATCTTGCTGTCGTCCAATCAGATCGCTCCTTTCCTCCTGCTGTTGTCCAATCAGATCCCTCCTTTTATGCCACGGTCCAATCAGAGCTCTCCTTTCATCTTGCTGTGGTCCAATCAGATCGCTCCTTTCCTCCTGCTGTGGTCCAATCAGATCCCTCCTTTTATGCCACGGTCCAATCAGAGCTCTCCTTTCATCTTGCTGTCGTTCAATCAGATCGCTCCTTTTCTCCTGCTGTGGTCCAATCAGAGCTCTCCTTTCATCTTGCTGTGGTCCAATCAGATCGCTCCTTTCCTCCTGCTGTGGTCCAATCAGATCCCTCCTTTCCTCTTGCTGTGGTCCAATCAGATCCCTCCTTTCATCTTGCTGTGGTCCAATCAGATCGCTCCTTTCCTCCTGCTGTGGTCCAATCAGATCCCTCCTTTCCTCTTGCTGTGGTCCAATCAGATCCCTCCTTTTTTGCCACAGTCCAATCAGAGCTCTCCTTTCATCTTGCTGTGGTCCAATCAGATCACTCCTTTCCTCCTGCTGTGTTCCAATCAGATCCTTCCTTTCCTCTTGCTGTGGTCCAATCAGATCCCTCCTTTTATGCCACGGTCCAATCAGAGCTCTCCTTTCATCTTGCTGTGGTCCAATCAGATCGCTCCTTTCTTCCTGCTGTGGTCCAATCAGATCCCTCCTTTCCTCTTGCTGTGGTCCAATCAGATCCCTCCTTTTATGCCACGGTCCATTCAGAGCTCTCCTTTCATTTTGCTGTGGTCCAATCAGATCGCTCCTTTCCTCCTGCTGTGGTCCAATCAGATCCCTCCTTTCCTCTTGCTGTGGTCCAATCAGATCCCTCCTTTTATGCCACGGTCCAATCAGAGCTCTCCTTTCATCTTGCTGTGGTCCAATCAGATCGCTCCTTTCCTCCTGCTGTGTTCCAATCAGATCCCTCCTTTCCTCTTGCTGTGGTCCAATCAGATCCCTCCTTTTATGCCACGGTCCAATCAGAGCTCTCCTTTCATCTTGCTGTGGTCCAATCAGATCGCTCCTTTCCTCCTGCTGTGGTCCAATCAGATCCCTCCTTTTATGCCACGGTCCAATCAGAGCTCTCCTTTCATCTTGCTGTGGTCCAATCAGATCGCTCCTTTCCTCCTGCTGTGGTCCAATCAGATCCCTCCTTTTATGCCACGGTCCAATCAGAGCTCTCCTTTCATCTTGCTGTGGTCCAATCAGATCGCTCCTTTCCTCCTGCTGTGGTCCAATCAGATCCCTCCTTTCCTCTTGCTGTGGTCCAATCAGATCCCTCCTTTTATGCCACGGTCCAATCAGAGCTCTCCTTTCATTTTGCTGTGGTCCAATCAGATCGCTCCTTTCCTCCTGCTGTGGTCCAATCAGATCCCTCCTTTCCTCTTGCTGTGGTCCAATCAGATCCCTCCTTTTATGCCACGGTCCAATCAGAGCTCTCCTTTCATCTTGCTGTGGTCCAATCAGATCGCTCCTTTCCTCCTGCTGTGTTCCAATCAGATCCCTCCTTTCCTCTTGCTGTGGTCCAATCAGATCCCTCCTTTTATGCCACGGTCCAATCAGAGCTCTCCTTTCATCTTGCTGTGGTCCAATCGATCGCTCCTTTCCTCCTGCTGTGGTCCAATCAGATCCCTCCTTTTATGCCACGGTCCAATCAGAGCTCTCCTTTCATCTTGCTGTCGTCCAATCAGATCGCTCATTTTCTCTTGCTGTGGTCCAATCAGAGCTCTCCTTTCATCTTGCTGTGGTCCAATCAGATCGCTCCTTTCCTCCTGCTGTGGTCCAATCAGATCCCTCCTTTCCTCTTGCTGTGGTCCAATCAGATCCCTCCTTTTATGCCACGGTCCAATCAGAGCTCTCCTTTCAGCTTGCTGTCGTCCAATCAGATCGCTCCTTTCCTCCTGCTGTGGTCCAATCAGATCCCTCCTTTCCTCTTGCTGTGGTCCAATCAGATCCCTCCTTTTATGCCACGGTCCAATCAGAGCTCTCCTTTCATCTTGCTGTGGTCCAATCAGATCGCTCCTTTCCTCTTGCTGTGGTCCAATCAGATCCCTCCTTTCCTCTTGCTGTGGTCCAATCAGATCCCTCCTCTTATGCCACGGTCCAATCAGAGCTCTCCTTTCATCTTGCTGTGGTCCAATCAGATCGCTCCTTTCCTCCTGCTGTGGTCCAATCAGATCCCTCCTTTTATGCCACGGTCCAATCAGAGCTCTCCTTTCATCTTGCTGTCGTCCAATCAGATCGCTCCTTTTCTCCTGCTGTGGTCCAATCAGAGCTCTCCTTTCATCTTGCTGTGGTCCAATCAGATCGCTCCTTTCCTCCTGCTGTGGTCCAATCAGATCCCTCCTTTTATGCCACGGTCCAATCAGAGCTCTCCTTTCATCTTGCTGTCGTTCAATCAGATCGCTCCTTTTCTCCTGCTGTGGTCCAATCAGAGCTTTCCTTTCATCTTGCTGTGGTCCAATCAGATCGCTCCTTTCCTCCTGCTGTGGTCCAATCAGATCCCTCCTTTCCTCTTGCTGTGGTCCAATCAGATCCCTCCTTTTTTGCCACAGTCCAATCAGAGCTCTCCTTTCATCTTGCTGTGGTCCAATCAGATCGCTCCTTTCCTCCTGCTGTGTTCCAATCAGATCCTTTCTTTCCTCTTGCTGTGGTCCAATCAGATCCCTCCTTTTATGCCACGGTCCAATCAGAGCTCTCCTTTCATCTTGCTGTGGTCCAATCAGATCGCACCTTTCTTCCTGCTGTGGTCCAATCAGATCCCTCCTTTCCTCTTGCTATGGTCCAATCAGATCCCTCCTTTTATGCCACGGTCCAATCAGAGCTCTCCTTTCATCTTGCTGTCGTCCAATCAGATCGCTCCTTTTCTCCTGCTGTGGTCCAATCAGAGCTCTCCTTTCATCTTGCTGTGGTCCAATCAGATCCCTCCTTTCCTCCTGCTGTGGTCCAATCAGATCCCTCCTTTTATGCCATGGTCCAATCAGAGCTCTCCTTTCATCTTGCTGTGGTCCAATCAGATCGCTCCTTTCCTCCTGCTGTGGTCCAATCAGATCCCTCCTTTTATGCCACGGTCCAATCAGAGCTCTCCTTTCATCTTGCTGTGGTCCAATCAGATCGCTCCTTTCCTCCTGCTGTGGTCCAATCAGATCCCTCCTTTTATGCCACGGTCCAATCAGAGCTCTCCTTTCATCTTGCTGTCGTCCAATCAGATCGCTCCTTTTCTCCTGCTGTGGTCCAATCAGAGCTCTCCTTTCATCTTGCTGTGGTCCAATCAGATCGCTCCTTTCCTCCTGCTGTGGTCCAATCAGATCCCTCCTTATCTCTTGCTGTGGTCCAATCAGATCCCTCCTTTTATGCCACGGTCCAATCAGAGCTCTCCTTTCATCTTGCTGTGGTCCAATCAGATCGCTCCTTTCCTCCTGCTGTGGTCCAATCAGATCCCTCCTTTCCTCTTGCTGTGGTCCAATCAGATCCCTCCTTTTATGCCACGGTCCAATCAGAGCTCTCCTTTCATCTTGCTGTGGTCCAATCAGATCGCTCCTTTCCTCAAGCTGTGGTCCAATCAGATCCCTCCTTTTATGCCACGGTCCAATCAGAGCTCTCCTTTCATCTTGCTGTCGTCCAATCAGATCGCTCCTTTCCTCCTGCTGTGGTCCAATCAGAGCTCTCCTTTCATCTTGCTGTGGTCCAATCAGATCGCTCCTTTCCTTCTGCCTTGGTCCAATCAGATCCCTCCTTTCATCTTGCTGTGGTCCAATCAGATCCCTCCTTTTATGCCACGGTCCAATCAGAGCTCTCCTTTCATCTTGCTGTGGTCCAATCAGATCGCTCCTTTCCTCCTGCTGTGTTCCAATCAGATCCCTCCTTTCCTCTTGCTGTGGTCCAATCAGATCCCTCCTTTTATGCCACGGTCCAATCAGAGCTCTCCTTTCATCTTGCTGTGGTCCAATCAGATCGCTCCTTTCCTCCTGCTGTGGTCCAATCAGATCCCTCCTTTTATGCCACGGTCCAATCAGAGCTCTCCTTTCATCTTGCTGTCGTCCAATCAGATCGCTCCTTTTCTCCTGCTGTGGTCCAATCAGAGCTCTCCTTTCATCTTGCTGTGGTCCAATCAGATCGCTCCTTTCCTCCTGCTGTGGTCCAATCAGATCCCTCTTTTCCTCTTGCTGTGGTCCAATCAGATCCCTCCTTTTATGCCACGGTCCAATCAGAGCTCTCCTTTCATCTTGCTGTGGTCCAATCAGATCGCTCCTTTCCTCCTGCTGTGGTCCAATCAGATCCCTCCTTTTATGCCACGGTCCAATCAGAGCTCTCCTTTCATCTTGCTGTCGTCCAATCAGATCGCTCCTTTTCTCCTGCTGTGGTCCAATCAGATCCCTCCTTTCATCTTGCTGTGGTCCAATCAGATCGCGCCTTTCCTCCTGCTGTGGTCCAATCAGATCCCTCCTTTCCTCTAGCTGTGGTCCAATCAGATCCCTCCTTTTATGCCACGGTCCAATCAGAGCTCTCCTTTCATCTTGCTGTGGTCCAATCAGATCGCTCCTTTCCTCCTGCTGTGTTCCAATCAGATCCCTCCTTTCCTCTTGCTGTGGTCCAATCAGATCCCTCCTTTTATGCCACGGTCCAATCAGAGCTCTCCTTTCATCTTGCTGTGGTCCAATCAGATCGCTCCTTTCCTCCTGCTGTGGTCCAATCAGATCCCTCCTTTTATGCCACGGTCCAATCAGAGCTCTCCTTTCATCTTGCTGTCGTCCAATCAGATCGCTCCTTTTCTCCTGCTGTGGTCCAATCAGAGCTCTCCTTTCATCTTGCTGTGGTCCAATCAGATCGCTCCTTTCCTCCTGCTGTGGTCCAATCAGATCCCTCTTTTCCTCTTGCTGTGGTCCAATCAGATCCCTCCTTTTATGCCACGGTCCAATCAGAGCTCTCCTTTCATCTTGCTGTGGTCCAATCAGATCGCTCCTTTCCTCCTGCTGTGGTCCAATCAGATCCCTCCTTTCCTCTTGCTGTGGTCCAATCAGATCCCTCCTTTTATTCAACGGTCCAATCAGAGCTCTCCTTTCATCTTGCTGTGGTCCAATCAGATCGCTCCTTTCCTCCTGCTGTGGTCCAATCAGATCCCTCCTTTTATGCCACGGTCCAATCAGAGCTCTCCTTTCATCTTGCTGTCGTCCAATCAGATCGCTCCTTTTCTCCTGCTGTGGTCCAATCAGAGCTCTCCTTTCATCTTGCTGTCGTCCAATCAGATCCCTCCTTTTCTCCTGCTGTGGTCCAATCAGAGCTCTCCTTTCATCTTGCTGTGGTCCAATCAGATCGCTCCTTTCCTCCTGCTGTGGTCCAATCAGATCCCTCCTTTCCTCTTGCTGTGGTCCAATCAGATCCCTCCTTTTATGCCACGGTCCAATCAGAGCTCTCCTTTCATCTTGCTGTGGTCCAATCAGATCGCTCCTTTCCTCCTGCTGTGGTCCAATCAGATCCCTCCTTTCCTCTTGCTGTGGTCCAATCAGATCCCTCCTTTTATGCCACGGTCCAATCAGAGCTCTCCTTTCATCTTGCTGTCGTCCAATCAGATCGCTCCTTTTCTCCTGCTGTGGTCCAATCAGAGCTCTCCTTTCATCTTGCTGTGGTCCAATCAGAGCTCTCCTTTCATCTTGCTGTGGTCCAATCAGATCCCTCCTTTCCTCCTGCTGTTGTCCAATCAGATCCCTCCTTTTATGCCACGGTCCAATCAGAGCTCTCCTTTCATCTTGCTGTCGTCCAATCAGATCGCTCCTTTTCTCCTGCTGTGGTCCAATCAGAGCTCTCCTTTCATCTTGCTGTCGTCCAATCAGATCCCTCCTTTTCTCCTGCTGTGGTCCAATCAGAGCTCTCCTTTCATCTTGCTGTGGTCCAATCAGATCGCTCCTTTCCTCTTGCTGTGGTCCAATCAGATCGCTCCTTTCCTCTTGCTGTGGTCCAATCAGATCCCTCCTTTTATGCCACGGTCCAATCAGAGCTCTCCTTTCATCTTGCTGTGGTCCAATCAGATCGCTCCTTTCCTCCTGCTGTGTTCCAATCAGATCCCTCCTTTCCTCTTGCTGTGGTCCAATCAGATCCCTCCTTTTATGCCACGGTCCAATCAGAGCTCTCCTTTCATCTTGCTGTGGTCCAATCAGATCGCTCCTTTCCTCCTGCTGTGGTCCAATCAGATCCCTCCTTTCCTCTTGCTGTGGTCCAATCAGATCCCTCCCTTTATGCCACGGTCCAATCAGAGCTCTCCTTTCATCTTGCTGTGGTCCAATCAGATCGCTCCTTTCCTCCTGCTGTGGTCCAATCAGATCCCTCCTTTCCTCTTGCTGTGGTCCAATCAGATCCCTCCTTTTATGCCACGGTCCAATCAGAGCTCTCCTTTCATCTTGCTGTGGTCCAATAAGATCGCTCCTTTCCTCCTGCTGTGGTCCAATCAGATCCCTCCTTTTATGCCACGGTCCAATCAGAGCTCTCCTTTCATCTTGCTGTGGTCCAATCAGATCGCTCCTTTCCTCCTGCTGTGTTCCAATCAGATCCTTCCTTTCCTCTTGCTGTGGTCCAATCAGATCCCTCCTTTTATGACACAGTCCAATCAGAGCTCTCCTTTCATCTTGCTGTGGTCCAATCAGATCGCTCCTTTCCTCCTGCTGTGGTCCAATCAGATCCCTCCTTTTATGCCACGGTCCAATCAGAGCTCTCCTTTCATCTTGCTGTGGTCCAATCAGATCGCTCCTTTCCTCCTGCTGTGGTCCAATCAGATCCCTCCTTTTATGCCACGGTCCAATCAGAGCTCTCCTTTAATCTTGCTGTCGTTCAATCAGATCGCTACTTTTCTCCTGCTGTGGTCCAATCAGAGCTCTCCTTTCATCTTGCTGTGGTCCAATCAGATCGCTCCTTTCCTCCTGCTGTTGTCCAATCAGATCCCTCCTTTCCTCTTGCTGTGGTCCAATCAGATCGCTCCTTTTATGCCAGGGTCCAATCAGAGCTCTCCTTTCATCTTGCTGTGGTCCAATCAGATCGCTCCTTTCCTCCTGCTGTGTTCCAATCAGATCCCTCCTTTCCTCTTGCTGTGGTCCAATCAGATCCCTCCTTTTATGCCACGGTCCAATCAGAGCTCTCCTTTCATCTTGCTGTGGTCCAATCAGATCGCTCCTTTCCTCCTGCTGTGGTCCAATCAGATCCCTCCTTTTATGCCACGGTCCAATCAGAGCTCTCCTTTCATCTTGCTGTGGTCCAATCAGATCGCTCCTTTCCTCCTGCTGTGTTCCAATCAGAACCTTCCTTTCCTCTTGCTGTGGTCCAATCAGATCCCTCCTTTTATGCCACAGTCCAATCAGAGCTCTCCTTTCATCTTGCTGTGGTCCAATCAGATCGCTCCTTTCCTCCTGCTGTGGTCCAATCAGATCCCTCCTTTTATGCCACGGTCCAATCAGAGCTCTCCTTTCATCTTGCTGTGGTCCAATCAGATCGCTCCTTTCCTCCTGCTGTGGTCCAATCAGATCCCTCCTTTTATGCCACGGTCCAATCAGAGCTCTCCTTTAATCTTGCTGTCGTTCAATCAGATCGCTACTTTTCTCCTGCTGTGGTCCAATCAGAGCTCTCCTTTCATCTTGCTGTGGTCCAATCAGATCGCTCCTTTCCTCCTGCTGTTGTCCAATCAGATCCCTCCTTTCCTCTTGCTGTGGTCCAATCAGATCGCTCCTTTTATGCCACGGTCCAATCAGAGCTCTCCTTTCATCTTGCTGTGGTCCAATCAGATCGCTCCTTTCCTCCTGCTGTGTTCCAATCAGATCCCTCCTTTCCTCTTGCTGTGGTCCAATCAGATCCCTCCTTTTATGCCACGGTCCAATCAGAGCTCTCCTTTCATCTTGCTGTGGTCCAATCAGATCGCTCCTTTCCTCCTGCTGTGGTCCAATCAGATCCCTCCTTTTATGCCACGGTCCAATCAGATCCCTCCTTTTATGCCACGGTCCAATCAGAGCTCTCCTTTCATCTTGCTGTGGTCCAATCAGATCGCTCCTTTCCTCTTGCTGTGGTCCAATCCGATCCCTCCTTTTATGCCACGGTCCAATCAGAGCTCTCCTTTCATCTTGCTGTCGTCCAATCAGATCGCTCCTTTTCTCCTGCTGTGGTCCAATCAGAGCTCTCCTTTCATCTTGCTGTGGTCCAATCAGATCGCTCCTTTCCTCCTGCTGTGTTCCAATCAGATCCCTCCTTTCCTCTTGCTGTGGTCCAATCAGATCCCTCCTTTTATGCCACGGTCCAATCAGAGCTCTCCTTTCATCTTGCTGTGGTCCAATCAGATCGCTCCTTTCCTCCTGCTGTGGTCCAATCAGATCCCTCCTTTTATGCCACGGTCCAATCAGAGCTCTCCTTTAATCTTGCTGTCGTTCAATCAGATCGCTACTTTTCTCCTGCTGTGGTCCAATCAGAGCTCTCCTTTCATCTTGCTGTGGTCCAATCAGATCGCTCCTTTCCTCCTGCTGTTGTCCAATCAGATCCCTCCTTTCCTCTTGCTGTGGTCCAATCAGATCGCTCCTTTTATGCCACGGTCCAATCAGAGCTCTCCTTTCATCTTGCTGTGGTCCAATCAGATCGCTCCTTTCCTCCTGCTGTGTTCCAATCAGATCCCTCCTTTCCTCTTGCTGTGGTCCAATCAGATCCCTCCTTTTATGCCACGGTCAAATCAGAGCTCTCCTTTCATCTTGCTGTGGTCCAATCAGATCGCTCCTTTCCTCCTGCTGTGGTCCAATCAGATCCCTCCTTTTATGCCACGGTCCAATCAGAGCTCTCCTTTCATCTTGCTGTGGTCCAATCAGATCGCTCCTTTCCTCCTGCTGTGTTCCAATCAGATCCTTCCTTTCCTCTTGCTGTGGTCCAATCAGATCCCTCCTTTTATGCCACAGTCCAATCAGAGCTCTCCTTTCATCTTGCTGTGGTCCAATCAGATCGCTCCTTTCCTCCTGCTGTGGTCCAATCAGATCCCTCCTTTTATGCCACGGTCCAATCAGAGCTCTCCTTTCATCTTGCTGTGGTCCAATCAGATCGCTCCTTTCCTCCTGCTGTGGTCCAATCAGATCCCTCCTTTTATGCCACGGTCCAATCAGAGCTCTCCTTTAATCTTGCTGTCGTTCAATCAGATCGCTACTTTTCTCCTGCTGTGGTCCAATCAGAGCTCTCCTTTCATCTTGCTGTGGTCCAATCAGATCGCTCCTTTCCTCCTGCTGTTGTCCAATCAGATCCCTCCTTTCCTCTTGCTGTGGTCCAATCAGATCGCTCCTTTTATGCCACGGTCCAATCAGAGCTCTCCTTTCATCTTGCTGTGGTCCAATCAGATCGCTCCTTTCCTCCTGCTGTGTTCCAATCAGATCCCTCCTTTCCTCTTGCTGTGGTCCAATCAGATCCCTCCTTTTATGCCACGGTCCAATCAGAGCTCTCCTTTCATCTTGCTGTGGTCCAATCAGATCGCTCCTTTCCTCCTGCTGTGGTCCAATCAGATCCCTCCTTTTATGCCACGGTCCAATCAGATCCCTCCTTTTATGCCACGGTCCAATCAGAGCTCTCCTTTCATCTTGCTGTGGTCCAATCAGATCGCTCCTTTCCTCTTGCTGTGGTCCAATCAGATCCCTCCTTTTATGCCACGGTCCAATCAGAGCTCTCCTTTCATCTTGCTGTCGTCCAATCAGATCGCTCCTTTTCTCCTGCTGTGGTCCAATCAGAGCTCTCCTTTCATCTTGCTGTGGTCCAATCAGATCGCTCCTTTCCTCCTGCTGTGTTCCAATCAGATCCCTCCTTTCCTCTTGCTGTGGTCCAATCAGATCCCTCCTTTTATGCCACGGTCCAATCAGAGCTCTCCTTTCATCTTGCTGTGGTCCAATCGATCGCTCCTTTCCTCCTGCTGTGGTCCAATCAGATCCCTCCTTTTATGCCACGGTCCAATCAGAGCTCTCCTTTCATCTTGCTGTCGTCCAATCAGATCGCTCATTTTCTCTTGCTGTGGTCCAATCAGAGCTCTCCTTTCATCTTGCTGTGGTCCAATCAGATCGCTCCTTTCCTCCTGCTGTGGTCCAATCAGATCCCTCCTTTCCTCTTGCTGTGGTCCAATCAGATCCCTCCTTTTATGCCACGGTCCAATCAGAGCTCTCCTTTCATCTTGCTGTGGTCCAATCAGATCCCTCCTTTCCTCCTGCTGTGTTCCAATCAGATCCCTCCTTTCCTCTTGCTGTGGTCCAATCAGATCCCTCCTTTTATGCCACGGTCCAATCAGAGCTCTCCTTTCATCTTGCTGTGGTCCAATCAGATCGCTCCTTTCCTCCTGCTGTGGTCCAATCAGATCCCTCCTTTCCTCTTGCTGTGGTCCAATCAGATCCCTCCTTTTATGCCACGGTCCAATCAGAGCTCTCCTTTCATCTTGCTGTGGTCCAATCAGATCGCTCCTTTCCTCCTGCTGTGGTCCAATCAGATCCCTCCTTTCCTCTTGCTGTGGTCCAATCAGATCCCTCCTTTTATGCCACGGTCCAATCAGAGCTCTCCTTTCATCTTGCTGTGGTCCAATCAGATCGCTCCTTTCCTCCTGCTGTGGTCCAATCAGATCCCTCCTTTTATGCCACGGTCCAATCAGAGCTCTCCTTTCATCTTGCTGTCGTCCAATCAGATCGCTCCTTTTCTCCTGCTGTGGTCCAATCAGATCCCTCCTTTCATCTTGCTGTGGTCCAATCAGATCGCGCCTTTCCTCCTGCTGTGGTCCAATCAGATCCCTCCTTTCCTCTTGCTGTGGTCCAATCAGATCCCTCCTTTTATGCCACGGTCCAATCAGAGCTCTCCTTTCATCTTGCTGTGGTCCAATCAGATCGCTCCTTTCCTCCTGCTGTGTTCCAATCAGATCCCTCCTTTCCTCTTGCTGTGGTCCAATCAGATCCCTCCTTTTATGCCACGGTCCAATCAGAGCTCTCCTTTCATCTTGCTGTGGTCCAATCAGATCGCTCCTTTCCTCCTGCTGTGGTCCAATCAGATCCCTCCTTTCCTCTTGCTGTGGTCCAATCAGATCCCTCCTTTTATGCCACGGTCCAATCAGAGCTCTCCTTTCATCTTGCTGTGGTCCAATCAGATCGCTCCTTTCCTCCTGCTGTGGTCCAATCAGATCCCTCCTTTCATCTTGCTGTGGTCCAATCAGATCGCTCCTTTCCTCCTGCTGTGGTCCAATCAGATCCCTCCTTTCCTCTTGCTGTGGTCCAATCAGATCCCTCCTTTTATGCCACGGTCCAATCAGAGCTCTCCTTTCATCTTGCTGTGGTCCAATCAGATCGCTCCTTTCCTCCTGCTGTGGTCCAATCAGATCCCTCCTTTCCTCTTGCTGTGGTCCAATCAGATCCCTCCTTTTATGCCACGGTCCAATCAGAGCTCTCCTTTCATCTTGCTGTGGTCCAATCAGATCGCTCCTTTCCTCCTGCTGTGGTCCAATCAGATCCCTCCTTTCCTCTTGCTGTGGTCCAATCAGATCCCTCCTTTTATGCCACGGTCCAATCAGAGCTCTCCTTTCATCTTGCTGTGGTCCAATCAGATCGCTCCTTTCCTCCTGCTGTGTTCCAATCAGATCCCTCCTTTCCTCTTGCTGTGGTCCAATCAGATCCCTCCTTTTATGCCACGGTCCAATCAGAGCTCTCCTTTCATCTTGCTGTGGTCCAATAAGATCGCTCCTTTCCTCCTGCTGTGGTCCAATCAGATCCCTCCTTTTATGCCACGGTCCAATCAGAGCTCTCCTTTCATCTTGCTGTGGTCCAATCAGATCGCTCCTTTCCTCCTGCTGTGTTCCAATCAGATCCTTCCTTTCCTCTTGCTGTGGTCCAATCAGATCCCTCCTTTTATGCCACAGTCCAATCAGAGCTCTCCTTTCATCTTGCTGTGGTCCAATCAGATCGCTCCTTTCCTCCTGCTGTGGTCCAATCAGATCCCTCCTTTTATGCCACGGTCCAATCAGAGCTCTCCTTTCATCTTGCTGTCGTCCAATCAAATCTCTCCTTTTCTCCTGCTGTGGTCCTATCAGAGCTCTCCTTTCATCTTGCTGTGGTCCAATCAGATTGCTCCTTTCCTCCTGCTGTGGTCCAATCAGATCCCTCCTTTCCTCTTGCTGTGGTCCAATCAGATCCCTCCTTTTATGCCACGGTCCAATCAGAGCTCTCCTTTCATCTTGCTGTGGTCCAATCAGATCGCTCCTTTTCTCCTGCTGTGGTCCAATCAGAGCTCTCCTTTCATCTTGCTGTGGTCCAATCAGAGCTCTCCTTTCCTCCTGCTGTGGTCCAATCAGATCCCTCCTTTCCTCTTGCTGTGGTCCAATCAGATCCCTCCTTTTATCCCACGGTCCAATCAGAGCTCTCCTTTCATCTTGCTGTGGTCCAATCAGATCGCTCCTTTCCTCCTGCTGTGGTCCAATCAGATCCCTCCTTTCCTCTTGCTGTGGTCCAATCAGATCCCTCCCTTTATGCCACGGTCCAATCAGAGCTCTCCTTTCATCTTGCTGTGGTCCAATCAGATTGCTCCTTTCCTCCTGCTGTGGTCCAATCATATCCCTCCTTTCCTCTTGCTGTGGTCCAATCAGATCCCTCCTTTTATGCCACGGTCCAATCAGAGCTCTCCTTTCATCTTGCTGTGGTCCAATCAGATCGCTCCTTTCCTCCTGCTGTGGTCCAATCAGATCCCTCCTTTTATGCCACGGTCCAATCAGATCTCTCCTTTCATCTTGCTGTCGTCCAATCAGATCGCTCCTTTTCTCCTGCTGTGGTCCAATCAGAGCTCTCCTTTCATCTTGCTGTGGTCCAATCAGATCGCTCCTTTCCTCCTGCTGTGGTCCAATCAGATCCCTCCTTTCCTCTTGCTGTGGTCCAATCAGATCCCTCCTTTTATGCCACGGTCCAATCAGAGCTCTCCTTTCATCTTGCTGTGGTCCAATCAGATCGCTCCTTTCCTCCTGCTGTGTTCCAATCAGATCCCTCCTTTCCTCTTGCTGTGGTCCAATCAGATCCCTCCTTTTATGCCACGGTCCAATCAGAGCTCTCCTTTCATCTTGCTGTGGTCCAATCAGATCGCTCCTTTCCTCCTGCTGTGGTCCAATCAGATCCCTCCTTTCCTCTTGCTGTGGTCCAATCAGATCCCTCCTTTTATGCCACGGTCCAATCAGAGCTCTCCTTTCATCTTGCTGTGGTCCAATCAGATCGCTCCTTTCCTCCTGCTGTGGTCCAATCAGATCCCTCCTTTCATCTTGCTGTGGTCCAATCAGATCGCTCCTTTCCTCCTGCTGTGGTGCAATCAGATCCCTCCTTTCCTCTTGCTGTGGTCCAATCAGATCCCTCCTTTTATGCCACGGTCCAATCAGAGCTCTCCTTTCATCTTGCTGTGGTCCAATCAGATCGCTCCTTTCCTCCTGCTGTGGTCCAATCAGATCCCTCCTTTCCTCTTGCTGTGGTCCAATCAGATCCCTCCTTTTATGCCACGGTCCAATCAGAGCTCTCCTTTCATCTTGCTGTGGTCCAATCAGATCCTCCTTTCCTCCTGCTGTGGTCCAATCAGATCCCTCCTTTCCTCTTGCTGTGGTCCAATCAGATCCCTCCTTTTATGCCACGGTCCAATCAGAGCTCTCCTTTCATCTTGCTGTGGTCCAATCAGATCGCTCCTTTCCTCCTGCTGTGTTCCAATCAGATCCCTCCTTTCCTCTTGCTGTGGTCCAATCAGATCCCTCCTTTTATGCCACGGTCCAATCAGAGCTCTCCTTTCATCTTGCTGTGGTCCAATAAGATCGCTCCTTTCCTCCTGCTGTGGTCCAATCAGATCCCTCCTTTTATGCCACGGTCCAATCAGAGCTCTCCTTTCATCTTGCTGTGGTCCAATCAGATCGCTCCTTTCCTCCTGCTGTGTTCCAATCAGATCCTTCCTTTCCTCTTGCTGTGGTCCAATCAGATCCCTCCTTTTATGCCACAGTCCAATCAGAGCTCTCCTTTCATCTTGCTGTGGTCCAATCAGATCGCTCCTTTCCTCCTGCTGTGGTCCAATCAGATCCCTCCTTTTATGCCACGGTCCAATCAGAGCTCTCCTTTCATCTTGCTGTCGTCCAATCAAATCTCTCCTTTTCTCCTGCTGTGGTCCTATCAGAGCTCTCCTTTCATCTTGCTGTGGTCCAATCAGATTGCTCCTTTCCTCCTGCTGTGGTCCAATCAGATCCCTCCTTTCCTCTTGCTGTGGTCCAATCAGATCCCTCCTTTTATGCCACGGTCCAATCAGAGCTCTCCTTTCATCTTGCTGTGGTCCAATCAGATCGCTCCTTTTCTCCTGCTGTGGTCCAATCAGAGCTCTCCTTTCATCTTGCTGTGGTCCAATCAGAGCTCTCCTTTCCTCCTGCTGTGGTCCAATCAGATCCCTCCTTTCCTCTTGCTGTGGTCCAATCAGATCCCTCCTTTTATCCCACGGTCCAATCAGAGCTCTCCTTTCATCTTGCTGTGGTCCAATCAGATCGCTCCTTTCCTCCTGCTGTGGTCCAATCAGATCCCTCCTTTCCTCTTGCTGTGGTCCAATCAGATCCCTCCCTTTATGCCACGGTCCAATCAGAGCTCTCCTTTCATCTTGCTGTGGTCCAATCAGATTGCTCCTTTCCTCCTGCTGTGGTCCAATCATATCCCTCCTTTCCTCTTGCTGTGGTCCAATCAGATCCCTCCTTTTATGCCACGGTCCAATCAGAGCTCTCCTTTCATCTTGCTGTGGTCCAATCAGATCGCTCCTTTCCTCCTGCTGTGGTCCAATCAGATCCCTCCTTTTATGCCACGGTCCAATCAGATCTCTCCTTTCATCTTGCTGTCGTCCAATCAGATCGCTCCTTTTCTCCTGCTGTGGTCCAATCAGAGCTCTCCTTTCATCTTGCTGTGGTCCAATCAGATCGCTCCTTTCCTCCTGCTGTGGTCCAATCAGATCCCTCCTTTCCTCTTGCTGTGGTCCAATCAGATCCCTCCTTTTATGCCACGGTCCAATCAGAGCTCTCCTTTCATCTTGCTGTGGTCCAATCAGATCGCTCCTTTCCTCCTGCTGTGGTCCAATCAGATCCCTCCTTTCCTCTTGCTGTGGTCCAATCAGATCCCTCCTTTTATGCCACGGTCCAATCAGAGCTCTCCTTTCATCTTGCTGTGGTCCAATCAGATCGCTCCTTTCCTCCTGCTGTGGTCCAATCAGATCCCTCCTTTCTATGCACGGTCCAATCAGATCCCTCCTTTTATGCCACGGTCCAATCAGAGCTCTCCTTTCATCTTGCTGTGGTCCAATCAGATCGCTCCTTTCCTCTTGCTGTGGTCCAATCCGATCCCTCCTTTTATGCCACGGTCCAATCAGAGCTCTCCTTTCATCTTGCTGTCGTCCAATCAGATCGCTCCTTTTCTCCTGCTGTGGTCCAATCAGAGCTCTCCTTTCATCTTGCTGTGGTCCAATCAGATCGCTCCTTTCCTCCTGCTGTGTTCCAATCAGATCCCTCCTTTCCTCTTGCTGTGGTCCAATCAGATCCCTCCTTTTATGCCACGGTCCAATCAGAGCTCTCCTTTCATCTTGCTGTGGTCCAATCAGATCGCTCCTTTCCTCCTGCTGTGGTCCAATCAGATCCCTCCTTTTATGCCACGGTCCAATCAGATCTCTCCTTTCATCTTGCTGTCGTCCAATCAGATCGCTCCTTTTCTCCTGCTGTGGTCCAATCAGAGCTCTCCTTTCATCTTGCTGTGGTCCAATCAGATCGCTCCTTTCCTCCTGCTGTGGTCCAATCAGATCCCTCCTTTCCTCTTGCTGTGGTCCAATCAGATCCCTCCTTTTATGCCACGGTCCAATCAGAGCTCTCCTTTCATCTTGCTGTGGTCCAATCAGATCGCTCCTTTCCTCCTGCTGTGTTCCAATCAGATCCCTCCTTTCCTCTTGCTGTGGTCCAATCAGATCCCTCCTTTTATGCCACGGTCCAATCAGAGCTCTCCTTTCATCTTGCTGTGGTCCAATCAGATCGCTCCTTTCCTCCTGCTGTGGTCCAATCAGATCCCTCCTTTTATGCCACGGTCCAATCAGATCCCTCCTTTTATGCCACGGTCCAATCAGAGCTCTCCTTTCATCTTGCTGTGGTCCAATCAGATCGCTCCTTTCCTCTTGCTGTGGTCCAATCCGATCCCTCCTTTTATGCCACGGTCCAATCAGAGCTCTCCTTTCATCTTGCTGTCGTCCAATCAGATCGCTCCTTTTCTCCTGCTGTGGTCCAATCAGAGCTCTCCTTTCATCTTGCTGTGGTCCAATCAGATCGCTCCTTTCCTCCTGCTGTGTTCCAATCAGATCCCTCCTTTCCTCTTGCTGTGGTCCAATCAGATCCCTCCTTTTATGCCACGGTCCAATCAGAGCTCTCCTTTCATCTTGCTGTGGTCCAATCAGATCGCTCCTTTCCTCCTGCTGTGGTCCAATCAGATCCCTCCTTTTATGCCACGGTCCAATCAGAGCTCTCCTTTAATCTTGCTGTCGTTCAATCAGATCGCTACTTTTCTCCTGCTGTGGTCCAATCAGAGCTCTCCTTTCATCTTGCTGTGGTCCAATCAGATCGCTCCTTTCCTCCTGCTGTTGTCCAATCAGATCCCTCCTTTCCTCTTGCTGTGGTCCAATCAGATCGCTCCTTTTATGCCACGGTCCAATCAGAGCTCTCCTTTCATCTTGCTGTGGTCCAATCAGATCGCTCCTTTCCTCCTGCTGTGTTCCAATCAGATCCTTCCTTTCCTCTTGCTGTGGTCCAATCAGATCCCTCCTTTTATGCCACAGTCCAATCAGAGCTCTCCTTTCATCTTGCTGTGGTCCAATCAGATCGCTCCTTTCCTCCTGCTGTGGTCCAATCAGATCCCTCCTTTTATGCCACGGTCCAATCAGAGCTCTCCTTTCATCTTGCTGTGGTCCAATCAGATCGCTCCTTTCCTCCTGCTGTGGTCCAATCAGATCCCTCCTTTTATGCCACGGTCCAATCAGAGCTCTCCTTTAATCTTGCTGTCGTTCAATCAGATCGCTACTTTTCTCCTGCTGTGGTCCAATCAGAGCTCTCCTTTCATCTTGCTGTGGTCCAATCAGATCGCTCCTTTCCTCCTGCTGTTGTCCAATCAGATCCCTCCTTTCCTCTTGCTGTGGCCCAATCAGATCGCTCCTTTTATGCCACGGTCCAATCAGAGCTCTCCTTTCATCTTGCTGTGGTCCAATCAGATCGCTCCTTTCCTCCTGCTGTGTTCCAATCAGATCCCTCCTTTCCTCTTGCTGTGGTCCAATCAGATCCCTCCTTTTATGCCACGGTCCAATCAGAGCTCTCCTTTCATCTTGCTGTGGTCCAATCAGATCGCTCCTTTCCTCCTGCTGTGGTCCAATCAGATCCCTCCTTTTATGCCACGGTCCAATCAGATCCCTCCTTTTATGCCACGGTCCAATCAGAGCTCTCCTTTCATCTTGCTGTGGTCCAATCAGATCGCTCCTTTCCTCTTGCTGTGGTCCAATCAGATCCCTCCTTTTATGCCACGGTCCAATCAGAGCTCTCCTTTCATCTTGCTGTCGTCCAATCAGATCGCTCCTTTTCTCCTGCTGTGGTCCAATCAGAGCTCTCCTTTCATCTTGCTGTGGTCCAATCAGATCGCTCCTTTCCTCCTGCTGTGTTCCAATCAGATCCCTCCTTTCCTCTTGCTGTGGTCCAATCAGATCCCTCCTTTTATGCCACGGTCCAATCAGAGCTCTCCTTTCATCTTGCTGTGGTCCAATCGATCGCTCCTTTCCTCCTGCTGTGGTCCAATCAGATCCCTCCTTTTATGCCACGGTCCAATCAGAGCTCTCCTTTCATCTTGCTGTCGTCCAATCAGATCGCTCATTTTCTCTTGCTGTGGTCCAATCAGAGCTCTCCTTTCATCTTGCTGTGGTCCAATCAGATCGCTCCTTTCCTCCTGCTGTGGTCCAATCAGATCCCTCCTTTCCTCTTGCTGTGGTCCAATCAGATCCCTCCTTTTATGCCACGGTCCAATCAGAGCTCTCCTTTCATCTTGCTGTGGTCCAATCAGATCCCTCCTTTCCTCCTGCTGTGTTCCAATCAGATCCCTCCTTTCCTCTTGCTGTGGTCCAATCAGATCCCTCCTTTTATGCCACGGTCCAATCAGAGCTCTCCTTTCATCTTGCTGTGGTCCAATCAGATCGCTCCTTTCCTCCTGCTGTGGTCCAATCAGATCCCTCCTTTCCTCTTGCTGTGGTCCAATCAGATCCCTCCTTTTATGCCACGGTCCAATCAGAGCTCTCCTTTCATCTTGCTGTGGTCCAATCAGATCGCTCCTTTCCTCCTGCTGTGGTCCAATCAGATCCCTCCTTTCCTCTTGCTGTGGTCCAATCAGATCCCTCCTTTTATGCCACGGTCCAATCAGAGCTCTCCTTTCATCTTGCTGTGGTCCAATCAGATCGCTCCTTTCCTCCTGCTGTGGTCCAATCAGATCCCTCCTTTTATGCCACGGTCCAATCAGAGCTCTCCTTTCATCTTGCTGTCGTCCAATCAGATCGCTCCTTTTCTCCTGCTGTGGTCCAATCAGATCCCTCCTTTCATCTTGCTGTGGTCCAATCAGATCGCGCCTTTCCTCCTGCTGTGGTCCAATCAGATCCCTCCTTTCCTCTTGCTGTGGTCCAATCAGATCCCTCCTTTTATGCCACGGTCCAATCAGAGCTCTCCTTTCATCTTGCTGTGGTCCAATCAGATCGCTCCTTTCCTCCTGCTGTGTTCCAATCAGATCCCTCCTTTCCTCTTGCTGTGGTCCAATCAGATCCCTCCTTTTATGCCACGGTCCAATCAGAGCTCTCCTTTCATCTTGCTGTGGTCCAATCAGATCGCTCCTTTCCTCCTGCTGTGGTCCAATCAGATCCCTCCTTTCCTCTTGCTGTGGTCCAATCAGATCCCTCCTTTTATGCCACGGTCCAATCAGAGCTCTCCTTTCATCTTGCTGTGGTCCAATCAGATCGCTCCTTTCCTCCTGCTGTGGTCCAATCAGATCCCTCCTTTCATCTTGCTGTGGTCCAATCAGATCGCTCCTTTCCTCCTGCTGTGGTCCAATCAGATCCCTCCTTTCCTCTTGCTGTGGTCCAATCAGATCCCTCCTTTTATGCCACGGTCCAATCAGAGCTCTCCTTTCATCTTGCTGTGGTCCAATCAGATCGCTCCTTTCCTCCTGCTGTGGTCCAATCAGATCCCTCCTTTCCTCTTGCTGTGGTCCAATCAGATCCCTCCTTTTATGCCACGGTCCAATCAGAGCTCTCCTTTCATCTTGCTGTGGTCCAATCAGATCGCTCCTTTCCTCCTGCTGTGGTCCAATCAGATCCCTCCTTTCCTCTTGCTGTGGTCCAATCAGATCCCTCCTTTTATGCCACGGTCCAATCAGAGCTCTCCTTTCATCTTGCTGTGGTCCAATCAGATCGCTCCTTTCCTCCTGCTGTGTTCCAATCAGATCCCTCCTTTCCTCTTGCTGTGGTCCAATCAGATCCCTCCTTTTATGCCACGGTCCAATCAGAGCTCTCCTTTCATCTTGCTGTGGTCCAATAAGATCGCTCCTTTCCTCCTGCTGTGGTCCAATCAGATCCCTCCTTTTATGCCACGGTCCAATCAGAGCTCTCCTTTCATCTTGCTGTGGTCCAATCAGATCGCTCCTTTCCTCCTGCTGTGTTCCAATCAGATCCTTCCTTTCCTCTTGCTGTGGTCCAATCAGATCCCTCCTTTTATGCCACAGTCCAATCAGAGCTCTCCTTTCATCTTGCTGTGGTCCAATCAGATCGCTCCTTTCCTCCTGCTGTGGTCCAATCAGATCCCTCCTTTTATGCCACGGTCCAATCAGAGCTCTCCTTTCATCTTGCTGTCGTCCAATCAAATCTCTCCTTTTCTCCTGCTGTGGTCCTATCAGAGCTCTCCTTTCATCTTGCTGTGGTCCAATCAGATTGCTCCTTTCCTCCTGCTGTGGTCCAATCAGATCCCTCCTTTCCTCTTGCTGTGGTCCAATCAGATCCCTCCTTTTATGCCACGGTCCAATCAGAGCTCTCCTTTCATCTTGCTGTGGTCCAATCAGATCGCTCCTTTTCTCCTGCTGTGGTCCAATCAGAGCTCTCCTTTCATCTTGCTGTGGTCCAATCAGAGCTCTCCTTTCCTCCTGCTGTGTTCCAATCAGATCCCTCCTTTCCTCTTGCTGTGGTCCAATCAGATCCCTCCTTTTATCCCACGGTCCAATCAGAGCTCTCCTTTCATCTTGCTGTGGTCCAATCAGATCGCTCCTTTCCTCCTGCTGTGGTCCAATCAGATCCCTCCTTTCCTCTTGCTGTGGTCCAATCAGATCCCTCCCTTTATGCCACGGTCCAATCAGAGCTCTCCTTTCATCTTGCTGTGGTCCAATCAGATTGCTCCTTTCCTCCTGCTGTGGTCCAATCATATCCCTCCTTTCCTCTTGCTGTGGTCCAATCAGATCCCTCCTTTTATGCCACGGTCCAATCAGAGCTCTCCTTTCATCTTGCTGTGGTCCAATCAGATCGCTCCTTTCCTCCTGCTGTGGTCCAATCAGATCCCTCCTTTTATGCCACGGTCCAATCAGATCTCTCCTTTCATCTTGCTGTCGTCCAATCAGATCGCTCCTTTTCTCCTGCTGTGGTCCAATCAGAGCTCTCCTTTCATCTTGCTGTGGTCCAATCAGATCGCTCCTTTCCTCCTGCTGTGGTCCAATCAGATCCCTCCTTTCCTCTTGCTGTGGTCCAATCAGATCCCTCCTTTTATGCCACGGTCCAATCAGAGCTCTCCTTTCATCTTGCTGTGGTCCAATCAGATCGTTCCTTTCCTACTGCTGTGGTCCAATCAGATCCCTCCTTTCCTCTTGCTGTGGTCCAATCAGATCCCTCCTTTTATGCCACGGTCCAATCAGAGCTCTCCTTTCATCTTGCTGTGGTCCAATCAGATCCCTCCTTTCCTCCTGCTGTGTTCCAATCAGATCCCTCCTTTCCTCTTGCTGTGGTCCAATCAGATCCCTCCTTTTATGCCACGGTCCAATCAGAGCTCTCCTTTCATCTTGCTGTGGTCCAATCAGATCGCTCCTTTCCTCCTGCTGTGGTCCAATCAGATCCCCCCTTTTATGCCACGGTCCAATCAGAGCTCTCCTTTCATCTTGCTGTCGTCCAATTAGATCGCTCCTTTTCTCCTGCTGTGGTCCAATCAGAGCTCTCCTTTCATCTTGCTGTGGTCCAATCAGATCGCTCCTTTCCTCCTGCTGTGGTCCAATCAGATCCCTCCTTTCCTCTTGCTGTGGTCCAATCAGATCCCTCCTTTTATGCCACGGTCCAATCAGAGCTCTCCTTTCATCTTGCTGTGGTCCAATCAGATCGCTCCTTTCCTCCTGCTGTGTTCCAATCAGATCCCTCCTTTCCTCTTGCTGTGGTCCAATCAGATCCCTCCTTTTATGCCACGGTCCAATCAGAGCTCTCCTTTCATCTTGCTGTGGTCCAATCAGATCGCTCCTTTCCTACTGCTGTGTTCCAATCAGATCCTTCCTGTCCTCTTGCTGTGGTCCAATCAGATCCCTCCTTTTATGCCACAGTCCAATCAGAGCTCTCCTTTCATCTTGCTGTGGTCCAATCAGATCGCTCCTTTCCTCCTGCTGTGGTCCAATCATATCCCTCCTTTCCTCTTGCTGTGGTCCAATCAGAGCTCTCCTTTCCTCTTGCTGTGGTCCAATCAGATCCCTCCTTTTATCCCACGGTCCAATCAGAGCTCTCCTTTCATCTTGCTGTGGTCCAATCAGATCGCTACTTTCCTCCTGCTGTGATCCAATCAGATCCTTCCTTTCCTCTTGCTGTGGTCCAATCAGATCCCTCTTTTTATGCCACGGTTCAATCAGAGCTCTCCTTTCATCTTGCTGTGGTCCAATCAGATCGCTCCTTTCCTCCTGCTGTGGTCCAATCATATCGCTCCTTTTCTCCTGCTGTGGTCCAATCAGAGCTCTCCTTTCATCTTGCTGTGGTCCAATCAGATCGCTCCTTTCCTCCTGCTGTGGTCCAATCAGATCCCTCCTTTTATGCCACGGTCCAATCAGAGCTCTCCTTTCATCTTGCTGTCGTCCAATCAGATCGCTCCTTTTCTACTGCTGTGGTCCAATCAGAGCTCTCCTTTCATCTTGCTGTGGTCCAATCAGATCGCTCCTTTCCTCCTGCTGTGGTCCAATCAGATCCCTCCTTTCCTCTTGCTGTGGTCCAATCAGATCCCTCCTTTTATCCCACGGTCCAATCAGAGCTCTCCTTTCATCTTGCTGTGGTCCAATCAGATCGCTCCTTTCCTCCTGCTGTGGTCCAATCAGATCCCTCCTTTCCTCTTGCTGTGGTCCAATCAGATCCCTCCTTTTATGCCACGGTCCAATCAGAGCTCTCCTTTCATCTTGCTGTGGTCCAATCAGATCGCTCCTTTCCTCCTGCTGTGGTCCAATCATATCCCTCCTTTCCTCTTGCTGTGGTCCAATTAGAGCTCTCCTTTCCTCTTGCTGTGGTCCAATCAGATCCCTCCTTTTATCCCACGGTCCAATCAGAGCTCTCCTTTCATCTTGCTGTGGTCCAATCAGATCGCTCCTTTTATGCCACGGTCCAATCAGAGCTCTCCTTTCATCTTGCTGTGGTCCAATCAGATCGCTCCTTTCCTCCTGCTGTGGTCCAATCATATCCCTCCTTTCCTCTTGTTGTGGTCCAATCAGAGCTCTCCTTTCCTCTTGCTGTGGTCCAATCTGATCCCTCCTTTTATGCCACGGTCAAATCAGAGCTCTCCTTTCATCTTGCTATCGTCCAATCAGATCGCTCCTTTCCTCTTGCTGTGGTCCAATCAGATCCCTCCTTTTATGCCACGGTGCAATCAGAGCTCTCCTTTCATCTTGCTGTCGTCCAATCAGATCGCTCCTTTCCTCCTGCTGTGGTCCAATCAGAGCTCTCCTTTCATCTTGCTGTCGTCCAATCAGATCGCTCCTTTCCTCCTGCTGTGGTCCAATCAGATCCCTCCTTTCCTCTTGCTGTGGTCCAATCAGATCACTCCTTTTATGCCACGGTCCAATCAGAGCTCTCCTTTCATCTTGCTGTCGTCCAATCAGATCGCTCCTTTCCTCCTGCTGTGGTTCAATCAGATCCCTCCTTTCCTCTTGCTGTGGTCCAATCAGATCCCTCCTTTAATGCCACGGTTCAATCAGAGCTCTCCTTTCATCTTGCTGTCGTCCAATCAGATCGCTCCTTTCCTCCTGCTGTGGTGCAATCAGATCCCTCCTTTCCTCCTGCTGTGGTCCAATCAGATCCCTCCTTTCCTCTTGCTGTGGTCCAATCAGATCCCTCCTTTTATGCCACGGTCCAATCAGAGCTCTCCTTTCATCTTGCTGTCGTCCAATCAGATCGCTCCTTTCCTCCTGCTGTGGTCCAATCAGATCCCTCCTTTCCTCTTGCTGTGGTCCAATCAAATCCCTCCTTTTATGCCACGGTCCAATCAGAGCTCTCCTTTCATCTTGCTGTGGTCCAATCAGATCGCTCCTTTCCTCCTGCTGTGGTCCAATCAGATCCCTCCTTTTATGCCACGGTCCAATCAGATCCCTCCTTTTATGCCACGGTCCAATCAGAGCTCTCCTTTCATCTTGCTGTGGTCCAATCAGATCGCTCCTTTCCTCTTGCTGTGGTCCAATCAGATCCCTCCTTTTATGCCACGGTCCAATCAGAGCTCTCCTTTCATCTTGCTGTCGTCCAATCAGATCGCTCCTTTTCTCCTGCTGTGGTCCAATCAGAGCTCTCCTTTCATCTTGCTGTGGTCCAATCAGATCGCTCCTTTCCTCCTGCTGTGTTCCAATCAGATCCCTCCTTTCCTCTTGCTGTGGTCCAATCAGATCCCTCCTTTTATGCCACGGTCCAATCAGAGCTCTCCTTTCATCTTGCTGTGGTCCAATCGATCGCTCCTTTCCTCCTGCTGTGGTCCAATCAGATCCCTCCTTTTATGCCACGGTCCAATCAGAGCTCTCCTTTCATCTTGCTGTCGTCCAATCAGATCGCTCATTTTCTCTTGCTGTGGTCCAATCAGAGCTCTCCTTTCATCTTGCTGTGGTCCAATCAGATCGCTCCTTTCCTCCTGCTGTGGTCCAATCAGATCCCTCCTTTCCTCTTGCTGTGGTCCAATCAGATCCCTCCTTTTATGCCACGGTCCAATCAGAGCTCTCCTTTCATCTTGCTGTGGTCCAATCAGATCCCTCCTTTCCTCCTGCTGTGTTCCAATCAGATCCCTCCTTTCCTCTTGCTGTGGTCCAATCAGATCCCTCCTTTTATGCCACGGTCCAATCAGAGCTCTCCTTTCATCTTGCTGTGGTCCAATCAGATCGCTCCTTTCCTCCTGCTGTGGTCCAATCAGATCCCTCCTTTCCTCTTGCTGTGGTCCAATCAGATCCCTCCTTTTATGCCACGGTCCAATCAGAGCTCTCCTTTCATCTTGCTGTGGTCCAATCAGATCGCTCCTTTCCTCCTGCTGTGGTCCAATCAGATCCCTCCTTTCCTCTTGCTGTGGTCCAATCAGATCCCTCCTTTTATGCCACGGTCCAATCAGAGCTCTCCTTTCATCTTGCTGTGGTCCAATCAGATCGCTCCTTTCCTCCTGCTGTGGTCCAATCAGATCCCTCCTTTTATGCCACGGTCCAATCAGAGCTCTCCTTTCATCTTGCTGTCGTCCAATCAGATCGCTCCTTTTCTCCTGCTGTGGTCCAATCAGATCCCTCCTTTCATCTTGCTGTGGTCCAATCAGATCGCGCCTTTCCTCCTGCTGTGGTCCAATCAGATCCCTCCTTTCCTCTTGCTGTGGTCCAATCAGATCCCTCCTTTTATGCCACGGTCCAATCAGAGCTCTCCTTTCATCTTGCTGTGGTCCAATCAGATCGCTCCTTTCCTCCTGCTGTGTTCCAATCAGATCCCTCCTTTCCTCTTGCTGTGGTCCAATCAGATCCCTCCTTTTATGCCACGGTCCAATCAGAGCTCTCCTTTCATCTTGCTGTGGTCCAATCAGATCGCTCCTTTCCTCCTGCTGTGGTCCAATCAGATCCCTCCTTTCCTCTTGCTGTGGTCCAATCAGATCCCTCCTTTTATGCCACGGTCCAATCAGAGCTCTCCTTTCATCTTGCTGTGGTCCAATCAGATCGCTCCTTTCCTCCTGCTGTGGTCCAATCAGATCCCTCCTTTCATCTTGCTGTGGTCCAATCAGATCGCTCCTTTCCTCCTGCTGTGGTCCAATCAGATCCCTCCTTTCCTCTTGCTGTGGTCCAATCAGATCCCTCCTTTTATGCCACGGTCCAATCAGAGCTCTCCTTTCATCTTGCTGTGGTCCAATCAGATCGCTCCTTTCCTCCTGCTGTGGTCCAATCAGATCCCTCCTTTCCTCTTGCTGTGGTCCAATCAGATCCCTCCTTTTATGCCACGGTCCAATCAGAGCTCTCCTTTCATCTTGCTGTGGTCCAATCAGATCGCTCCTTTCCTCCTGCTGTGGTCCAATCAGATCCCTCCTTTCCTCTTGCTGTGGTCCAATCAGATCCCTCCTTTTATGCCACGGTCCAATCAGAGCTCTCCTTTCATCTTGCTGTGGTCCAATCAGATCGCTCCTTTCCTCCTGCTGTGTTCCAATCAGATCCCTCCTTTCCTCTTGCTGTGGTCCAATCAGATCCCTCCTTTTATGCCACGGTCCAATCAGAGCTCTCCTTTCATCTTGCTGTGGTCCAATAAGATCGCTCCTTTCCTCCTGCTGTGGTCCAATCAGATCCCTCCTTTTATGCCACGGTCCAATCAGAGCTCTCCTTTCATCTTGCTGTGGTCCAATCAGATCGCTCCTTTCCTCCTGCTGTGTTCCAATCAGATCCTTCCTTTCCTCTTGCTGTGGTCCAATCAGATCCCTCCTTTTATGCCACAGTCCAATCAGAGCTCTCCTTTCATCTTGCTGTGGTCCAATCAGATCGCTCCTTTCCTCCTGCTGTGGTCCAATCAGATCCCTCCTTTTATGCCACGGTCCAATCAGAGCTCTCCTTTCATCTTGCTGTCGTCCAATCAAATCTCTCCTTTTCTCCTGCTGTGGTCCTATCAGAGCTCTCCTTTCATCTTGCTGTGGTCCAATCAGATTGCTCCTTTCCTCCTGCTGTGGTCCAATCAGATCCCTCCTTTCCTCTTGCTGTGGTCCAATCAGATCCCTCCTTTTATGCCACGGTCCAATCAGAGCTCTCCTTTCATCTTGCTGTGGTCCAATCAGATCGCTCCTTTTCTCCTGCTGTGGTCCAATCAGAGCTCTCCTTTCATCTTGCTGTGGTCCAATCAGAGCTCTCCTTTCCTCCTGCTGTGGTCCAATCAGATCCCTCCTTTCCTCTTGCTGTGGTCCAATCAGATCCCTCCTTTTATCCCACGGTCCAATCAGAGCTCTCCTTTCATCTTGCTGTGGTCCAATCAGATCGCTCCTTTCCTCCTGCTGTGGTCCAATCAGATCCCTCCTTTCCTCTTGCTGTGGTCCAATCAGATCCCTCCCTTTATGCCACGGTCCAATCAGAGCTCTCCTTTCATCTTGCTGTGGTCCAATCAGATTGCTCCTTTCCTCCTGCTGTGGTCCAATCATATCCCTCCTTTCCTCTTGCTGTGGTCCAATCAGATCCCTCCTTTTATGCCACGGTCCAATCAGAGCTCTCCTTTCATCTTGCTGTGGTCCAATCAGATCGCTCCTTTCCTCCTGCTGTGGTCCAATCAGATCCCTCCTTTTATGCCACGGTCCAATCAGATCTCTCCTTTCATCTTGCTGTCGTCCAATCAGATCGCTCCTTTTCTCCTGCTGTGGTCCAATCAGAGCTCTCCTTTCATCTTGCTGTGGTCCAATCAGATCGCTCCTTTCCTCCTGCTGTGGTCCAATCAGATCCCTCCTTTCCTCTTGCTGTGGTCCAATCAGATCCCTCCTTTTATGCCACGGTCCAATCAGAGCTCTCCTTTCATCTTGCTGTGGTCCAATCAGATCGCTCCTTTCCTCCTGCTGTGTTCCAATCAGATCCCTCCTTTCCTCTTGCTGTGGTCCAATCAGATCCCTCCTTTTATGCCACGGTCCAATCAGAGCTCTCCTTTCATCTTGCTGTGGTCCAATCAGATCGCTCCTTTCCTCCTGCTGTGGTCCAATCAGATCCCTCCTTTCCTCTTGCTGTGGTCCAATCAGATCCCTCCTTTTATGCCACGGTCCAATCAGAGCTCTCCTTTCATCTTGCTGTGGTCCAATCAGATCGCTCCTTTCCTCCTGCTGTGGTCCAATCAGATCCCTCCTTTCATCTTGCTGTGGTCCAATCAGATCGCTCCTTTCCTCCTGCTGTGGTCCAATCAGATCCCTCCTTTCCTCTTGCTGTGGTCCAATCAGATCCCTCCTTTTATGCCACGGTCCAATCAGAGCTCTCCTTTCATCTTGCTGTGGTCCAATCAGATCGCTCCTTTCCTCCTGCTGTGGTCCAATCAGATCCCTCCTTTCCTCTTGCTGTGGTCCAATCAGATCCCTCCTTTTATGCCACGGTCCAATCAGAGCTCTCCTTTCATCTTGCTGTGGTCCAATCAGATCGCTCCTTTCCTCCTGCTGTGGTCCAATCAGATCCCTCCTTTCCTCTTGCTGTGGTCCAATCAGATCCCTCCTTTTATGCCACGGTCCAATCAGAGCTCTCCTTTCATCTTGCTGTGGTCCAATCAGATCGCTCCTTTCCTCCTGCTGTGTTCCAATCAGATCCCTCCTTTCCTCTTGCTGTGGTCCAATCAGATCCCTCCTTTTATGCCACGGTCCAATCAGAGCTCTCCTTTCATCTTGCTGTGGTCCAATAAGATCGCTCCTTTCCTCCTGCTGTGGTCCAATCAGATCCCTCCTTTTATGCCACGGTCCAATCAGAGCTCTCCTTTCATCTTGCTGTGGTCCAATCAGATCGCTCCTTTCCTCCTGCTGTGTTCCAATCAGATCCTTCCTTTCCTCTTGCTGTGGTCCAATCAGATCCCTCCTTTTATGCCACAGTCCAATCAGAGCTCTCCTTTCATCTTGCTGTGGTCCAATCAGATCGCTCCTTTCCTCCTGCTGTGGTCCAATCAGATCCCTCCTTTTATGCCACGGTCCAATCAGAGCTCTCCTTTCATCTTGCTGTCGTCCAATCAAATCTCTCCTTTTCTCCTGCTGTGGTCCTATCAGAGCTCTCCTTTCATCTTGCTGTGGTCCAATCAGATTGCTCCTTTCCTCCTGCTGTGGTCCAATCAGATCCCTCCTTTCCTCTTGCTGTGGTCCAATCAGATCCCTCCTTTTATGCCACGGTCCAATCAGAGCTCTCCTTTCATCTTGCTGTGGTCCAATCAGATCGCTCCTTTTCTCCTGCTGTGGTCCAATCAGAGCTCTCCTTTCATCTTGCTGTGGTCCAATCAGAGCTCTCCTTTCCTCCTGCTGTGGTCCAATCAGATCCCTCCTTTCCTCTTGCTGTGGTCCAATCAGATCCCTCCTTTTATCCCACGGTCCAATCAGAGCTCTCCTTTCATCTTGCTGTGGTCCAATCAGATCGCTCCTTTCCTCCTGCTGTGGTCCAATCAGATCCCTCCTTTCCTCTTGCTGTGGTCCAATCAGATCCCTCCCTTTATGCCACGGTCCAATCAGAGCTCTCCTTTCATCTTGCTGTGGTCCAATCAGATTGCTCCTTTCCTCCTGCTGTGGTCCAATCATATCCCTCCTTTCCTCTTGCTGTGGTCCAATCAGATCCCTCCTTTTATGCCACGGTCCAATCAGAGCTCTCCTTTCATCTTGCTGTGGTCCAATCAGATCGCTCCTTTCCTCCTGCTGTGGTCCAATCAGATCCCTCCTTTTATGCCACGGTCCAATCAGATCTCTCCTTTCATCTTGCTGTCGTCCAATCAGATCGCTCCTTTTCTCCTGCTGTGGTCCAATCAGAGCTCTCCTTTCATCTTGCTGTGGTCCAATCAGATCGCTCCTTTCCTCCTGCTGTGGTCCAATCAGATCCCTCCTTTCCTCTTGCTGTGGTCCAATCAGATCCCTCCTTTTATGCCACGGTCCAATCAGAGCTCTCCTTTCATCTTGCTGTGGTCCAATCAGATCGCTCCTTTCCTCCTGCTGTGTTCCAATCAGATCCCTCCTTTCCTCTTGCTGTGGTCCAATCAGATCCCTCCTTTTATGCCACGGTCCAATCAGAGCTCTCCTTTCATCTTGCTGTGGTCCAATCAGATCGCTCCTTTCCTCCTGCTGTGGTCCAATCAGATCCCTCCTTTTATGCCACGGTCCAATCAGATCCCTCCTTTTATGCCACGGTCCAATCAGAGCTCTCCTTTCATCTTGCTGTGGTCCAATCAGATCGCTCCTTTCCTCTTGCTGTGGTCCAATCCGATCCCTCCTTTTATGCCACGGTCCAATCAGAGCTCTCCTTTCATCTTGCTGTCGTCCAATCAGATCGCTCCTTTTCTCCTGCTGTGGTCCAATCAGAGCTCTCCTTTCATCTTGCTGTGGTCCAATCAGATCGCTCCTTTCCTCCTGCTGTGTTCCAATCAGATCCCTCCTTTCCTCTTGCTGTGGTCCAATCAGATCCCTCCTTTTATGCCACGGTCCAATCAGAGCTCTCCTTTCATCTTGCTGTGGTCCAATCAGATCGCTCCTTTCCTCCTGCTGTGGTCCAATCAGATCCCTCCTTTTATGCCACGGTCCAATCAGATCTCTCCTTTCATCTTGCTGTCGTCCAATCAGATCGCTCCTTTTCTCCTGCTGTGGTCCAATCAGAGCTCTCCTTTCATCTTGCTGTGGTCCAATCAGATCGCTCCTTTCCTCCTGCTGTGGTCCAATCAGATCCCTCCTTTCCTCTTGCTGTGGTCCAATCAGATCCCTCCTTTTATGCCACGGTCCAATCAGAGCTCTCCTTTCATCTTGCTGTGGTCCAATCAGATCGCTCCTTTCCTCCTGCTGTGTTCCAATCAGATCCCTCCTTTCCTCTTGCTGTGGTCCAATCAGATCCCTCCTTTTATGCCACGGTCCAATCAGAGCTCTCCTTTCATCTTGCTGTGGTCCAATCAGATCGCTCCTTTCCTCCTGCTGTGGTCCAATCAGATCCCTCCTTTTATGCCACGGTCCAATCAGATCCCTCCTTTTATGCCACGGTCCAATCAGAGCTCTCCTTTCATCTTGCTGTGGTCCAATCAGATCGCTCCTTTCCTCTTGCTGTGGTCCAATCCGATCCCTCCTTTTATGCCACGGTCCAATCAGAGCTCTCCTTTCATCTTGCTGTCGTCCAATCAGATCGCTCCTTTTCTCCTGCTGTGGTCCAATCAGAGCTCTCCTTTCATCTTGCTGTGGTCCAATCAGATCGCTCCTTTCCTCCTGCTGTGTTCCAATCAGATCCCTCCTTTCCTCTTGCTGTGGTCCAATCAGATCCCTCCTTTTATGCCACGGTCCAATCAGAGCTCTCCTTTCATCTTGCTGTGGTCCAATCAGATCGCTCCTTTCCTCCTGCTGTGGTCCAATCAGATCCCTCCTTTTATGCCACGGTCCAATCAGAGCTCTCCTTTAATCTTGCTGTCGTTCAATCAGATCGCTACTTTTCTCCTGCTGTGGTCCAATCAGAGCTCTCCTTTCATCTTGCTGTGGTCCAATCAGATCGCTCCTTTCCTCCTGCTGTTGTCCAATCAGATCCCTCCTTTCCTCTTGCTGTGGTCCAATCAGATCGCTCCTTTTATGCCACGGTCCAATCAGAGCTCTCCTTTCATCTTGCTGTGGTCCAATCAGATCGCTCCTTTCCTCCTGCTGTGTTCCAATCAGATCCTTCCTTTCCTCTTGCTGTGGTCCAATCAGATCCCTCCTTTTATGCCACAGTCCAATCAGAGCTCTCCTTTCATCTTGCTGTGGTCCAATCAGATCGCTCCTTTCCTCCTGCTGTGGTCCAATCAGATCCCTCCTTTTATGCCACGGTCCAATCAGAGCTCTCCTTTCATCTTGCTGTGGTCCAATCAGATCGCTCCTTTCCTCCTGCTGTGGTCCAATCAGATCCCTCCTTTTATGCCACGGTCCAATCAGAGCTCTCCTTTAATCTTGCTGTCGTTCAATCAGATCGCTACTTTTCTCCTGCTGTGGTCCAATCAGAGCTCTCCTTTCATCTTGCTGTGGTCCAATCAGATCGCTCCTTTCCTCCTGCTGTTGTCCAATCAGATCCCTCCTTTCCTCTTGCTGTGGCCCAATCAGATCGCTCCTTTTATGCCACGGTCCAATCAGAGCTCTCCTTTCATCTTGCTGTGGTCCAATCAGATCGCTCCTTTCCTCCTGCTGTGTTCCAATCAGATCCCTCCTTTCCTCTTGCTGTGGTCCAATCAGATCCCTCCTTTTATGCCACGGTCCAATCAGAGCTCTCCTTTCATCTTGCTGTGGTCCAATCAGATCGCTCCTTTCCTCCTGCTGTGGTCCAATCAGATCCCTCCTTTTATGCCACGGTCCAATCAGATCCCTCCTTTTATGCCACGGTCCAATCAGAGCTCTCCTTTCATCTTGCTGTGGTCCAATCAGATCGCTCCTTTCCTCTTGCTGTGGTCCAATCAGATCCCTCCTTTTATGCCACGGTCCAATCAGAGCTCTCCTTTCATCTTGCTGTCGTCCAATCAGATCGCTCCTTTTCTCCTGCTGTGGTCCAATCAGAGCTCTCCTTTCATCTTGCTGTGGTCCAATCAGATCGCTCCTTTCCTCCTGCTGTGTTCCAATCAGATCCCTCCTTTCCTCTTGCTGTGGTCCAATCAGATCCCTCCTTTTATGCCACGGTCCAATCAGAGCTCTCCTTTCATCTTGCTGTGGTCCAATCGATCGCTCCTTTCCTCCTGCTGTGGTCCAATCAGATCCCTCCTTTTATGCCACGGTCCAATCAGAGCTCTCCTTTCATCTTGCTGTCGTCCAATCAGATCGCTCATTTTCTCTTGCTGTGGTCCAATCAGAGCTCTCCTTTCATCTTGCTGTGGTCCAATCAGATCGCTCCTTTCCTCCTGCTGTGGTCCAATCAGATCCCTCCTTTCCTCTTGCTGTGGTCCAATCAGATCCCTCCTTTTATGCCACGGTCCAATCAGAGCTCTCCTTTCATCTTGCTGTGGTCCAATCAGATCCCTCCTTTCCTCCTGCTGTGTTCCAATCAGATCCCTCCTTTCCTCTTGCTGTGGTCCAATCAGATCCCTCCTTTTATGCCACGGTCCAATCAGAGCTCTCCTTTCATCTTGCTGTGGTCCAATCAGATCGCTCCTTTCCTCCTGCTGTGGTCCAATCAGATCCCTCCTTTCCTCTTGCTGTGGTCCAATCAGATCCCTCCTTTTATGCCACGGTCCAATCAGAGCTCTCCTTTCATCTTGCTGTGGTCCAATCAGATCGCTCCTTTCCTCCTGCTGTGGTCCAATCAGATCCCTCCTTTCCTCTTGCTGTGGTCCAATCAGATCCCTCCTTTTATGCCACGGTCCAATCAGAGCTCTCCTTTCATCTTGCTGTGGTCCAATCAGATCGCTCCTTTCCTCCTGCTGTGGTCCAATCAGATCCCTCCTTTTATGCCACGGTCCAATCAGAGCTCTCCTTTCATCTTGCTGTCGTCCAATCAGATCGCTCCTTTTCTCCTGCTGTGGTCCAATCAGATCCCTCCTTTCATCTTGCTGTGGTCCAATCAGATCGCGCCTTTCCTCCTGCTGTGGTCCAATCAGATCCCTCCTTTCCTCTTGCTGTGGTCCAATCAGATCCCTCCTTTTATGCCACGGTCCAATCAGAGCTCTCCTTTCATCTTGCTGTGGTCCAATCAGATCGCTCCTTTCCTCCTGCTGTGTTCCAATCAGATCCCTCCTTTCCTCTTGCTGTGGTCCAATCAGATCCCTCCTTTTATGCCACGGTCCAATCAGAGCTCTCCTTTCATCTTGCTGTGGTCCAATCAGATCGCTCCTTTCCTCCTGCTGTGGTCCAATCAGATCCCTCCTTTCCTCTTGCTGTGGTCCAATCAGATCCCTCCTTTTATGCCACGGTCCAATCAGAGCTCTCCTTTCATCTTGCTGTGGTCCAATCAGATCGCTCCTTTCCTCCTGCTGTGGTCCAATCAGATCCCTCCTTTCATCTTGCTGTGGTCCAATCAGATCGCTCCTTTCCTCCTGCTGTGGTCCAATCAGATCCCTCCTTTCCTCTTGCTGTGGTCCAATCAGATCCCTCCTTTTATGCCACGGTCCAATCAGAGCTCTCCTTTCATCTTGCTGTGGTCCAATCAGATCGCTCCTTTCCTCCTGCTGTGGTCCAATCAGATCCCTCCTTTCCTCTTGCTGTGGTCCAATCAGATCCCTCCTTTTATGCCACGGTCCAATCAGAGCTCTCCTTTCATCTTGCTGTGGTCCAATCAGATCGCTCCTTTCCTCCTGCTGTGGTCCAATCAGATCCCTCCTTTCCTCTTGCTGTGGTCCAATCAGATCCCTCCTTTTATGCCACGGTCCAATCAGAGCTCTCCTTTCATCTTGCTGTGGTCCAATCAGATCGCTCCTTTCCTCCTGCTGTGTTCCAATCAGATCCCTCCTTTCCTCTTGCTGTGGTCCAATCAGATCCCTCCTTTTATGCCACGGTCCAATCAGAGCTCTCCTTTCATCTTGCTGTGGTCCAATAAGATCGCTCCTTTCCTCCTGCTGTGGTCCAATCAGATCCCTCCTTTTATGCCACGGTCCAATCAGAGCTCTCCTTTCATCTTGCTGTGGTCCAATCAGATCGCTCCTTTCCTCCTGCTGTGTTCCAATCAGATCCTTCCTTTCCTCTTGCTGTGGTCCAATCAGATCCCTCCTTTTATGCCACAGTCCAATCAGAGCTCTCCTTTCATCTTGCTGTGGTCCAATCAGATCGCTCCTTTCCTCCTGCTGTGGTCCAATCAGATCCCTCCTTTTATGCCACGGTCCAATCAGAGCTCTCCTTTCATCTTGCTGTCGTCCAATCAAATCTCTCCTTTTCTCCTGCTGTGGTCCTATCAGAGCTCTCCTTTCATCTTGCTGTGGTCCAATCAGATTGCTCCTTTCCTCCTGCTGTGGTCCAATCAGATCCCTCCTTTCCTCTTGCTGTGGTCCAATCAGATCCCTCCTTTTATGCCACGGTCCAATCAGAGCTCTCCTTTCATCTTGCTGTGGTCCAATCAGATCGCTCCTTTTCTCCTGCTGTGGTCCAATCAGAGCTCTCCTTTCATCTTGCTGTGGTCCAATCAGAGCTCTCCTTTCCTCCTGCTGTGTTCCAATCAGATCCCTCCTTTCCTCTTGCTGTGGTCCAATCAGATCCCTCCTTTTATCCCACGGTCCAATCAGAGCTCTCCTTTCATCTTGCTGTGGTCCAATCAGATCGCTCCTTTCCTCCTGCTGTGGTCCAATCAGATCCCTCCTTTCCTCTTGCTGTGGTCCAATCAGATCCCTCCCTTTATGCCACGGTCCAATCAGAGCTCTCCTTTCATCTTGCTGTGGTCCAATCAGATTGCTCCTTTCCTCCTGCTGTGGTCCAATCATATCCCTCCTTTCCTCTTGCTGTGGTCCAATCAGATCCCTCCTTTTATGCCACGGTCCAATCAGAGCTCTCCTTTCATCTTGCTGTGGTCCAATCAGATCGCTCCTTTCCTCCTGCTGTGGTCCAATCAGATCCCTCCTTTTATGCCACGGTCCAATCAGATCTCTCCTTTCATCTTGCTGTCGTCCAATCAGATCGCTCCTTTTCTCCTGCTGTGGTCCAATCAGAGCTCTCCTTTCATCTTGCTGTGGTCCAATCAGATCGCTCCTTTCCTCCTGCTGTGGTCCAATCAGATCCCTCCTTTCCTCTTGCTGTGGTCCAATCAGATCCCTCCTTTTATGCCACGGTCCAATCAGAGCTCTCCTTTCATCTTGCTGTGGTCCAATCAGATCGTTCCTTTCCTACTGCTGTGGTCCAATCAGATCCCTCCTTTCCTCTTGCTGTGGTCCAATCAGATCCCTCCTTTTATGCCACGGTCCAATCAGAGCTCTCCTTTCATCTTGCTGTGGTCCAATCAGATCCCTCCTTTCCTCCTGCTGTGTTCCAATCAGATCCCTCCTTTCCTCTTGCTGTGGTCCAATCAGATCCCTCCTTTTATGCCACGGTCCAATCAGAGCTCTCCTTTCATCTTGCTGTGGTCCAATCAGATCGCTCCTTTCCTCCTGCTGTGGTCCAATCAGATCCCCCCTTTTATGCCACGGTCCAATCAGAGCTCTCCTTTCATCTTGCTGTCGTCCAATTAGATCGCTCCTTTTCTCCTGCTGTGGTCCAATCAGAGCTCTCCTTTCATCTTGCTGTGGTCCAATCAGATCGCTCCTTTCCTCCTGCTGTGGTCCAATCAGATCCCTCCTTTCCTCTTGCTGTGGTCCAATCAGATCCCTCCTTTTATGCCACGGTCCAATCAGAGCTCTCCTTTCATCTTGCTGTGGTCCAATCAGATCGCTCCTTTCCTCCTGCTGTGTTCCAATCAGATCCCTCCTTTCCTCTTGCTGTGGTCCAATCAGATCCCTCCTTTTATGCCACGGTCCAATCAGAGCTCTCCTTTCATCTTGCTGTGGTCCAATCAGATCGCTCCTTTCCTACTGCTGTGTTCCAATCAGATCCTTCCTGTCCTCTTGCTGTGGTCCAATCAGATCCCTCCTTTTATGCCACAGTCCAATCAGAGCTCTCCTTTCATCTTGCTGTGGTCCAATCAGATCGCTCCTTTCCTCCTGCTGTGGTCCAATCATATCCCTCCTTTCCTCTTGCTGTGGTCCAATCAGAGCTCTCCTTTCCTCTTGCTGTGGTCCAATCAGATCCCTCCTTTTATCCCACGGTCCAATCAGAGCTCTCCTTTCATCTTGCTGTGGTCCAATCAGATCGCTACTTTCCTCCTGCTGTGATCCAATCAGATCCTTCCTTTCCTCTTGCTGTGGTCCAATCAGATCCCTCTTTTTATGCCACGGTTCAATCAGAGCTCTCCTTTCATCTTGCTGTGGTCCAATCAGATCGCTCCTTTCCTCCTGCTGTGGTCCAATCATATCGCTCCTTTTCTCCTGCTGTGGTCCAATCAGAGCTCTCCTTTCATCTTGCTGTGGTCCAATCAGATCGCTCCTTTCCTCCTGCTGTGGTCCAATCAGATCCCTCCTTTTATGCCACGGTCCAATCAGAGCTCTCCTTTCATCTTGCTGTCGTCCAATCAGATCGCTCCTTTTCTACTGCTGTGGTCCAATCAGAGCTCTCCTTTCATCTTGCTGTGGTCCAATCAGATCGCTCCTTTCCTCCTGCTGTGGTCCAATCAGATCCCTCCTTTCCTCTTGCTGTGGTCCAATCAGATCCCTCCTTTTATCCCACGGTCCAATCAGAGCTCTCCTTTCATCTTGCTGTCGTCCAATCAGATCGCTCCTTTCCTCCTGCTGTGGTCCAATCAGATCCCTCCTTTCCTCTTGCTGTGGTCCAATCAGATCCCTCCTTTTATGCCACGGTCCAATCAGAGCTCTCCTTTCATCTTGCTGTGGTCCAATCAGATCGCTCCTTTCCTCCTGCTGTGGTCCAATCATATCCCTCCTTTCCTCTTGCTGTGGTCCAATTAGAGCTCTCCTTTCCTCTTGCTGTGGTCCAATCAGATCCCTCCTTTTATCCCACGGTCCAATCAGAGCTCTCCTTTCATCTTGCTGTGGTCCAATCAGATCGCTCCTTTTATGCCACGGTCCAATCAGAGCTCTCCTTTCATCTTGCTGTGGTCCAATCAGATCGCTCCTTTCCTCCTGCTGTGGTCCAATCATATCCCTCCTTTCCTCTTGTTGTGGTCCAATCAGAGCTCTCCTTTCCTCTTGCTGTGGTCCAATCTGATCCCTCCTTTTATGCCACGGTCAAATCAGAGCTCTCCTTTCATCTTGCTATCGTCCAATCAGATCGCTCCTTTCCTCTTGCTGTGGTCCAATCAGATCCCTCCTTTTATGCCACGGTGCAATCAGAGCTCTCCTTTCATCTTGCTGTCGTCCAATCAGATCGCTCCTTTCCTCCTGCTGTGGTCCAATCAGAGCTCTCCTTTCATCTTGCTGTCGTCCAATCAGATCGCTCCTTTCCTCCTGCTGTGGTCCAATCAGATCCCTCCTTTCCTCTTGCTGTGGTCCAATCAGATCACTCCTTTTATGCCACGGTCCAATCAGAGCTCTCCTTTCATCTTGCTGTCGTCCAATCAGATCGCTCCTTTCCTCCTGCTGTGGTTCAATCAGATCCCTCCTTTCCTCTTGCTGTGGTCCAATCAGATCCCTCCTTTAATGCCACGGTTCAATCAGAGCTCTCCTTTCATCTTGCTGTCGTCCAATCAGATCGCTCCTTTCCTCCTGCTGTGGTGCAATCAGATCCCTCCTTTCCTCCTGCTGTGGTCCAATCAGATCCCTCCTTTCCTCTTGCTGTGGTCCAATCAGATCCCTCCTTTTATGCCACGGTCCAATCAGAGCTCTCCTTTCATCTTGCTGTCGTCCAATCAGATCGCTCCTTTCCTCCTGCTGTGGTCCAATCAGATCCCTCCTTTCCTCTTGCTGTGGTCCAATCAAATCCCTCCTTTTATGCCACGGTCCAATCAGAGCTCTCCTTTCATCTTGCTGTGGTCCAATCAGATCGCTCCTTTCCTCCTGCTGTGGTCCAATCAGATCCCTCCTTTTATGCCACGGTCCAATCAAAGCTCTCCTTTCATCTTGCTGTCCTCCAATCAGATCGCTGCATTCCTCCTGCTGTGGTCCAATCAGATCCCTCCTTTCCTCTTGCTGTGGTCCAATCAGATCTCTCCTTTTATTCCACGGTCCAATCAGAGCTCTCCTTTCATCTTGCTGTCGTCCAATCAGATCGCTCCTTTCCTCCTGCTGTGGTCCAATCAGATCCCTCCTTTCCTCTTGCTGTGGTCCAATCAGATCCCTACTTTTATGCCACGGTCCAATCAGAGCTCTCCTTTCATCTTGCTGTCGTCCAATCAGATCGCTCCTTTCATCCTGCTGTGGTCCAATCAGATCCCTCCTTTCCTCTTGCTGTGGTCCAATCAGATCCCTCCTTTTATGCCACGGTCCAATCAGAGCTCTCCTTTCATCTTGCTGTCGTCCAATCAGATCGCTCCTTTCATCCTGCTGTGGTCCAATCAGATCCCTCCTTTCCTCTTGCTGTGGTCCAATCAGATCCCTCCTTTTATGCCACGGTCCAATCAGAGCTCTCCTTTCATCTTGCTGTCGTCCAATCAGATCGCTCCTTTCCTCCTGCTGTGGTCCAATCAGATCCCTCCTTTCTTCTTGCTGTGGTCCAATCAGATCGCTCCTTTTATGCCTCGGTTCAATCAGAGCTCTCCTTTCATCTTGCTGTGGTCCAATCAGATCCCTCCTTTCCTCCTGCAGTGGTCCAATCAAATACCTCCTTTTATTCCATGGTCCAATCAGAGCTCTCCTTTCATCTTGCTGTCGTCCAATCAGATCGCTTCTTTCCTCCTGCTGTGTTCCAATCAGATCCCTCCTTTCCTCTTTTTGTGGTCCAATCAGATCCCTCCTTTTATGCCACGGTCCAATCAGAGCTCTCCTTTCATATTGCTGTCGTCCAATCAGATCGCTCCTTTCCTCTTGCTGTGGTCCAATCAGATCCCTCCTTTTATGCCACGGTGCAATCAGAGCTCTCCTTTCATCTTGCTGTCGTCCAATCAGATCGCTCCTTTCCTCCTGCTGTGGTCCAATCAGAGCTCTCCTTTCATCTTGCTGTCGTCCAATCAGATCGCTCCTTTCCTCCTGCTGTGGTCCAATCAGATCCCTCCTTTCCTCTTGCTGTGGTCCAATCAGAACACTCCTTTTATGCCACGGTCCAATCAGAGCTCTCCTTTCATCTTGCTGTCGTCCAATCAGATCGCTCCTTTCCTCCTGCTGTGGTTCAATCAGATCCCTCCTTTCCTCTTGCTGTGGTCCAATCAGATCCCTCCTTTTATGCCACGGTTCAATCAGAGCTCTCCTTTCATCTTGCTGTCTTCCAATCAGATCGCTCCTTTCCTCCTGCTGTGGTGCAATCAGATCCCTCCTTTCCTCCTGCTGTGGTCCAATCAGATCCCTCCTTTCCTCTTGCTGTGGTCCAATCAGATCCCTCCTTTTATGCCACGGTCCAATCAGAGCTCTCCTTTCATCTTGCTGTCGTCCAATCAGATCGCTCCTTTCCTCCTGCTGTGGTTCAATCAGATCCCTCCTTTCCTCTTGCTGTGGTCCAATCAGATCCCTCCTTTTATGCCACGGTCCAATCAGAGCTCTCCTTTCATCTTGCTGTGGTCCAATCAGATCGCTCCTTTCCTCCTGCTGTGGTCCAATCAGATCCCTCCTTTTATGCCACGGTCCAATCAAAGCTCTCCTTTCATCTTGCTGTCCTCCAATCAGATCGCTGCTTTCCTCCTGCTGTGGTCCAATCAGATCCCTCCTTTCCTCTTGCTGTGGTCCAATCAGATCTCTCCTTTTATTCCACGGTCCAATCAGAGCTCTCCTTTCATCTTGCTGTCGTCCAATCAGATCGCTCCTTTCCTCCTGCTGTGGTCCAATCAGATCCCTCCTTTTATGCCACGGTCCAATCAGAGCTCTCCTTTCATCTTGCTGTCGTCCAATCAGATCGCTCCTTTTCTACTGCTGTGGTCCAATCAGAGCTCTCCTTTCATCTTGCTGTGGTCCAATCAGATCGCTCCTTTCCTCCTGCTGTGGTCCAATCAGATCCCTCCTTTCCTCTTGCTGTGGTCCAATCAGATCCCTCCTTTTATGCCACGGTCCAATCAGAGCTCTCCTTTCATCTTGCTGTCGTCCAATCAGATCGCTCCTTTCCTCCTGCTGTGTTCCAATCAGATCCCTCCTTTCCTCTTGCTGTGGTCCAATCAGATCCCTCCTTTTATGCCACGGTCCAATCAGAGCTCTCCTTTCATCTTGCTGTGGTCCAATCAGATCCCTCCTTTCCTCCTGCTGTGGTCCAATCAGATCCCTCCTTTTATGCCACGGTCCAATCAGATCTCTCCTTTCATCTTGCTGTCGTCCAATCAGATCGCTCCTTTCCTCCTGCTGTGTTCCAATCAGATCCCTCCTTTCCTCTTGCTGTGGTCCAATCAGATCCCTCCTTTTATGCCACGGTCCAATCAGAGCTCTCCTTTCATCTTGCTGTGGTCCAATCAGATCGCTCCTTTCCTCCTGCTGTGGTCCAATCAGATCCCTCCTTTTATGCCACGGTCCAATCAGAGCTCTCCTTTAATCTTGCTGTCGTTCAATCAGATCGCTACTTTTCTCCTGCTGTGGTCCAATCAGAGCTCTCCTTTCATCTTGCTGTGGTCCAATCAGATCGCTCCTTTCCTCCTGCTGTGGTCCAATCAGATCCCTCCTTTTATGCCACGGTCCAATCAGAGCTCTCCTTTCATCTTGCTGTCGTCCAATCAGATCGCTCCTTTTCTACTGCTGTGGTCCAATCAGAGCTCTCCTTTCATCTTGCTGTGGTCCAATCAGATCGCTCCTTTCCTCCTGCTGTGGTCCAATCAGATCCCTCCTTTCCTCTTGCTGTGGTCCAATCAGATCCCTCCTTTTATCCCACGGTCCAATCAGAGCTCTCCTTTCATCTTGCTGTGGTCCAATCAGATCGCTACTTTCCTCCTGCTGTGGTCCAATCAGATCCCTCCTTTCCTCTTGCTGTGGTCCAATCAGATCCCTCCTTTTATGCCACGGTCCAATCAGAGCTCTCCTTTCATCTTGCTGTGGTCCAATCAGATCGCTCCTTTCCTCCTGCTGTGGTCCAATCATATCCCTCCTTTCCTCTTGCTGTGGTCCAATCAGAGCTCTCCTTTCCTCTTGCTGTGGTCCAATCAGATCCCTCCTTTTATCCCACGGTCCAATCAGAGCTCTCCTTTCATCTTGCTGTGGTCCAATCAGATCGCTCCTTTTATGCCACGGTCCAATCAGATCCCTCCTTTCCTCTTGCTGTGGTCCAATCAGATCCCTCCTTTTATGCCACGGTCCAATCAGAGCTCTCCTTTCATCTTGTTGTGGTCCAATCAGATCGCTCCTTTCCTCCTGCTGTGGTCCAATCAGATCCCTCCTTTTATGCCACGGTCCAATCAAAGCTCTCCTTTCATCTTGCTGTCCTCCAATCAGATCGCTGCTTTCCTCCTGCTGTGGTCCAATCAGATCCCTCCTTTCCTCTTGCTGTGGTCCAATCAGATCTCTCCTTTTATTCCACGGTCCAATCAGAGCTCTCCTTTCATCTTGCTGTGGTCCAATCAGATCGCTCCTTTCCTCCTGCTGTGGTCCAATCAGATCCCTCCTTTCCTCTTGCTGTGGTCCAATCAGATCCCTTATTTTATGCCACGGTCCAATCAGAGCTCTCCTTTCATCTTGCTGTCGTCCAATCAGATCGCTCCTTTCATCCTGCTGTGGTCCAATCAGATCCCTCCTTTCCTCTTGCTGTGGTCCAATCAGATCCCTCCTTTTATGCCACGGTCCAATCAGAGCTCTCCTTTCATCTTGCTGTCGTCCAATCAGATCGCTCCTTTCCTCCTGCTGTGGTCCAATCAGATCCCTCCTTTTATGCCACGGTCCAATCAGAGCTCTCCTTTCATCTTGCTGTCGTCCAATCAGATCGCTCCTTTTCTCCTGCTGTGGTCCAATCATAGCTCTCCTTTCATCTTGCTGTGGTCCAATCAGATCGCTCCTTTCCTCCTGCTGTGGTCCAATCAGATCCCTCCTTTCCTCTTGCTGTGGTCCAATCAGATCCCTCCTTTTATCCCACGGTCCAATCAGAGCTCTCCTTTCATCTTGCTGTGGTCCAATCAGATCGCTCCTTTCCTCCTGCTGTGGTCCAATCAGATCCCTCCTTTCCTCTTGCTGTGGTCCAATCAGATCCCTCCTTTTATGCCACGGTCCAATCAGATCCCTCCTTTCATCTTGCTGTGGTCCAATCAGATTGCTCCTTTCCTCCTGCTGTGTTCCAATCAGATCCCTCCTTTCCTCTTGCTGTGGTCCAATCAGATCCCTCCTTTTATGCCACGGTCCAATCAGAGCGCTCCTTTCATCTTGCTGTGGTCCAATCAGATCGCTCCTTTCCTCCTGCTGTGTTCCAATCAGATCCTTCCTTTCCTCTTGCTGTGGTCCAATCAGATCCCTCCTTTTATGCCACGGTCCAATCAGAGCTCTCCTTTCATCTTGCTGTGGTCCAATCAGATCGCTCCTTTCCTCCTGCTGTGGTCCAATCAGATCCCTCCTTTTATGCCACGGTCCAATCAGAGCTCTCCTTTAATCTTGCTGTCGTTCAATCAGATCGCTACTTTTCTCCTGCTGTGGTCCAATCAGAGCTCTCCTTTCATCTTGCTGTGGTCCAATCAGATCGCTCCTTTCCTCCTGCTGTGGTCCAATCAGATCCCTCCTTTTATGCCACGGTCCAATAAGAGCTCTCCTTTCATCTTGCTGTCGTCCAATCAGATCGCTCCTTTTCTACTGCTGTGGTCCAATCAGAGCTCTCCTTTCATCTTGCTGTGGTCCAATCAGATCGCTCCTTTCCTCCTGCTGTGGTCCAATCAGATCCCTCCTTTCCTCTTGCTGTGGTCCAATCAGATCCCTCCTTTTATCCCACGGTCCAATCAGAGCTCTCCTTTCATCTTGCTGTGGTCCAATCATATCCCTCCTTTCCTCTTGCTGTGGTCCAATCAGAGCTCTCCTTTCCTCTTGCTGTGGTCCAATAAGATCCCTCCTTTTATCCCACGGTCCAATCAGAGCTCTCCTTTCATCTTGCTGTGGTCCAATCAGATCGCTCCTTTTATGCCACGGTCCAATCAGAGCTCTCCTTTCATCTTGCTGTGGTCCAATCAGATCGCTCCTTTCCTCCTGCTGTGGTCCAATCATATCCCTCCTTTCCATTTGCTGTGGTCCAATCAGAGCTCTCCTTTCCTCTTGCTGTGGTCCAATCTGATCCCTCCTTTTATGCCACGGTCCAATCAGAGCTCTCCTTTCATCTTGCTATCGTCCAATCAGATCGCTCCTTTCCTCTTGCTGTGGTCCAATCATATCCTTCCTTTTATGCCACGGTGCAATCAGAGCTCTCCTTTCATCTTGCTGTCGTCCAATCAGATCGCTCCTTTCCTCCTGCTATGGTCCAATCAGAGCTCTCCTTTCATCTTGCTGTCGTCCAATCAGATCGCTCCTTTCCTCCTGCTGTGGTCCAATCAGATCCCTCCTTTCCTCTTGCTGTGGTCCAATCAGATCACTCCTTTTATGCCACGGTCCAATCAGAGCTCTCCTTTCATCTTGCTGTCGTCCAATCAGATCGCTACTTTCCTCCTGCTGTGGTCCAATCAGATCCCTCCTTTCCTCTTGCTGTGGTCCAATCAGATCCCTCCTTTTATGCCACGGTCCAATCAGAGCTCTCCTTTCATCTTGCTGTGGTCCAATCAGATCGCTCCTTTCCTCCTGCTGTGGTCCAATCAGATCCCTCCTTTTATGCCACGGTCCAATCAAAGCTCTCCTTTCATCTTGCTGTGGTCCAATCAGATCGCTGCTTTCCTCCTGCTGTGGTCCAATCAGATCCCTCCTTTCCTCTTGCTGTGGTCCAATCAGATCTCTCCTTTTATTCCACGGTCCAATCAGAGCTCTCCTTTCATCTTGCTGTCGTCCAATCAGATCGCTCCTTTCCTCCCGCTGTGGTCCAATCAGATCCCTCCTTTCCTCTTGCTGTGGTCCAATCAGATCCCTCCTTTTATGCCACGGTCCAATCAGAGCTCTCCTTTCATCTTGCTGTCGTCCAATCAGATCGCTCCTTTCATCCTGCTGTGGTCCAATCAGATCCCTCCTTTCCTCTTGCTGTGGTCCAATCAGATCCCTCCTTTTATGCCACGGTCCAATCAGAGCTCTCCTTTCATCTTGCTGTCGTCCAATCAGATCGCTCATTTCCTCCTGCTGTGGTCCAATCAGATCCCTCCTTTTATGCCACGGTCCAATCAGAGCTCTCCTTTCATCTTGCTGTCGTCCAATCAGATCGCTCCTTTTCTCCTGCTGTGGTCCAATCAGAGCTCTCCTTTCATCTTGCTGTGGTCCAATCAGATCGCTCCTTTCCTCCTGCTGTGGTCCAATCAGATCCCTCCTTTCCTCTTCCTGTGGTCCAATCAGATCCCTCCTTTTATCCCACGGTCCAATCAGAGCTCTCCTTACATCTTGTTGTGGTCCAATCAGATCGCTCCTTTTATGCCACGGTCCAATCAGAGCACTCCTTTCATCTTGCTGTGGTCCAATCAGATCGCTCCTTTCCTCCTGCTGTGGTCCAATCATATCCCTCCTTTCCTCTTGCTGTGGTCCAATCAGAGCTCTCCTTTCCTCTTGCTGTGGTCCAATCTGATCCCTCCTTTTATGCCACGGTCCAATCAGAGCTCTCCTTTCATCTTGCTATCGTCCAATCAGATCGCTCCTTTCCTCTTGCTGTGGTCCAATCAGATCCCTCCTTTTATGCCACGGTGCAATCAGAGCTCTCCTTTCATATTGCTGTCGTCCAATCAGATCGCTCCTTTCCTCCTGCTGTGGTCCAATCAGAGCTCTCCTTTCATCTTGCTGTCGTCCAATCAGATCGCTCCTTTCCTCCTGCTGTGGTCCAATCAGATCCCTCCTTTCCTCTTGCAGTGGTCCAATCAGATCACTCCTTTTATGCCACGGTCCAATCAGAGCTCTCCTTTCATCTTGCTGTCGTCCAATCAGATCGCTCCTTTCCTCCTGCTGTGGTTCAATCAGATCCCTCCTTTCCTCTTGCTGTGGTCCAATCAGATCCCTCCTTTTATGCCACGATTCAATCAGAGCTCTCCTTTCATCTTGCTGTCGTCCAATCAGATCGCTCCTTTCCTCCTGCTGTGGTGCAATCAGATCCCTCCTTTCCTCCTGCTGTGGTCCAATCAGATCCCTCCTTTCCTCTTGCTGTGGTCCAATCAGATCCCTCCTTTTATGCCACGGTCCAATCAGAGCTCTCCTTTCATCTTGCTGTCGTCCAATCAGATCGCTCCTTTCCTCCTGCTGTGGTCCAATCAGATCCCTCCTTTCCTCCTGCTGTGGTCCAATCAGAGCTCTCCTTTCATCTTGCTGTCGTCCAATCAGATCGCTCCTTGCCTCCTGCTGTGGTCCAATCAGATCCCTACTTTCCTCTTGCTGTGGTCCAATCAGATCCCTCCTTTCCTCATGCTGTGGTCCAATCAGATCACTCCTTTTATGCCACGGTCCAATCAGAGCTCTCCTTTCATCTTGCTGTCGTCCAATCAGATCCCTCCTTTCCACTTGCTGTGGTCCAATCAGATCGCTCCTTTTATGCCACAGTCCAATCAGAGCTCTCCTTTCCTCCTGCTGTGGTCCAATCAGAGCTCTCCTTTCATCTTGCTGTCGTCCAATCAGATCGCTCCTTTCCTCCTGCTTTGGTCCAATCAGATCCCTCCTTTTATGCCACGGTCCAATCAGAGCTCTCCTTTCATCTTGCTGTCGTCCAATCAGGTCGCTCCTTTCCTCCTGCTGTGGTCCAATCAGAGCTCTCCTTTCATCTTGCTGTCGTCCAATCAGATCGCTCCTTTCCTCCTGCTGTGGTCCAATCAGAGCTCTCCTTTCATCTTGCTGTCGTCCAATCAGATCGCTCCTTTCCTCCTGCTGTGGTCCAATCAGATCCCTCCTTTCCTCTTGCTGTGGTCGAATCAGATCCCTCTTTTTATGCCACGGTCCAATCAGAGCTCTCCTTTCATCTTGCTGTCGTCCAATCAGATCGCTCCTTTCCTCCTGCTTTGGTACAATCAGATCCCACCTTTTATGCCACGGTCCAATCAGAGCTCTCCTTTCATCTTGCTGTCGTCCAATCAGATCGCTGCTTTCCTCCTGCTGTGGTCCAATCAGATCCCTCCTTTCCTCTTTCTGTGGTCCAATCAGATCCCTCCTTTTATGCCAAGGTCCAATCAGAGCTCTCCTTTCATCTTGCTGTCGTCCAATCAGATCGCTCCTTTCCTCCTGCTGTGGCCCAATCAGATCCCTCCTTTCCTCTTTTTGTTGTCCAATCAGATCCCTCCTTTTATGCCACGGTACAATCAGAGCTCTCCTTTCATCTTGCTGTCGTCCAATCAGATCACTCCTTTCCTCCTGCTGTCGTCCAATCAGATCGCTCCTTTCCTCCTGCTGTGGTCCAATCAGATCACTCCTTTCCTCTTTTTGTGGTCCAATCAGATCCCTCCTTTTATGCCACGGTCCAATCAGAGCTCTCCTTTCATCTTGCTGTCGTCCAATCAGATCGCTCCTTTCTTCCTGCTGTCGTCCAATCAGATCGCTCCTTTCCTCCTGCTGTGGTCCAAATAAATACCTCCTTTCCTCTTGCTGTGGTCCAATCAGATCCCTACTTTTATGCCACGGTCCAATCAGAGCTCTCCTTTCATCTTGCTGTGGTCCAATCAGATCCCTACTTTCCTCCTGCTGTGGTCCAATTAGATCCCTCCTTTCCTCTTGCTGTGGTCCAATCAGATCCCTCTTTTTATGCCACGGTCCAATCAGAGCTCTCCTTTCATCTTGCTGTCGTCCAATCAGATCGCTCCTTTCCTCCTGCTGTGGTCCAATCAGATCCCTCCTTTCCTCTTGCTGTGGTCCAATCAGATCCCTCCTTTTATGACACGGTCCAATCAGAGCTCTCCTTTCATCTTGCTGTCGTCCAATCAGATCGCTCCTTTCCTCCTGCTGTGGTCCAATCAGATCCCTCCTTTACTTTTGCTGTGCTCCAATCAGATCCCTCCTTTTATGCCACGGTCCAATCAGAGCTCTCCTTTCATCTTGCTGTCGTCTAATCAGATCCCTCCTTTCCGCTTGCTATGGTCCAATCAGATCCCTCCTTTTATGCCACGGTCCAATCAGATCGCTCCTTTCATCTTGCTGTCGTCCAATCAGATCGCTCCTTTTCTCCTGCTGTGGTACAATCAGATCCCTCCTTTTATGCCACGGTCCAATCAGAGCTCTCCTTTCATCTTGCTGTCGTCCAATCAGATCGCTGCTTTCCTCCTGCTGTGGGCCAATCAGATCCCTCCTTTCCTCTTGCTGTTGTCCAATCAGATCTCTCCTTTTATTCCACGGTCCAATCAGAGCTCTCCTTTCCTCTTGATGTGGTCCAATCAGATCCCTCCCTTTATGCCACGGTCCAATCAGAGCTCTCCTTTCATCTTGCTGTCGTCCAATCAGATCGCTGCTTTCCTCCTGCTGTGGGCCAATCAGATCCCTCCTTTCCTCTTGCTGTTGTCCAATCAGATCTCTCCTTTTATTCCACGGTCCAATCAGAGCTCTCCTTTCCTCTTGATGTGGTCCAATCAGATCCCTCCCTTTATGCCACGGTCCAATCAGAGCTCTACTTTCATCTTGCTGTCGTCCAATCAGATCGCTCCTTTCCTCCTGCTGTGGTCAAATCAGATCCCTCCTTTTATGCCATGGTCCAATCAGAGCTCTCCTTTCCTCCTGCTGTGGTCCAATCAGATCCCTTCTTTCCTCTTGCTATGATCCAATCAGATCCCTCCTTTTATGCCATGGTCCAATCAGAGCTCTCCTTTCATCTTGCTGTCGTCCAATCAGATCGCTCCTTTCCTCCTGCTGTGGTACAATCAGATCCCTCCTTTTATGCCACGGTCCAATCAGAGCTCTCCTTTCATCTTGCTGTCGTCCAATCAGATCGCTCCTTTCCTCCTGCTGTGGTTCAATCAGATCCCTCCTTTCCTCTTGCTGTGGTCCAATCAGATCCCTCCTTTTATGCCACGGTCCAATCAGAGCTCTCCTTTCATCTTGCTGTCGTCCAATCAGATCGCTCCTTTCCTACTGCTGTGGTGCAATCAGATCCCTCCTTTCCTCCTGCTGTGGTCCAATCAGATCCCTCCTTTCCTCTTGCTGTGGTCCAATCAGATCCCTCCTTTTATGCCACGGTCCAATCAGAGCTCTCCTTTCATCTTGCTGTCGTCCAATCAGATCGCTCCTTTCCTCCTGCTGTGGTCCAATCAGATCCCTCCTTTCCTCTTGCTGTGGTCCAATCAGATCCCTCCTTTTATGCCACGGTCCAATCAGAGCTCTCCTTTCATCTTGCTGTGGTCCAATCAGATCGCTCCTTTCCTCCTGCTGTGGTCCAATCAGATCCCTCCTTTCATGCCACGGTCCAATCAAAGCTCTCCTTTCATCTTGCTGTCCTCCAATCAGATCGCTGCTTTCCTCCTGCTGTGGTCCAATCAGATCCCTCCTTTCCTCTTGACTGTGGTCCAATCAGATCTCTCCTTTTATTCCACGGTCCAATCAGAGCTCTCCTTTCATCTTGCTGTCGTCCAATCAGATCGATCCTTTCCTCCTGCTGTGGTCCAATCAGATCCCTCCTTTCCTCTTGCTGTGGTCCAATCAGATCCCTCCTTTTATGCCACGGTCCAAACAGAGTTCTCCTTTCATCTTGCTGTCGTCCAATCAGATCGCTCCTTTCATCCTTCTGTGGTCCAATCAGATCCCTCCTTTCCTCTTTCTGTGGTCCAATCAGATCCCTCCTTTTATGCCACGGTCCAATCAGAGCTCTCCTTTCATCTTGCTGTCGTCCAATCAGATCGCTCCTTTCCTCCTGCTGTGGTCCAATCAGATCCCTCCTTTCCTCTTGCTGTGGTCCAATCAGATCCCTCCTTTTATGCCACGGTCCAATCAGAGCTCTCCTTTCATCTTGCTGTCGTCCAATCAGATCGCTCCTTTCCTCCTGCTGTGGTCCAATCAGATCTCTCCTTTCCTCTTGCTGTCGTCCAATCAGATCCCTCCTTTTATGCCACGGTCCAATCAGAGCTCTCCTTTCATCTTGCTATCATCCAATCAGATCGCTCCTTTCCTCTTGCTGTGGTCCAATCAGATCACTCCTTTTATGCCACGGTGCAATCAGAGCTCTCCTTTCATTTTGCTGTCGTCCAATCAGATCGCTCCTTTCCTCCTGCTGTGGTCCAATCAGAGCTCTCCTTTCATCTTGCTGTCGTCCAATCAGATCGCTCCTTTCCTCCTGCTGTGGTCCAATCAGATCCCTCCTTTCCTCTTGCTGTGGTCCAATCAGATCACTCCTTTTATGCCACGGTCCAATCAGAGCTCTCCTTTCATCTTGCTGTCGTCCAATCAGATCCCTCCTTTCCACTTGCTGTGGTCCAATCAGATCGCTCCTTTTATGCCACGGTCCAATCAGAGCTCTCCTTTCCTCCTGCTGTGGTCCAATCAGAGCTCTCCTTTCATCTTGCTGTCGTCCAATCAGATCGCTCCTTTCCTCCTGCTTTGGTCCAATCAGATCCCTCCTTTTATGCCACGGTCCAATCAGAGCTCTCCTTTCATCTTGCTGTCGTCCAATCAGGTCGCTCCTTTCCTCCTGCTGTGGTCCAATCAGAGCTCTCCTTTCATCTTGCTGTCGTCCAATCAGATCGCTCCTTTCCTCCTGCTGTGGTCCAATCAGATCCCTCCTTTCCTCTTGCTGTGGTCCAATCAGATCACTCCTTTTATGCCACGGTCCAATCAGAGCTCTCCTTTCATCTTGCTGTCGTCCAATCAGATCGCTCCTTTCCTCCTGCTGTGGTCCAATCAGATCGCTCCTTTCCTCCTGCTGTGGTCCAATCAGATCCCTCCTTTCCTCTTTCTGTGGTCCAATCAGATCCCTCCTTTTATGCCACGGTCCAATCAGAGCTCTCCTTTCATCTTACTGTCGTCCAATCAGATCGCTCCTTTCCTCCTGCTGTGGTCCAATCAGAGCTCTCCTTTCATCTTGCTGTCGTCCAATCAGATCGCTCCTTTCCTCCTGCTGTGGTCCAATCAGATCCCTCCTTTCCTCTTGCTGTGGTCGAATCAGATCCCTCTTTTTATGCCACGGTCCAATCAGAGCTCTCCTTTCATCTTGCTGTCGTCCAATCAGATCGCTCCTTTCCTCCTGCTTTGGTACAATCAGATCCCTCCTTTTATGCCACGGTCCAATCAGAGCTCTCCTTTCATCTTGCTGTCGTCCAATCAGATCGCTGCTTTCCTCCTGCTGTGGTCCAATCAGATCCCTCCTTTCCTCTTTCTGTGGTCCAATCAGATCCCTCCTTTTATGCCACGGTCCAATCAGAGCTCTCCTTTCATCTTGCTGTCGTCCAATCAGATCGCTCCTTTCCTCCTGCTGTGGCCCAATCAGATCCCTCCTTTCCTCTTTTTGTTGTCCAATCAGATCCCTCCTTTTATGCCACGGTACAATCAGAGCTCTCCTTTCATCTTGCTGTCGTCCAATCAGATCACTCCTTTCCTCCTGCTGTCGTCCAATCAGATCGCTCCTTTCCTCCTGCTGTGGTCCAATCAGATCCCTCCTTTCCTCTTTTTGTGGTCCAATCAGATCCCTCCTTTTATGCCACGGTCCAATCAGAGCTCTCCTTTCATCTTGCTGTCGTCCAATCAGATCGCTCCTTTCCTCCTGCTGTCGTCCAATCAGATCGCTCCTTTCCTCCTGCTGTGGTCCAAATAGATACCTCCTTTCCTCTTGCTGTGGTCCAATCAGATCCCTACTTTTATGCCACGGTCCAATCAGAGCTCTCCTTTCATCTTGCTGTGGTCCAATCAGATCCCTACTTTCCTCCTGCTGTGGTCCAATTAGATCCCTCCTTTCCTCTTGCTGTGGTCCAATCAGATCCCTCTTTTTATGCCACGGTCCAATCAGAGCTCTCCTTTCATCTTGCTGTCGTCCAATCAGATCGCTCCTTTCCTCCTGCTGTGGTCCAATCAGATCCCTCCTTTCCTCTTGCTGTGGTCCAATCAGATCCCTCCTTTTATGACACGGTCCAATCAGAGCTCTCCTTTCATCTTGCTGTCGTCCAATCAGATCGCTCCTTTCCTCCTGCTGTGGTCCAATCAGATCCCTCCTTTACTTTTGCTGTGGTCCAATCAGATCCCTCCTTTTATGCCACGGTCCAATCAGAGCTCTCCTTTCATCTTGCTGTCGTCCAATCAGATCCCTCCTTTCCGCTTGCTGTGGTCCAATCAGATCCCTCCTTTTATGCCACGGTCCAATCAGATCGCTCCTTTCATCTTGCTGTCGTCCAATCAGATCGCTCCTTTTCTCCTGCTGTGGTACAATCAGATCCCTCCTTTTATGCCACGGTCCAATCAGAGCTCTCCTTTCATCTTGCTGTCGTCCAATCAGATCGCTGCTTTCCTCCTGCTGTGGGCCAATCAGATCCCTCCTTTCCTCTTGCTGTTGTCCAATCAGATCTCTCCTTTTATTCCACGGTCCAATCAGAGCTCTCCTTTCCTCTTGATGTGGTCCAATCAGATCCCTCCCTTTATGCCACGGTCCAATCAGAGCTCTCCTTTCATCTTGCTGTCGTCCAATCAGATCGCTCCTTTCCTCCTGCTGTGGTCAAATCAGATCCCTCCTTTTATGCCATGGTCCAATCAGAGCTCTCCTTTCCTCCTGCTGTGGTCCAATCAGATCCCTACTTTCCTCTTGCTATGATCCAATCAGATCCCTCCTTTTATGCCATGGTCCAATCAGAGCTCTCCTTTCATCTTGCTGTCGTCCAATCAGATCGCTCCTTTCCTCCTGCTGTGGTACAATCAGATCCCTCCTTTTATGCCACGGTCCAATCAGAGCTCTCCTTTCATCTTGCTGTCGTCCAATCAGATCCCTCCTTTCCTCTTGCTGTTGTCCAATCAGATCCCTCCTTTCCACTTGCTGTGGTCCAATCAGATCGCTCCTTTTATGCCACGGTCCAATCAGAGCTCTCCTTTCCTCCTGCTGTGGTCCAATCAGAGCTCTCCTTTCATCTTGCTGTCGTCCAATCAGATCGCTCCTTTCCTCCTGCTTTGGTCCAATCAGATCCCTCCTTTTATGCCACGGTCCAATCAGAGCTCTCCTTTCATCTTGCTGTCGTCCAATCAGGTCGCTCCTTTCCTCCTGCTGTGGTCCAATCAGAGCTCTCCTTTCATCTTGCTGTCGTCCAATCAGATCGCTCCTTTCCTCCTGCTGTGGTCCAATCAGATCCCTCCTTTCCTCTTGCTGTGGTCCAATCAGATCACTCCTTTTATGCCACGGTCCAATCAGAGCTCTCCTTTCATCTTGCTGTCGTCCAATCAGATCGCTCCTTTCCTCCTGCTGTGGTCCAATCAGATCGCTCCTTTCCTCCTGCTGTGGTCCAATCAGATCCCTCCTTTCCTCTTTCTGTGGTCCAATCAGATCCCTCCTTTTATGCCACGGTCCAATCAGAGCTCTCCTTTCATCTTACTGTCGTCCAATCAGATCGCTCCTTTCCTCCTGCTGTGGTCCAATCAGAGCTCTCCTTTCATCTTGCTGTCGTCCAATCAGATCGCTCCTTTCCTCCTGCTGTGGTCCAATCAGATCCCTCCTTTCCTCATGCTGTGGTCCAATCAGATCACTCCTTTTATGCCACGGTCCAATCAGAGCTCTCCTTTCATCTTGCTGTCGTCCAATCAGATCCCTCCTTTCCACTTGCTGTGGTCCAATCAGATCGCTCCTTTTATGCCACAGTCCAATCAGAGCTCTCCTTTCCTCCTGCTGTGGTCCAATCAGAGCTCTCCTTTCATCTTGCTGTCGTCCAATCAGATCGCTCCTTTCCTCCTGCTTTGGTCCAATCAGATCCCTCCTTTTATGCCACGGTCCAATCAGAGCTCTCCTTTCATCTTGCTGTCGTCCAATCAGGTCGCTCCTTTCCTCCTGCTGTGGTCCAATCAGAGCTCTCCTTTCATCTTGCTGTCGTCCAATCAGATCGCTCCTTTCCTCCTGCTGTGGTCCAATCAGAGCTCTCCTTTCATCTTGCTGTCGTCCAATCAGATCGCTCCTTTCCTCCTGCTGTGGTCCAATCAGATCCCTCCTTTCCTCTTGCTGTGGTCCAATCAGATCCCTCCTTTTATCCCACGGTCCAATCAGAGCTCTCCTTTCATCTTGCTGTGGTCCAATCAGATCGCTACTTTCCTCCTGCTGTGGTCCAATCAGATCCCTCCTTTCCTCTTGCTGTGGTCCAATCAGATCCCTCCTTTTATGCCACGGTCCAATCAGAGCTCTCCTTTCATCTTGCTGTGGTCCAATCAGATCGCTCCTTTCCTCCTGCTGTGGTCCAATCATATCCCTCCTTTCCTCTTGCTGTGGTCCAATCAGAGCTCTCCTTTCCTCTTGCTGTGGTCCAATCAGATCCCTCCTTTTATCCCACGGTCCAATCAGAGCTCTCCTTTCATCTTGCTGTGGTCCAATCAGATCGCTCCTTTTATGCCACGGTCCAATCAGATCCCTCCTTTCCTCTTGCTGTGGTCCAATCAGATCCCTCCTTTTATGCCACGGTCCAATCAGAGCTCTCCTTTCATCTTGTTGTGGTCCAATCAGATCGCTCCTTTCCTCCTGCTGTGGTCCAATCAGATCCCTCCTTTTATGCCACGGTCCAATCAAAGCTCTCCTTTCATCTTGCTGTCCTCCAATCAGATCGCTGCTTTCCTCCTGCTGTGGTCCAATCAGATCCCTCCTTTCCTCTTGCTGTGGTCCAATCAGATCTCTCCTTTTATTCCACGGTCCAATCAGAGCTCTCCTTTCATCTTGCTGTGGTCCAATCAGATCGCTCCTTTCCTCCTGCTGTGGTCCAATCAGATCCCTCCTTTCCTCTTGCTGTGGTCCAATCAGATCCCTTATTTTATGCCACGGTCCAATCAGAGCTCTCCTTTCATCTTGCTGTCGTCCAATCAGATCGCTCCTTTCATCCTGCTGTGGTCCAATCAGATCCCTCCTTTCCTCTTGCTGTGGTCCAATCAGATCCCTCCTTTTATGCCACGGTCCAATCAGAGCTCTCCTTTCATCTTGCTGTCGTCCAATCAGATCGCTCCTTTCCTCCTGCTGTGGTCCAATCAGATCCCTCCTTTTATGCCACGGTCCAATCAGAGCTCTCCTTTCATCTTGCTGTCGTCCAATCAGATCGCTCCTTTTCTCCTGCTGTGGTCCAATCATAGCTCTCCTTTCATCTTGCTGTCCTCCAATCAGATCGCTCCTTTCCTCCTGCTGTGGTCCAATCAGATCCCTCCTTTCCTCTTGCTGTGGTCCAATCAGATCCCTCCTTTTATCCCACGGTCCAATCAGAGCTCTCCTTTCATCTTGCTGTGGTCCAATCAGATCGCTCCTTTCCTCCTGCTGTGGTCCAATCAGATCCCTCCTTTCCTCTTGCTGTGGTCCAATCAGATCCCTCCTTTTATGCCACGGTCCAATCAGATCCCTCCTTTCATCTTGCTGTGGTCCAATCAGATTGCTCCTTTCCTCCTGCTGTGTTCCAATCAGATCCCTCCTTTCCTCTTGCTGTGGTCCAATCAGATCCCTCCTTTTATGCCACGGTCCAATCAGAGCGCTCCTTTCATCTTGCTGTGGTCCAATCAGATCGCTCCTTTCCTCCTGCTGTGTTCCAATCAGATCCTTCCTTTCCTCTTGCTGTGGTCCAATCAGATCCCTCCTTTTATGCCACGGTCCAATCAGAGCTCTCCTTTCATCTTGCTGTGGTCCAATCAGATCGCTCCTTTCCTCCTGCTGTGGTCCAATCAGATCCCTCCTTTTATGCCACGGTCCAATCAGAGCTCTCCTTTAATCTTGCTGTCGTTCAATCAGATCGCTACTTTTCTCCTGCTGTGGTCCAATCAGAGCTCTCCTTTCATCTTGCTGTGGTCCAATCAGATCGCTCCTTTCCTCCTGCTGTGGTCCAATCAGATCCCTCCTTTTATGCCACGGTCCAATAAGAGCTCTCCTTTCATCTTGCTGTCGTCCAATCAGATCGCTCCTTTTCTACTGCTGTGGTCCAATCAGAGCTCTCCTTTCATCTTGCTGTGGTCCAATCAGATCGCTCCTTTCCTCCTGCTGTGGTCCAATCAGATCCCTCCTTTCCTCTTGCTGTGGTCCAATCAGATCCCTCCTTTTATCCCACGGTCCAATCAGAGCTCTCCTTTCATCTTGCTGTGGTCCAATCATATCCCTCCTTTCCTCTTGCTGTGGTCCAATCAGAGCTCTCCTTTCCTCTTGCTGTGGTCCAATAAGATCCCTCCTTTTATCCCACGGTCCAATCAGAGCTCTCCTTTCATCTTGCTGTGGTCCAATCAGATCGCTCCTTTTATGCCACGGTCCAATCAGAGCTCTCCTTTCATCTTGCTGTGGTCCAATCAGATCGCTCCTTTCCTCCTGCTGTGGTCCAATCATATCCCTCCTTTCCATTTGCTGTGGTCCAATCAGAGCTCTCCTTTCCTCTTGCTGTGGTCCAATCTGATCCCTCCTTTTATGCCACGGTCCAATCAGAGCTCTCCTTTCATCTTGCTATCGTCCAATCAGATCGCTCCTTTCCTCTTGCTGTGGTCCAATCATATCCTTCCTTTTATGCCACGGTGCAATCAGAGCTCTCCTTTCATCTTGCTGTCGTCCAATCAGATCGCTCCTTTCCTCCTGCTATGGTCCAATCAGAGCTCTCCTTTCATCTTGCTGTCGTCCAATCAGATCGCTCCTTTCCTCCTGCTGTGGTCCAATCAGATCCCTCCTTTCCTCTTGCTGTGGTCCAATCAGATCACTCCTTTTATGCCACGGTCCAATCAGAGCTCTCCTTTCATCTTGCTGTCGTCCAATCAGATCGCTACTTTCCTCCTGCTGTGGTCCAATCAGATCCCTCCTTTCCTCTTGCTGTGGTCCAATCAGATCCCTCCTTTTATGCCACGGTCCAATCAGAGCTCTCCTTTCATCTTGCTGTGGTCCAATCAGATCGCTCCTTTCCTCCTGCTGTGGTCCAATCAGATCCCTCCTTTTATGCCACGGTCCAATCAAAGCTCTCCTTTCATCTTGCTGTGGTCCAATCAGATCGCTGCTTTCCTCCTGCTGTGGTCCAATCAGATCCCTCCTTTCCTCTTGCTGTGGTCCAATCAGATCTCTCCTTTTATTCCACGGTCCAATCAGAGCTCTCCTTTCATCTTGCTGTCGTCCAATCAGATCGCTCCTTTCCTCCCGCTGTGGTCCAATCAGATCCCTCCTTTCCTCTTGCTGTGGTCCAATCAGATCCCTCCTTTTATGCCACGGTCCAATCAGAGCTCTCCTTTCATCTTGCTGTCGTCCAATCAGATCGCTCCTTTCATCCTGCTGTGGTCCAATCAGATCCCTCCTTTCCTCTTGCTGTGGTCCAATCAGATCCCTCCTTTTATGCCACGGTCCAATCAGAGCTCTCCTTTCATCTTGCTGTCGTCCAATCAGATCGCTCATTTCCTCCTGCTGTGGTCCAATCAGATCCCTCCTTTTATGCCACGGTCCAATCAGAGCTCTCCTTTCATCTTGCTGTCGTCCAATCAGATCGCTCCTTTTCTCCTGCTGTGGTCCAATCAGAGCTCTCCTTTCATCTTGCTGTGGTCCAATCAGATCGCTCCTTTCCTCCTGCTGTGGTCCAATCAGATCCCTCCTTTCCTCTTCCTGTGGTCCAATCAGATCCCTCCTTTTATCCCACGGTCCAATCAGAGCTCTCCTTACATCTTGTTGTGGTCCAATCAGATCGCTCCTTTTATGCCACGGTCCAATCAGAGCACTCCTTTCATCTTGCTGTGGTCCAATCAGATCGCTCCTTTCCTCCTGCTGTGGTCCAATCATATCCCTCCTTTCCTCTTGCTGTGGTCCAATCAGAGCTCTCCTTTCCTCTTGCTGTGGTCCAATCTGATCCCTCCTTTTATGCCACGGTCCAATCAGAGCTCTCCTTTCATCTTGCTATCGTCCAATCAGATCGCTCCTTTCCTCTTGCTGTGGTCCAATCAGATCCCTCCTTTTATGCCACGGTGCAATCAGAGCTCTCCTTTCATATTGCTGTCGTCCAATCAGATCGCTCCTTTCCTCCTGCTGTGGTCCAATCAGAGCTCTCCTTTCATCTTGCTGTCGTCCAATCAGATCGCTCCTTTCCTCCTGCTGTGGTCCAATCAGATCCCTCTTTTCCTCTTGCAGTGGTCCAATCAGATCACTCCTTTTATGCCACGGTCCAATCAGAGCTCTCCTTTCATCTTGCTGTCGTCCAATCAGATCGCTCCTTTCCTCCTGCTGTGGTTCAATCAGATCCCTCCTTTCCTCTTGCTGTGGTCCAATCAGATCCCTCCTTTTATGCCACGATTCAATCAGAGCTCTCCTTTCATCTTGCTGTCGTCCAATCAGATCGCTCCTTTCCTCCTGCTGTGGTGCAATCAGATCCCTCCTTTCCTCCTGCTGTGGTCCAATCAGATCCCTCCTTTCCTCTTGCTGTGGTCCAATCAGATCCCTCCTTTTATGCCACGGTCCAATCAGAGCTCTCCTTTCATCTTGCTGTCGTCCAATCAGATCGCTCCTTTCCTCCTGCTGTGGTCCAATCAGATCCCTCCTTTCCTCTTGCTGTGGTCCAATCAGATCCCTCCTTTTATGCCACGGTCCAATCAGAGCTCTCCTTTCATCTTGCTGTGGTCCAATCAGATCGCTCCTTTCCTCCTGCTGTGGTCCAATCAGATCCCTCCTTTCCTCTTGCTGTGGTCCAATCAGATCCCTCCTTTTATGCCACGGTCCAATCAGAGCTCTCCTTTCATCTTGCTATTATCCAATCAGATCGCTCCTTTCCGCTTGCTGTGGTCCAATCAGATCACTCCTTTTATGCCACGGTGCAATCAGAGCTCTCCTTTCATTTTGCTGTCGTCCAATCAGATCGCTCCTTTCCTCCTGCTGTGGTCCAATCAGAGCTCTCCTTTCATCTTGCTGTCGTCCAATCAGATCGCTCCTTGCCTCCTGCTGTGGTCCAATCAGATCCCTACTTTCCTCTTGCTGTGGTCCAATCAGATCACTCCTTTTATGCCACGGTCCAATCAGAGCTCTCCTTTCATCTTGCTGTCATCCAATCAGATCGCTCCTTTCCTCCTGCTGTGGTTCAATCAGATCCCTCCTTTCCTCTTGCTGTGGTCCAATCAGATCCCTCCTTTTATGCCACGGTCCAATCAGAGCTCTCCTTTCATCTTGCTGTCGTCCAATCAGATCGCTCCTTTCCTACTGCTGTGGTGCAATCAGATCCCTCCTTTCCTCCTGCTGTGGTCCAATCAGATCCCTCCTTTCCTCTTGCTGTGGTCCAATCAGATCCCTCCTTTTATGCCACGGTCCAATCAGAGCTCTCCTTTCATCTTGCTGTCGTCCAATCAGATCGCTCCTTTCCTCCTGCTGTGGTCCAATCAGATCCCTCCTTTCATCTTGCTGTGGTCCAATCAGATCCCTCCTTTTATGCCACGGTCCAATCAGAGCTCTCCTTTCATCTTGCTGTGGTCCAATCAGATCGCTCCTTTCCTCCTGCTGTGGTCCAATCAGATCCCTCCTGTTATGCCACGGTCCAATCAAAGCTCTCCTTTCATCTTGCTGTCCTCCAATCAGATCGCTGCTTTCCTCCTGCTGTGGTCCAATCAGATCCCTCCTTTCCTCTTGACTGTGGTCCAATCAGATCTCTCCTTTTATTCCACGGTCCAATCAGAGCTCTCCTTTCATCTTGCTGTCGTCCAATCAGATCGATCCTTTCCTCCTGCTGTGGTCCAATCAGATCCCGCCTTTCCTCTTGCTGTGGTCCAATCAGATCCCTCCTTTTATGCCACGGTCCAAACAGAGTTCTCCTTTCATCTTGCTGTCGTCCAATCAGATCGCTCCTTTCATCCTTCTGTGGTCCAATCAGATCCCTCCTTTCCTCTTTCTGTGGTCCAATCAGATCCCTCCTTTTATGCCACGGTCCAATCAGAGCTCTCCTTTCATCTTGCTGTCGTCCAATCAGATCGCTCCTTTCCTCCTGCTGTGGTCCAATCAGATCCCTCCTTTCCTCTTGCTGTGGTCCAATCAGATCCCTCCTTTTATGCCACGGTCCAATCAGAGCTCTCCTTTCATCTTGCTGTCGTCCAATCAGATCGCTCCTTTCCTCCTGCTGTGGTCCAATCAGATCTCTCCTTTCCTCTTGCTGTGGTCCAATCAGATCCCTCCTTTTATGCCACGGTCCAATCAGAGCTCTCCTTTCATCTTGCTATCATCCAATCAGATAGCTCCTTTCCTCTTGCTGTGGTCCAATCAGATCACTCCTTTTATGCCACGGTGCAATCAGAGCTCTCCTTTCATTTTGCTGTCGTCCAATCAGATCGCTCCTTTCCTCCTGCTGTGGTCCAATCAGAGCTCTCCTTTCATCTTGCTGTCGTCCAATCAGATCGCTCCTTTCCTCCTGCTGTGGTCCAATCAGATCCCTCCTTTCCTCATGCTGTGGTCCAATCAGATCACTCCTTTTATGCCACGGTCCAATCAGAGCTCTCCTTTCATCTTGCTGTCGTCCAATCAGATCCCTCCTTTCCACTTGCTGTGGTCCAATCAGATCGCTCCTTTTATGCCACAGTCCAATCAGAGCTCTCCTTTCCTCCTGCTGTGGTCCAATCAGAGCTCTCCTTTCATCTTGCTGTCGTCCAATCAGATCGCTCCTTTCCTCCTGCTTTGGTCCAATCAGATCCCTCCTTTTATGCCACGGTCCAATCAGAGCTCTCCTTTCATCTTGCTGTCGTCCAATCAGGTCGCTCCTTTCCTCCTGCTGTGGTCCAATCAGAGCTCTCCTTTCATCTTGCTGTCGTCCAATCAGATCGCTCCTTTCCTCCTGCTGTGGTCCAATCAGAGCTCTCCTTTCATCTTGCTGTCGTCCAATCAGATCGCTCCTTTCCTCCTGCTGTGGTCCAATCAGATCCCTCCTTTCCTCTTGCTGTGGTCGAATCAGATCCCTCTTTTTATGCCACGGTCCAATCAGAGCTCTCCTTTCATCTTGCTGTCGTCCAATCAGATCGCTCCTTTCCTCCTGCTTTGGTACAATCAGATCCCACCTTTTATGCCACGGTCCAATCAGAGCTCTCCTTTCATCTTGCTGTCGTCCAATCAGATCGCTGCTTTCCTCCTGCTGTGGTCCAATCAGATCCCTCCTTTCCTCTTTCTGTGGTCCAATCAGATCCCTCCTTTTATGCCAAGGTCCAATCAGAGCTCTCCTTTCATCTTGCTGTCGTCCAATCAGATCGCTCCTTTCCTCCTGCTGTGGCCCAATCAGATCCCTCCTTTCCTCTTTTTGTTGTCCAATCAGATCCCTCCTTTTATGCCACGGTACAATCAGAGCTCTCCTTTCATCTTGCTGTCGTCCAATCAGATCACTCCTTTCCTCCTGCTGTCGTCCAATCAGATCGCTCCTTTCCTCCTGCTGTGGTCCAATCAGATCACTCCTTTCCTCTTTTTGTGGTCCAATCAGATCCCTCCTTTTATGCCACGGTCCAATCAGAGCTCTCCTTTCATCTTGCTGTCGTCCAATCAGATCGCTCCTTTCCTCCTGCTGTCGTCCAATCAGATCGCTCCTTTCCTCCTGCTGTGGTCCAAATAAATACCTCCTTTCCTCTTGCTGTGGTCCAATCAGATCCCTACTTTTATGCCACGGTCCAATCAGAGCTCTCCTTTCATCTTGCTGTGGTCCAATCAGATCCCTACTTTCCTCCTGCTGTGGTCCAATTAGATCCCTCCTTTCCTCTTGCTGTGGTCCAATCAGATCCCTCTTTTTATGCCACGGTCCAATCAGAGCTCTCCTTTCATCTTGCTGTCGTCCAATCAGATCGCTCCTTTCCTCCTGCTGTGGTCCAATCAGATCCCTCCTTTCCTCTTGCTGTGGTCCAATCAGATCCCTCCTTTTATGCCACGGTCCAATCAGAGCTCTCCTTTCATCTTGCTGTCGTCCAATCAGATCGCTCCTTTCCTCCTGCTGTGGTCCAATCAGATCCCTCCTTTACTTTTGCTGTGCTCCAATCAGATCCCTCCTTTTATGCCACGGTCCAATCAGAGCTCTCCTTTCATCTTGCTGTCGTCTAATCAGATCCCTCCTTTCCGCTTGCTATGGTCCAATCAGATCCCTCCTTTTATGCCACGGTCCAATCAGATCGCTCCTTTCATCTTGCTGTCGTCCAATCAGATCGCTCCTTTTCTCCTGCTGTGGTACAATCAGATCCCTCCTTTTATGCCACTGTCCAATCAGAGCTCTCCTTTCATCTTGCTGTCGTCCAATCAGATCGCTGCTTTCCTCCTGCTGTGGGCCAATCAGATCCCTCCTTTCCTCTTGCTGTTGTCCAATCAGATCTCTCCTTTTATTCCACGGTCCAATCAGAGCTCTCCTTTCCTCTTGATGTGGTCCAATCAGATCCCTCCCTTTATGCCACGGTCCAATCAGAGCTCTCCTTTCATCTTGCTGTCGTCCAATCAGATCGCTGCTTTCCTCCTGCTGTGGGCCAATCAGATCCCTCCTTTCCTCTTGCTGTTGTCCAATCAGATCTCTCCTTTTATTCCACGGTCCAATCAGAGCTCTCCTTTCCTCTTGATGTGGTCCAATCAGATCCCTCCCTTTATGCCACGGTCCAATCAGAGCTCTACTTTCATCTTGCTGTCGTCCAATCAGATCGCTCCTTTCCTCCTGCTGTGGTCAAATCAGATCCCTCCTTTTATGCCATGGTCCAATCAGAGCTCTCCTTTCCTCCTGCTGTGGTCCAATCAGATCCCTTCTTTCCTCTTGCTATGATCCAATCAGATCCCTCCTTTTATGCCATGGTCCAATCAGAGCTCTCCTTTCATCTTGCTGTCGTCCAATCAGATCGCTCCTTTCCTCCTGCTGTGGTACAATCAGATCCCTCCTTTTATGCCACGGTCCAATCAGAGCTCTCCTTTCATCTTGCTGTCGTCCAATCAGATCGCTCCTTTCCTCCTGCTGTGGTTCAATCAGATCCCTCCTTTCCTCTTGCTGTGGTCCAATCAGATCCCTCCTTTTATGCCACGGTCCAATCAGAGCTCTCCTTTCATCTTGCTGTCGTCCAATCAGATCGCTCCTTTCCTCCTGCTGTGGTCCAATCAGATCCCTCCTTTCATGCCACGGTCCAATCAAAGCTCTCCTTTCATCTTGCTGTCCTCCAATCAGATCGCTGCTTTCCTCCTGCTGTGGTCCAATCAGATCCCTCCTTTCCTCTTGACTGTGGTCCAATCAGATCTCTCCTTTTATTCCACGGTCCAATCAGAGCTCTCCTTTCATCTTGCTGTCGTCCAATCAGATCGATCCTTTCCTCCTGCTGTGGTCCAATCAGATCCCTCCTTTCCTCTTGCTGTGGTCCAATCAGATCCCTCCTTTTATGCCACGGTCCAAACAGAGTTCTCCTTTCATCTTGCTGTCGTCCAATCAGATCGCTCCTTTCATCCTTCTGTGGTCCAATCAGATCCCTCCTTTCCTCTTTCTGTGGTCCAATCAGATCCCTCCTTTTATGCCACGGTCCAATCAGAGCTCTCCTTTCATCTTGCTGTCGTCCAATCAGATCGCTCCTTTCCTCCTGCTGTGGTCCAATCAGATCCCTCCTTTCCTCTTGCTGTGGTCCAATCAGATCCCTCCTTTTATGCCACGGTCCAATCAGAGCTCTCCTTTCATCTTGCTGTCGTCCAATCAGATCGCTCCTTTCCTCCTGCTGTGGTCCAATCAGATCTCTCCTTTCCTCTTGCTGTCGTCCAATCAGATCCCTCCTTTTATGCCACGGTCCAATCAGAGCTCTCCTTTCATCTTGCTATCATCCAATCAGATCGCTCCTTTCCTCTTGCTGTGGTCCAATCAGATCACTCCTTTTATGCCACGGTGCAATCAGAGCTCTCCTTTCATTTTGCTGTCGTCCAATCAGATCGCTCCTTTCCTCCTGCTGTGGTCCAATCAGAGCTCTCCTTTCATCTTGCTGTCGTCCAATCAGATCGCTCCTTTCCTCCTGCTGTGGTCCAATCAGATCCCTCCTTTCCTCTTGCTGTGGTCCAATCAGATCACTCCTTTTATGCCACGGTCCAATCAGAGCTCTCCTTTCATCTTGCTGTCGTCCAATCAGATCCCTCCTTTCCACTTGCTGTGGTCCAATCAGATCGCTCCTTTTATGCCACGGTCCAATCAGAGCTCTCCTTTCCTCCTGCTGTGGTCCAATCAGAGCTCTCCTTTCATCTTGCTGTCGTCCAATCAGATCGCTCCTTTCCTCCTGCTTTGGTCCAATCAGATCCCTCCTTTTATGCCACGGTCCAATCAGAGCTCTCCTTTCATCTTGCTGTCGTCCAATCAGGTCGCTCCTTTCCTCCTGCTGTGGTCCAATCAGAGCTCTCCTTTCATCTTGCTGTCGTCCAATCAGATCGCTCCTTTCCTCCTGCTGTGGTCCAATCAGATCCCTCCTTTCCTCTTGCTGTGGTCCAATCAGATCACTCCTTTTATGCCACGGTCCAATCAGAGCTCTCCTTTCATCTTGCTGTCGTCCAATCAGATCGCTCCTTTCCTCCTGCTGTGGTCCAATCAGATCGCTCCTTTCCTCCTGCTGTGGTCCAATCAGATCCCTCCTTTCCTCTTTCTGTGGTCCAATCAGATCCCTCCTTTTATGCCACGGTCCAATCAGAGCTCTCCTTTCATCTTACTGTCGTCCAATCAGATCGCTCCTTTCCTCCTGCTGTGGTCCAATCAGAGCTCTCCTTTCATCTTGCTGTCGTCCAATCAGATCGCTCCTTTCCTCCTGCTGTGGTCCAATCAGATCCCTCCTTTCCTCTTGCTGTGGTCGAATCAGATCCCTCTTTTTATGCCACGGTCCAATCAGAGCTCTCCTTTCATCTTGCTGTCGTCCAATCAGATCGCTCCTTTCCTCCTGCTTTGGTACAATCAGATCCCTCCTTTTATGCCACGGTCCAATCAGAGCTCTCCTTTCATCTTGCTGTCGTCCAATCAGATCGCTGCTTTCCTCCTGCTGTGGTCCAATCAGATCCCTCCTTTCCTCTTTCTGTGGTCCAATCAGATCCCTCCTTTTATGCCACGGTCCAATCAGAGCTCTCCTTTCATCTTGCTGTCGTCCAATCAGATCGCTCCTTTCCTCCTGCTGTGGCCCAATCAGATCCCTCCTTTCCTCTTTTTGTTGTCCAATCAGATCCCTCCTTTTATGCCACGGTACAATCAGAGCTCTCCTTTCATCTTGCTGTCGTCCAATCAGATCACTCCTTTCCTCCTGCTGTCGTCCAATCAGATCGCTCCTTTCCTCCTGCTGTGGTCCAATCAGATCCCTCCTTTCCTCTTTTTGTGGTCCAATCAGATCCCTCCTTTTATGCCACGGTCCAATCAGAGCTCTCCTTTCATCTTGCTGTCGTCCAATCAGATCGCTCCTTTCCTCCTGCTGTCGTCCAATCAGATCGCTCCTTTCCTCCTGCTGTGGTCCAAATAGATACCTCCTTTCCTCTTGCTGTGGTCCAATCAGATCCCTACTTTTATGCCACGGTCCAATCAGAGCTCTCCTTTCATCTTGCTGTGGTCCAATCAGATCCCTACTTTCCTCCTGCTGTGGTCCAATTAGATCCCTCCTTTCCTCTTGCTGTGGTCCAATCAGATCCCTCTTTTTATGCCACGGTCCAATCAGAGCTCTCCTTTCATCTTGCTGTCGTCCAATCAGATCGCTCCTTTCCTCCTGCTGTGGTCCAATCAGATCCCTCCTTTCCTCTTGCTGTGGTCCAATCAGATCCCTCCTTTTATGACACGGTCCAATCAGAGCTCTCCTTTCATCTTGCTGTCGTCCAATCAGATCGCTCCTTTCCTCCTGCTGTGGTCCAATCAGATCCCTCCTTTACTTTTGCTGTGGTCCAATCAGATCCCTCCTTTTATGCCACGGTCCAATCAGAGCTCTCCTTTCATCTTGCTGTCGTCCAATCAGATCCCTCCTTTCCGCTTGCTGTGGTCCAATCAGATCCCTCCTTTTATGCCACGGTCCAATCAGATCGCTCCTTTCATCTTGCTGTCGTCCAATCAGATCGCTCCTTTTCTCCTGCTGTGGTACAATCAGATCCCTCCTTTTATGCCACGGTCCAATCAGAGCTCTCCTTTCATCTTGCTGTCGTCCAATCAGATCGCTGCTTTCCTCCTGCTGTGGGCCAATCAGATCCCTCCTTTCCTCTTGCTGTTGTCCAATCAGATCTCTCCTTTTATTCCACGGTCCAATCAGAGCTCTCCTTTCCTCTTGATGTGGTCCAATCAGATCCCTCCCTTTATGCCACGGTCCAATCAGAGCTCTCCTTTCATCTTGCTGTCGTCCAATCAGATCGCTCCTTTCCTCCTGCTGTGGTCAAATCAGATCCCTCCTTTTATGCCATGGTCCAATCAGAGCTCTCCTTTCCTCCTGCTGTGGTCCAATCAGATCCCTACTTTCCTCTTGCTATGATCCAATCAGATCCCTCCTTTTATGCCATGGTCCAATCAGAGCTCTCCTTTCATCTTGCTGTCGTCCAATCAGATCGCTCCTTTCCTCCTGCTGTGGTACAATCAGATCCCTCCTTTTATGCCACGGTCCAATCAGAGCTCTCCTTTCATCTTGCTGTCGTCCAATCAGATCCCTCCTTTCCTCTTGCTGTTGTCCAATCAGATCCCTCCTTTCCACTTGCTGTGGTCCAATCAGATCGCTCATTTTATGCCACGGTCCAATCAGAGCTCTCCTTTCCTCCTGCTGTGGTCCAATCAGAGCTCTCCTTTCATCTTGCTGTCGTCCAATCAGATCGCTCCTTTCCTCCTGCTTTGGTCCAATCAGATCCCTCCTTTTATGCCACGGTCCAATCAGAGCTCTCCTTTCATCTTGCTGTCGTCCAATCAGGTCGCTCCTTTCCTCCTGCTGTGGTCCAATCAGAGCTCTCCTTTCATCTTGCTGTCGTCCAATCAGATCGCTCCTTTCCTCCTGCTGTGGTCCAATCAGATCCCTCCTTTCCTCTTGCTGTGGTCCAATCAGATCACTCCTTTTATGCCACGGTCCAATCAGAGCTCTCCTTTCATCTTGCTGTCGTCCAATCAGATCGCTCCTTTCCTCCTGCTGTGGTCCAATCAGATCGCTCCTTTCCTCCTGCTGTGGTCCAATCAGATCCCTCCTTTCCTCTTTCTGTGGTCCAATCAGATCCCTCCTTTTATGCCACGGTCCAATCAGAGCTCTCCTTTCATCTTACTGTCGTCCAATCAGATCGCTCCTTTCCTCCTGCTGTGGTCCAATCAGAGCTCTCCTTTCATCTTGCTGTCGTCCAATCAGATCGCTCCTTTCCTCCTGCTGTGGTCCAATCAGATCCCTCCTTTCCTCATGCTGTGGTCCAATCAGATCACTCCTTTTATGCCACGGTCCAATCAGAGCTCTCCTTTCATCTTGCTGTCGTCCAATCAGATCCCTCCTTTCCACTTGCTGTGGTCCAATCAGATCGCTCCTTTTATGCCACAGTCCAATCAGAGCTCTCCTTTCCTCCTGCTGTGGTCCAATCAGAGCTCTCCTTTCATCTTGCTGTCGTCCAATCAGATCGCTCCTTTCCTCCTGCTTTGGTCCAATCAGATCCCTCCTTTTATGCCACGGTCCAATCAGAGCTCTCCTTTCATCTTGCTGTCGTCCAATCAGGTCGCTCCTTTCCTCCTGCTGTGGTCCAATCAGAGCTCTCCTTTCATCTTGCTGTCGTCCAATCAGATCGCTCCTTTCCTCCTGCTGTGGTCCAATCAGAGCTCTCCTTTCATCTTGCTGTCGTCCAATCAGATCGCTCCTTTCCTCCTGCTGTGGTCCAATCAGATCCCTCCTTTCCTCTTGCTGTGGTCGAATCAGATCCCTCTTTTTATGCCACGGTCCAATCAGAGCTCTCCTTTCATCTTGCTGTCGTCCAATCAGATCGCTCCTTTCCTCCTGCTTTGGTACAATCAGATCCCACCTTTTATGCCACGGTCCAATCAGAGCTCTCCTTTCATCTTGCTGTCGTCCAATCAGATCGCTGCTTTCCTCCTGCTGTGGTCCAATCAGATCCCTCCTTTCCTCTTTCTGTGGTCCAATCAGATCCCTCCTTTTATGCCAAGGTCCAATCAGAGCTCTCCTTTCATCTTGCTGTCGTCCAATCAGATCGCTCCTTTCCTCCTGCTGTGGCCCAATCAGATCCCTCCTTTCCTCTTTTTGTTGTCCAATCAGATCCCTCCTTTTATGCCACGGTACAATCAGAGCTCTCCTTTCATCTTGCTGTCGTCCAATCAGATCACTCCTTTCCTCCTGCTGTCGTCCAATCAGATCGCTCCTTTCCTCCTGCTGTGGTCCAATCAGATCACTCCTTTCCTCTTTTTGTGGTCCAATCAGATCCCTCCTTTTATGCCACGGTCCAATCAGAGCTCTCCTTTCATCTTGCTGTCGTCCAATCAGATCGCTCCTTTCCTCCTGCTGTCGTCCAATCAGATCGCTCCTTTCCTCCTGCTGTGGTCCAAATAAATACCTCCTTTCCTCTTGCTGTGGTCCAATCAGATCCCTACTTTTATGCCACGGTCCAATCAGAGCTCTCCTTTCATCTTGCTGTGGTCCAATCAGATCCCTACTTTCCTCCTGCTGTGGTCCAATTAGATCCCTCCTTTCCTCTTGCTGTGGTCCAATCAGATCCCTCTTTTTATGCCACGGTCCAATCAGAGCTCTCCTTTCATCTTGCTGTCGTCCAATCAGATCGCTCCTTTCCTCCTGCTGTGGTCCAATCAGATCCCTCCTTTCCTCTTGCTGTGGTCCAATCAGATCCCTCCTTTTATGACACGGTCCAATCAGAGCTCTCCTTTCATCTTGCTGTCGTCCAATCAGATCGCTCCTTTCCTCCTGCTGTGGTCCAATCAGATCCCTCCTTTACTTTTGCTGTGCTCCAATCAGATCCCTCCTTTTATGCCACGGTCCAATCAGAGCTCTCCTTTCATCTTGCTGTCGTCTAATCAGATCCCTCCTTTCCGCTTGCTATGGTCCAATCAGATCCCTCCTTTTATGCCACGGTCCAATCAGATCGCTCCTTTCATCTTGCTGTCGTCCAATCAGATCGCTCCTTTTCTTCTGCTGTGGTACAATCAGATCCCTCCTTTTATGCCACGGTCCAATCAGAGCTCTCCTTTCATCTTGCTGTCGTCCAATCAGATCGCTGCTTTCCTCCTGCTGTGGGCCAATCAGATCCCTCCTTTCCTCTTGCTGTTGTCCAATCAGATCTCTCCTTTTATTCCACGGTCCAATCAGAGCTCTCCTTTCCTCTTGATGTGGTCCAATCAGATCCCTCCCTTTATGCCACGGTCCAATCAGAGCTCTCCTTTCATCTTGCTGTCGTCCAATCAGATCGCTGCTTTCCTCCTGCTGTGGGCCAATCAGATCCCTCCTTTCCTCTTGCTGTTGTCCAATCAGATCTCTCCTTTTATTCCACGGTCCAATCAGAGCTCTCCTTTCCTCTTGATGTGGTCCAATCAGATCCCTCCCTTTATGCCACGGTCCAATCAGAGCTCTACTTTCATCTTGCTGTCGTCCAATCAGATCGCTCCTTTCCTCCTGCTGTGGTCAAATCAGATCCCTCCTTTTATGCCATGGTCCAATCAGAGCTCTCCTTTCCTCCTGCTGTGGTCCAATCAGATCCCTTCTTTCCTCTTGCTATGATCCAATCAGATCCCTCCTTTTATGCCATGGTCCAATCAGAGCTCTCCTTTCATCTTGCTGTCGTCCAATCAGATCGCTCCTTTCCTCCTGCTGTGGTACAATCAGATCCCTCCTTTTATGCCACGGTCCAATCAGAGCTCTCCTTTCATCTTGCTGTCGTCCAATCAGATCGCTCCTTTCCTCCTGCTGTGGTTCAATCAGATCCCTCCTTTCCTCTTGCTGTGGTCCAATCAGATCCCTCCTTTTATGCCACGGTCCAATCAGAGCTCTCCTTTCATCTTGCTGTCGTCCAATCAGATCGCTCCTTTCCTACTGCTGTGGTGCAATCAGATCCCTCCTTTCCTCCTGCTGTGGTCCAATCAGATCCCTCCTTTCCTCTTGCTGTGGTCCAATCAGATCCCTCCTTTTATGCCACGGTCCAATCAGAGCTCTCCTTTCATCTTGCTGTCGTCCAATCAGATCGCTCCTTTCCTCCTGCTGTGGTCCAATCAGATCCCTCCTTTCCTCTTGCTGTGGTCCAATCAGATCCCTCCTTTTATGCCACGGTCCAATCAGAGCTCTCCTTTCATCTTGCTGTGGTCCAATCAGATCGCTCCTTTCCTCCTGCTGTGGTCCAATCAGATCCCTCCTTTCATGCCACGGTCCAATCAAAGCTCTCCTTTCATCTTGCTGTCCTCCAATCAGATCGCTGCTTTCCTCCTGCTGTGGTCCAATCAGATCCCTCCTTTCCTCTTGACTGTGGTCCAATCAGATCTCTCCTTTTATTCCACGGTCCAATCAGAGCTCTCCTTTCATCTTGCTGTCGTCCAATCAGATCGATCCTTTCCTCCTGCTGTGGTCCAATCAGATCCCTCCTTTCCTCTTGCTGTGGTCCAATCAGATCCCTCCTTTTATGCCACGGTCCAAACAGAGTTCTCCTTTCATCTTGCTGTCGTCCAATCAGATCGCTCCTTTCATCCTTCTGTGGTCCAATCAGATCCCTCCTTTCCTCTTTCTGTGGTCCAATCAGATCCCTCCTTTTATGCCACGGTCCAATCAGAGCTCTCCTTTCATCTTGCTGTCGTCCAATCAGATCGCTCCTTTCCTCCTGCTGTGGTCCAATCAGATCCCTCCTTTCCTCTTGCTGTGGTCCAATCAGATCCCTCCTTTTATGCCACGGTCCAATCAGAGCTCTCCTTTCATCTTGCTGTCGTCCAATCAGATCGCTCCTTTCCTCCTGCTGTGGTCCAATCAGATCTCTCCTTTCCTCTTGCTGTCGTCCAATCAGATCCCTCCTTTTATGCCACGGTCCAATCAGAGCTCTCCTTTCATCTTGCTATCATCCAATCAGATCGCTCCTTTCCTCTTGCTGTGGTCCAATCAGATCACTCCTTTTATGCCACGGTGCAATCAGAGCTCTCCTTTCATTTTGCTGTCGTCCAATCAGATCGCTCCTTTCCTCCTGCTGTGGTCCAATCAGAGCTCTCCTTTCATCTTGCTGTCGTCCAATCAGATCGCTCCTTTCCTCCTGCTGTGGTCCAATCAGATCCCTCCTTTCCTCTTGCTGTGGTCCAATCAGATCACTCCTTTTATGCCACGGTCCAATCAGAGCTCTCCTTTCATCTTGCTGTCGTCCAATCAGATCCCTCCTTTCCACTTGCTGTGGTCCAATCAGATCGCTCCTTTTATGCCACGGTCCAATCAGAGCTCTCCTTTCCTCCTGCTGTGGTCCAATCAGAGCTCTCCTTTCATCTTGCTGTCGTCCAATCAGATCGCTCCTTTCCTCCTGCTTTGGTCCAATCAGATCCCTCCTTTTATGCCACGGTCCAATCAGAGCTCTCCTTTCATCTTGCTGTCGTCCAATCAGGTCGCTCCTTTCCTCCTGCTGTGGTCCAATCAGAGCTCTCCTTTCATCTTGCTGTCGTCCAATCAGATCGCTCCTTTCCTCCTGCTGTGGTCCAATCAGATCCCTCCTTTCCTCTTGCTGTGGTCCAATCAGATCACTCCTTTTATGCCACGGTCCAATCAGAGCTCTCCTTTCATCTTGCTGTCGTCCAATCAGATCGCTCCTTTCCTCCTGCTGTGGTCCAATCAGATCGCTCCTTTCCTCCTGCTGTGGTCCAATCAGATCCCTCCTTTCCTCTTTCTGTGGTCCAATCAGATCCCTCCTTTTATGCCACGGTCCAATCAGAGCTCTCCTTTCATCTTACTGTCGTCCAATCAGATCGCTCCTTTCCTCCTGCTGTGGTCCAATCAGAGCTCTCCTTTCATCTTGCTGTCGTCCAATCAGATCGCTCCTTTCCTCCTGCTGTGGTCCAATCAGATCCCTCCTTTCCTCTTGCTGTGGTCGAATCAGATCCCTCTTTTTATGCCACGGTCCAATCAGAGCTCTCCTTTCATCTTGCTGTCGTCCAATCAGATCGCTCCTTTCCTCCTGCTTTGGTACAATCAGATCCCTCCTTTTATGCCACGGTCCAATCAGAGCTCTCCTTTCATCTTGCTGTCGTCCAATCAGATCGCTGCTTTCCTCCTGCTGTGGTCCAATCAGATCCCTCCTTTCCTCTTTCTGTGGTCCAATCAGATCCCTCCTTTTATGCCACGGTCCAATCAGAGCTCTCCTTTCATCTTGCTGTCGTCCAATCAGATCGCTCCTTTCCTCCTGCTGTGGCCCAATCAGATCCCTCCTTTCCTCTTTTTGTTGTCCAATCAGATCCCTCCTTTTATGCCACGGTACAATCAGAGCTCTCCTTTCATCTTGCTGTCGTCCAATCAGATCACTCCTTTCCTCCTGCTGTCGTCCAATCAGATCGCTCCTTTCCTCCTGCTGTGGTCCAATCAGATCCCTCCTTTCCTCTTTTTGTGGTCCAATCAGATCCCTCCTTTTATGCCACGGTCCAATCAGAGCTCTCCTTTCATCTTGCTGTCGTCCAATCAGATCGCTCCTTTCCTCCTGCTGTCGTCCAATCAGATCGCTCCTTTCCTCCTGCTGTGGTCCAAATAGATACCTCCTTTCCTCTTGCTGTGGTCCAATCAGATCCCTACTTTTATGCCACGGTCCAATCAGAGCTCTCCTTTCATCTTGCTGTGGTCCAATCAGATCCCTACTTTCCTCCTGCTGTGGTCCAATTAGATCCCTCCTTTCCTCTTGCTGTGGTCCAATCAGATCCCTCTTTTTATGCCACGGTCCAATCAGAGCTCTCCTTTCATCTTGCTGTCGTCCAATCAGATCGCTCCTTTCCTCCTGCTGTGGTCCAATCAGATCCCTCCTTTCCTCTTGCTGTGGTCCAATCAGATCCCTCCTTTTATGACACGGTCCAATCAGAGCTCTCCTTTCATCTTGCTGTCGTCCAATCAGATCGCTCCTTTCCTCCTGCTGTGGTCCAATCAGATCCCTCCTTTACTTTTGCTGTGGTCCAATCAGATCCCTCCTTTTATGCCACGGTCCAATCAGAGCTCTCCTTTCATCTTGCTGTCGTCCAATCAGATCCCTCCTTTCCGCTTGCTGTGGTCCAATCAGATCCCTCCTTTTATGCCACGGTCCAATCAGATCGCTCCTTTCATCTTGCTGTCGTCCAATCAGATCGCTCCTTTTCTCCTGCTGTGGTACAATCAGATCCCTCCTTTTATGCCACGGTCCAATCAGAGCTCTCCTTTCATCTTGCTGTCGTCCAATCAGATCGCTGCTTTCCTCCTGCTGTGGGCCAATCAGATCCCTCCTTTCCTCTTGCTGTTGTCCAATCAGATCTCTCCTTTTATTCCACGGTCCAATCAGAGCTCTCCTTTCCTCTTGATGTGGTCCAATCAGATCCCTCCCTTTATGCCACGGTCCAATCAGAGCTCTCCTTTCATCTTGCTGTCGTCCAATCAGATCGCTCCTTTCCTCCTGCTGTGGTCAAATCAGATCCCTCCTTTTATGCCATGGTCCAATCAGAGCTCTCCTTTCCTCCTGCTGTGGTCCAATCAGATCCCTACTTTCCTCTTGCTATGATCCAATCAGATCCCTCCTTTTATGCCATGGTCCAATCAGAGCTCTCCTTTCATCTTGCTGTCGTCCAATCAGATCGCTCCTTTCCTCCTGCTGTGGTACAATCAGATCCCTCCTTTTATGCCACGGTCCAATCAGAGCTCTCCTTTCATCTTGCTGTCGTCCAATCAGATCCCTCCTTTCCTCTTGCTGTTGTCCAATCAGATCCCTCCTTTCCACTTGCTGTGGTCCAATCAGATCGCTCATTTTATGCCACGGTCCAATCAGAGCTCTCCTTTCCTCCTGCTGTGGTCCAATCAGAGCTCTCCTTTCATCTTGCTGTCGTCCAATCAGATCGCTCCTTTCCTCCTGCTTTGGTCCAATCAGATCCCTCCTTTTATGCCACGGTCCAATCAGAGCTCTCCTTTCATCTTGCTGTCGTCCAATCAGGTCGCTCCTTTCCTCCTGCTGTGGTCCAATCAGAGCTCTCCTTTCATCTTGCTGTCGTCCAATCAGATCGCTCCTTTCCTCCTGCTGTGGTCCAATCAGATCCCTCCTTTCCTCTTGCTGTGGTCCAATCAGATCACTCCTTTTATGCCACGGTCCAATCAGAGCTCTCCTTTCATCTTGCTGTCGTCCAATCAGATCGCTCCTTTCCTCCTGCTGTGGTCCAATCAGATCGCTCCTTTCCTCCTGCTGTGGTCCAATCAGATCCCTCCTTTCCTCTTTCTGTGGTCCAATCAGATCCCTCCTTTTATGCCACGGTCCAATCAGAGCTCTCCTTTCATCTTACTGTCGTCCAATCAGATCGCTCCTTTCCTCCTGCTGTGGTCCAATCAGAGCTCTCCTTTCATCTTGCTGTCGTCCAATCAGATCGCTCCTTTCCTCCTGCTGTGGTCCAATCAGATCCCTCCTTTCCTCATGCTGTGGTCCAATCAGATCACTCCTTTTATGCCACGGTCCAATCAGAGCTCTCCTTTCATCTTGCTGTCGTCCAATCAGATCCCTCCTTTCCACTTGCTGTGGTCCAATCAGATCGCTCCTTTTATGCCACAGTCCAATCAGAGCTCTCCTTTCCTCCTGCTGTGGTCCAATCAGAGCTCTCCTTTCATCTTGCTGTCGTCCAATCAGATCGCTCCTTTCCTCCTGCTTTGGTCCAATCAGATCCCTCCTTTTATGCCACGGTCCAATCAGAGCTCTCCTTTCATCTTGCTGTCGTCCAATCAGGTCGCTCCTTTCCTCCTGCTGTGGTCCAATCAGAGCTCTCCTTTCATCTTGCTGTCGTCCAATCAGATCGCTCCTTTCCTCCTGCTGTGGTCCAATCAGAGCTCTCCTTTCATCTTGCTGTCGTCCAATCAGATCGCTCCTTTCCTCCTGCTGTGGTCCAATCAGATCCCTCCTTTCCTCTTGCTGTGGTCGAATCAGATCCCTCTTTTTATGCCACGGTCCAATCAGAGCTCTCCTTTCATCTTGCTGTCGTCCAATCAGATCGCTCCTTTCCTCCTGCTTTGGTACAATCAGATCCCACCTTTTATGCCACGGTCCAATCAGAGCTCTCCTTTCATCTTGCTGTCGTCCAATCAGATCGCTGCTTTCCTCCTGCTGTGGTCCAATCAGATCCCTCCTTTCCTCTTTCTGTGGTCCAATCAGATCCCTCCTTTTATGCCAAGGTCCAATCAGAGCTCTCCTTTCATCTTGCTGTCGTCCAATCAGATCGCTCCTTTCCTCCTGCTGTGGCCCAATCAGATCCCTCCTTTCCTCTTTTTGTTGTCCAATCAGATCCCTCCTTTTATGCCACGGTACAATCAGAGCTCTCCTTTCATCTTGCTGTCGTCCAATCAGATCACTCCTTTCCTCCTGCTGTCGTCCAATCAGATCGCTCCTTTCCTCCTGCTGTGGTCCAATCAGATCACTCCTTTCCTCTTTTTGTGGTCCAATCAGATCCCTCCTTTTATGCCACGGTCCAATCAGAGCTCTCCTTTCATCTTGCTGTCGTCCAATCAGATCGCTCCTTTCCTCCTGCTGTCGTCCAATCAGATCGCTCCTTTCCTCCTGCTGTGGTCCAAATAAATACCTCCTTTCCTCTTGCTGTGGTCCAATCAGATCCCTACTTTTATGCCACGGTCCAATCAGAGCTCTCCTTTCATCTTGCTGTGGTCCAATCAGATCCCTACTTTCCTCCTGCTGTGGTCCAATTAGATCCCTCCTTTCCTCTTGCTGTGGTCCAATCAGATCCCTCTTTTTATGCCACGGTCCAATCAGAGCTCTCCTTTCATCTTGCTGTCGTCCAATCAGATCGCTCCTTTCCTCCTGCTGTGGTCCAATCAGATCCCTCCTTTCCTCTTGCTGTGGTCCAATCAGATCCCTCCTTTTATGACACGGTCCAATCAGAGCTCTCCTTTCATCTTGCTGTCGTCCAATCAGATCGCTCCTTTCCTCCTGCTGTGGTCCAATCAGATCCCTCCTTTACTTTTGCTGTGCTCCAATCAGATCCCTCCTTTTATGCCACGGTCCAATCAGAGCTCTCCTTTCATCTTGCTGTCGTCTAATCAGATCCCTCCTTTCCGCTTGCTATGGTCCAATCAGATCCCTCCTTTTATGCCACGGTCCAATCAGATCGCTCCTTTCATCTTGCTGTCGTCCAATCAGATCGCTCCTTTTCTTCTGCTGTGGTACAATCAGATCCCTCCTTTTATGCCACGGTCCAATCAGAGCTCTCCTTTCATCTTGCTGTCGTCCAATCAGATCGCTGCTTTCCTCCTGCTGTGGGCCAATCAGATCCCTCCTTTCCTCTTGCTGTTGTCCAATCAGATCTCTCCTTTTATTCCACGGTCCAATCAGAGCTCTCCTTTCCTCTTGATGTGGTCCAATCAGATCCCTCCCTTTATGCCACGGTCCAATCAGAGCTCTCCTTTCATCTTGCTGTCGTCCAATCAGATCGCTGCTTTCCTCCTGCTGTGGGCCAATCAGATCCCTCCTTTCCTCTTGCTGTTGTCCAATCAGATCTCTCCTTTTATTCCACGGTCCAATCAGAGCTCTCCTTTCCTCTTGATGTGGTCCAATCAGATCCCTCCCTTTATGCCACGGTCCAATCAGAGCTCTACTTTCATCTTGCTGTCGTCCAATCAGATCGCTCCTTTCCTCCTGCTGTGGTCAAATCAGATCCCTCCTTTTATGCCATGGTCCAATCAGAGCTCTCCTTTCCTCCTGCTGTGGTCCAATCAGATCCCTTCTTTCCTCTTGCTATGATCCAATCAGATCCCTCCTTTTATGCCATGGTCCAATCAGAGCTCTCCTTTCATCTTGCTGTCGTCCAATCAGATCGCTCCTTTCCTCCTGCTGTGGTACAATCAGATCCCTCCTTTTATGCCACGGTCCAATCAGAGCTCTCCTTTCATCTTGCTGTCGTCCAATCAGATCGCTCCTTTCCTCCTGCTGTGGTTCAATCAGATCCCTCCTTTCCTCTTGCTGTGGTCCAATCAGATCCCTCCTTTTATGCCACGGTCCAATCAGAGCTCTCCTTTCATCTTGCTGTCGTCCAATCAGATCGCTCCTTTCCTACTGCTGTGGTGCAATCAGATCCCTCCTTTCCTCCTGCTGTGGTCCAATCAGATCCCTCCTTTCCTCTTGCTGTGGTCCAATCAGATCCCTCCTTTTATGCCACGGTCCAATCAGAGCTCTCCTTTCATCTTGCTGTCGTCCAATCAGATCGCTCCTTTCCTCCTGCTGTGGTCCAATCAGATCCCTCCTTTCCTCTTGCTGTGGTCCAATCAGATCCCTCCTTTTATGCCACGGTCCAATCAGAGCTCTCCTTTCATCTTGCTGTGGTCCAATCAGATCGCTCCTTTCCTCCTGCTGTGGTCCAATCAGATCCCTCCTTTCATGCCACGGTCCAATCAAAGCTCTCCTTTCATCTTGCTGTCCTCCAATCAGATCGCTGCTTTCCTCCTGCTGTGGTCCAATCAGATCCCTCCTTTCCTCTTGACTGTGGTCCAATTAGATCCCTCCTTTCCTCTTGCTGTGGTCCAATGAGATCCCTCTTTTTATGCCACGGTCCAATCAGAGCTCTCCTTTCATCTTGCTGTCGTCCAATCAGATCGCTCCTTTCCTCCTGCTGTGGTCCAATCAGATCCCTCCTTTCCTCTTGCTGTGGTCCAATCAGATCCCTCCTTTTATGACACGGTCCAATCAGAGCTCTCCTTTCATCTTGCTGTCGTCCAATCAGATCGCTCCTTTCCTCCTGCTGTGGTCCAATCAGATCCCTCCTTTACTTTTGCTGTGCTCCAATCAGATCCCTCCTTTTATGCCACGGTCCAATCAGAGCTCTCCTTTCATCTTGCTGTCGTCTAATCAGATCCCTCCTTTCCGCTTGCTATGGTCCAATCAGATCCCTCCTTTTATGCCACGGTCCAATCAGATCGCTCCTTTCATCTTGCTGTCGTCCAATCAGATCGCTCCTTTTCTTCTGCTGTGGTACAATCAGATCCCTCCTTTTATGCCACGGTCCAATCAGAGCTCTCCTTTCATCTTGCTGTCGTCCAATCAGATCGCTGCTTTCCTCCTGCTGTGGGCCAATCAGATCCCTCCTTTCCTCTTGCTGTTGTCCAATCAGATCTCTCCTTTTATTCCACGGTCCAATCAGAGCTCTCCTTTCCTCTTGATGTGGTCCAATCAGATCCCTCCCTTTATGCCACGGTCCAATCAGAGCTCTCCTTTCATCTTGCTGTCGTCCAATCAGATCGCTGCTTTCCTCCTGCTGTGGGCCAATCAGATCCCTCCTTTCCTCTTGCTGTTGTCCAATCAGATCTCTCCTTTTATTCCACGGTCCAATCAGAGCTCTCCTTTCCTCTTGATGGGGTCCAATCAGATCCCTCCCTTTATGCCACGGTCCAATCAGAGCTCTACTTTCATCTTGCTGTCGTCCAATCAGATCGCTCCTTTCCTCCTGCTGTGGTCAAATCAGATCCCTCCTTTTATGCCATGGTCCAATCAGAGCTCTCCTTTCCTCCTGCTGTGGTCCAATCAGATCCCTTCTTTCCTCTTGCTATGATCCAATCAGATCCCTCCTTTTATGCCATGGTCCAATCAGAGCTCTCCTTTCATCTTGCTGTCGTCCAATCAGATCGCTCCTTTCCTCCTGCTGTGGTACAATCAGATCCCTCCTTTTATGCCACGGTCCAATCAGAGCTCTCCTTTCATCTTGCTGTCGTCCAATCAGATCGCTCCTTTCCTCCTGCTGTGGTTCAATCAGATCCCTCCTTTCCTCTTGCTGTGGTCCAATCAGATCCCTCCTTTTATGCCACGGTCCAATCAGAGCTCTCCTTTCATCTTGCTGTCGTCCAATCAGATCGCTCCTTTCCTACTGCTGTGGTGCAATCAGATCCCTCCTTTCCTCCTGCTGTGGTCCAATCAGATCCCTCCTTTCCTCTTGCTGTGGTCCAATCAGATCCCTCCTTTTATGCCACGGTCCAATCAGAGCTCTCCTTTCATCTTGCTGTCGTCCAATCAGATCGCTCCTTTCCTCCTGCTGTGGTCCAATCAGATCCCTCCTTTCCTCTTGCTGTGGTCCAATCAGATCCCTCCTTTTATGCCACGGTCCAATCAGAGCTCTCCTTTCATCTTGCTGTGGTCCAATCAGATCGCTCCTTTCCTCCTGCTGTAGTCCAATCAGATCCCTCCTTTCATGCCACGGTCCAATCAAAGCTCTCCTTTCATCTTGCTGTCCTCCAATCAGATCGCTGCTTTCCTCCTGCTGTGGTCCAATCAGATCCCTCCTTTCCTCTTGACTGTGGTCCAATCAGATCTCTCCTTTTATTCCACGGTCCAATCAGAGCTCTCCTTTCATCTTGCTGTCGTCCAATCAGATCGATCCTTTCCTCCTGCTGTGGTCCAATCAGATCCCTCCTTTCCTCTTGCTGTGGTCCAATCAGATCCCTCCTTTTATGCCACGGTCCAAACAGAGTTCTCCTTTCATCTTGCTGTCGTCCAATCAGATCGATCCTTTCCTCCTGCTGTGGTCCAATCAGATCCCTCCTTTCCTCTTGCTGTGGTCCAATCAGATCCCTCCTTTTATGCCACGGTCCAAACAGAGTTCTCCTTTCATCTTGCTGTCGTCCAATCAGATCGCTCCTTTCATCCTTCTGTGGTCCAATCAGATCCCTCCTTTCCTCTTTCTGTGGTCCAATCAGATCCCTCCTTTTATGCCACGGTCCAATCAGAGCTCTCCTTTCATCTTGCTGTCGTCCAATCAGATCGCTCCTTTCCTCCTGCTGTGGTCCAATCAGATCCCTCCTTTCCTCTTGCTGTGGTCCAATCAGATCCCTCCTTTTATGCCACGGTCCAATCAGAGCTCTCCTTTCATCTTGCTGTCGTCCAATCAGATCGCTCCTTTCCTCCTGCTGTGGTCCAATCAGATCTCTCCTTTCCTCTTGCTGTCGTCCAATCAGATCCCTCCTTTTATGCCACGGTCCAATCAGAGCTCTCCTTTCATCTTGCTATCATCCAATCAGATCGCTCCTTTCCTCTTGCTGTGGTCCAATCAGATCACTCCTTTTATGCCACGGTGCAATCAGAGCTCTCCTTTCATTTTGCTGTCGTCCAATCAGATCGCTCCTTTCCTCCTGCTGTGGTCCAATCAGAGCTCTCCTTTCATCTTGCTGTCGTCCAATCAGATCGCTCCTTTCCTCCTGCTGTGGTCCAATCAGATCCCTCCTTTCCTCTTGCTGTGGTCCAATCAGATCACTCCTTTTATGCCACGGTCCAATCAGAGCTCTCCTTTCATCTTGCTGTCGTCCAATCAGATCCCTCCTTTCCACTTGCTGTGGTCCAATCAGATCGCTCCTTTTATGCCACGGTCCAATCAGAGCTCTCCTTTCCTCCTGCTGTGGTCCAATCAGAGCTCTCCTTTCATCTTGCTGTCGTCCAATCAGATCGCTCCTTTCCTCCTGCTTTGGTCCAATCAGATCCCTCCTTTTATGCCACGGTCCAATCAGAGCTCTCCTTTCATCTTGCTGTCGTCCAATCAGGTCGCTCCTTTCCTCCTGCTGTGGTCCAATCAGAGCTCTCCTTTCATCTTGCTGTCGTCCAATCAGATCGCTCCTTTCCTCCTGCTGTGGTCCAATCAGATCCCTCCTTTCCTCTTGCTGTGGTCCAATCAGATCACTCCTTTTATGCCACGGTCCAATCAGAGCTCTCCTTTCATCTTGCTGTCGTCCAATCAGATCGCTCCTTTCCTCCTGCTGTGGTCCAATCAGATCGCTCCTTTCCTCCTGCTGTGGTCCAATCAGATCCCTCCTTTCCTCTTTCTGTGGTCCAATCAGATCCCTCCTTTTATGCCACGGTCCAATCAGAGCTCTCCTTTCATCTTACTGTCGTCCAATCAGATCGCTCCTTTCCTCCTGCTGTGGTCCAATCAGAGCTCTCCTTTCATCTTGCTGTCGTCCAATCAGATCGCTCCTTTCCTCCTGCTGTGGTCCAATCAGATCCCTCCTTTCCTCTTGCTGTGGTCGAATCAGATCCCTCTTTTTATGCCACGGTCCAATCAGAGCTCTCCTTTCATCTTGCTGTCGTCCAATCAGATCGCTCCTTTCCTCCTGCTTTGGTACAATCAGATCCCTCCTTTTATGCCACGGTCCAATCAGAGCTCTCCTTTCATCTTGCTGTCGTCCAATCAGATCGCTGCTTTCCTCCTGCTGTGGTCCAATCAGATCCCTCCTTTCCTCTTTCTGTGGTCCAATCAGATCCCTCCTTTTATGCCACGGTCCAATCAGAGCTCTCCTTTCATCTTGCTGTCGTCCAATCAGATCGCTCCTTTCCTCCTGCTGTGGCCCAATCAGATCCCTCCTTTCCTCTTTTTGTTGTCCAATCAGATCCCTCCTTTTATGCCACGGTACAATCAGAGCTCTCCTTTCATCTTGCTGTCGTCCAATCAGATCACTCCTTTCCTCCTGCTGTCGTCCAATCAGATCGCTCCTTTCCTCCTGCTGTGGTCCAATCAGATCCCTCCTTTCCTCTTTTTGTGGTCCAATCAGATCCCTCCTTTTATGCCACGGTCCAATCAGAGCTCTCCTTTCATCTTGCTGTCGTCCAATCAGATCGCTCCTTTCCTCCTGCTGTCGTCCAATCAGATCGCTCCTTTCCTCCTGCTGTGGTCCAAATAGATACCTCCTTTCCTCTTGCTGTGGTCCAATCAGATCCCTACTTTTATGCCACGGTCCAATCAGAGCTCTCCTTTCATCTTGCTGTGGTCCAATCAGATCCCTACTTTCCTCCTGCTGTGGTCCAATTAGATCCCTCCTTTCCTCTTGCTGTGGTCCAATCAGATCCCTCTTTTTATGCCACGGTCCAATCAGAGCTCTCCTTTCATCTTGCTGTCGTCCAATCAGATCGCTCCTTTCCTCCTGCTGTGGTCCAATCAGATCCCTCCTTTCCTCTTGCTGTGGTCCAATCAGATCCCTCCTTTTATGACACGGTCCAATCAGAGCTCTCCTTTCATCTTGCTGTCGTCCAATCAGATCGCTCCTTTCCTCCTGCTGTGGTCCAATCAGATCCCTCCTTTACTTTTGCTGTGGTCCAATCAGATCCCTCCTTTTATGCCACGGTCCAATCAGAGCTCTCCTTTCATCTTGCTGTCGTCCAATCAGATCCCTCCTTTCCGCTTGCTGTGGTCCAATCAGATCCCTCCTTTTATGCCACGGTCCAATCAGATCGCTCCTTTCATCTTGCTGTCGTCCAATCAGATCGCTCCTTTTCTCCTGCTGTGGTACAATCAGATCCCTCCTTTTATGCCACGGTCCAATCAGAGCTCTCCTTTCATCTTGCTGTCGTCCAATCAGATCGCTGCTTTCCTCCTGCTGTGGGCCAATCAGATCCCTCCTTTCCTCTTGCTGTTGTCCAATCAGATCTCTCCTTTTATTCCACGGTCCAATCAGAGCTCTCCTTTCCTCTTGATGTGGTCCAATCAGATCCCTCCCTTTATGCCACGGTCCAATCAGAGCTCTCCTTTCATCTTGCTGTCGTCCAATCAGATCGCTCCTTTCCTCCTGCTGTGGTCAAATCAGATCCCTCCTTTTATGCCATGGTCCAATCAGAGCTCTCCTTTCCTCCTGCTGTGGTCCAATCAGATCCCTACTTTCCTCTTGCTATGATCCAATCAGATCCCTCCTTTTATGCCATGGTCCAATCAGAGCTCTCCTTTCATCTTGCTGTCGTCCAATCAGATCGCTCCTTTCCTCCTGCTGTGGTACAATCAGATCCCTCCTTTTATGCCACGGTCCAATCAGAGCTCTCCTTTCATCTTGCTGTCGTCCAATCAGATCCCTCCTTTCCTCTTGCTGTTGTCCAATCAGATCCCTCCTTTCCACTTGCTGTGGTCCAATCAGATCGCTCCTTTTATGCCACGGTCCAATCAGAGCTCTCCTTTCCTCCTGCTGTGGTCCAATCAGAGCTCTCCTTTCATCTTGCTGTCTTCCAATCAGATCGCTCCTTTCCTCCTGCTTTGGTCCAATCAGATCCCTCCTTTTATGCCACGGTCCAATCAGAGCTCTCCTTTCATCTTGCTGTCGTCCAATCAGGTCGCTCCTTTCCTCCTGCTGTGGTCCAATCAGAGCTCTCCTTTCATCTTGCTGTCGTCCAATCAGATCGCTCCTTTCCTCCTGCTGTGGTCCAATCAGATCCCTCCTTTCCTCTTGCTGTGGTCCAATCAGATCACTCCTTTTATGCCACGGTCCAATCAGAGCTCTCCTTTCATCTTGCTGTCGTCCAATCAGATCGCTCCTTTCCTCCTGCTGTGGTCCAATCAGATCGCTCCTTTCCTCCTGCTGTGGTCCAATCAGATCCCTCCTTTCCTCTTTCTGTGGTCCAATCAGATCCCTCCTTTTATGCCACGGTCCAATCAGAGCTCTCCTTTCATCTTACTGTCGTCCAATCAGATCGCTCCTTTCCTCCTGCTGTGGTCCAATCAGAGCTCTCCTTTCATCTTGCTGTCGTCCAATCAGATCGCTCCTTTCCTCCTGCTGTGGTCCAATCAGATCCTTCCTTTCCTCTTGCTGTGGTCGAATCAGATCCCTCTTTTTATGCCACGGTCCAATCAGAGCTCTCCTTTCATCTTGCTGTCGTCCAATCAGATCGCTCCTTTCCTCCTGCTTTGGTACAATCAGATCCCTCCTTTTATGCCACGGTCCAATCAGAGCTCTCCTTTCATCTTGCTGTCGTCCAATCAGATCGCTGCTTTCCTCCTGCTGTGGTCCAATCAGATCCCTCCTTTCCTCTTTCTGTGGTCCAATCAGATCCCTCCTTTTATGCCACGGTCCAATCAGAGCTCTCCTTTCATCTTGCTGTCGTCCAATCAGATCGCTCCTTTCCTCCTGCTGTGGCCCAATCAGATCCCTCCTTTCCTCTTTTTGTTGTCCAATCAGATCCCTCCTTTTATGCCACGGTACAATCAGAGCTCTCCTTTCATCTTGCTGTCGTCCAATCAGATCACTCCTTTCCTCCTGCTGTCGTCCAATCAGATCGCTCCTTTCCTCCTGCTGTGGTCCAATCAGATCACTCCTTTCCTCTTTTTGTGGTCCAATCAGATCCCTCCTTTTATGCCACGGTCCAATCAGAGCTCTCCTTTCATCTTGCTGTCGTCCAATCAGATCGCTCCTTTCCTCCTGCTGTCGTCCAATCAGATCGCTCCTTTCCTCCTGCTGTGGTCCAAATAGATACCTCCTTTCCTCTTGCTGTGGTCCAATCAGATCCCTACTTTTATGCCACGGTCCAATCAGAGCTCTCCTTTCATCTTGCTGTGGTCCAATCAGATCCCTACTTTCCTCCTGCTGTGGTCCAATTAGATCCCTCCTTTCCTCTTGCTGTGGTCCAATCAGATCCCTCTTTTTATGCCACGGTCCAATCAGAGCTCTCCTTTCATCTTGCTGTCGTCCAATCAGATCGCTCCTTTCCTCCTGCTGTGGTCCAATCAGATCCCTCCTTTCCTCTTGCTGTGGTCCAATCAGATCCCTCCTTTTATGACACGGTCCAATCAGAGCTCTCCTTTCATCTTGCTGTCGTCCAATCAGATCGCTCCTTTCCTCCTGCTGTGGTCCAATCAGATCCCTCCTTTACTTTTGCTGTGGTCCAATCAGATCCCTCCTTTTATGCCACGGTCCAATCAGAGCTCTCCTTTCATCTTGCTGTCGTCCAATCAGATCCCTCCTTTCCGCTTGCTGTGGTCCAATCAGATCCCTCCTTTTATGCCACGGTCCAATCAGATCGCTCCTTTCATCTTGCTGTCGTCCAATCAGATCGCTCCTTTTCTCCTGCTGTGGTACAATCAGATCCCTCCTTTTATGCCACGGTCCAATCAGAGCTCTCCTTTCATCTTGCTGTCGTCCAATCAGATCGCTGCTTTCCTCCTGCTGTGGGCCAATCAGATCCCTCCTTTCCTCTTGCTGTTGTCCAATCAGATCTCTCCTTTTATTCCACGGTCCAATCAGAGCTCTCCTTTCCTCTTGATGTGGTCCAATCAGATCCCTCCCTTTATGCCACGGTCCAATCAGAGCTCTCCTTTCATCTTGCTGTCGTCCAATCAGATCGCTCCTTTCCTCCTGCTGTGGTCAAATCAGATCCCTCCTTTTATGCCATGGTCCAATCAGAGCTCTCCTTTCCTCCTGCTGTGGTCCAATCAGATCCCTACTTTCCTCTTGCTATGATCCAATCAGATCCCTCCTTTTATGCCATGGTCCAATCAGAGCTCTCCTTTCATCTTGCTGTCGTCCAATCAGATCGCTCCTTTCCTCCTGCTGTGGTACAATCAGATCCCTCCTTTTATGCCACGGTCCAATCAGAGCTCTCCTTTCATCTTGCTGTCGTCCAATCAGATCCCTCCTTTCCTCTTGCTGTTGTCCAATCAGATCTCTCCTTTTATTCCACGGTCCAATCAGAGCTCTCCTTTCATCTTGCTGTCGTCCAATCAGATCGCTCCTTTCCTCCTGCTGTGGTCCAATCAGATCCCTCCTTTCCTCTTTGTATGGTCCAATCAGATCCCTCCTTTTATGCCATGGTCCAATCAGAGCTCTCCTTTCATGTTGCTGTAGTCCAATCAGATCTCTCCTTTCTTTTTGCTATCATCCAATCAGATCCCTCATTTTATGCCATGGTCCAATCAGATCTCTCCTTTCCTCCTGCTGTGGTCCAAACAGATCTCTCCTTTCCTCCTGATGTGGTCCAATCAGATCACTCCAGAAAATGGTGTTGGTGTGTTTAGACAATGAAAACAGCGTTGATAGCTCCAAACAGCCTTTAAACCCAAAAAACGCTGTTTCTACCTCCGCATAGCCTTTAGATGCTGAAAACGGCGTTTCTCCCTCCAAATAGCCTTTAAACCTCAAAAATGTTGTTTCTCCATCCGAACAGCCTTTAGACAGGGAGAACAGCGTTTCTCCCTCCAAACAGCCTTTAGACACCGAAAACGGCGTTTCTACCTCCGAACAGCTTTTAGACACAGAAAACGGCCTTCGTAGCTCCAAAAAGCCTTAAACCCAAAAAACGGTGTTTCTACCTCCGAACAGTCTTTAGACACCGAAACGGCGTTTGTAGCTTCAAACAGCCTTTAAAAACGTATGCCATTACTAAGGGGGGCATTTTAAAATCCATACCCAAACGCTCACTGGCCACAACCACTAGACCAGCACAGGTATAGGTGAGAGTGACTTCGTTTGTATCCCGGTGTATGCATTCTGTTTCTGACTTGGTATCAATAAATCCTGTAAATGACCATTCGTTTCAGATATATGGTGTCTTTATTCACATACATTACAACAAGCATTTATTTTTAAACTCGATCTTTTCAGCCATAGTAGAAGTTATACCAGTCCTTTAACGGCATATGATTATTCAACCCAAAATACAATGGCATCCTCCTGATCAACACATCCTTGCTCAATTGTGTGATGTTGGCGAGAAGGGAGCCGTCGAGTTGTTGTTCCTCGCATCCGTCCACACGTTGTTGGTGACACAAGCCATGGTTGAGTTTGCTGTAAATGGCCGAGACAGTTGGTCCGTAGATTATGGTCAGGGACATACGCCCGGTGATTTCACCTAAGTTCTCCGATGGGCTCTCAATCAACACCTTCACGTGGGGCGTCTTTTCATCTACGACGGCGAAGTTGTCGGCGTACTCGCTCATGGTCTGGTACAGCGAGGTGATGTATTTCATCAGCCCGTATGGGATCGTGATGTTCTCTGTACGCACATGCCGAGGAGGGAAAGACGTGCAGTCGAGCTCTTGAAAGGATCGGTTGTTCACGGCCATCTCCCGTGTGATTCGTTTTAAAATGTCGAGGTTGTCACAGGAAGCCGATCGCAAGAGAGCTAGGAGATTTCTGAGAGCCTCATACTCTTGGTCGGCGGAGGGTTCCTCGGAAGGTATGCATACGGAGTTGTCCATGCACGGGGAGAACGAGAACAAGGGTGGCCCGTTGGGCCCTTTCATAACGTGTGCGAAACCGGTGTCCGAACACAACTTGCACGTGAATTCAAACTGCCCTCGGGTAGCATTGGCAAGGGAGTCACAAGCCCCTCTTGCTCTGTCTGCAGTCCAGAGGCTGTTTGACATCATGAAAGCTAAGACGTTGATGAGAGCTTGCCTGTTGTCTTCGTCGTGCACGGAGAGGGTGCGATTGAAAGGTTCGGTGTCCGTGCCCGCTATCTTCATAGAGGAGCCGCCGTTAATGTCTACCGGCCACTTGGAGGACAGCTTGCCCAGATCGTTCGTGAGGACCCTTTTCTTGTTTTCGTCGACTACAGTGAACTTGGCGGGTATCCTTTCCAATGTCCCTTGCTTGTATGCTGTGACGCTCATATCGTTGATGACGAACAGAGTACTGCATTCGCCGAGGGGTATTAGGCCGTGCAGGTCAATTCTGAACGTTGCAGGCTGGCGGGCCTGACTGGCCCTGGTCATGGTGTGTGAGAAAATGTACTCCTTCTGACTGAAGGACATGCTTAACGGGAGTGTGTTGTCTACGGAATGTATATACGATGATTTTCCGTCTTGATCTAACTCAACCAAATGATCGCGTACGGGTCCAAGAGGCTCGGGGCGGGTTGGGTGTCCCGTGACATGTTACGAGAGCCACCGTCTTTCGTTGACACACTGTCCTATCTTTCTCCTGTTGTCTTCGCCATAGACGTGTTCGATGAGCCTGCGGGCCGGAACGTTGTTGTCAAGCAGGTCCCTGTAGAAGCTTTTGCAGCCCGCGCAATGGTACGTGACCTCACTGTAGGCAGCGAAAGGATTTGTCCTCTTGCCGAGCTTGGGGCGTATGGGCTTGAGCCACTTCTTCTCCCTGAAGGCGTTGATCCACGTTTGCATGAGGTCTAGATCGGCGCAAGAGTAGGGCATGATGCAAAGAACGGACCCCGGGTACATGGCGGCCTCGGAGCTGAATGCGTGGGGAGTGTGTATCTGCAACATGAGTATGGTCTGATACAAAAGACCGGCCAGGTCGACTAGAGTCCTCTCGCACAGCTCGCTTCTTATTATTGAAAGCCTACCGGTGGAAGAGGCGATCCCCGCGTCTGTGAGCATGACCGGCGGCACTGAGAGCGAGATGGAGGCTTCCGAGCAAGGTGGGGGCGGCGATGCGTCGACGTCTCGGATGGACACTATGCCTTCGGACATGGCTTCGGTGAGCATCTTCCCGAGCGAGGCGCTTAGGTTCCTGTAGACATCATGGGGCGTTAGTGACATGTCGTCAACGACGACCTTGAGACAAGCCTCGAGTTTCTCGCCCGGTAGACGACCAACGGTCTCCCTGTTTGTCTTGAGGAGGTCCAACTCTTGGGTCCCGCAGGCTGGTATCATGTGTTTGGGGCAGTTGTTCATGGTAGAGTTGAAAGCCGCGGTGGCCCTCTTCAACCTCTGTCTGACGGAGGTGATGTAGGTGAGCAGGTGCTGTTTGCAATCATACAGGCTGCGGGGGCCCAGAGCTGAGCTGTACATGTATCGGGGCAAGCAGTAGTCGATGATACAGTGAGCCACGATCTTCCCCGAGCGGTTGACCAAGGTGCGGTCTGCGCAGTGAGCTATCAAGAGCCTAGAGTTGGCGAAACATTTGTTGAAAGGCTGGTAAGGGTGAGGCATGAGCTCCGTGTGAGAAGACGGGTCGATCGGGGCTTGTCCGTGTTGTTCGTGACATCCGTTCGAGTCATCATCAGATCCGCGGTCGGAATCAGAGTCCTTATCTCTGTGGCGGGGTTCGCTGGATTCGGAGGGCTTGACCTCGCACATCAGGGAGCCTCCAAACATGACGGTGATACATCCCGTGTTGGCCTGGAGGTTCAACGGATATCTATAGAAAGCGGCTTCGCAAGGGTTGCACTTGTGATACTCGTTACACTCAACGGGTTTGACAGAGAGTCCGGTGATCTGCTGTAGCCACGTCCTTACTATTTCTACGTAGGTGGTTTTGACGCTGGAGTTGCTGACTTTCAAGCGATCCAGCGTTTGTTGGCTAAAGTGCTTGTTCTTTGAGGATTTGATTAGGCTGCTCCAAGGGAAGAACCCTGCTCCCATCTTAGACGCGATGAGTTCAGATGCTTTGCATGTGACCAGGTCTCTGAGGATGGCTTGCGTGCGCGAGAACATGTGGTTCATGCAGTATTTCCAGTCCTTGTACAGCGTTCTTACTGTGACAGCATCGACCGACCCAGACTGGTGGCCCCGCGTGGGGACGAGTGTTGTAGAGACCGCGGAGAACCCAGAGTTCAGCTGCAACACTGTAACATCGTCCACTCTGTAGGCGGCGAGAAAGGAGCTAGCGCGATGCAGCTCTAACCACCGGCCAAGATCGTCCAAGAGGGGTTCCCGCTCCAGGTACAAGATTACATCTCCGGACTTGAGCTGGTGCCAGGGAGAGGTGGAAAAGCACGAGACCTGGTCCGTCTCCAGCTTGATGCAGTCTCCCCTCATTACGCACGCTATGAAGGTGTCCGTTACGGCGGAATCGCAAGGCGAGCGCATGCTCTTGAAGGCCGACAGTCCCCTGACCTTGACGGACACCGAAGACAGATCGCCCTGCTCGTCTAGGGCGTGTGTGAGAGCCACGTAGGTCTTCTTGGCTACGTGGCAGTAGACAGAGCAACTGTTTTCGTATTCGAGCTTGACTCTCCTGTCTTTGACGAAGGGCCCGGTGACTTCGGACGATTCTTTGGACCCCGGGACTCTGGCCACGTAGACGGGGTAGCCTTCCTTGGTGAATGTTCCTCTGGGGTCTCTGACTACCTTGTGGGTTGTGTTACCTCTGTCTATCACGTACATCCTCTCGAGAGTGTCCTCCACCAAGGCCGTGTGTACGTAGTCCAGAAAGGCAGGCACCCGCTCGCCGGCCTGCTTAAATTTGGCACCCATCGCTGTCCGGGCTTTACAGGCGAAGCTCCTGAGGAACTCGCCTTCCGCCTCGCCTCTGCGGACGTCTACGTCGGGCACATCGCTCTCAGGAAGGTCCCCGGGTCCGTACCCGACCGAGACCATGACGCTGTCGGTGTCTCCGTAGACGACAGGGCAGCGGTGCTGGTAAAAGGTAGACACGCAGCTGTTTACCACGGAAATCTGTTGCCTACCGTGGCCGGATATGAGAGGCCCGCAGGGGTGGGGAGCCGTTCCATAGAAGGAGTTGGCCAGCACTTTACACTCTCCCTCCTGCATCTTGTAGTACACTCGCTCGGCCTCGCTGATGTCAGGCTTCTTGAGCGTCCTCTTGAACTCAGCTCGCTGGTTGAGATAGTGCTCAACCGAAGAAGATAATATGGCCGGTGCGCGGACAAACTTACCTTGGTCCTGGTCGTACTTGAGGATGAGCGAGGCATACTGGAACCCCTCAACTTCCCAGTTGTAACACACCCAACCAGATAGATCGTGGGGGAATTCTGTTGGAGGCCAGGGGATGGTGGTCTCGGGTGAAATGTTGAGAGCGCACATGATGGACGGGTACATACCCGAGAAGTCGAACGAGAGCTCCAGGCCCATGCCGGGTCCGGAGTAGTGTAGGCCCGTGAGAGGATCGCACACGGTCCCTCCCTTCCACTTGTCACTGTCTCTGTCGTCAGACTCGAGCTGAGGATACCATCGCTTTCTGCTGTTCAGTTTCATACCCACGGGGCCCGCTTTGACTCTGAGAGTATCGAGTGCAAACTTGAGTTGAGGGATCTGAACCGAGTGAATGCTCTGCACGAAGCCACCAAAGTTATCCCCTCTTCCGTGCACCACGACGTCCACGTTGAGAGTGGTCCTACATCGGTGGAACAGAGCCGATATGGGGTTGAGGACTTTGGTCAGTCTAGCGCAGAGCTGCGAGTCCACCAAGTTGTAGAGGAGCACGGCGAACAGACTCTTCCCCCCCATTCTGATCATCTCGTCCATTTTAGAGTAACTGACATCTGCCAGCTTGCAAAGCTTCCTCGTGTCCTTCTGGGGCTTTCTGTGCAGCTTCCTGTCCTTGGTGATGACAAAGGGCGCCACGTCGTTCAACTTCATGCTGGTGCACACAAACTTGATGTCTCTGGTGCCCGCCATCCTGTACAGATCTATGATGTTCAGACCGCAGCTGTTCATCTTGAAGTGGCCCAGCTTAGCCTTGTCTTTGTTGAACTTTTCTATGTGTCTAGATATCATCCGAAGCTTGTACTCCGTCAAGGTTCCGTTGAGCAACAGCGTACCTATGCTCTTGATCATCTCCTTGTACATATCCAGGTAACGGACGTTTTCAAACTGGAAAAAAGGGGGCACGTCCTCGGCCAGAGCCCTGGTTACAAAGAGCCCGTTCCAGGCTTGCAGCAGCGAGGAACATCGTTTCCGGGTCGCAACGTCCAGGCGCTTGCTGTAGTTTGATTCCGCGTAGAAATGCACACGCTGCTCGATCACCCTCACGTCAAACTCGGCGTTGAACACGTACAGGAGCTCTATGCCGCACTGGTACAGCAACTGGATCATTTTCTCCAGGAGCGCAAGTTTGCCCGAGCACGGGCAAAACACGATCCTCCTGACATCGTCTATACCGGCGGCCCTCGCCAGTTCATGGTCAGCCTCCGGGTGACGGTTGTCTGTGACCTTACAGTTGTTATAGATAACTATCAGCTTCTTCCTGTGGGCTCCGGGCGAGGTCTTGGGTATATGGGAGTTGAGCAGCACAAGAGAGACGCAAGTGATCTCGTGCTGCTGGCCCGGCATGTCAGGCACCACAGAGGGGATGGAGACGTGCTTACTCTGTTTGGACAATTGTTTCCTGCCCGTGTTGAGCGTCTGAACCAGCTTAGCCCTGTAGTCCGTCATCTCCGTCACCATGTGCTCGGTGCAATAGGGGAACTTGTAGGCGAAAGACTCGCATCGTAGGGATGTATCCCGGTACGATTTGTCAAACACCGTCTCGATATCCAGACACGCGGCCTTGTAGAAATAGGGCGCGTGTTTGCTGTTAAAGAGCTTAGCCTCGGCCTCCGATCTATCGTGATCGTAGATGAGTTCGGAGACCGAGAGAACCCCGTTCAACTTGCTGGCGGGTATAAAATACACCCTGCCAAACATCACATCGGAGCATAGGGCAGGCGTGTTGCCATCTCGAGCAATGTAGTAGCCGCGGTCCGGACAGAAGTCTCCGAAAGTCAGGGCACCCCTTACAGTCTGTACGTACTTCTTGGCCAAGGCTATACGTTGGAGCGGGAAAATCTGAGCATTTACTTTTCGCTTAATGTCATCGTGGAGAACGTGGACGTACACGGGCGCAGCAGCAAAGTATTTCGACCAAGCGTTCCGTACCAGCTCCCAGGTCTCTTCCTCGCCGTCCTGATCGTGAATCAAGTCTAGGTCGTAGCCCACCACGGGAGATATACTGGTGACTTTGAAGTGTACTGTAGTGTAGATGTCAATGTCTTGGGCCTGTACCACCAAACCTCTGCACATCAGCACCTCATCCAGCCTGTGAAACATGACAGATTTGATCATGACCCCAACTAGGTCAGATTCGACCTCTGGGTTGACAGCTCTGCGCACAGGATAGATGTTAGGGAAAGGGTCCACGAAAGGTACCGCTTTGTTCATGACTGAACAGGATCACAGAGACCTAGAAGGGGAAACGTTACAAAGTGTGAGAGTGACTGGAGAGAAGTTTGACCAGTGTTATATAGTTGAACCTGGGAGCCTTTTCATCCAGCCTAAGACTACTTGTCCAATGGGAACATTCGTCCAGCCTGCTGTTCTATGAGAGCTGGCTATCTGTGCCTATATGAAATATCCAACCTGGGAGTGGAACGTCTGACAGTCGTGCCTATATGAAATATCCAACCTGGGAGTGGAATGTCTGACAGTCGAGTGGAATATCCAACCCGAGAGTGGAATGTCTGGCAGGCGAGTGGAATATCCAACCTGGGAGTGGCATGTCTGATAAGGGGGTGGAAACTAGGGGAGTGGACTATCCAACCGGGGAGTGGCATGTCTGACAGGGAGTGGAACCTAGGAGCCTTTTCATCCAGCCTAAGAGCACTTGTCCAACGGGAACATTCGTTCAGCCTGCTGTTCTATGAGAGCTGGCTATCCGTGCCTGTATGAAATATCCAACCGGGGAGTGGAACGTCTGACAGGGAGTGGAACCTAGGAGCCTTTTCATCCAGCCTAAGAGCACTTGTCCAACGGGAACATTCGTTCAGCCTGCTGTTCTATGAGAGCTGGCTATCCGTGCCTGTATGAAATATCCAACCGGGGAGTGGAACGTCTGACAGGGAGTGGAACCTAGGAGCCTTTTCATCCAGCCTAAGACCACTTGTCCAACGGGAACATTCGTTCAGCCTGCTGTTCTATGAGAGCTGGCTATCCGTGCCTGTATGAAATATCCAACCTGGGAGTCGAATGTCTGACAGGGGAGCGAATATACAACCTGATAACACATATCTCCTCTTACATGCTAGGCTGCACATAACAAGAAATGGGGTTAGTGTAATGTGTATGTTGAAGGGTTAGGCTCGCAGGCGGTGGTGGTCAAATTTCTCTTTTTTTTTCCAACCTGGCAGTGGAATTTCTGACAGGGGAGCTAATATACAACCTGATAAAACATGTGTCCTCTTACATGCTAGGCTGCACATAAGAAGAAATGGGGGTAGTGTAATGTGTATGTTGAAGGGTTAGGATCACAGGCAGGTGGTGGTCAAATTTCTCTTTTTTTTAACACACGTAGGTCAACTAGGTCAACCCTAGCCATGGCAGCCACTAAGAAAGTTAAGACCATGGCCACCTCATACAACTATAATGTCTTACCTCACAGAGAGGCCAATACAGCTGTGGTGAAAAGGGTCAATGTGCCCTCCAATAGGAGAGTGTTATTCTTGGCGGTCGAAACTGACATACTGCACGACAAAATCTCTAACGACTTGTCCTTTGGCGCGTTGTCACCGAATGACAGAGCAGCCTTTCAATATCTCCTATACCTGACATATTGCTGCAAAGGACAATTCCTCCAAGTGACTCTGGAGAACCCCGATTTCTGCAGCATGTCACCTTCTATCAGAGAGGATTTCGCTCACGGTCGCCTGTTCTGTTTCGTCCTAGACATGAGCACCGAGGACTATGAAACAAACGACCAGTCCTCTACTGGCGTTGGTATACAATCCAGGCTGGGTGCACGGGACGCCCCTGAGGATACGGACGAGTACGTGTCCGGTAGCCAGCTGCTCAGTCTCATGAACATGAGCGTGAACATGGACGTGTTCAGAGGAGAAGACTGCAACGAAGGTGGGGTCGGGTCATCTCAGCAAGCCACCTCCACGGCAGATAACGCGGCCATGAACGAAATGCTGGACGAGGCCTTCAATGCGTTCATGCGGCTGCAAGTGGTTAGGAAAAAGGCATCGTCCCTCAACAACGCTATGATATCCATGAGGGACAGCAAGGGTGAGCTGAGCTCCACGTTTGACTGGGTGGATATCCGCAGCGACACACTGAATTCTAACAAGTTGGACAAGAAGAAAGTTAGGGACCTACAGGGTTCCATGTATACGCCAGCCTGTCAGTCTGGGAGGCAGGTAGTCGTCTTACCCCAGCCTATAACGGACCTGAACCTGAAGGTTCTGGAGAACTCCATAGGCAGGATCACGGACAGCGCGAGCGAAGGACAAGGGAAGGCGCTGTTTCGATCGCTCATGTATAAACTCACAAGCAAGCAATGGTTGAAGCACAAAGTTATGCATAAGGGGTACAACACCAACATTAGAGGGGACGTCAGCTTCGTGACAAGACTAAAGGATTTCACAAACGACCTCAGCGGGTCCTCGGGAGACACCGAGGTGGACATCAGAGGACTGGTGGTGTTCAGGTACTCTCTAGATACACTCATCGATAGGGAGAATCCCGACCTGTTTGTCAAATCGCTGATCCACAGGCACATGCCCGTCTCAAAGACCCGCATAGACAAAGTGTTATTCGACGTAAAGAGAAACCGTAGGACGCAAGGGCTCGCTGCTATGCTGAATAACGGATGGTGTTACTGTAAACAGAGGCGCGCTGATGAACGCCGCAGAGAGTGCAGCGGAGAGTGTCAGACCGCGTACTCGTGTTTCTACAACTTATCCGAACATCATCCCTTCACCGTGAGCAAAGACGACCATCACAACTACTTTGCGCACCTGTACCCTCATCTGGGTAAACTGGAACGCCTGAGCAAAGAGATGAAAGTCAAGTACAAAGGACGCAGGCAGTTTGAGAGCATAGCAGATATGGTGTTCATGATCCTGGTCAGGCACCAGTTCAGCGGGCCCGACTCGCTGTACGAGGGTTTGATCGACGTGATGGATGACGAAATGAGCAACTCGAGCCTGTCTCTCGGCCACGACCTCGCCGATATCCACGAGACGTTGTGTCTCGCGCCAGGCGATCGCGATGACTACTCGGAAGAGCCCAGCGCTCTGGATCCGCTGAAAGTGTATGACCACACATTGGTGCGCTACTTGTTCTGCGACAGCCTGCAAGTGGGCAGGTTGTTTCAGGCGTCTATGACGTTCAATTACATTATTACCAACACCGCTCCCAGATACACGATTGAACGGGTTATGTTGTTCAACATCACCGGTCCGGGAGAAGGTAAGAGCTACGCCAACAACGTGCTGAACTACCAGTTCAGGAAGGTGAGAGGTTGCATAGAAACGCTGACGTCTTTCACCCCGCAGGCTTTCAAGTACAAGCAAAAGAGGAACGCCTGCGTAGTAATGATAGATGATGCGCACATAACCCACGAGAAAAACATGAAGGCCGTAGATAAGGAATCCAACGTGATCCCCAACACGTTCAAGAACCTGCTAGACACCAGCGTGCTCGAGAGTGACGTGGTGACTAGAGACATGAGCAGTGGCAAGGTGGATACCGTCAAGTATCAGGCCGTGCACAATTGCGGCTTCGTGTGGAACACCAACACGATGGGGTTCGTGAGCGACGCGTGGGCCGACCGGTGTCTGATCATGGAGTCCGAATTCCCGCAGCGCATCACCCGCACGCGTAGCACCAAGCAGATACAGGACACAGTGGATAAACACAAGATGGAGCGTATAGCTGCCATGTGCCTGTACAGGCAGAACTTGATCCAGTCCGCCACCATGATCGCAGAGTCTGACATTATACAGTTCGGGCTCAGGTTCGACAAGGCCAGAGACGCCTGCGTGGCGGCCCTATACGCGAGCCACATTGTGTGCACGGGAGTCGTAAGCCGGCGGAGTTCGTTCTGCATCAACCAGCTGGTGTTTGCCGAGGCTATGAAGTTGGCGTGTCACTTTGTATTTGACGTGTGGATCCCTCCATGGACCGAGATCCCGAATGACAACGAATGTCCCGACTTGATGGTTTTCATGCAGCAGATGAACAAGAACAGACTGAAAGCTCTGAACGAGCTATCCTTCGGACAGATCTGCCTGGAGACCAACGCGGTGTATAAGTTGTGCGCGGCGGCCTGTCTGCCGGACATATGTCCCCGGGTGCTCGACATACAGGGTCGCTTTGCCTGCAAGGTGCTAGGGTACATCTTAACCCAGATCTACGAGCAGGGCCTGAAGACTAGTTTGAAAAAGGACTCCTTGTACATTTCGGGTATAGAGGCTATGTTTTTCTCTGAGAAAGAGATCAAGGGTGGCAACGATTCAGCGCACGAGATGCTCATGCTGTGCTCGACATGCAAGGTCCCGGCTCGAGATAATAAGAACCCCGACAAGAAGAACTACAAACTGTGCACGTACAGGTACGCCACCAACCAGAACACTGCACATAGCAGGAGAGGCCAACCGATTCCTCACAAGAAAGTAGGTTCTATCACGATCCCACTCGAAGGGGTGTACGATATGCTGGCCCTATATGCGCCGAGTTCCCATTCAGGCTTTTGGGATCAGTTGGACACAGCGATGGTCCAGGCTTACAAGAACGGAGACTTCGAAGGCGTCAACGCTTTCGGTCAGTGTTCGAGGGACACCGGTGACGAGCAGCTGCCGCCCAAAGTGAAATTCACCTTGGACTTCAATGAAGACCCGGTGCGTTCTGTGATACTGGAAGCGACAGCAGCCATCGAGCCCCTGAACGAGCTCACGTTCAACAAGTGCGCGCTGGGAGGGGAGATGTTCCAGTGCTCCGCGCCCTTGTATTACGGGGGGGTTATCAGAAGGGCAATGTCTGGGAATGCGCCGAGGGAAGCTTGTGACAAAAGGCATGTGAGAGAATCTCGGCTGGGGCCGAGAGGCACGTTCCACGGCCCTAGACTGAGCGTATACTCAACCGAGTACTCGGGTGTACCTGTGAAAAATGTAAGCTCCTTTTGCACCACACGAACCGTGTATCACCAGGACAAGATACTTTTGAGAGTCGACGGCAATAATCGCGGTCACATAATCGAGCTAGAGGAGGATTGGGAGTGGAAGGATGCCGCGGAGGTGTTTAACAACGTCCATGGCACTGACTCGTTCTCTGTGGACATTTTGAAACGGGACTACGCTGCAACCATGATGGTTGTGAAGGGAGAGTTGATGACTACGCGTCCCCGACAGTCGACGAAACTCAACGCCATGCTAAGGGCTCTGCGTGAGTCAGACGGACACACAGCGCTCTCAGTGAGAAGGGGTACTGCGGTTGGCAAAACGGGAGAGCACAGGATTCAAATGCGACCTGCGGGGGCGGTGACAACTACCCAGGGACGTAAAAGGAGTAATGCTCAGCAGTCAACAGATTCGGCGGACACGGCAAGAGTGAAGAAAAGCAAAAAAAACAGGTCGTAGGATGTTGAAAACTGACACTAAGGGAAAACTGACACTAAGGTGAGCTCGGATGTTGTAGGTGTTGTACATAGACATTGGTAGACGTATTTTCTGTACTGTGTCTGTTATGTGCCATGTGAAAGTTGTAGGTGTTGTACATAGACATTGGTAGACGTATTTTTCTGTACTGTGTCTGTTATGTGCCATGTGAAAGACAACAATAACAAGTGTACATACAAAAAAACCATTGCGATGTGTAATTTTTTTTTGGGGGGGGTCGGAGACAGGCTTGCAACCCTTGACACAAGTGCACTACTGTCACAATCATCAACATAACAATGTGAATTGTATGTTATATGCAATAAAGAATAAATACCTTGTACACATGTTTGATGGGTTTTATTCTTCATGTACATACAAAAGTGTAATATAAAAACAGTGTAACATTTCAACAGTCTAGCAGTTACAAAGTCATCATTTGGTGTTTTATACACAGCAACACCTTGCATAGTAATATCCCATCTCCTCTAGTTGACAGTATAGTCCTGTTCATTGTAGGTATTAGTCATGGGCTGTTTAATGGTAACAGACTGTGACTAGCACAATGGTCAGATGAGAATTGTTGGCAGCAATGCTCCAAACCTTTTAAGTTAAGAGCAGGGCGATTGAAACTGTCTAACCTAGGGCTAGTTTATCTGACCTTGGAGCATTTAATAACAAGCTCACATTCACTGAGTACTCACAAAGTACTTAAGTGTCCATCTAGAGAGAGAGAGAGAGAGAGAGAGAGAGAGAGAGAGAGAGAGAGAGAGAGAGAGAGAGAGAGAGAGAGAGAGAGAATCAAGCGAGATATGATAGTGACTTTAGGATCCGGGAAGATCGGCAATACCTTCAAGCTGAAGTATCTGAAGGAACTGAGATACGACGCTCCCTATATCCGGATAACAAGCCTAAATGCCGATATCCCAGATGGCCGCTCATGTTATGTCATGGAGTCAGCCGGTGGCAATATGATGATTCGAAACAAGGTATGTCTACCAGTTAGACTGCTTGTGGACCTGAGTCATATAATGTTGACTGGTAACATCGACCTCGCCGGCGACCACGTCGAGGACGTATTTGTCCAAGGTGTAGCCGTCCCCAAATGTATCGGCTATGAGATCCTTCAGTCAAACTCAGCCAAACCCACTCCCCTAAAGAGGAGACCCGCTGGCATTACCATCATAAAAGAAGAGCATGCCGTGTGCCCACAAATAACAGGGTTATGGGGCATATACCTATACCACCGAGGCGGTGTATTCATCGGCGTATCTGAAGGCAGAGCTGCTGCTGCAAATGGTGTGACACACATCTTGCCTTTGTGTCACGCTGAACAGGCAGCGTCTTTCTTCTCGATTCTCGACCAGTGGCTTGCGTGAGACTACCTCTACAGTGAGCTTGTGGTAGAACGCCGGGTGCCCGAGCGCATGACCTTGTTTCCCATGTCACTCGCGTACACCAAGGAGACAGTGGATAAGTTCTGGCCAGAATTGTCTGCCCAAGAAAAGGCTGAGATTTGGTCAATTTCAATGATTGTCTTGAAGAGGTGCAGCCGGGACGAGGACGAGGATCCGAACAATGACTTTTCCGAGCTCGAGAACCTCCAAGAAAGGGCCAGCGACTCTGAAGACGACTACGACGAAGATGATGATGACATTTGTCACTATTCTCTTGCGAAATGATCTACCTAAGGAAAGGATTTTGTATTTTCGTTGATTGGAATTAAAGAACCATAGCCATACTTTATGTGATTTTTTTTTAAGAACCATAGCCATAGCCATAGCTCATATTTTTTGTCAATTAGGGATATGGAAGCATAACCATCTATCTTATGTATTTGTAAAAAAAAAAGACCTGGCGTCCACATGCGTGGAACCATAATCTACTTTATGTATTTCCATATCCGATGATTTATGTTTCAATTGTGTGCTAGAAATAAAGAGTCGTACGAATTTGTCATTGTTGTCACTGTTTATTATATAACACTTGTTACAATGGTCGATGAAAGCACTCGTGTAATGTATGTCCATACATTCAGAGTTTCATTTTGCATTCATTTAGCTTCATAAAGTACACGATACATTTTGACTCGTTGGAGTATTTCATCCATCCTCACGTTGCTCGTGTAGGGTCTTTCCGTCTCCATCCTCACGTTGCTCGTGTAGGGTCTTTCCGTCTTCACTGCAACGCCTCTCGCAGAGGTCTGGGGTCTCGCGTATGGACTGGCTGCGGGTTTACTCTTTTCGGCTTTCTGGAGTATTTCATCCATCCTCACGTTGCTCGTGTAGGGTCTTTCCGTCTTCACTGCAACGCCGCTCGCAGAGGTCTGGGGTCTCGCGTATGGACTGGCTGCGGGTTTACTCTTTTCGGCTTTCTGGAGTATTTCATTCATACTCACGTTGCTCGTGTAGGGTCTTTCACTCTTCTTAACTGCAACGCCGCTCGCGCAAGTTTTGGGTCTTTCGGTCCCGTCAACGCTGGACACAGGTTTCTCGTAGGTATTCCGCATCAATGGATCTGACATAGCCAATTCGAAATCGTAATCAAAGTCATCACCTTCACACTTGTCCCGGTGGTAGTCATCAGCTAGTGTATTTTGCCACGAATCCCACATATCTACCAAACAAGCTCTCGAGTCACACACAACTAACGAGAAGCGCGGGACAGTCAGGCTGCATGTCAGGATGCGTTTCAGCACATCGTGTGCATGGCTGTACAGACACAATGGCACGATTTTGCGTTGGGGTTGGGATCCGTGCGTCTGTACTGTGATATGGGTCATCTCGCCTACCGCACTGGTAATCTGAACGGTGTAACAAGTGGTTACCTTTCCGTTCCCATCGCGGGGCTTCCTAGTGTAGTGAGTCACCACCAGGTCGGGGCTCTTGGTGTATGTGCTATGGTACTCATCCTCATCACTGAGCTTGTCAACGGCGGGGCTTTCTTTGCCCATCAGCGTTTGCACGTGAAGCTTGATCGTTTTCCGTAACACTGCGGCTGACAGCGTCACGGACCAGTTCTGTCTATTGTCCAACCTAACAACAGAGACTTCACACGAATCTTCATCCGTTATAACACAGGCGATACTCGCATAAGCTGTACCCTTGCCGTTCACAAAGTTACTCTTCCTCTGGAAGAGAGAGTCGAAATTGCTCTTTACCATAACGGCCATGGCTAGCTTACAGCTATATTAGCTCTCGCCTGTTTATTTAATATCACTAAAGCCAGTCTAGCCTAGCTTGAACAAATGAAGACTCAGTGTGAATATATGTTTTGTTTTAAAAAACGCATGTATTTGTATTACACAGGATAAAAGACCATACATGGTACAAGAGGGTTGTTATTACTATTAAGACAGGGGCAGTATGAAAGAACCTTTGATTTTTTATATTGCACACATGACCCTGACCAGTTACAGAAAGCAGCTAATTACACACACGATCCCTTGATCAGCCCATAACCCTCAGCTTCACAGTAGTTTCCCAGTCCCTTAACCTGTTATTGCATGTAATCAACATGCTATAGAGCATCTGCTGTGTCCGAGAGCGCTGCTCTAGCTCATCCGGGACCTGTTTTATCTATGACGCTCACGATTGTCGCGTCAAGGGCTGAGAACATCTCCAACTTCTCACGTTGAGACGTGGGGAAGACGGAGCTCAGCAGGACGGACCGAGAAGGGGTTCTGCAGGTCGGGCAGGACGCGAGCAGCGCCGGCTCAAAATTTTCCTGGCTCCTCCACTGGATAATACAGTTCGAACAGAAGCAGTGGTCACAACGGGATAGGACACCGAAGGAAGGGTGAGCTCGGCACGGGACCCGGTTAAAGCATATTGAGCCGAAGCGGAGCTCGTCAGGGCACCGGATTTGAGGTAGATAAGCACAGCTGAGCCCGAAGCGACAGGGGAAGAACCTTGAGAAAGGACAAAATGGCTGGTGATCATGAGGGTGTCTAGGTGGAGAGAGCTCCCCTCGAGAGGAACACTGGCCTACTCGCAGACGGGAGTGTATTAGAATGTTGGAGAGGAGAGTACGCATGTTGACTTGAGCGAGATGTGGCGTAGAAGTAAGTACGATTATACCGATGTTGCTTATGTAGTACAGGTAGGCTTGTCAAACTTGTAAATCCGGTCTAGATGTAAGCCAGCTGTTGCATAAAGGATAATTATGTGATTACCAACTGCTATGACTCATCCTTACCTAGGGATTGTGTCAACTATGACTCATCTTTACTAAGGGGATGGGCCACAGACCGTTTATCCAACCTCAGACGGTTTATCCAACGAAGCATTATTCAAACTATTATTACATTGGATGCAACGTTTGTCTGCTGAGTCCCAACTGTATTACAGCTCAAGTGGTACACAGTTCAGTGTCAGAAATGACAACTGTGGCATACAGAGGAGTTTACGGTAACTTTTCTGTGGATTATGTGGTCATTAGAGGGGGCAAACAGGAGCTTGATGCCTACGCTCTGTTTGCAAATATGAATGACTTTAGCTACGACATGTTACTGGACCTGGACAACGAGGAGTCTTCGTGGACAGAAGAGTACGTGATCCCTATTAAACAAGAGCGACTTGTCAAGAAATACACGCGGTACATAACCGATACACTGAAGCTTCTCCGAAAGCCATTCCCATACGAGCAACGTCGCGTACTGTTTGTGTCTTCCAGTTACATACCCAGACCGTTGATCGGGATGACGGGGGCTAGGACAGAGATGATATCCCACTTTTTCAACTGTTTTGGCAAGGTGTACATGGTAAATGCCGAATCCCTGTGCAACCCGGTGTTCATGGACAAGTGGAGTGTGACCGGGGGTGTGCGACATCTGAAGGACAATCACACCGCTCTGGACAATCACATTCCGGTAAAGTTGGGTGTCATGGAGCGGTTATATATCTTCTCAGGTGTGTTGAAGGAGGACATTGGATTAGACCACTATCTTGTGTACACAGAGGATCATATCACGTACATCACAATGTCTCAGTATGTGTCCCGTCTCAGGCTACGATGGACAGCTAGAGTTGAAGCGATTGAGAGAAACCCCGACTGTGAGTACGTCATAAGACCATGCGGCGGCATTTCCTTTGTCTACGAATACCACTCGCTGAAAAGCGAGTTCGTATTGAACAAACTAAAGGCGTTGTTAGCCCATATATTCCCCCCCCCACCCCCCCCCCACCCCACCCCAGACACCAATGTAATGCTTTATGTACATATGTGAATTATATGTGAAATGTTACAATCTGCATAAAGTGTGTTATGTGCAATCAACCGTGTCGCATGTGTGTCTGAGAGTACTTTCCATGAGTGTTTGCGACTGAACCATTTGCTGAGACACAACATTTTCCTGGATCCTGGAACCTCACGAGGATCCAATCCTGGGTCCCACAGACTTAACATCGGTTGGACAAATGCTCTATCTCTCTGTAAAGATTTGGGCGCTCAAGATGAGGGTTGTATTAACTCCGCCCACTCTAGACTCTCAAACGTAACATCCTGTTATTCTGTCAGTGACCGAGCTAGGGTGGACATCTCTCTGGACCTTTTTGAATGTTCATGGAGTTTGACGAATGGTCCATGCTTGTAAATGTGTCTAGTTGAGGTTCACCCTCCACCCACCCCGGTACGGTCCATTTAAGGGTTTGTATATTTCCATATCCACACGTAGACCCTCCCCAGAGGCTGATCCTATTTTTTTTTCTTCCCATTGACCCAGCACTGGTTGGACAAATGCTCCCAACTTGGATGGGTTATGTAATCATCTCGGATTGCAGCATGTGTATATGTGTGTGTAGTTGAGGTTCACCCACCCCCACCCCGGGACGGTCCATTTAAGGGTTTGTATATTTCAATATCCACACACACACACACACACACACACACACACACACACACACACCCTACCCAGAGGCTGATCCTATTTTTTTTTCTTCCCATTGACTCAACACTGGTTGGACAACTGCTCCCAAGTTGGATGGGTTATGTAATCGTCTGGGATTGCAGCATGTGTATAAAAGACTCAACTGCTCCTCTGGGCAGCGTTCTTCCAGGCACGCTGCATTCTTACACTGTGCTCCCCTGTATATGTGTAAAGACACCTACTTGTTTCATATACTTCTGTACACTCAGCCGGTATGGAAATGTACATTCAGATCACACTGGGTCTGATGTGCATGGCCACGATGACAGTTGAGTCTTGTGTGTTGAAAAGGGTGAGAGGTCTTACAGCTGAGACACTTGGACCCATCACCATATTAGGTACAATGGGTAATACTGTTAAGCTGTTGGGGTACTTGGAGAGTTCCACTCAGCCTTTCTACAAGGACAATCAAGCCATGTACGCTAGAGACCACATATACGAGTTCACAAAGACCGTAGCGGGATACCAAGTTAACATTCGCTTTCTCACGTGTACCGACGAGGGCGCGTACACAATAGGAAGCGAGACTTTCAATCTGAGAGCCGAATCCGATACATGTGGTATGTTCTATTATAGTCACAAAGTGGACAAGGTGAATAATGCGGCATTCGTGAGCCCACTAGATGGTGTCATTAGAATCTCTATGTTGCGCATATATCCCAATAACAACATGTGGAGTGTTATTGAGGTGTGGAATAACACTATGAGCAGAACAATAAGTCATGCGCAATGCTGTTTCATGATCCACACCGGGAATACATTTGGTGGATATGGTGACACATTCTACCAGTATTTCATGTCTCAGAGACAGGGACAGGTTAAAGCCTCATGCGCCAATGCCCAGCTCGCCAACGCCACCGTCAATCCTATCACTACAACCACCAGAGTCCCGACTATCGTGCCACATCTCGATAAGCTGGAGGATGTAAAGACGTCCGTGAAACTGCTCAACGTGAGCGACAGTACGTATACAGTAGTTGTTTTACAATGACAGCAGTCTTCACTTTCAGCTAACTAACGTTGACTTTTCATCTCGTACCACCCCCCTCACTACCTCTCTGCAGGTCTAAGCGAGTTGAAGAGAATGCTGGACAAATATAACGGGAAGGCGAGCGGGAAGGAGAGCTGGAAGGACAGCGAGAACTCGGCGTGTACTCCCCAAGCACAGAGTGTTCTGACAACCTTTATCATTATGATGACAACGCTGATGATTGCAGCATAATGTGTGATATGGACCAAGTGAATGCTATCATCATGTACATATTATGTGCCATTTCGATTAGTGCAATTGTGTATATATAACAATGTAATAAACTCAATCCGGTGACTTTTCTATTGTGTACAGGCCTGAGGTTTTTTTTTGTCCAATACAAGATGCAACTTATGGATATATGGTGACCATCTAACAGTATTTCATTCCGTTTCCTTATAACATAATGACAAAGCACACAATTCACCTTGTACACTTTATTGAATACACATATGTACACACCAATGCGGATCGTTTTACAACCCTGTGTTCACATGCGTTATTTCCTCTTGACTTTTTCTCTTCATGATCCTTTCCTCGACTCTTCCATTAGAGTGATGTGTTCTCTGACCATTTCTTTGTCCTCCTTGGTCATACAAGCAGTCTCCAGCCATTTCTTGTCCTGCAACAGCTGGTGAGCCAGAAGTCTCTCGTTCGCACTGAAAGTCAGCAGCCGCAAAACCATCCGTTTCACTAGTTTACACTCCATCGCGTTGGGCATTATAAAGTCAGGGTCCCAAGTAGAAGCAACGTCATTCTGTAAACATTTCACAAACGGATGATCTTTGGGACATAGAGTCTTTAGGATGATCCGGAATGTAGGCACCATCACATTTTCATAGCTACGCGAGAAGAACACAACCTTACCTTCCATGGCGTCCGCTATCAAGACCCCAAGGCTCCACATGTCTATGGCGCAAGTGTACTCGCAAGAGTCACTGTTCATAAACAATTCAGGAGGCCTGTATGACTCGGTCACTTGCATAGGGCTCATCCATTTGCAGGATAGTCTTGAGAGGCCCATGTCAGCCACCTTAACGGTGAGGTCGTGTGTGAGTAGCACATTTGAGGGCGACAAGTCCCTGTGCACCATATTCAGGCTGTGCATGTGAGCCAGAGCCTGAGCCACCTGCACGGAAAAATGAGCCACGAAACTCAACGGGAGTAACTGTATAGTATGGCCTTGCTTGGAGTGGACTTTCAGGCCGTGCCCGTTGTGAATCACTTTACTCAATGTGTAGGGTATGTAAGGCATGAGCATGGCTACTGTTCGCTTCGTTGAGTCACAGTAGGACTCAATGAAACAATCTGTCATCTGCACCACATTAGGGTGACCCCTTAAAGCGGCGAGACAGGACAGTTCTCTCACGGTTGCGTCCTCTACTCCATTGGCGGATAGACCCGTGTGATATTTCAAGGCGAACTGGCATGCAGTCTTCTTACATGTGAGTTTGTACACATCTCCGTACATGCCTTTGCCGATGATGGAAGGGTCTTTCAGGTAATTCTCCATTCTGATAGATATAAAGTTTCATCTGTAGTTGTGCACGGAGCTGTGTGTCGGTGTCTACTCCGTGAGTTGTGGACAAGTTGAATCTACAGGAGTGCTGATGGGCTATGGTCCCTCTCAATATAAAGGGTTCTGTCATACAATGTGGGTTGGTTTGTCCAACCGGTGGTACATCAATTGGGGAGAGTGAGTATACAACCATAACCCCCTTCTCCAACCTTGGAACATTCATCCAACCTGGTGGGCTCTTTGTTCAACCTTGAAACATTCATCCAACCGCGGGGGCTCCAACCACGGTTCATTCAGCCGAGCACGGGCCATTCATCCAAATGCGGACGATTCATCCGACCGAATCAGACTGTAGTGGCATATAAGATCAACCCAGTCACTATGCTCAAACATTCATAAGAACATTCATCCAACCGTGGGGCTCCAACCACGGTTCATTCAGCCGAGCACGGGCCATTCATCCAAATGCGGACGATTCATCCGACCGAATCAGACTGTAGTGGCATATAAGATCAACCCAGTCACTATGCTCAAACATTCATAAGATTTTCAAATCTCAAATGATCAACAGTCTCTCCTGAATGGCTCAACATTGTAGAGTGTTTCGCTTCAGGTTCAGCTTTAAGAACTACACCAGTCAAGATGAAAATAACATACGGACTATATTGACCGAGGCGACGTGCAAGTTTGCCATAGTTGTGAAAAACAAAGACGATCTTGTGGGGTTTGTCCACAGTAGAATTCGAAGATCTATACCCACAATACAAAAACATGTGGGTAAAACTTCCAACATCAAGATGGTGGACAGAACAATATCTAACATTGACTTGTACAACGAATACAAATCCATGGTAAACGACAGAGGCGAGATACTACTGTGTGTGGGGACCCCTACACAGAAGAGAGGGTTTAGACAGCTTACAGGGCTTAGACTGCGAGTCGCAGACGAGAAGAGTACCACTGCCCCCGTCACAGCTGAGAACACGGTCACCGGTGTGAAGACAATGTGTGTCAGTAAAAACACCATGGGTGTCATACACTTGAAGAAAGCGCTTCTGATGCGCTTCCAGAAGGAGACAGAGGCAGGTGTACAACAACAGAGCGCTGATCCTGACGTCCCCACTGATGCTTCGTCCAAGATATCCCCACACGAAGCCGCTGTCGCGCAGGAACCGACTACTGACACCCAGGGATACAAGGACATATCCGAGGATGAGTTGAAGTACATGAACGTGACCAATACGAATGCACCGCCCGTCCCTGAGCCCACAGTGGACAGCGGTAATGTGCTTGTCATGGGGATCGCCGCTCAAGTCAATGCGAACGACTTAAAAGGTACCTTCAGTGACTACGGCAAGGTCGTCACCGCTACAATAATAGCGTTCGACACCAATCCTTCGGCTCGTCACTACGGACTTGTCGCCATGTCTTCGGTCGACGAGGCCTTGAAGTGTGTCGAGTGTCTCAACGATACAGTGCAGTTCGGAAATAAGATGTTCGTCAGACATGTCGGAGAGGTAGACCTTGGAGCCCGGGTTAAACCTACAAAGGTGGACAATCCGAATGTACACTCCGTAGACAAGTGGACCAGTTCGGATGCAAGGTCCGGGGTTTTGGGTTCTCGAGCCAAAGGAGAGGTCTCAGCTAGTTACAAAGCCCTGGATCGCCCAGTGCACGAAGGAAAGCCGTGTTGGTGGACCAACGAGTTCGTCAATCGTGAAAAGCTAGGCTTATCAAAGTACAGGTTTTGGCTGCAGAAATGTTTAATCGATCACAGGTGCGACCCTTACCTGATGAATGAACTCTCACACGTAGACCGATGTGAGGCGCTGCTTAAAAAGTACTGTCATGCTCGCGATGATCTGCGGCACCACAAATTGTCACAGGGATCCCAGGACACACTAGATCGGAATTGGAGAATGAGAGGACCATCCCGTGACAGGATGGGGAGCAGGTGGAGCTCTCGAGACATGGTGAATACGCACCGAAGATCGCACTACGACAAGTACTACCACTCACAATCCTCCTCCTCATCCTACCCGAGTAGTAGCCAGTGGTCCGGAGGAGAGGCGTCAAGGAAAGCTCGAGTCTA